>NC_082730.1:3490388-4130388 GCF_030144855.1 Hypanus sabinus
ATGTCTCTGACTGGGTGCATGACATCCTGGTACGAGAGGGAAAGCAACCAGAAGTAGTGATTCATGTTGGGACCATCGACCTGGGCAGGAAGAGGGGTGAGGTCCTGAAGTGTGAGTTTCGGGATCTAGCGGAAGACCTGAAGAACAGGAACTCAAGGGTGGCATTCTCAGGATTGCTGCCAGTACTACGTGATAGTGATGGTAAGAATTGGAGGAGATGGCAGTTAAATGCGTGGCTGAGGAGTTGGTGCAAGGGCAGGGTTTTAGATGTTTGGACCATTGGGATCTCTTCTGTGGAAGGTGGGACCTGTACAGATTGGATGGGTTGCGCCTGAACTCGAGGGAGAGCAATACCCTTGCTGGTAGGTTTGCTAGCATGGTTCAGGAGGGATTAAACTAATTTGCAAAGGGGATGTAACCCGGAGCGATAGAGCAGTGAAAGAAGTGCATGGAGTAAAGCCAGAGCTAACATATAGAGAGCCTTTGAGGAAAGAGGCAGCAGAATAAAGGGTATAAAGGAAGTGAGGTAGAAGGGCTAAAATGTGTGCACTTCGATGCAAGAAGCATCAGGAACAAAGGTGATGATCTGAGAGCTTGGATACAAACATGGAATTATGATGCGGTGGCCATTACGGAGACTTGGCTGGCACCAGGGCAGGATGGATTCTCAATATTCCCGGATGTCAGTGCTTCAAAAGGGATAGAAAGGGGAGGGGGAGAGGAAGAGGGGTGGTATCACTGGTCAGGAATACTATTACAGCTGCAGAAATGGTGGGTAATGTAGCAGGATCCTCTTTTGCGTCAGTATGGGTGGAAGTCAGGAACAGGAAGGGAGTAGTTACTCTACTAGGGGTATTCTATAGTCCCCCTGGTAGCATTAGAGATACTGAAGAGCAGATTGGGAGGCAGATTTTGGAAAGGTGCAAAAATAACACGGTTGTTAGCATGGGTGACTTTAACTTCCCTAATATTGATTGGCACTTGCTTAGTTCCAAGGGTTTAGATGGGGCAGAATATGTTAAGTGTGTCCAGGATAGATTCCTGTCACAGTATGTTGACAGGCCGACGAGGGGGAATGCCATAACAGATCTAGTATTAGGTAATGAACCGGGTCAGGCACAGATCTGTCAGTTGGTGAGCATCTCGTGGACAGTGATCACCGCTCCCTGAACTTTACCATTATCATGGAAAAGGATAGAATCAGAGAGGACAGGAAGATTTTCGATTGGGGAAGAACACATTATGAGGATATAAGCCTAGAACTTGCGGGTGTGAATTGGGATCATATTTTTGCAGGGAAATGTACTATGGACATGTGGTCGATGTTTAGGGATCTCTTGCAGGATGTTAGGGATAAATTTGGATAAATTTGTCGCGGTGAGGAAGATAAAGAATGATAGGGTTTAGGAACCATGGGTGACAAATGAAGTGGAAAATCTAGTCAGGTGGAATAAGGCAGCATACATGAGGTTTAGGAAGCAAGCGTCAGATGGGTCTATTGAGGAATATACGGTAGCAAGAAAGGAACTTAAGAAGGAGCTGAGAAGAGCAAGAAGGGGGCATGAGAAGGCCTTGGCGAGTCGGGTAAAGGAAAACCCCAAGGCATTCTTCAATTATGTGAAGAACAAAAGGATGACAGGAGTGAAGGCAGGACCGATTAAAGATAAAAGTGGGAAGATGTTCCTGGAGGCTGTGGAAGTGAGCGAGGTCCTAAATGAAAGCCTCTCTTCGGTATCTCTTAAAAGACACTCTCGTATCCACCTCCACCACCGTTGCAGGCAGCCCATTCCATGCACTCACCACTCAATGCGTAAAACACTCCCCTCTGTATCTACTCCCAAGCACCTTAAAACTATGCCTTTTCATGCCAGCCATTTCAGCCCTGGGGAAAACTCTGACTATCCACATGATCTGTGATCTGAGGTTTAGAAAATACAGGGGCTTATATTGATGATTTAGCTGTATGGAATGACACGTGGGAAGAACATATCGGCTGTAGAGCAGCTGTTTTACAGGCTGTCCAAGGCCAATCTTCCTGTCAAACTCGCTAAAAGTGAATTTAGCCACACCACTGTTACTTAGCTTGGCTATGTTTTAGGCCAGGGTCAACTGGCTTCTGTACAGGCCGAGGCTCAGACTATCATGAAGGTTCCCGTTCCAATTGGCAAGAAAGCTTTAAGAAGGTTTCTAGGAAGAGTTGGGTATTACTCTAAATTTGTAAAAACATTGCGTATATCACCCTACCCCTAACAAAACTACTAGGGAAGAGTGAAGTATTTGTATGGAATGACCTTTGCCAGGAAGCTCTCGAACACCTGAAAACTATTCTGTGTTATCATCATGTGCTCAAAGCACCTGATTTTATAAATCGGTTTCTGTAGTGCTAGATACGAAAGATGAAGCTGCCAGAGCGGTATTGCTACAAAACAGTCATGATGACATTGAACATCCATAGCTTATTCGTCAAAGAAATTTAATGCACACTAGAGAAATTACTCCACTGTTGAAAAAGAGCTGCTCTCTCTCATTTTAGCTCTGCAATGTTTTGTTGTCTATATATGTTCTGCATAGAAACCACTTGTGGTTTCCACTGACCATAATTCATTAGTGTTTCTGAGTAAAATGAAGGATACGAATAGAAGGTTACTAAACTGGAGAGTGATGTGGCAAGTATACGACATGGAAAAAAGACATGTCAAAGGTACTGACAACATTATGGCAGACTGTTTGTCCAGATGTTAAGTCAAACTTTGAATACGCTGTTGCTATGTTACCTGATAATCACACATGTATTGCTTCAGCTGCATAATCGATAGTTAGACAAAAAGTATGCTCCTTGCTCAAAATTTTTCCCAATGGAAGGAGGTGTGACAAGATCCTAAGGTTCATTCATTATGGACTGTGCCTTTAGAAAGAGAGAGAGAGGGAGAGAGAGAGAGAGAGAGAGAGAGAGAGAGAGAGAGAGAGAGAGAGAGAGAGAGAGAGAGAGAGAGAGAGAGAGAGAGAGAGAGAGAGAGAGAGAGAGAGAGAGAGTGAGAGCGAGCCGAGCAGCTATATGATGGAGAGCTGGCGTTCAGCATGTTTGGGATATATACAACATCAGCTGACTTTTCAGACAGACACACAAAAGACGCAGGCAGAAATACAGAAGAAATAGACACCGGATGAGAATTGAGTGTGCACGAAAGAGTGAGTTTTGTTCGCAGCGTGGATACAGAGTGACCGCAGGAGAGTCTATCAGTGTGTTTAACCCTTGCCCTGGGTTGATAGGTTTACCGCATGAAGGCGTACCATTTTGTTTGGTCACAGTCGGTGACTTTAACAGGACTTCGGAGGAGAATGGAAAAAACGACGACTTACTTGGAGAAGAAATCTCCCTTCTCTCTCTCTCTCTCTCTCTCTCTCTCTCTCTCTCTCTCTCTCTCTCTCTCTCTCTCTCTCTCTCTTCAATTCTGCTCAACTCAGTATCACGAATTGAACTGACTTCATTCATATACCATCGTAAGACTGCATGATTTACCACCTGAGCTTGAAGAAGTTTGGGGTTTATATTTACACACTTATACATGCATAAACTCAATACGTGCATATATGCATATGCAAAAAATATGCATTTTTCTAACCTGTTTGATTTATCATCTTTTATATTACTATATTATGCAGATACTAACAAAATATTGTTTTGTTAATAACAAATCAGACTCCACGTGTGTTCAATTTCTTCTGGTTCTTTTAACATTACTGAGTACGTAACACAGAGAAGATAAGGATTTAAAATTAATAAGTTTTTATTGAGTTAATATTTTCCAAGTTAATATGTTCTGAAGTTTCTTAGTCCTTTCTAATATTTTATGCTATTTTTTCATGAGGTTTTTTTTTAATAAGTTTAATTTTGCCCTGTCTTTTGTTGTGTCTTGTTGGAATGCAGACCGTCTTGAAATTGTTTTTGGAGCTCAGCCAGTATATTGTTTTGGAAGGCAATGAGTAGATTTACCTGTTGACTGCCCTTTGGTCGACGTTATCTCTTTGCGTGTTGGGGAATGGATTTCTATTTTTCTATCAGCTGTTTGGTTCTCTTAGCTTTATTTGTTGCTTGGTTACTGTATCTTAAAGCTGATTGCTTGGATTTTATTCTAACTCTCTTTCAAGTAATATTTAAAACGGAGAATGCTATTAATTTACTTAGTTTTAATGTGAAAAGATTAAACTATCCTGTGAAGCATAATAAAATATTTAATTATAGTAAGAAATTGAATGTCTCAATTACTTTTTACAAGAAACAAGTGTTCGTAAATGTGATAATTTACGTCTTTTTAGGCTTTGGAAGGGCTTATCTTTTCATTCCTCTTTCAGGCTACGGCCAGAGGATTTCAATTGTTATAGACAATTCAGTTTCTTTCGTTCAACAATGTAGTGTCTGACAGCAATAGGCATTTTCCTATAGTCTCAGGGAAATTGGATAAAATATTAATGGTTTTTGCTAATTTATATGCCCTGAACGTACATGATCCAGGTCTATTTTGAATGCTTTTATTTTTGCTTTTACCATATTTAAGTCCGTATTCTCTGGTTTTAGTAGGAAACTTCAAATGTTGTTCAGATAGTGCATGAGATCTTTTAAATGATTGACTTTTAGTAGATCTCCCTCCTTTATCCAATCTTTTTAATGAAATGTGTTATTGTTGATATTTGATTAATTATCCATCCAAAAGATTAAGAGTTCTCACTTTTGTTTCTCATGTTCATCATACGTATTCCAGGATTGATTTTTTTCTGTTGTTGTTGATAGTCAATTGATTACATTGGTTCGACCCTATGAATATAAAGAAATTGCTGTTTCAGATCATGGTCCTGTTTTTTCTTAATCTTTAATTTTCCAGGTGTCTCCAAAATAAATAGATTTTGGAGTTTTAGTCCAATTTTCTTTTCTGATAAGGTTTTTTTTTAATAATTTTTGGCGAGACAAATTACTCATTTTTGGAAGAGAATACGCTAGAAGAGATTACTAGTCTAATTTTATAGGATGCTTTTAAGGCTTATACTAGAGGACAAATTATTTCTTTTACTGCAAGTGTTAAGAAAAAAGCTCATAAGGAGGGAATTGAATTAGCCAATCTCTTGAAAGAATTAGAACAAAAACATGCTTTGGCTCCAGATCCGGTTTTATATAAAAGACGTGCTGAAATTAAAAGTAAATATGTTCTGCCTATAACTTATCCAATTGAAACTCAAGTTTTAAAAGATAAAATCAGTTTTATATTCACGGAGATAAAATGGGTAAACCATTGGCTAACCAGTTACAGACCATTAGTTAAACGCCAATTTTTTAAAAAAATTGTAAAGCCAATTGTGATAAAACATTTGATCATTTATAAATAAACGATAATTTTAGAAAATTCTATTTTAAACTTTAAAGTTCTAATCCTCCTAAAGATAGCAGTGTACTTAATAATTTCTTAGATTGATTTAACATTCCTACACTTCCTGATAATAATAGAATATTGCTGGATCAACCCATTTCTTATGAGGAAATTACCAACGTTGTTCACTCTTTGCATTTGGGGAAAGCTCTGGGTCGTGTTGGATTTTCTGGAGAGTTTTATAAGGCGTTTCCTCTTTGTTTTTACTTGACTTATATTCAGCTCTTTCGGTCTCTTTTAAATTAGGTAGGTTGACATAATCTTTTTATGAAGCTTCTATATCGCTTATTCTCAAAAAGAATAAGGATCCAACTGAATTTTCTTCTTATAGACCAATATCCTTACTTAATGTTGATACTAAAATTTTATCTAAACTTTTGGCTCGTAAGATTGGAAATATTTTTCCACCTACTATTTCTGATGACCAGACTGAAGTTATCAAAAGACGACACTCCTACTTTAATATTCGTTATTGATTGCTCTTACTAAAGAGTTATCGGAATGTGTGATATGCTTAGATGTCCAGAAGCCTTTGATCACGTTGAATTGATTTATTTATTTAAACCTTTTAGAAAAAATTATCTTTTGGTCGGATTTTATCAATGGATTGAATTACTTTATCTATCTCCCTCCGCTCAGATTCTTACCAACTCTTAGAACTCTAACCCATTTAAACTTCAACGTGGAACTAGACATGTTTGTCCTTTGAGTACTTTGCTTTTTGATTTGGTCATAGAACATTTAGCTATTGTTTTTTGGGAATCTAATGATATCACTGGTATTTTAAGGAGGGATATTACCGAAAAAGATTTGCTTTATGCTGATGACCTTTTGCACTATATTTTTAATGTGGTGTCTTCTTTCCCTCCGTACATTCTTTATTCTCCTGCTTTAGTCAGTTTTCAGGATATGAACTGAACTTACATAATTCAGTATTACCTTTTAAAAATGTAAGAAATCAATTTACTTATTTGGGCGTAACAATTACTAGGAATTATAAATTCCTTTATAAAGAATTTTTTTACACTTCTGAATTATGTTACGAAGGCATTATAAAATGTATCACCACTCTGTTTGTTGTTGATTGGCCAAATTAATTCTGTTAGAATGAATATTTTGCCTAAATTGTTATAAATATTTTGGACTGTACCTGTTTTTATTCCTATCTTTTATTATATCTTCTTATATATGGAAAAATAAAATTTCTCGATTAAATAAAGTTTATCTGCAACAAGTTAAAAAGAATGGAGGTTTAGCCTTACCCAACTTTAGGTTTTATTACTGGGCAGATAATACATGGAATCAGATGTTTTGGTTATATTATATTAATCAACAGGACAGTTCGGTCTGGATTTCTTTAGAAGCTAATGATGTTAATAAATTTTCTAAACTTAACTGATAATTTTGTTGTTGAACACACCTTGAGGATTTGGATATAATTTAGAAAATATTTTGGTTTATTGAGTTTTTCACCTTCAATTCCCATTCTTTCTAACTATTTTTAAAACCTTCTAAGACTGATGTAGTTTTTAAAGAGTGGAATAGATTGGGTATTAAATGTTTTCAGGATTTGTTTGTTGGAGATAGTCTCTCTTCATTTGAACTGTCAGCTAAGTATCGCCTATCCAAACCCCACTTGTTTCGATATTTACAAATTAGAACCTTTTTGCGTTCTCAAGTACATACATTTCTTAAAAGTCCAGATAAGAATTTACTTGATACAATTTTTAATTTGAAACTCTTCCATAATGGATCTAAATCTAATGTTTAGGGTACGTTGTTGGGAATGAGAAATATTCCATCAGATGAAATTAAAAATTACTGGGAAAAAGATTTACAGATTCCAGTATCTGAGGATACTAGGAATGAAATTTTTAAATTGGTTAATACCTTATGGTTATGTGTCCGTAATACCTTTCTACAATTTAAAATGGTTCATAGGGCCCATGTGACTAAAAATAAGCTGTCTCATTTATATTCTGATATATCTCCCAATTGTGATAGATGTAACAATGAAGCTTGATTAATTCATATGTTTTGGATATCCGAGACTGAAAATATTGGAAGGAAGTGTTCCAAACATTTTTGGTGCTTTTTAAAGAAATTTTAAACCTAATCCTTTGACTGTCTTACTTGGTATTGTTGGTGGAAAAAATATTATTTTGGAGACCCAAGCCTTGCACATTTTGTTTTTTTCTTTCTCTGATAGCCAGGAGGCATTCCTCTTGCTTAAGTGGAAAGATGTCATTCCGCCTTATCATACTCAGTGGTTAAATGATGATATGTCATGTTTAAATTTAGAGAAGATTCGCTGTTCAAATTCTGAACCTAGACAAGATTTTTTTTTAACATTGTGGGGACGTGTTTGAATTATTTTCAAAATCTTTGATTTGATATTAAGCACAGATGTTGGCTAATAATATGTTTCACTATATGTTAAGTGTATTTTCCCTTTATTTTTAACCAAACAGCTGTTTTTTTTTTTCCGGTAGTGGATTTAGATTTTTTTTTTGTATAATAACATTACCTTTTTTCAGTATTATTTTTAAATTTGTTATAGGGATATGGAGTACTGAGAATATATTTGTGATTCCAAAATATTGTAATCGATATATATTATATATCCTACTGTAGTCTGTATTCTTTAATGTAAGAAATGAATAAAATATAGAAAAAGAAAGAAACCTGCTGCACAGGTTGACAGTGTTGTTCAGAAAGCATTTGGTATGAAGACCTTCATCAACCATGGGATTGAATTCAAGTGCCATGAGGCAATGTTACAGCTATGTAAGACCTTAGTTAGAACCCATTTGGAGTACTGTGTTCATTTCTGGTCACCTCAGTAGAGGAAGGATGTGGATATAAACCGGGTGTACAGAGCAAATTTAAAAGGATTTTGTCTGGATAGGAGAACATGCCTTATGAGAATAGTTTGAGTGAACTCTGCCTTTTCTCCTTGGAGCGACCTGATGAGTAAGGATGAGAGGTGACCTGATAGAGATGTACAAGGTAATGAGAGGCATTGATCATGTGGATAGTCAGAGGTTTTCCCCAGGGCTGAAATGGCTGGCATGAAAAGGCATAGTTTTAAGGTGCTTGGGAGTAGATACAGAGGGGAGTGTTTTACGCATTGAGTGGTGAGTGCATGGAATGGGCTGCCTGCAACGGTGGTGGAGGTGGATACGAGAGTGTCTTTTAAGAGATACCTTGACAGGTAATGGAGCTCAGAAAAATAGGGGGCTACGGGTAACCCTTGGTCAATTCTCAGGCAAAGACATGTTTGGCACAGCTTTGTGGGTCAAAGGGCCACTATCGTGCTGTAGGTTTTCTATGTTTCTAAAGTATTTTAACTCCTTGATGAAGTCATGGTGCAGACTGGGAAAATTGAACTTTTATGTAGTAAATTAAGCAGATCTACAGAGAACCAACTTGTCATGGTCCGTTCTGGCAACCCCTCATCTTGCTATTTACCTCGGGAAATGGGCCGTAGTCCCCTCGTTTAGTTTCCAGTCATTCCCAAGTTCCACTAACTGCGCACACCTCCCACCACCCTGGGGGAGGAGCTGATACAGCTGGGACAGAACTGGCTCTGCCCGGCCGAATGACTTTGTTTACCTCGATGATATCCTGATATTTTCTAGCACCCCCCAAGAACACGTTCACCATGTCCATCAAGTCCTCCAGAGACTGTGGGGAAACCAATTTATTATGAAGGCAGAGAAATGTGAATTCTATGTTCCTTCGGTCAGCTTCCTGGGTTATAGCATTGAGAGCGGGCAGGTGAGAGCAGACCCCAAGAAGATCCAGGCAGTGGAAACATAGCGTAGGGCCACGTTCCACAAATAACTTCAATGATTCCTGGGGTCTGAAAACTTATACCGTCAATTTATCAGGGGATTAACTCGCCTACTACCCCCTTCTGTTGGGATTCCAAAGCTGACTCTAGAAGAGAGTTCCGGGGTCCCCTGCTCCTTCATCCTTGACCTTTCCCTCATCATAGATTTTCATTGGCACCATCCAGACAGGCCTGGAGGATCGCCTGGAGTTTCCCGTTTAGATACGGGTACTGTCATAGTCCCTTCTGGTAATCCCCTGACTTGGTATTTACCTCAGGAAATGGGCCTCAATCTCCTCGTTTAGTATCCAATCCTTCCCAGGTTCCAATAACTACACACATCAGCTTTCCATCAGAAAATGCAGAATAAAGACCCTGAGATCACAACAAGGAACTGCCAGTTCTTTGGTGGACTCCGGTGTGAGTAACCTCATTTCATGATTCTTAGGACTGCCAGCTCTAAGTCTAGCATCGCTCCTGGATAGCAATTCCACGCTCGCTACATCAATAATACCTCCCGGCTCTGCCTCCACGCCTGTGTTCTGCACTTGGGTTCGTCCACCGCCACGCTCGTGTAATACATCTAGTTTAGCGATGAAAGAAACCTATCTATGCTGTCTTGATCTGTAAATTAGACAATACATCCTAACGGTCTCTGGAAAAATTGTAAAAGATAAAACACTGTGAAAAACATTTGAAAATGTTCCCTCTCTAGCTTTCAAGTTTCATGGATTCCTAAAGACCTTTCTCTATGTTTACAGGGTTTTCTTCTTCCGATCATTTCCAAGGCTTTTTCAATGCTTTGCGGGTTTCAAAATGTCGTGCCATTCTCAAGGACTTGCAAACCTCTCTCTCGGCCCCACCTGAGGTTTCTTGATCCCAGGTCTCAGTCTCTATGGATCTCCAAGTCTCACTCCCTTTCAAATTCCCCATGTCTCTTGAGTCATCCCCGGATCTCAATTTTTCAGCTCTTCCTCTGCCATCAGGAGCCAGCTATAAAGAAGGAAGGAAGGGGGGTCCTTTCGTGAGTTCAGGCCTGTGCAGGGTATCAGAGCATTGGGCTCTAAGGTTTGGAGATCATCTGAATTGCTTAATTGTTGCTTACCAACAGTTAATAATGGGATAGGAGTCCCTTGTGTTTTTCTTGAGTGACTCGCTTTGTAATGTGGTTTTCTGGTGCTTTCTGTTTAAGTTCAAGTTTATTTTGCTAGGCTGAAGGATTTCATGTTAGTTTTAATGTTGAAGAAGATGCCTGATTAGCTTCAATCGGAGGGTCCTCATAATGATAAGTATTTATCTCAGGGTGTCACTTGGTCGAGCTACCTCTTTAAAAGCCCTTGTCTCTATCCCTACATGGAAATCTTTGGGTTTTGATATTGGCAGTGCACGCCATAGCACTTATCCACTAGCATCACTACAGGACATCTTGGACAAGACCATTTACCTGGGACTTCCAGCAGACACAGGTCTGTGGCACCTAAGGGGCTGCGCCGAGAAAGTGGGGCCCTGTCACAACCACGGATTCGGCAGCGCAGCAGATACGGCAATTGCGCTTGTGAATGTGCACATGTCATCTAATTATTATTTCAATGTGACAGTATTTAACTCCATTCATTCCATCATAATACTTGTTGAGATTATTTAACTTCATTCATTCCATCATAATACTTGTTAAGGTTTGGAGCCAGGACACAACAATGCCTAGCTGCGTGCTTGCTTTCCACCGTGCCTGAGAAATTGGACTGTCGAGTCAACTGACTCTGAAGACTAGCGGCATTCATTTTATTCTTAGTTGTTCTTTTCAGCCGCAGTGTAGACTTCATTTTCCACTTGAGTGTTTTAGTTAACTGCCCCATGTGGCCTAGTGCTTATTATTTTATTTTCCGTTTAATATTGTTCACGTTAAACTCTGTGAAATATCGACCTGCTTCAGTGTCTCTCACTCCACACTTGGGCCATATCCATACCTGGTGACGTCTTTTTTATTTGGCATAATGGACATGCAAGTAGAAGCATGTGCAGTGAGACTGTGTGGAAGGACAGGCAGATAATAGTATAGAATTCCAACAGATGGGAAGAGGTAAGCGGAATAGTGAGTCAAAATTTAAAACTCTGAAGAATACTGGACTCAAGGTGTTATATTTGGATGCTTGTTTACTGAACAACGCAAATCGTTTTGTAGCACAGTTGGAGATCAGCCGATGTGAAGTTCCTACCATCCCCAAGTTGCAAACGAAAGAATATAAGACCATAATATATAGAAGCAGAACTAGGCCATTTAACCCTTCAAGTCTACTCTGCCATTTCAACGTGGCTGATCCAGTTTTCCTCTCATCCTCATGCTCCTGCCACCACCTAGAGTCCCTTCATGCCATAACCAATCAACCTTAAATATACATAAGAACATGGTCTCAACAGCTGCCGGTGGCTAAGAATTCCACAGATTCACCCATCTCTTGCTAAAGACAATCATCTTCACCTCCATTCCAAAAGGATGCCCCTCTGTTCTGAGCCTGTGTCCTCTGGTCATAGACTCTCCCACCATAGGAAGAATCCTCTCCACATGAACGCTATTAAGACATTTCACCATTCATTAGGTTTCAATAATGTCTCCACTCATTCTTTCAAAATCTACTGAATACAGGCTCAGATCCGTCTAATTTTCTTCCTATGGCAAGCCAATCAATGCTGGAATCATTTTTGTGAACCTCCTTTGAAACCTCTCCACATTCAACACATCCTTTCTCGGATAAGGGGATAAAACTGTCCACATTAGGCCAAATGAGGCCTCACCAGTGCTTTATAATATCTCAGCATTTCATCCTTGCTTTTATATTATGGTATTGTCATATATGCTAGTCCTCTTCAACTGAATTTCAATGTCACATTTGATTTCCTTACTACCGATTCAACCTACAAACTAACTATTTGGGAATGCTGCATTAGAAATACAAATTTCCCTTGCAACTTAGATTTTTGTATTTTCCTTCCGTTAAGAAATTAGTGAACCCCTTCATTCCTTCTACCAAAGTGTATGACTATCCACTTACCAACACTGCATTTGATCTGCCACTTCTTTGCCCATTTGCCTCATCTGCTCAAAACTACCTGCCCCTCTACCTATTTTCATGTCACATGAACAACTTACAACAGAGCAATCAATTTCATCATTTTAATCTTTGACATATAACATAACAACAACCAGTCCCAACACAGACCCCTGATAAACACCACTGGTCATCGGCAGTCAACCAGAAGAGCTTCAATTATTCCATGTCATCACTGACTCCTCCCATAGATACTGTCGGGCCTGTTGAGTTCTCCCAGCATTTTGTGTTTTTATTTGTTTTCTTTTATTCCAGTTCATTGTCTCCCGCCAATTAGCCACTGTTTCATCCATTCTAGAATCTTTTCTGTAACACCAAGGACTCATGGCCTCATGTGTGTAACCTTGTGAAAGGGGTTCCGAAAATCCAAGTACACAACATCAACCGATTCTCATTTATCTATCCTGCTTGTTACTTCTTCAAAGAATTCCAACATGTTTGTTAGGCAAGGTTTTCTTGCCATGCTGACTATGGCCTAATTTATCATGTGCCTCCAAGTGCCCAAGTACCTCATCCTTCATAATTGTCTCCAACATCTTCTCAACCACTGAGGTCAGACTAACTGGCCTGGAGTTTCCTTCCTTCTGCTTCTCCGCCTTCTTGAAAATTGGAGTGACTTTTTTTTTTCAGACTTCTAGTGTGATTCCAGAAAATAACTCTAACAGAGTGGGTGGCCAAAAAGCAATCGTTGGAGTTTCTGGAAGCAGTTTGGAAGGTGCAGGATAGATAGATCTAAAAGATGAAAAAGTGTTCTAAAGAGAGAACAATGCAACTGTGGCTGAGAAGAAAAGTCAACGACTTATTAAAAGCAAAATAGAGTACTTATAATAGATCTGATATAAGTAGGAAGTTGGATTATATGGAAGCTATAAAAATAAAGAAGGCAATTGAAAGAACCATAAGGAGAGAAAAGGTTAAATATAATACAATAATATAAAAGAGAATACTAAGGTTTTTTTTTTACCATGTTTGTAAGGAGTAAAACAGATGCGAGTGTATATAGTAGCCCGCTGGTAAACTGATACTGAGACAACGAAATTGTGGGTGAACTTAATAAGTATTCAGTGTGAAAGACATGAGCAGTATGCCAGAAATTCATGGATGGTAGAAATGAGTGTACTTACTATTACAAATACAAAGGAGCCTGGGAAGTTGAACGTAGGTAAATCACATGGATCAGATGGACTACACCCAGTGTTCTGAAGGAGAGAGCTGAAAAGATCGTGGAAGCATTAGTAATGATTTTTGAAGAATTGCTAGATTGTGGAATGACTCCAGGAGACTGGAAAATTAAAAGTGTCACCTCACTATTTAGGAAAGGAAATTATAGGCCAATTAGCTTGATTTCAGTGGTTGGGTAGATGTTGGAGCGCATTATTAAGAATGAGATTTCTGGATATTTGCCGGTACATGATAAAAATAGGCCAAAGTCATTGCAGTTTCCTTGAGGTTAAAACATGCCTGACAAATCTGTTTTAATTATTTGAGGAAATAACAAGCAGAATAGATACAGGAGAGTCCATGGACATTGTATACCTGGATGTTCTGAAAGCCCTGGACAAGATGCCTCACATGAGGCTGCTAACCAAAGTAAGAACACATGGTATTACTGGCATAGCTAGTGAATTGGTGGACTGACAGAAGCAAAGTGTGGGGCAAAAATTGACTTTTTTATCTGGTTGGTTACCAGTGATTAGTTGTGTTCCATGTGGGTCTGTGTTGGGACCAATTCTTATTATGCTACGTGTCAATGATTGGAATGATGGAATAGATGGCTTTGTTGCAAATTGGTGACTAATGGTGTTCTGCAGGGGTCAGTGTCAATACCGTTTCTTTTCACATATCTCAATAAATTGGATGAAGGAATTGATGATATTGTGGCCATATTTGTGGATTTTACAAAGACAGTGTAGTGTACTGGCTGGTCGTGTTGAAGAAGCAAGAATTCTGTGGAAATACTTTAGAAATTTATTCTTTGGAACATAGAAGATTTAGGGGAAGATTTGACAGAGCAATACCAAATTACAAGGAGAATTAAATAAGATAAATGCAAGAAGGGGTTTTCCACCACTGAAGATGGGTGGGACTACAAATAGAGGTCCTAGGTTGAAAGGTGGAAAGTTTAAGGGAATTGTGAGGGAAACAGACGATTGTGAGAAAGTGTAATGAGCTGCCAGAGCAAGTTGTGCAAGTGAACTCAATTTCAATGTCTAAGGAAAGTTTGGATAGGTACATGCATGGTTGGTGTATGTCCGGAGGTGTATGATGGTGCAGGAGGTTTAGGCTGTTTGGCATGGACTAGAGAGGCCAAAGGACTTGCTTCTATGCTGTAATTGTCTATGACTAGGACTTGGGCAGATTGAGAGACTGGGCAATGAAGTGGCAGATGAAATGTAGTGTAGGATTTATATTAGAAAAATATGCACTAGTTTATCTTTTGACATATGTGCCCTGTACACCTCCTTGAACTGAATCAAGGAGTGATGGGTGCAGATGGATGAACTGTTGACTAAATAATAAATTTTATTCATTGATCATCTGAAAGTGACTCCTGAAGTTCCAATTCCTAAGCACGCTTAACCTTATCAGTAGACATCATTCATAAATTCATAAGCCATGTATGTATAATAGCTTTCAATCCTTTTTGAGATGCTTTAAGCTGAAAAATAACGTCTATCATATTTGGTTAATGAGCAAATGGATAGTTCGGTAATAAATCTCGTAAAACTTTCCTACTTGTGAATATCTAAAATATTGTGTGTTAGATATATCATTTTTATCCACTACCTGTGAAAAAGACATTATAAAATTCTCTAAATGCAAATCTGAAATAAGTTTTTATTCCCTTAGTTTTCCATATTAAAAGGGCCTTATCCATAATTGATGGTTTAAAAATAGTTAAGATGGATATTACAAGAGAAAACAAAGTTATTCAAATCAAAAATTCTACGAAACTGAAACCAATTTTTTAATGTATCTCTTACAGTGGAACTAAAATCTTGCCTACCAATCCTAGAAAGCAAAGAAAGAATAATGCCCAATCTCCTGATCCTTGTTGTCTCAAAAATCATCTTCCAGCTGGGGTTGAGTTGCGCCAGCAGATTTTTGTCGCTCCGAGATCCAGCGGCTGTGATCTTCGGCGCCTCCCGCTTTGTTGGTTCATTCGCACAAATAAATTGTTTCTAGGTTTCTAGGCGTAGCCTCACTTCGGAATGGCTAATCCACCTGTCAATCAACCAGAAAACAAAAGACATGCAGATACTGGAAAAGGGTAATACATACAAAATGCATATAAACACCCTTACCCTCCCTGCACCTTCTTATTCTGGCTTCTGCGCTATTCCCTTCCAGTCCGGGTGGAAGTCGTTGATCCTAAAGGTTGACTGTGCATTCCCTTCCATAGTTGCTGCTTAACTTGCTGTGTTCCTCTAGCACTTCATGTGTATTGGTCTGGATTTATGACATTTGTAGAATCTCTTCGTGTTCAAGTCACAGTCTTAATCGGTTCAACATGGAGTATTATTTCTCTTGATCAGACAGAGAGGGTGAACAAAGCAGCCAGTGGCTACATTTTTTTAGGTATCTCCTGTACCTAATAATGTGGGCGCTGATTGAATAATCGTGGAATCTACTTGTTGCCCACTCACCTTAAAGCAGTACAGGTTGTGCATTCAGTGACGCTCGTTGAAAACGTCAGTTCTCATCCTTTCAGGGAAGTGAGCAGTGTGGTTGATTTGCGCTGGCAGATTGTTTGTCGCTCCTGGATCCAGTGGCAGCTGTGGTCCGCTGATCGGTTCATTCCCACGAGTAAATTGTTTCTGGTTGTACCCTCATTTCGGAATGGCTAATCCACCTGTTAATCATCCAGAGAAACAATAAAAATATTGCTGATGCTGGAAAAGTGCAATACATACAAATTGCAGTAGGAAATCAGCAGAGCAGGCAGTACCTATCAGGCAAAGTAAACAGTCAAAGATTTGGGCGGAGACCCCTCATCGGGATTGGGGAAAAAAGATATGAGAAGTCAGTATAAATGGGTGGGGGAGGAGAGGAAGTACAAGGTAATAAATGAGGATGAAACCGAGAGAGTAGGAGGGATGAAGTAAAGGGGGAATCTGATAGATGACGGAAGGCCATGGAAGAAAGGGAGGGTGGAGAAGCACCACAAGGTGGAGGTAATCGGCAGGTAAGACGAGAGACGGAAATGGGAATGGAGAAAGGTGGAATGGGTGGGGTGGAGAGGTTTACCGGAAGTTTAAGAAATCGATGTTCATCCAGCAAAGTTCCGGAGCAGCTGCAGTTGTGGAAATGTTGTTTCAGCGGCTCACACAGCAGCTTGGGAAACCCACATACACCGTGTGGGGATGGATGGAAAAAAAGTTTCTGGAAACAAACGGATTCCTGGAGGCGAGTGCCGTGAAGCTTTGTGATATCCAGCCCGGGAACGTGGTGCTGGAATTGGGCTTCGGACGGGGTCTGGGGTTGCAGGAAGCTGCTCGGCGCCTCATACACCCTGCGGGTAAACTGTACGGTCTGGTTATCTCGGAGTACATGTACAATGTGGCAAGCGAGAAGTTGCGGGCAGAGTTACGAGCAGGCAAGGTGAATCTGTTTGTGGGTAGCGTTTATCAAATCCCACTGGAAGATCGCGTGGTTGTCAGAGATTACCATTGCAACTGTTATTACTTCTGGCCCGACCTCCGAGCTGGTTGCAGGGAGATCCGGACAGTGATGAAGCCAGGTAAAACGTGGTAGTCCATTGATTGCTAAATGTCCTGAAAACCGAGGGCTTCTTGGAAGGAGAGGAGGGAAGTTAGAGACGGGGAAGAAAAGATCGAGCACGGATTAAGGGTTTCCCTCAGCATCGATGCGCTGATATAGTTAATTGGATTGACTTTATTACGTACATCCTTCACTTACGCGAGGAGTAACAATGTTTACGTTACCTCTCCGTCTCAATGTGCAATTTTTAGTAATTTATAAGAAATAGTATGTACAACTGGACAGTCAATATAGCATAGAAATACAATTGTATCAGCGTGAATTAATCAGGCTGATGGCCTGGTGGAAGAAGCTGTCCCGGATTCTGTTAGTCCTGGCTTTTATGCTGCGGTACCGTTTCTCGTGCCGCTGGAACAGTTTGTGGTCGGGGTGATTCGGGTCCACAATGATCCTTCGGGCCCCTTTTACGCACCTATCTCTGTAAGAGATCTGAATAATGGGAAGTTCACATCCACAGTGCGCTGGGCTGTCCGCACCACACTCTGCCGAGTCCCTGCGATTGAGGGAACTACAGCTCCCATACCAGCCAGTACAGATGCTCTCAGTTGTGACATTGTTGATTTAGCTCTCAGTTGTGACATCTCAGTTGATTTAGCGAACCATATCAATCTTCTTCAAAGGTCTGAGGTGAAAGAGGCGTTCTTCTGCCTTCTTCTACCACACAGCCGGTATGTACAGACCACGTGAGATCCTCAGTGATATTTATGCGGACGAAGTTAAAGCTGTTCACCCTCTCAACCCCAGATCCATTGATGTCAATAAGGTTTAGCATGTCTCCATTCCTCCTGTAGTCCACAACTAGTTCCTTTGTTTTTGGGACTTTGAAGGAGGGGTTGTTTTCCGGACTCCGCAATGTCACGTGGTAACTTCTTCGCTGGGCTGCCTCGTTATTATTTGAGATAAGGCCAATAGATGTAGTACCGTCAGACATTTAATTAGCAGATCGGAGCTGTGGGTGGCGACACAGTCATGGGTATACGGAGAGTAAAGAAGAGGGCTTAGGATAAGGGCTGAGGGGAACCTGTGTTGAGTGTTAGAGGAGCAGAGGTGAGGGAGCCCACTCTTACTATCTGCCGGCGATCTGGCAAAAAGTCCAGGATCCAGATGCACAAGGGAGGGTGACGGCCAAGGTCTTTGAACTTCTTGTCAAGCCCGGAGGGAATTATGGTGTTGAATTCTGAACTGTAGTCCAAGAACAGCATTCTCTCAGAAGCTTCCTACTTCTCCACATGTGTAAGGACGGAGTGTCGAGCCGTGGTTATTGCGTCAGCTGTCAATATCTTCTGTCGGAGGTGAATTGTAGGGGTCCAGTGTGGGTGTAGCATACTGCAAATGATGTCCTTGAACAGCCTCTCGAAGCTTCTCATCTGTTTGTACTTAAACAGAAATAGCAATGTTTAAAAATGCGCGCTTTTCCAGTGTTACTTAAGCCATCAAATTAACATAATTGTATACACTTTTCAACGTAATTGTATAAGGGCTCAGTGTGTTGTAAAATCAAGCCTGAAGGCTTTGCGTGTCAATGCGAGGAGCATTCGTAACAAGACGGATGAATTGAATGTGCAGATAATTATTAATGAATATTAGGTAGTTGGGATCACAGAGACATGGCTTCAGGGTGACCAAGGATGGGAGCTCAACATCCAGGGATATTCAATATTCAGAAGGGATAGACAGGAAAGAAATGGTGGTGGGGTAGCACTGCTCATCAGAGAGGAGATTAATGCAATAGAAAAGAAGGACATTAGCCTGGAGGATGTGGAATCAATATGGGCAGAGCTCCATAACACTAAGGAGCAGAAAACGCTGGTGGGAGTTGTGTACAGGCCACCTAACAGTAGTAGTGAGGTTGGGGATGGCATTAAACAGGAAATTAGAATTGTGTGCAATAAAGGAACAGAAGTTATAATGGGTGACTTCAATCTACATATGGACTGGGTGAACCAAATTGGTAAGGGTGCTGAGGAAGAGGATTTCTTAGAATGTATACGGGATGATTTTCTTAACTAACATGTTGAGGAACCAACTAGAGAACAGGCCATTCTAGATTGGGTATTGAGCAATGAGCAAGGGTTAGTTAGCAATCTTTTTGTGCGAGGTCCATTGGGAAAGAGTGACCATAATATCTTAATTCTTCATTAAGATGGAGAGTGACATAGTAAATTAAGAAACAAAGGTTCTGTACTTAAAGAAGGGTTAATCTGAAGGTATGAGACGTGAATTAGCTAAGATAGACTGGCTAATGATACTTAAAGGGTTGATGGTGGATATGCAATGGCAAGCATTTAAAGATCGCATGGATGAACTACAACAATTGTTCATCCCAGTTTGGGAATAGAATAAACTAGGGAAGGTAGTGCACCCGTGGCTGACAAGGAAAATTAGGGATAGTATCAAGTCCAAAGAAGAAACATATAAATTAAACAGAAAAAGCGGCACACCCGAGAACTGGGAGAAATTAATAGTCCAGCAGAGGAGGACAAAGGGCTTAATTAGAAAAGGGAAAACAGATTACGAGAGAAAGCTGGCAGGGAATAAAAAACTGACTGTAAATGCTTTTATAGATACGTGAAAAGAAAAAGATTGATTGAGACAAATGTAGGTCCCTTACAGTCAGAAACAGGTGAATTGATCATAGGAAACCAGGCCATGGCAGACCAATTGAATAACTACTTTGGTTCTGTCTCCACTAAGGAGGACATAAATAATGTTCCGGGAATAGTATGGGACCGAGGGTCTAGTGAGATGGAGGAATTGAGGGAAATACTTGTTAGTAGGGAAGTGGTGTTAGGTAAATTGAAGGAATTAAAGGCAGATAAATCCCCAGGGCCAGATGGTGTGCATCCCAGCGTACTTAAGGAAGTAGCCCAAGAAATACTGGGTGCATTAGTGATAATTTTTCAAAACTCCTTCAATTCTAGATTAGTTCCTGAGGATTGGAGGGTGGCTAATTTAATCACATTTCTTAAAAAAATGGAGGGAGGGAAAAACAGGGGAATTATAGATCGGGTAGTCTGATATCCATGGTGGGGAAAATGCCGGAGTCGGTTACCAAAGATGTGATAACAGCACGTTTGGAAAGAGGTGAAATCATCGGAGAAAGTCAGCATGGAAAATCATGTCTGACGAATCTTATAGAATTTTTTGAAGATGTAACTAGTGGAGTGGATAGGGTAGAGACAGTGGATATGGTATATTTAGATTTTCAAAAGGTTTTTGTCAAGGTCCCACACAGGATATTAGCGTGCAAACTTAAAGCACATAGTATTGGGGGTATGGTATTGATGTGGATAGAGAATTGGTTGGCATACAGAAAGCAAAGTGTGGGAGTAAACAGGACCTTTTCAGAATGGCTGGCAGTGACTATTAGGGTACCGCAAGGCTCAGTGCTGGGACACCAGTTGTTTACAATATATATATTAATGATTTAGATGAGGTAGTTAAATGCAGCTTCTCCAAGTTAGCGGATTACACGAAGCTGGGCGGCGGTGTTAGCTGTGAGGAGGATGCTAAGAGGATGCAGGGTGACTTGGATCGGTTAGGTGAGTGTGCAAATTCATGGCAGATGCGATTTAATGTGGATAAATGTGAGGTTATCCACTTCGGTTGCAAGAAATGGAAAACAGATTATTATCTGAATGGTGGCCGATTAGGAAACGGGGACGTGAAACGAGACCTGGGTGTCATTGTACACCAGTCACTGAAGGTGGACATGCAGGACCAGTAGGCTTGGAAAAAGGCAAACGGTACGTTGGCATTCATAACAAAAGGATTAGAGTACAGGAGAAAGGAGGTTCTACTGCAGTTGTACAAGGCCTTGGTGAGACCGCACCCAGAGTATTGTGTGCAGTTTTGGTCCCCTAATCTGAGGAAAGACATTCTTGCCATAGAGGAAGTACAAAGAAAGTTCACCAGATTGATTCCTGGGATGGCAGGACTTTCATATGAAGAAAGACTGGATCGACTAGGCTTATACTCACTGGAATTTAGAAGATTGTGGGGGGATCTTATTGAAATGTATAAAATTCTAATGGGAATGGACAGGCTAGATGCAGGAAGATTGTTTCCGATGTTGGGGAAGTCCAGAACGAGGGCCCACAGTTTAAGGATAAAGAGGAAGCCTTTTAGGTCCGAGATGAGGAAAAACTTCTTCACACAGAGAGTGGTGAATCTGTGGAATTCTTTGTCACAGGAAACAGTTGAAGCCAGTTCATTGGCTATATTTCAGATGAAAGTAGATATGGCCCTTGTGGCTAAAGGGATCGGGGGTATGGAGAGAAAGCAAGTACAGGGTTCTAAGTTGGATGATCAGCCATGATCATACAGAATGGCGGTGCATGCTTGAAGGGCCGAATGGTCTACTACTGCACCTATTTTCAATATTGCTATGTTTCTTTGTAACCTCTCTGCCAAGCAACCCACACAAAATGCTGGAGGAACTCAGCAGGCCTGGCAGCATCTATAGAAAAGAGTACAGTCAGCGTTTCAGGCACTGGAAAGTTGATTAGTAGAAGAGTTACAGGGCTGGAGATGGGGGAGTCTGATAGGAGAGGAAAGAAGGCCATGGAAGAATAAAAAATTGGGAGGGGATTGGCAGTCAAGGGGCAAAGCAGATGGGGAATGATAAGGAGGTTGCATTACTGGAAATTTGAGAAATCAATGTTCATTCCATCAGGTTCGAGGCTACGCAGGTAGAATAAATAGTATTGTCCCTCCAATGTGAGTGTGGCCTCATTACACAGTGGAATTAAAATGGGTGGAGGAGATCAGAGATAGACATATCTGCAAAGGAATGAGAAATGGAATTAAAGTGGGTGGTCACTGGGAGATCCTGCTTTTTCTAGTATATGGACTATAGATGCTCAAAGTAGCAGTCTCTCACTCTATGTCAGGTCTCTCCAAAATGCAGGAGGCCACACCGGGAGCACTGGACACAGTATATGACCCCAACAGACACGCAAGTGAAGTGTCGCCTCCCTAGAACGACTGTTTGGACCCTGAATGGTAGTGAGCAAAGAGGTGTAGGCGCAGGTGTAGCACTTGTTCTGTTAAGCTCATTGCCAAGTTCATACACTTCCGCCATCCCAGGATACTTTGTGTCTTCAACAGACAGATGCTTGAGGTAAGTATCCAATACCTTTCTTTTCTTTTTCTTTATCTACTAGTACACAGAGTGGTAAGCATGTGTCCAGGACTGGTGGCATGCTGTTTGTCTGAGGTACAGGAAGTGCATTGATCTGCAGTTATTTTGAAACTGTGTCAAGGCTCCATAGGTGCTACTGGATGACCTTTATCTCATACCGGAAAATGAGGAGGTGATAGATAGGAGCTACATGGAGGGAGTCATCACTAAATAGCAGGAGGCAGGTAGTTGTGTGATTGTCAGGAAAGGAAATGCAATGCTGAACTACCCATGTGGTAATTCCACTGATAAGTATACCATTTTTGATTCTGTTTGGAGTGAGGATTACCAGGAGGAAAGTTGCAGCGATCGGCTCTCTGGCTCTGTGACACAGAAGGGAAGGAGGGACCAGAGGAGTGTAGTTGTGATAAGGATTCAATAATTAGAAAACAGACAGGAGATTCTGTGTTCGCAAAGTGACACCCATATTGTATGTGGCCTCCCAGGTGCCAGGGTCAATGATTAGCATGGCGACTGACAAGGTCCCAGTGGGAGGGGGGTCAAGAATGTTCAGTTACTCAATATTCAAGATAAGGAGGCAATTGGATTAGACATTGGATTTGTGGAAGAAACCTGCTACTGGTAGTAGAAGGCTGCCTCTCTGACTGGCCTCTGGCTGATGAGGTGCTCCAGGGATCTGTGTTAGTTCTGCTCTTGGTTATCATCTATATCCATGATCTGGTTGATATTGTGGTCATACGGATCAGCGAGTTTGTGGATAACACCAAGATTGGTAGTGAAGTGGACAACGAGGAAGGCTATCATGCCTTGCATAGAAATCAGTACCGGCTGGAAAAAAATGGCAGATGGAATTTATTGCAAACAAGTGGGAAGAGTTTCACTTCAGTAGGAATAACTAGAATGGGGTGAATACAGTGAACAATAAGACACGGAAGAATGTGGTAGAACAAAGACATTTGAGAATACAGCTCTATAATTTTTTGAAAGTGATGTCAAATGTAGATAGGTTCCTAAAGAAAGCTTATGGAGTAGTAGTCTCCATAAATCAAAGTGTTAAGGACAGGAGATGGGATATTATGTTTAAATTGTATGATAGATTGATAAGGCGTAATTTGGAGCACTCTGTCCAGTTTTTATCACATACCTATAGGAAAGATGTAAATAAGATTGCAAGGGTACAGAGAAAATTTACAGTACTAGAGTGCATGAACTATGAGGAAAGATTGAATAGGTTAGGACTGTATTCATTGGAATGAATAAGATTGAGGGGAGATTTGACAGAGCTATACAAAATCATGAGAGGTATAGATAGCGTAAGTGCATGTGGGCTTTTTCCACTGAGGTTGGGTGGGACTACCACTAGAGGTTATGGTTTACGTGTGAAAGGTGAACTGTTAAAGGAGAACCAAGCTTCTTTGAAGTAAAGCCTGCACTATTATCACCAGCATAATACCCGTAACAGCAGAGGTCCCAACAAACTAGACCAGTACTGCACTAAGATCAGGAATGCCTACCATTTCTTGCCCAGATCACACTTTGATACATTGGATCACTTGCCTGTCCTCCTCCTACCTGCATACAGGCAGAGGATTCAGAGATTAGGACAACTAAGTGGTGGTTGCAGGAGGAATGGGAGTAATACAATATTATTTTGAGTCAGAGGACTAGGCTGTGGTCATCTAAAGATTTGAATGAATACTCCATTGATCTAACGAACTTTATTAAAACAACGGTAGATGAGTGTGACCCCACTAATTTATTCAGAGTCTTTCACCAATCAGAAGCCCTGGATGAACCATCAGATCTGAAATTTTCTGAGAGCCTGTTCAGAAACATTGATGTCTGGAGACCAAAAAAAGCAACAAGACAGCCAGGTCTGATCTCCAGTGAGCCATCCCACGGGTGATTTGGTGACTCCAGTCTAAATGAATGAACTGCTGTTTCAGGAATTAAAAGTCTCCTACAAAGCTAATTCAACTTACAAGGGAGAAAGCAGGGCTTTGCTTTTATCTGAGCTCAATGCCTTCTACGCTCGCTTTAACCATCAGAACTGGAGGAAACTTTGTGAAATCCCATATCTCCCTTTGTATCTGAAGCTGACATGCGGGCTCCCCTCAAGCAAGTGAATCCACAAAGCATTCAGATGGGGTACCTGTTTACGTATTAAAGATCTGTGCTGACCAACTGTGGGTGTTCACTGAGATCTTTAAACTCTCTCTTCTCAGGCTTTTATATCGTGACAGGTAAGTACTTTGATAATAAATTAAATTTGAACTTTGAATGAGAGGAAACTTCTTAACTCAGTAGGTCATTAACGTTTCGTATGAACTAGTGGCCTAAGTGGTTCATGCAAGACAGATTTGAACACTTAGGAGAAGTTTCAATAGATACATGGGTAGGTGTATGGTGGATTTTAGTCCATGTACAGATCTATGGCAGTAGTCTAGGACTAGATGGGCTGAACGGTCTATTTCTATGCTGCACCTTTCTATAATTTGATGACTCTCTGCCTCAAATTGGGTCCACAGCATTTTAAAGGGCGGGAAATGTGATTCAGCTAGATGTTATGTTATCTACTGGTACCAGCGACATACATGAGAAAGGAGATGATATTCCGAAGAGAGAATTTAGGGAGTTATGTAGAAAATAAAAAGCAGGGTCTCAATGCTGGTAATCTCTGAATTGCTGCCTATGCTGCACGCCAGTAAGACTAAGATGGCTTGACACATGAATGCATGTCAGTGAAACTAGTGCGGGGTCAGGATTTCTGGATTATTGGGATCTCTTCTGGAGTTGGTATGCCCTCTCCAAAAAGGCAGGTTACAGCTGATCTCGGGGTCACCAATATCCTTGCAGAAAGGTTTTCTAAAGCTGTTGAGGAGGGTTTAATCTAATTTTGGCAAGAAAATGGCATCACTGTTAGGGAAGAGGATAGGACAGTTGGTATTAAAGTAGATACAGTGTGTAGTGAGACAGTGAGGAAGGACAGTCAGTGTGATACTTGAAGTGCAAAATAAAAAAGGGCGATGATTCAGTGATGCCCACAATATCACACCTGCCAATCTATAACTGCACAACAAGATTATTTATCATATTCCATATACTGTGTGACACATTCTATTTTCCCCATTTATGCCTGTCATAATTTTGTACACCTGTGCTGTGCTGACAGTAAGAGAGAAGTTGTCCTTGTGCCTGGTGGTATTTGTTTTCAAGCTTTTGTACTTTCTGCCCATTGATTTTCCAAATGAGGGCCAGACACTTTAAAGCATGCTTCACTGGACCTGTTGATGACACAGGGTATGAGGGGTTGTTTGTACAGAGAACAGATAGGTTTGAGACTGGTGCCCTTCTCACTATGAATACACTTCAGAGAGGAGAGGGTAGTTATACGTGCCATCATTCAACCCCTGCCAAGTTTGTGGCTGGGAAGAGGAGCAGTTTTTCTATCCCTTACGAATGGTCTAAATATGGGCTGACAGTCTTCTGTATCTTTGCAGGGCATGACTATATTTAATTAATGGAAATTGCTTCATCTGGGAAATAGGCAGCTGCTGGCTTTGCATGCAGAATTCTGTGAGTGTTGTTTACTGCCTTTCTACATCAGAATAGCTAGAACATTTGAGATTGTTTAATGTAATTTCCGGCATACAAGTGTAAAGAAAAAGAATAGGTACTCTGGATCTTATGCATCACAATAAAGCATAATAACATAAAGAATACACGAATTTAATAGCACCAAATACAATTACATGACATAGCTTATATACAGAGACATTATTGTATGTCCATCAAGTGACGTTATGCACAGGAGAGTCTGTACATGAGCTTACTGACAGGAAATTCTAAAGCAGTGACAGTTGGAGGTGTAGACAGACGGGTTTGTGGGTGGAGATGTTCATCAATATTACTGCTTGCGCACTAACTGTAGTTCTGGTATTCCTAGTGAGGATGCTATGTAGCTTTCTCCCTGACAGAATTGGGGCAAACAGTCCATGACCAGGGTGAGAAGAATCAACTTAATTTGCCATATACCTTTACATTTATTAGGAACTTGCTATGGTCTATTTTCAAATATGTATCAACAGGAACGTTCAACAATTATGAAGAATTTTAAAAAAAAGTTTGAGGCTAAGTATGCATATGGAATAAGATCTATAAAAATACATAAATACCAGTATGTATTTGGCAGGGGCACATAGTAGGGTATTTGTTACCGCGATACTATAACAACAGCTCAAGAATTTGGGAATTCATTTTCAGTTCCATTTATAAGATATCAGTATGGTCTCCCCATAACGGTGTGAGCTTTATCTGAATGCTATGGTTTCCTCCCGTGGTCCAAAGTCATACTGGTTTGTAGGCTAATTGATCATTTAAAATTATCCTGTGATTGGGCTAGTATTAGTTAGCTGGGTTTCAGGGCAGCATAGCTTGTTTAGCCAGAAGGCAGAAGGGTATGCTCTACGTTGTATCTCTAACTAACTAAATAGATAACGTATTTACAATTCAAACAGCATTATAAAATTAAAATTTGGGTAAAGTGTTTACAGTACCCTTATCAGCATAATAGATAGAGGAGAGTTGGAGAGGTCTAACTAGAATGGCTGATCAGTTTAACAGACTGGGGGTAAGAAACTTTTTAAAATGGAATGAAGTTGTTGCTTTAATAGCTTTATAGCACTTTCCAGAAGGGAGGTTTTGGAAAAGGCAGTGTGCTAGGTAGAGTCTGTAACGATTTTTGTCCCTGCCTATTTCTTTGTCCTGGAGACATACAAGTCAGGCAGTATGGTAGACTACAGTCAATGCCGCTTTTATTTTATTTATTGAGATAGAGCGTGAAATAGGTTTTTTCTGCCCTTTGAGCCACACTGACCAAGAATCCCTTGGTTTAATCCAAGCCTAACCATGGGACAATTTTACAATGACCAATTAATCTACCAACTGGTATGCCTTTGGACTGTGGGAGGAAACCAGAGCAGTAAGAGGAAACCCACATTGTCACGGGGTGAACGTACAAATTACTTACAGGCAGCTGTGGGAATTGAAACTGTGTTGTCTGTACTGTAGAGCATTGTGCTAAACACTACGCTACTGTGCTGCCCTCACCTGACTGCAGAAGGTGGGCACTGTAGAAAATTCTAAAGAACACTGATGAAAAACCCTAGTGACTGGAGATGTGTGTGTGTGGTAGTGATAACTATGTCATTACGCAGTAGTAATGCTCTGACGTTTATTTACTTTATTATAATGTGCAGTCTTTGTTTACCAATTGGTCACAATATATCGTTGAGTGTGTCGCAATATGATCGTTTACTAGTAATAATCGCTCCTTTATCAAGAGGCTTGTTTTGTCTGTGGGCTCAGATATGAAAAGAACAGCAGTGAATGTCACTGATGGCTTGTAAAAGGGTTATTGGGTTACAGATGCACATGTGCTGAAGAGGCTTTGGTGAGTTGGTGCAGCTTGTGCACAGCAGAGGATGAACATGTGGTGCACGGTGCTGAAGGAGCTAACTTTTCATTCAGTGGGTCGGATTCCATTTGTGTGGTCTGCTTTATACTGAATGTAGCTTTTCAAGCGCAGCTGACCCTGCATTCATTCAAGCAGGGAGGTTATAAGTCATGCTCCTTACCTGTTCCTTATGAATAAGACCACGACACTATAGGATAGAGGAGAATTAGGCCATTTGGCCAACCTTGCCAAAGGGCCTGTGATTTTCTATGTTTCTATGTGTCCCTCTGCCATTTCATCAAGGCTGTTCCAGTTTTCCTATCAGCCCTAATCTCCTGCCTTCTCCCCATATCACTTCATCCCCTGACCAATCAAGAATCTATCAACCTCTGCCTTAAAGACCATAAGACCGTAAGATATATGAGCAGAAATAGGGCATTCAGCCATTTGTGTCTGCTCCACCATTAAATCATGGCTGCTCCAATTTTTCCAGTCATCCCAACTCCCCTGCCTTTTCCTCTAATCAATAACCTGTCTATCTCTGCCTTAAATGCACCCAATGACTTGGCCCCCACATGGGCTAATAGCTTATTAAGCCGCTTCATGTGTGGCACCTTTAAAAGGGCTTCGATGAATCCAAGAACACAACTTCAATCAAGTCTGCTTTGTCTGTCCTGCTTGTTATATCTTCAAATAATTCCAACAAATCTGTCTGGTAAGATATTCCCTTAACTATGGATTATTTTCCAACAACTGAGGTTAAACTAATTGGCAAAAAATTGCCTTTTCTCTGCCTATCTCTGCTTAAAGAGTGGAGAGACTCTTGCAATTTTCTAGTCTTCCATAACCATCCCTGAGTCTAGTGTTTCCTGAAGATCACTACTAACACCTCCGCGGCTCTCTTCAGACATGTATTTCAGAACTCTGGGCTATATGCCATCTGATACAGGTGACTCATGTATCTTCAGTTCTTTCAGTTTCGCAGTGTTTGGTAACTTCTCACACTTCATGCATCTTTATACCTGGAACTTCTATGAGTTCCTATGAGCATGTGCTCATTGTGTCAGAAAACCTGTTGCCATGCAGTGTATGGAAATAAATAAAAATAGCCAGAGGTTGTGTGACATATTGATACCAATAACGTAGGTAGGAAAAGGGAAGAGGTCCTGAAAAAAGACCACAGGGTTTTTAGGAAGGAAGTTGAGAAGTAGGATCTCAAACGTAGTAATCTCAGGATTACTGCCTGTGCCACACGACAGTGAGTATAGGTTTAGAATGAGGTTGTGAATCGATATGTGGCTAAGGGATTGGAGCAGGAGGCAGGGATGCAGGTTTTTGGATCATTGGGACGTCTTTTGGGGCAGGCATGACCTGTTCAAAAAGATAGGTTGCACTTGAATGCTAGAGGGACCAATATACTGGCAGGAAGATTTGCTAAGGCTAATGGGAGAGTTTAAACTAGTATTGTTGGGGGTGTGGGAACCGAACTGAAGAGACTGGGGAAGAGGTGGTTAGCTCACAAATAGAGAAAGCTTGTAGACAGTGCAAAAGGGAGGATATGCAGGTGATAGAGAAAGGACACCCTGAAACTGAAGGCTAGAGAAATGTCTATTTTAATGCAAGGAGTGTGGTGAACAAAACAGATGAGATTAGAGCGTGGATCGGTATTTGGAGATATGATGTGGTTGCCATTTCAGACACTTGGATGACTCAGGGACAAGACCAGTTACTTCAAGTGCCGGGTTTTAGATGTTTTAAAAAGGACAGGGAAGGAGGTATAAATGGTGGGGGCGCGTCACAGCAGGGCATTCCCGCTTTATACGTGTTGGAATAGGCCATTACATGACCTCACACTGACAGGAAAATTACATCACCCCACCATCAGAAGACCATTACATCATGCTCTCCAGATACTCAATTACATCATGGTCATAAGGCAGTCTCAAGATACCCACCGTGTATGTAACACCTCCTTCCAAAAATAAAATTGTTCTGTCATGAGAAAGTTTTAACAATTAACTATTTACATAAAAATACAAATGTATAAAATCTACAACATACACATTATACATAGTATTATTACACAGCACCTTACAAATTAATATACAGTAGGAGTGTTACCAATGTTAACATACCACTCCATAAAAAAATTACATTGTGCATTCAACATCTAGATAGACAGTCAGCAATCACATTATCTTTGTTTTTAATATGAGTTATCAAAATATTATAATCCTGTAACATCAAACTCCAATTCAGTTACCTGCCATTTTTGTTTTTCATCTTACTCAAAATCACTAACTGATTATGATTGGTGTCAACTATGAGTGGTTTCTGAGTTGTACCAACATACACATCAAGATGTTGTAAAGCCAGAACAAGAGATAATAATTCATTTTCTATGGTTAAATTTCTTAGGAATATAAGCTACTGGATGCTCAATCTCGTCAACTTCATTCCTTTGAAGTAATACTTCTCCTGCAGCCTCATCACTGGCATCTACAGCTAAAGAAAATGTATTTTCAAAGTCCGGTGCCCTGAGCACAGGTTGATGACATAGCATAGTTTTTTATTTCTCGAATGCCTCCTGACAAAGCACTGTCCACACAAACTTTTCATTTTTCTTCAAGAGGTTAGTGAATGAAAGGGCAATATTAGCAAAATTATTATAAAATTTTCGGTAATATCCTACCATTCCCAAGAATCTTCTGAGAGTTTTTTTTTTTCCCTTAGTTGGAGTGACCACTAAAATTTCCCGAACTTTTGTCGTAACAGGAGCTAACTTAACTTGACCCACAACATAACCAAGGTAAGTCACAGTGGCATGATCGAATTCACTTTTAGCTAAGTTAGTAGTTAAGTTAGCTTTTGAAAGCCCTTTAAATTGTTTTACCACTGCAGTAATATGTGCTTCCCAAGTATCATTTCCTGTAACCAGATCATCAATATAGGTATCTGTATCTTTTAACCTATGAATCACCGAATTAATCATCCGCTGGAAAGTGCCTGGGGCATTCTTCATCCCAAATGGAAGAACATTATATTCATATAACCCAGATGAGGTTAGAAATGCGGAAATCTCTCTATCTCTATCCGTCAATGGAACCGTTTTAACCAATAAATCGTTGTAAGGAACTTTGATTTTCCAACTTTATCTACACAATCATCCATTCTAGGGATTGGATACGCATCAGTTTTTGTTAGGTTATTCACCTTCCTGTAGTCAGTACAAAACCAAATACTACCATCTGGCTTAGGCACCATAACACAAGGTGAACACCAATTCGAATTAGAAGGTCTAATAATATTATTTTCTAACATATGCTTAATTTCTTTCTCAGAAACAAACAAATAAACATTTATTAAACTTTGCTCAATAAAAATGAATAGCAAACAAACGACTAACTTAACCGGATGTTAACTGCTAGAGGGCAACTTGACCAATTCTTAAAGTGGTACATACGAACACCGTCTTAAAGGGGTAAATGTGAAAGTCCATTTGATTTATAGAGTCAATTAGGAGAGACATTCCTGAAGTAACGAATTCCTTGACGACGTTATGTTACTGCTGATCCCAGCCGAAATATACCTTGCCCGAAGGATTCAGATGAAGGAAATTTTAAAAAAAGGGCTTAAAGGAACTGAACTTTTTCTTGGCAAATAACACTGCACAACCCTTTCTGCTCTTACAAAGCAGGGGTTATCTCAGATGCAGGTTACTACCTCCCTGAACAAAGATCCAATAAGGTCGATCCTGTAATAAACCTGAACTTTACTCGATCCTTTGAGTTCCCATACTTCGGCAAAATTTTCACTCTTTAACTGGGTTACAAAGGTAGATCAAACCAAAACTGGCAGTGTTTGGCAAAACTGCTGGCAATATCCTTTGATACTTAAGATAGAAAGCAAAACTCCACTTTAAAAAAAACTGTGTCATGAGATGAATACGCAGCATAACTGAGTAACTGACGAATTAAACAACAAACTAACCTGCGTCTCAGCAAGTCTTTCCAGTTTTATACCTGTTGGAGCAGGCCATCACATGACCTCACACTGGTGGAAAATTACATCATGTGACCTCACACTGGCGGGAAGTTACATCATGTGACCTCACACTGGCGGGAAGTTACATCATGTGTCCTCACACTGGCGGAAAATGACATCACCCCACTATTACAAGACCATTACATCATATTCACCAGATACTCAAATACATCATGGTCATAAGAAAGTCACAAGCCACCCACTGATCTGGATAATGGATTATGTAACACTAGGAATGAGCTTAAGAAGGAAATTAGGAGAGCCAGGAGACACCTTGAGATGTCCTTGGTGGGCAGAATTAAATAAAACCCCCCAAGGCATTCTACAAGTATATGAAGAGCAAGAGAATAATATTCCTGGATTTCGTTGCTTCAGGTGTGATCGAATCCGAGGGTGTTTGCTACATTTCATGTCAGAGAAAATATTACAGCGGTGCTTTGGCAGGATAGGTTAGAGAGCTCATCTAGAGGGGCTATTTGGGTGGAATTGAGGAATGGGAAAGGTGTAGTAATACTTATAGGGCTGTATTATAGACCAACTAATGGGGAGCGAGAATTGGAGGAGCAAATTTGTAAGGAGTTAGCAGATATTTGTATTAAGCACAAGGTTGTGATTATGAGAATTTTTAATATTACACACACATACTGGGAAGCCCATTCTGTAAAAGGGCTGGATGGTTTGTAAATGTGTGCAGGATAGTTTTATGCAGCAATGCATAGAGGTACCAACTACAGAAGGTACAGTGTTGGATCTCCCATTAGGGAATGAGATAGGTCAGGTGACAGAGGTATGTGTTGAGAGCACTTCGGGTCCAGTGATCACAATGCCAGTAGTTTGAAATACAATTATGGAGAAGGATAGGACTGGACCCAGGGTGAGATTTTTGATCGGAGAAAGGATAACATTGAGGTGATGCGAAAGGATTTAGATGGAGTGGATTGGGACAATTTATTTTATGGGAAAGATGTATTAGAGAAATGGAGGTCATTAAAAGATGAAATTTTGAGAGTACAGCATCTTTAAGTTCCTGTTAGGTTGAAAGGAAAGTTTAAGTCTGAGAGAGCCATGGTTTTGAAAGGATATTGGAAACCTGGTTCGGAAAAAAGAGGGAGATCTATAATCGGCAGCATGGAGCAAATAAGGTGCTCGAAGAATATAAAGAATGCAAAAAGAATCTTAAGAAAAAAATCAGAAAAGCTAAAAGAAGCTATGAGGTTGTTTTGGCAAATAAGATGAAAATAAATGCAAAGTGTTTCTACGGTTATATTAATAGCAAAAGGATAGTGAGGGATAAAATTTGTTCCTTAGAGAATCAGAGTGGACAGATATGTGTGGAGCCAGAAGAGATGGGGGAGATTTTGAACAATTTCTTTTAATGGGTATTCACCAAGGAGAAGGATATTGAATTGCATAAGGTAAGGGAAACAAGTAGGGTAGTTGTGGAAACTATGATGATTAAAAAAGAGGAAGTACTAGAGCTTTTAAAGGATATAAAATTGGATAAGTCTCCATTTCCTGACAAGATATTCCACCGGACCTTAAGAGAAGTTAGTGTAGAAATATCAGGGTCTCTGACAGAAATATTTCAAATGTCATTAGGGACGGGGTTGGTGCCGGAGGATTGGCGTATTGATCATGTGGTTCCATTGTTTAAAAAGGGTTCTAAGAGTAAACTTAGCAATTATAGGCCTGTAAGTTTGACGTCAGTTGTGGGTAAATTAATGGAAAGTATTCTTAAGAGATCCTATATATAATTATCTGCGTAAACAGGGTCTGATTAAAAGCAGTCAACATGTATTTGTGCGTGGAAGTTAATGTTTGACAAATTTTATTGAATTTTTTCAAGAGGCTACTAGGAAGCTTGACGAGGGTAAATCAATGCATGTTGATATATGGACTTCAGTAAGGCCTCTGACAAGGCTCCACAGGGAAGGTTAGTTAGGAAGGTTCAATCGTTAGATATTAATATTGAAGTAGTAAAATGGATTCAACAGTGGCTGGATGAGAAATCTTAGAGATAAGTGGTGGATAGCTGTTTGTCAGTTTGGAGGCCAGTGACTAGTGGTGTGCCTCAGGGATCTGTACTGGGTCCAATCATGTTTGTCATAAACATTAATGATCTGGATAATGGAGTGGAAAATTGGATTAATAAGTATCCAGATGATACTAAGGTAGGTGGCGTTGTGGATAATCAAGTAGGTTTTCAAAGCTTGCAGAGAGATTTAGGCCAGTTAGAAGAGTGGGCTGAACGATGGTAGATGGAGTTTAATGCTGATAAGTGTGACGTGCTACATTTTGGTGGGAATAATCAAAATAGGACATACATTGTAAATGGTAGGGTATTGAAGAATGCAGTAGAACAGAGTGATCTAGGAATAATGGTGCGTAGTTCCCTGAAGTTGGAATCTCATGCGGATAGTTGGTGAAGAAAGCTTTTGGAATGCTGGCCTTTATAAGTCAGAGCATTGAGTATCGGAGTTGGGATGCAATGTTAAAATTGTACAAAGCGTTGGTGAGGCTGGTCACTGAATTAGAGGAAAGATTTCAACAAAATACAGAGGGCACAGAGGAGATTCACTAGAATGTAACCTGGGTTTCTGCACGTAAGTTACAGAGAAAGGTTGAGCAAGTTAGGTTTTTATTCTTCGGAGCGTAGAAGGTTGAGGGGGGCTTGATAGAGATATTTCAAATTAATGGGGGGATAGATAGAGTTGACGTGGATAGGCTTTTTCCATTGAGAATAGGGAAAATTCGAAAAAGAGGACCTGAATTGAGAGCAAAGGGGAATAAGTTTAGGGGTAACACGAGGGAGAACTTCTTTCCTCAGAGAGTGGTAGCTGTGTGGAACGAGCGTCCAGTAGAAATGGTAGAGACAGATTCGATTTTGTCATTTAAAAAAAAAAGGAGAGGTGTATGGAAAGGGAAGGAAAGGAGGGTTATAGGCTGAGTGCAGGTAGATGGGACTGGATGAGAGTAAGCATTCGGCACGGACTAGAAGGGCTGAGATGTCTTCTTTCCGTGTTGTAATTGATCCATGGTTTTTATATGGTTTTAGATGTGAAAGAATAGGCCTATTATGTCTGACAGTGGGAAAGTGTGTATGGATCCGGAGGAAATAGCAGAGCTACATAATGAAAACTTTACTTCAGTATTCACTATGGAAAAAGGAACTTAGTGATTGTAGTCATGACTTGCAGCAGACTGAACAGCTTGTGCATGTAGATATTAAAAAATAGGATGTGCTGGGAGCTTTTGGAAAAAATCAAGTTGGATAAACCGCGGGAACCGGACGAGATGTACCCCAGGCTACTGTGGGAGGAAAGGGAGGAGATTGCTGAGTCTTTGGTGATGATCTTTGCATCATCGATGGGAACAGGAGAGGTTCTGGAGGATTTGAAGGTTGTGGCTGTCGTTCCTTTATTCAAGAAAGGGAGTAGAGGTAGGCCAGGAAATTATAGACCAGTGTGTTTTACTTCAGTGTTTAGTAAGTTGATGGAGGAGGTCCTGAGAGTCAGGATTTATGAACATTTGGAGAGGTATAATATAATTAGGAATAGTTAGCATCACGTAGTCAAGGGCAGGTCGTGCCTTACAAGCCTAATTGAATGTTTTTGAGAATGTGACTAAACACATTGATGAAGGAAGTGCAGTAGATGTAGTGTATATGGATTTCAGGAAAGGATTTGATAAGGTACCACATGCGAGGCCTACTGAGAAAGTAAGGAGTTATGGGATCTGAGTCGACATTGCTTTGTGAAAGACTCCCTGGAGGTTAATTCACAGTTTGAGTCTGTGGTAAATATGGAAAACGCAATGTTGGCATTTATTTCAAGGGAATATAATAGAAAATCAAGGAGATAATGCTGAAGTTTTATAAAGCACCAGTCAAGCCACAGTTGGAGGATTGTCAACAGTTTGGCCCTCCCTATCTCAGAAAGGATGTAGAATCCGGAGGAGGTTTACGATGAAGGTTCTGTAACTGAAGGGGTTAACATATGTGGAGCATTTGACAACTTTGGGCCTGTACTCAATGGAATTTAGAAGAATGAGTGGAGAACTCATTGATAGCCACGTGATGTTATAAGTAGTACATAACTTGGATGGGAGAGAATGTTCCCTCTGGTGAGGGTGTCCAGAACTACAGCACACAACCATAAAATAGAGGGTGCCCTTTTAGAACAGAAGAAAGGAGAATTTCTTTTCAGCCAGAGAGCGGCGATTTTATCGAATGCTCTTCCTCATACTGTTGTGGAAGCCAGTTGCATGGAGTTATTGAAAGCAGAAGTTGATAAGTCCTGATTGGTTGGGGCATCAAGGGTTATGTGAGAGGGCATGTGTATTGGGTTGAATGGGATTCTGGATCAGACATGATAAAATAGTTGAGCAGACACGGTGGGCTGAATGGCCAAAATTGCTCCTAGATTAATGGTCTTATGGGGTTAAGATTCCAGCAGTATGTCGGATGTTCGAGAGAGTCAGGAGCAGAAATGTGTGAAGTTGTCATCGCTAGGGAGAAGGTTCCTGTGAAGCTGGAAGTTCTGAAAGTAGGGAAGTCACCTGGATCAGGTGGTGTACACCCCATGGTTCTGCAAGGGTTGGCTATAGAAATTGTGGAGGCGTTATTAATGATCATACGACGATCAATTGATTCCGGAATTGTTCCAGATGAATGGAAAATCAGGAGTGTCACACCACTCTTCCAGAAGGGAGAGAGGCAGAAGGAAGGAAATTATGGGGTTCAGTGTTTTGGAAGAATTTGGATTCAATTATGAAGGATTTGTTTACAGAGTGCATGGAGACACATGACGTAATAAGCCATAGTCTGCGTGGGTTCCTTCAGGGAAAATCTTGACTAGCAAGTGACTTTGAATGTGTTGAAGGGATAAGAACCAGGAAAGACAAGGGGGAATCGGTGGATATTGTTTATTTGCATTTTCAGAAGGTCTTTGCCAAGGTGACACACATAAGGCTGCTTGGCATATTAAGAGCCCATGGTGCTACAGAAACGATACTAGCAAGGATAAAGCAGTGGCTGATTAGCAGGAGGCAAAGCAAGGGAATAAACGAAGCCTTTTCTGGTGGGCTGCTAGTTACTAGTGGTACTCCTCAGGGGTCAATGGCGGGATCCTTTCTTTCTATGTTATATGTAAGTGACTTTGATGATGGAATTGACAGCTTTGGGACCAGATTTGTGGTCAATGCAAAGATAGGGTGGAGAAGCAGGAAGAATTGAATAAGTTGTGCACTGCAGCAGGGGTGTATCTACGAAAAATAGCGCCTATGGCAAGCACTGAAATTGTGCCCCTTTCTAAACATCTGACACCCATCTTTTAGATAAACTTACCATAATATCAGCTCAAAAATACAAGTCAAGCTCGTTAATCTTTTAATTTACAAATTATGGAACTACATGAAAAGCATAACTGCATCTTCCTTGTTTGCACTGATGCAAATTGGTTTATGATGTGATCAAAATCAGTTTTTCTTTCAGTTTCTTCTCTTGCTACACTCAGTAGAGCAAGATCACAGAGTTTGCTTTGGCCCACAGAGGCTCTCAAATTAGAAAATATTAATCTTAACTTGCTGAATGATCTCTCACAGCTGGCGATGGAAACTGTGATGGTTAGCATTATCTGAATACCAATGCGAAGTTGGGGAAGACACTTTCATCTCCATACTGAACAATAAATTCAAGACCCTCTTCAGGCCTTGATATTTTCATGTTGACCCGCCTTGATCGCAACATTTTGCAATTCAAAATTTCTTCATATAGCTGCTGTCCATCAACATCAGAGCTGTACAATCTGCCCAAATGTTCGCACTTCCTCTTTATGTCATTGCTGTCGGCGCCATAACACAGTCCCTTCACGTCGAGAAGGAACTCCAATTTGGCGTCAGTGTCGGTGAAACGAGCGAGCCTTTCGTCCATTTCACTGTGAAGACGGTCGCGTGTTCCCTTCATGAATCTTTCTATTTCCTCCTTAACTGTTAACTCAAAGTCTCTCGAGTTCTCATCAGCCATTCATTTGTTTCGTCTTCTGACTTCTTTCAACTTCAATATTCCATTCCTGACAGACCGACTCATTCTTCGAGTGACTCTCTGACCAACACTTCTCTTTCATCATGAAAATGATCTTGGAGGGCTTGCAAATCCAGGATTCCAGCATTGTGGAAGTTCATGCTAGGATCCTGCAGCCTCTTTCGAATACGATCAATGCAACTGAGTACTTTGTTCAAAAATCCTAGCAAAATCAGAAAATCGTAACTCGACATGCCGTTGTACAGCAGCCTTGCGTCATTTCCTGTTTCACTGATCTCATCTTCATTGTATCTCATGTCCTGGAGAACTTGAAGTATCTCCTCAAGGTACTTGTTGACGGGCTTCACTGCTTCTGTCCTTGCACTCCACCTGGTTTTGGACTCCGACTTAACAACCACAGGCACGGCGTTTTTGAGTTTTTTCCCAGCGCCGTGTCGAACGAGAGAAAAACACGTAGAGAGCTTCGATGGTTCCAAAAAACTTAAACATCATTGTACCTTGCTTGGCGGTATGTAAACCCATCAAGTAGAATGAGTGATTGTCGCAATTCACAAACACTGCCAAGTTGTTTTTCTCTCTTTGATGAACACCACTTCTGTGTCCAGCCATCACAGCAGCATTGTCATAGCACTGTGACCGACAATCGTGTAGCTCCATTCCGACCTTCTCTTGCTGTTTCAAGATGTCTTAACCAAGCTTTCAGCATGCTTCTGACTTATCTGGATAAATCCAAGGAAGGGCTCGCTAACATGGACTGTTTTCCTCTCAAATCCAACTTTCACATACCTCACAACTTCTGACATTTGCTCACGGTTTGCCTGATTAGAAGTCAAGTCGAACATGAGACTATAGTACTTGGCTTGATGAGTACTTCTTAGCAAACTCAGGCGAACAGTGGATGCCATCATGAGGATGAATTCGTTCTGTACACCTGGAAAAATGTAAGACATGGATCCAGGATGACATTTCAAATGAGTGAGGTTTTTTTTTATGACAGGGTCAAAGATGACCAGTAGTTTCAGTAAGCCAATGAAATTTCCCACACTGGAGTCATCGTCTAGCTGAAGTGACTCCCTGTGTCCTCGCAAAGCCAGGTTTTGAGTCGCAAGGAAATTTTATGCAGTGAAGGCTTCTCGTTCAGATATCACGCCACTTCTGCTTTTCCTTCTCAATCTGTGACTGGAATACCATGTCCATAACTCCAATGCTTCCAGCTAAAATTCTTTCTATTTCTTTCCACTGTGCGAAGAATTCTCGATGATTCTTGGCATTTTCATGAACACTAATCCTTTCAGGTGCTTTCCACTAGTTGAATCCACTTTCCTCCTCCAAGGAGGATTGATGGTCTGAACAGGAATAGAGAAGACAACAGATACAAAATGCAGACTTGTTAGAAGGGAACTAGACAAGCCACTTCCATTTTCCAATTTCCTCCTGAACCAAGTTTTATTCATTGAGTGGTTATTTGTTGGTAGGAAAGGCCGCTCATTGATCTGGAAATTCTTTGAACCCAGCTTTAATATTTCTGTTCTGAACGCATCGGACAGAATTATTTCTCCAGTTTCCTTGTCGAACTTCAGAAGTCCAATGTCATGCTGTTCAATCATTTCCGGTGTGACAGTTCGAGGCTTTTTGACACCATCCAGTTTACTAGGTTCAGTGTCGTCAGGTTCAATCCAGTCAGGTAAAATCTCACCAATAAATTTCGCATCACCATCAAAAGAGTCGTCTTCCCTTCCTGTAATGTCCACGTTCTCTGTGGCAACCTTATTTTTAATCTCGTCATTCTCGGATTTATCTGGCTTGACTTCCTCCTTGGCTGTGACGCATTTGTACTCGATCCAGCTTTGGATTCTAACAAACTTGTAGCAGGAGCAGGCAACTCCATGGAACATGTCGAACTACTTGTTCCGGGATTTTCAAAGAAAGGCAGAAGATCTTGCACGTTTTCTTGGCTTCCTCCACCTCCAACTTTCATCTCATCCATCTTTCCGCTCCACTTTTCTTCTTCTTCTTCGTGAAGAAATATTTCATAGTCTTCTTACATAATGCTCTGAGATAAGGCCATCCTAGTGCTTATCATGACAATTAAAGAGATATCATACATCTGAAGAAAATTATTTTGTCACTGTCCGAGGATGTCTTGTCAGGCTTTAATGGAAACTGCTCAGTGGCGCCCCCTTCAAGTGACGCCCAGGGCACGTGCAATACCTGCCAAACTTTAGGTACGCCACTGCACTACAGAGGGAAAATAGCCATGAAATATAGAAAGATCAAACATCAACTCCTTTCAATCCGCGCAAAAAAAAAACAAAACTCACAAAATTCGCAGAAACAAGCAGCAAAAATTGGATCAAACCTCCAGCCTCACCCGTAGAGATAAAGAGTGACAAACGTGAGAAACAGAGAAAAAAAGAAAAACAAATCTTAGAGATAAAGCTAAATATAAATCTAGGAACGATGAAAAGAAGGAAAGAACTGATTAGACAATTATCATAACCTCTGCCTCTGCTCAATGAATCCCTGAGCCAAAGCCTCAGCTTCACTCTATCCATTTTCCTCTCATTAGTTGAGCACACACACACTGGTCGTTCTGTTCAAACTTAGATCCTTCTTATTGTCCCCTGTTGAATGCCTAATAGCACGCATAATCCCGATAGTCCCCGCTTGCTTAAAAAATACAGCGTTGCTCTTCTGTACCGACAGTGCAGCAATCTCTAGCTGCTTTGAGGAAAAAGACTTTGAAGTGTATAGAATCGACGTGGCTACTATGGTAACACTATAATGAACATTTTATATTATTGTATTAAATCCTGAAAGCATTGGAAATATTGATACATCTGACAGCTACTAATAATATTCAGATGCATGACAGATTCAAGTCAAGTCAAGTCACTTTTTATTGTCATCTTGACCATAACTGCTGGCACAATACATAGTAAAACTGAGACAACGTTTTTTCAGGACCATGGTGTTGCATTAGGTAGTACACAAACTAGAGTGGGCTACGTAAAATACAACACAGAGAAAGCAAAAACTGCACTAGACTGCAGACCTACCCAGGACTGCATAAGGTGCACAAAATAGCAAGAAAAGTATACATAAGATAAAATGATATATCCTACAAATATAGCGGCTTTTGCGGGACATCACAGTCATATTTTTATGCTTTGTACGCTCAGTTTCATATTTTGAAATACACAAAATATTTAGATATCTGTCCTACGTTCTGTCCCACGTAAAGTTACTGCATAATATGCAAAGATGAAATTCAGTAATAGACCCCCGTGTCCCCCATAAATTGCAAATACCTGGCCGAAGAAAATTATTTTTATTCTGTGTTCTGTTGGTCAACCATCGTTAAATTAATGCCAATTCTAATTGTAATTTTGCAATCACTTCCATACACTTTATTTCTTCAGACTGATCATTCGTCCAGGACATTATCAAAATCTTTCTGAATATCGAAATGCGCCATGTCATTGGTTATTTTTTTTTTATCCATTTTGCGAGTTGAAGTTATTTAGAGCTCCGACAAACAATATTTCCCTTTCGGAATTATTCTCAATTGTGGGTTTACTCCCTACAAAAAGATACACTTGAAGTGGAAGGAGTGGAGCAAGGTATCGCTTGGCTACCCAATCGTTAATGGGACTGTCCTGTGCTGAGCGTTGAAGTTGATTAAGCACTGTTTTACACGAGTGCCGAAGAACAAGAGGTAACATTGTTAAATCAGAGAGGGGAGGCTATCCGTCAGTAGAGCATAGAAAAAGATTCAAGGTTTCAGTGTGGAGGACTGCTGCTTTGGCATTGGAACGAGCAGAAACTACTTCACTCAAGTTGTGCGGAACCAAAGATAGTTATTCGCCTCGGAGGTCTCTGGAGCTCTTGCGTTGAGACTGCTTATCGAAAAGAGAATAACGACATAACAGATATGGAAAATGTGTGGCATATATTACAAAAACAAGTCTTACGGCCCAACACGTGCATGCAGACAGTAATAGATATTTCTGCTACTTAAGCGCGTTAGTGAAGATTGCTTTGGGATATCAAAATCAACAAATAATGGAAGAGAGACCAGGGATTTCCTCATTCTTTCCCATATTTCTTGGAGTTAGAATATAGCGTTTTCTCATTTTCACTCTAATCCGCTTCTTTGATTTGTTTGCGAGGATATCAGGATAACGTTCTATCAAACATATTATGAAGTTACTTCAGATGAAAGTCTGCAAGCTTAGCTTTCCTCCGCTGCTCATATCAAGTTTCTCTACAGCGCCTACTGATGACCTATCTCGACGCACTCATGAACTACTACGTGTTCTCGACATTTTCTGTATTCACATGCAGTATTTAAGAGGGTGTCTGTTCGTGCATTGCTGAGGAGTGAGGTTTCCTCCCCCTCAGCGGTCGACGAATTCATCACAAGGATTGGGATATAATTATCAGCGGGTAGGCCGCACTTAGAGTATTGTAAATGGTCATGTTCGGCACATCACAGACGGTGGCAAGGGACAGCGTAGTAGTGATTATGTGGCATGGGATCTCCATGATGACTATCGGGAAATCTTATAGAGAATACAAAACTATGCCGGATGTATATAGCATGCACACTGCCACCCTCCAATAAGCATTTTCTTCTCATGGCAGGAGAATATAAATCTAGAGGACACAGGGTTATAGTAAAGCGGTGAAATTTAAAGGAAATCGGAAGGGCATGTTTTAAGCAAGGCTATCTGCAACGAACTAAGAGAATGTGGTACTGGAATAATGATCAGAATTAAAACTGGGTTTATTATCACAGGGATATTCGACGAAATATGTTATTTTGCTGAAGCAGACTAACTCCGACAATATAAGGTAATCTGGAAGGAACAGTGAGGAAATCTATGGACGAATAGTGGTTCAGTATGAGATTAGCACTGGCGGGTGTGGCGGTCGACCTGGGCAAGATATATCAGAAAGGGTCATATCTACGTTGCTTTATTCTATCTATCGATAAAACGGGCAAATAAGCTTTGGCAACTTACTTGTTCGACTGGTGAACTAACCTTCTCTCCCATAGTTTCCTCAAATTGATTCCCCCCCCCCCATCTTACTAGTTTAAAGTCTGCCCTGTAACACTAGCAAGCCTCCCCGCTAGGATATTGGTCCCCTCAGGATTCAAGTGTAACCCGTCCTTCTTGAACAGGTCACGCCTGCACCAGAAGAGGTCCCAACGATCTAGAAACATGAATCCCTGCCCCCGCTCCAAACTTTCAGCCACGCATTCATCCTCCACCTAATTCCATTCCTACTCTCACTGTCGCGTGGCACAGGCAGTATTCCCGAGATTACTACCTTTGCGGTCCTTCTTCTTAAATGCCTTCCAAACTCCCTATACTCTCGTTTCAGGACCTCTTCCCCTTTCTTACCTATGTCATTGGTACCTACATGTAACACGACCTCTGGCTCCTCACCCTCCCACTTCAGGATATCTTGGATGCGATCAGAAACGTCCCGAACCCTGGCACCAGGTAGGGAAACTACCATCCGGGACTCCCGATCACCTCCACAGGACCGCCTGCCTGAACCCCTGACTATCGAGTCCCCTATTACTATGGTCTTCTTTCTTCTATCCCTGCACTTCTGAGCTACAGGGCCGTCCTCTGTGCCGGAGGCCCGGCCACTGTCACTTCCTCCACGTAGGCTGTCCCCCCCAACAGTGCTCAAACATGAGTCAAAAAATCGGAAGGGTATGTTTTAAGCAAGGTTATCTGCAATGAACTAAGAGATTGTGATACTGGAATAATCATCAGAATTAAAATTGGGTTTATTATCACAGGGATATTCGATGAAATATGTTACTTTGCTGAAGCAGACTAATTCCAACAATATAAGGTAATCTGGAAGGGACAGTGAGGAAATCTATGGACGAATAGTGGTTAAGTATGAGATTAGCATTGGCGGGTGCAGCGGTCGATATGGGCAAGATATATCAGAAAGGGTCATATCTACGTTGCTTTATTCTATCTATCGATAAAACGGGCAAATAAGCTTTGGCAACTTACTTGTTCGCCTGGTGAACTAACCTTCTCTCCCATAGTTTCCTCAAATTGATTCCCGCCCCCCCCATCTTACTAGTTTAAAGTCTGCCCTGTAACACTAGCAAGCCTCCCCGCTAGGATATTGGTCCCCTCAGGATTCAAGTGTAACCCGTCCTTCTTGAACAGGTCACGCCTGCACCAGAAGAGGTCCCAACGATCCAGAAACATGAATCCCTGCCCCCGCTCCAAACTTTCAGCCACGCATTCATCCTCCACCTAATTCCATTCCTACTCTCACTGTCGCGTGGCACAGGCAGTATTCCCGAGATTACTACCTTTGCGGTCCTTCTTCTTAAATGCCTTCCAAACTCCCTATACTCTCGTTTCAGGACCTCTTCCCCTTTCTTACCTATGTCATTGGTACCTACATGTAACACGACCTCTGGCTCCTCACCCTCCCACTTCAGGATATCTTGGATGCGATCAGAAACGTCCCGAACCCTGGCACCAGGTAGGGAAACTACCATCCGGGACTCCCGATCACCTCCACAGGACCGCCTGCCTGAACCCCTGACTATCGAGTCCCCTATTACTATGGTCTTCTTTCTTCTATCCCTGCACTTCTGAGCTACAGGGCCGTCCTCTGTGCCGGAGGCCCGGCCACTGTCACTTCCTCCACGTAGGCTGTCCCCCCCAACAGTGCTCAAACATGAGTCAAAAAATCGGAAGGGTATGTTTTAAGCAAGGTTATCTGCAATGAACTAAGAGATTGTGATACTGGAATAATCATCAGAATTAAAATTGGGTTTATTATCACAGGGATATTCGATGAAATATGTTACTTTGCTGAAGCAGACTAATTCCAACAATATAAGGTAATCTGGAAGGGACAGTGAGGAAATCTATGGACGAATAGTGGTTAAGTATGAGATTAGCATTGGCGGGTGCAGCGGTCGATATGGGCAAGATATATCAGAAAGGGTCATATCTACGTTGCTTTATTCTATCTATCGATAAAACGGGCAAATAAGCTTTGGCAACTTACTTGTTCGCCTGGTGAACTAACCTTCTCTCCCATAGTTTCCTCAAATTGATTCCCGCCCCCCCCATCTTACTAGTTTAAAGTCTGCCCTGTAACACTAGCAAGCCTCCCCGCTAGGATATTGGTCCCCTCAGGATTCAAGTGTAACCCGTCCTTCTTGAACAGGTCACGCCTGCACCAGAAGAGGTCCCAACGATCCAGAAACATGAATCCCTGCCCCCGCTCCAAACTTTCAGCCACGCATTCATCCTCCACCTAATTCCATTCCTACTCTCACTGTCGCGTGGCACAGGCAGTATTCCCGAGATTACTACCTTTGCGGTCCTTCTTCTTAAATGCCTTCCAAACTCCCTATACTCTCGTTTCAGGACCTCTTCCCCTTTCTTACCTATGTCATTGGTACCTACATGTAACACGACCTCTGGCTCCTCACCCTCCCACTTCAGGATATCTTGGACGCGATCAGAAACGTCCCGAACCCTGGCACCAGGTAGGGAAACTACCATCCGGGACTCCCGATCACCTCCACAGGACCGCCTGCCTGAACCCCTGACTATCGAGTCCCCTATTACTATGGTCTTCTTTCTTCTATCCCTGCACTTCTGAGCTACAGGGCCGTCCTCTGTGCCGGAGGCCCGGCCACTGTCACTTCCTCCACGTAGGCTGTCCCCCCCAACAGTGCTCAAACATGAGTCAAAAAATCGGAAGGGTATGTTTTAAGCAAGTTTATCTGCAATGAACTAAGAGATTGTGATACTGGAATAATCATCAGAATTAAAATTGGGTTTATTATCACAGGGATATTCGATGAAATATGTTACTTTGCTGAAGCAGACTAATTCCAACAATATAAGGTAATCTGGAAGGGACAGTGAGGAAATCTATGGACGAATAGTGGTTAAGTATGAGATTAGCATTGGCGGGTGCGGCGGTCGATATGGGCAAGATATATCAGAAAGAGTCATATCTACGTTGCTTTATTCTATCTATCGATAAAACGGGCAAATAAGCTTTGGCAAATTGAAAAACAGTTTGGAACAATAACGGTTATTTTCGCGCAATCCAGTATTTTTTTCTCTTTGTTGATACAGTACAAATCTCAGGAAAATATTAGGGAAATGTCGATGGATGGGAATCCAATGTAATTTAGTTAATGAGTTTAGCAATGAGAGTGAAGGGATATATCACTATCCTCTTCAACTCCTCTCTGAATTTCCTCTGAGTCATTGCGTAAATGGCAGTGTTGGTACACGTTCCAAGATAGAACAGCATAGTACCTGCCTGGTCAGCGATAATGACGGGGTGGTTGTAACTCGGGTAAACATGCCTGTTGGAAATTTGCATCAGTATGAAGACGGATACCTTCGTCAGCCACAGCAGTATAAAGCTGACGGACACGACGAACAGAAGGAAGATTGACTTTCGCCTTTGAGCCAACTCGGGGTCCAGCCGCTGATCTCTGTTGTTGGGCTTTCTGAGTCCCCTGCGAGCTCGGTTCGCCAACACAATGTGCCTGACAGTCAGGGTGTTAAGTGTCAAGATCATGAAATAGGGGATCAGTGGGTTTAGCAGGTGGTGAATCCAGAAAAATGCCACCCAACCAGGCAAACTGAAGAACTCCAGCTTGGTGGCGCATCCCCAGGGCATCCCATTAAGGAAGCCGTAAGGCTGAAACTTGAAATAAAAAGGGACATTACGTAAAATGCTCAGAGCGGACACGGTGGATATAACTATCGCCGCTGTCTTTGCAGTGCAATATTTAACCTTCAGGTTGTGACAACAAATCGCCACGAATCGATCAATGGTGAACGCGATGGTCAGCCAAACAGAACAGTCTATTGTAGCGTATCCGAATAGAACGATGGTGCTGCACACCGCCGTGTAGAACAAGAACGTGGCTGGGAAAAGTGTATGAAGAAGACTTGTGACTATTATACAGAAGATAACGACCAGTAGGTCTGCTGTTGCCATGGAGATCAGGTAGGCAGAAACTCCTTTGGAGAGATCGTTCTTTCCTCTGGAGAGAATTGCAATCGTCAGGGAGTTAGCTGTAGAAATTGAGCAGAAGGTTATGTCAGAGTACGGTTTCAAACAAAATGAACTTCATGTGAAGAAAGCCCATCGTATTGAGCAGTACTTTAGTTTTTTTTAAATGCAGTTTTCTCTTATTCCACATTTTAATGTTCAAGTATCTTGAATAATAATGGCAACAATATTATCAATAAATCAAAGTATACATCATAAAATAACTCATGAGCAATGAGTCCCGCTAATTATATTACAACCATTCCGTTATTAGCGATAGGACAATTGATACTAAGCGTCCGCATATAATAATACAGGAAAATAAGCAAGAACAGCTTAACAGATATATGTATTCCAAAAACACAGAACACAGAGAAAATAGTAAGTAAAAAGCAGCAGAAATATGCTGAATTGAAAGAGGAAATTGAAAGACTATGGAACGTGAACAGAGTATACATTATCTCGGTAGCAATACGTGCAGCTGGTATCATTCTGAAGTTGCTACACAATAGAATTGAACAATTAGGGTTACGCAGCAATACCGACACAAACTTACAGAAAGCTACAATATAAAACCTCTCTAGAATAGACCGAAAATATCCAGCATTTGAGCTTTGCCCACAACACAGGTTTTACCAGTTTGATTTGAGAAAAATACTTTACAGCTGTAGAGCTTTAAGATTCGTTTCCTTGCAGGCAGCCACAAAACAAAGAAGCACAATTGCACCTTCACTCTGTATGCTACAAAAAATGTGTGATATCCTGCTGGCCATACCTTTCTATTCTAAATTTCATTTCTGTTCCGAAATGTAGTCCCATTGCACTTCCAGTGCCACGATGATGGCGCATTCAGGTTGCAGGAACAACTTATATTCCATCTGTTTGGCCTCCAAACTGATTGCACGAACATCAATTTCGTGAACCTGGTTAACACCCCCCCCCCCCCACTATTTCAGCATTCTGCCCATCACCTAGAATGTCAGAACATAAGCTATATATGTCGCATCCACGGACTCGGCAGCGCAGTAGTTTCGACAATTGCGCTTCTGAGTATTCACATGTCAGTTAATTATTATTTCATTGTAAAAGTATTTAACTCCATACTTGTTGCAGTGCTTGCCGATACTTGAACTCACCTCAGCAATGCTTCGCTGCCTGTTTTAAATTGACCTTGCCTGAGAAGTTGGACTGCCGAATCATCTGACTCTAGCAGTATTTGTTTTATATTTTAGTTCTTCTTTTCAGCCGCAGTATAGGCATTATTTTTCCATTTGAAAGTTTTAGCTAGCGGCCCTCTTTGTCCTGGCGTTTATTGTTTTCTTCCCCCTTTTTAAACTGTTCACATTAAAGTCTGTGAACCATCGACCAGCTTCAGTGTCTCTCCCTCCACCCTTGGGCCATATTCGAGCGTGATGACAATGTAGGGCCCTTGCCTGACCTCATTTAGAGTACTGTGCTCAGTTCTGTCCACAGGAATGATGAAGAAACTATAGAAAGGTGTGGAGGAGATTTACAACGATGTTGCATGGATTGGGGAGCATGCCTTATGAGAATAGGTTTTGAGAACTTGGCCTTCTCTCATTGGAGCAACGGAGGATGAGAGGTGACCTGATAGAGGTGTGTAAGATAATGAGAAGCATTGATTGTCTGGATAGTCAGAAACTGTTCGCCAGGGCTGAAATGACTATTTTTTTTTTTTGTTCATCTATATACGAGCGGAGTTAAAGACAATTTATAATTATAACCGATGAAATAATGCAGTGAAATCTTTGTTTGTTTCTTTTAGTTTAACTTTTTTCAAATTTAGTTTAGGGTTTTTATTTCTCTCCTTTTATAAATTAAACATTTCATGGTTAGTTACTAAGAGAATGGGAGGCTATACTCCATTTGTTACTTGGAATCTGTGTTTGTACATGTTAACCGTTATTAATGCAATCCCGATCTCTATGCCTCATTATCAATTTTGCTATGTTAATTAATTTGGAATTTAACAAAAAATATTGAAAAAGAAAGAATTGTAATGCTTAATAACATATTTGCAACCCGGAGGGACCTGGAGCAATAGAACAGTGAAAGAAGTGCTTGGAGTAAAGCCAGATCTAACATATAGAGAGAGTTTGAGGAAAAAGAAGTAGAATAAAGGGTGTAAAGGTACTAAGGTAATGTAAGTGTCCGTGATGGCGGGAATAGAGACCCCAGATGATCTTCTCAGCTGACCTCACTATCCGCTGCATGGTCAGCTGAGAAGATCATCGGGGTCTCTATTCCCGCCATCACGGACATTTACACTACACGTTGCATCCGCAAAGCAAACAGCATTATGAAGGACCCCATGCACCCCTCATACAATCTTTTCTCCCTCCTGCCATCTGGGAAAAGGCACCTAAGCATTCGGATTCACACGACCAGACTATGTAACAGTTTCTTCCCCCAAGCTATCAGACTCCTCAATACACAGCGCCTAGTCTGACACCTTGCCCTGTTGTCCTGTTTATTATTTATTGTAACGCCTGCACTGTTTGTGCACTTTAAGCAGTCCTGGGTGGGTCTGTCGTCTAGTGTAGTTGCTGTGTGCTCTTTTTTCTTTTTCTCTGTGTTGTTTTTTTACCAAGTTCAGTCTAATTTTTGTAATTTGTCTTGTAACACCCTGGTCCTGGGAAACATTGTCTCATTTTTACTATGCACTGTACGAGCAGTTATGGTTGGAATGACAGTAAAAGCGACTTGACTTGACTTGACTTGAAGGTCGCAGGGCTAAAGTGCGTATACTTCAATGCAAGAAGCAGCAGGAAGAAAGGTCATTAACTGAGAGCTTGGATACACACATAGAATAATGATATAGTTGCCATTACAGAGACTTGGCTGACACCAGGGAAGGAATGGATTCTCAATATTCCTGGATTTTACGGTTTTAAAAGGGATAGAGAGGGTGGAGAAAGGGGGGGGGGGAGGCGTGGCATTACTGGTCAGGTATACAATTACAACTACAGAAAAGGTGGGTAATGTCGCAGGACCCTCGTCTGAGTGAGTATGGGTTGCAGTCAGGAACAGGAAGGGAGCAGTTACTCTATTGGAAGTATTCTATAGGCCCCTTGATAGCAGCAGGGATACCGAGGAGCAGATTGAAGGTCAGATTTTGGAAAGGTGCAAAAATAACAGGGTTGTTATCATAGGTGACTTTAACTTCCCTAACATTGATTGGCACCTGATTAGTTCCAATGGTTTAGACGGGGCCGAATTTGTTAAGTGAGTCCAGGACAGATTCCTATCACAGTAGGTTGACAGGCCGACTAGGGGGAATGTCATACTAGATCTAGTATTAGATAACGAACCGGGGCAGGTCACAGATGTCTCAGTGGGTGAGCATCTGGAGGACAGTGACCACCGCTCCCTGACCTTTAGCATTAACATGGAAAAGGATAGAATCAGAAAGGACAGGAAAATTTTTCATTGGGGAAGGGCAAATTTTAAGGCTAGAACTTGCAGGTGTGAGTTGGGATGATGTTTTTGCAGGGAAATGTACTGTGGATTTGTGGTCGATGTTTAAGGATCTCTTGCAGGATATTGGGGATATATTTGTCCCGGTGAGGAAGATAAAGAATAGTATGGTGAAGGAACCATGGGTGACAAGCGAGGTGGAAAATCTAGTCAGGTGGAAGAAGGCAGCATACATGATGTTTAGGAAGCAAGGATCAGATGAGTCTATTGAGGAATATAGGGTAGTAAGAAAGGAGCTTAAGAAGGGGCTGAGGAGATCCAGATGGGGTTATAAAAATGCCTTGGCGAGTAGGGTAAAGGAAAACCCAAGGCATTCTTCAAACATGTGAAGAACAATATAATGACAGGAGTGAAGGTAGGGTTGATTAGTGATAAAGGTGGGAAGATGTGCCTGGAGGCTGTGCAAGGGATCGATGTCTTCAATGACTACTTCTCTTTGTTATTCACCAATGAGAGGGAATGCTAACGATGAGCTCGCAGATAACGTTTACAATGTTTTCAGTCCTGAATTAGCTTGTTACGGCTAAGGCCAGTTGATGCAAATTTCAATGCTTTATAAATACCTTGACACCACAAACCTTGTCCCAACAATCTGCCGTCATGCGTTCCTCTAAGCAGGTGCCTACCACTCTGAAAATTAAAATAAATGATGCCCACAAAACAGGAGAAAGCTATAAGAAGATAACATAGCGTTTTCAGTTATCCGTTTCCTCAGTTCGTAATGTAATTAAGAAATGCCAGTTATTAGGAACAGTGGAGGTCAAGTTGTGGTCTGGGAGACCAAGAAAACTTTCCCATTGAACTGTTCATAATTCTGCTAAAAAGGCAATTCAAAAGACCTTCAGGAAGATTTAGCAGACTCTAGAGTGGTGGTGCACTGTTCTACTGTGCAGCGACATCTACATAAATATAACCTTCTTGGTAGATTCATCAGAAGAAAACATTTCCTGCGTCCTCAACACAAAACTCAACGTCAGAAGTTTGCAAAGGAACATCTAAACAAGCCTCACACACAAAATACTGGTGGAACGCAGCAGGCCAGGTAGCATCTACAGGAAGAAGCACTGTTGACGTTTCGGGCCAAGACCCTTCGTCGAAACGTCGACAGTGCTTCTTCGTATAGATGCTGCCTGGCCTGCTGCGTTCCAACAGTATTTTGTGTGTGTTTTTTTGAATTTCCACCATCTGCAGATTTCCTCGTGTTTGCTATCTGAACAAGCCTGATGTATTTTGGAAACAAATCCTCTGAATTGATGAAGTTATAATAGAACGTTTTGGCTGCAATGAGCAAAGTATGTTCAGAGAAAAAGGCGTGCAGAATTTCATGAAAAGAACACCTCTCCAACTGTTAAGCACGGGGGTGGACCGATCATGCTTTCGGCTTGTGTTACAGCTTGTGCCACGGGGAAAATTTCACTGGTAGAGGGAAGAATGAAGTCAATTAAATACCAGCAAATTTTGGAAGCAAGCAACACACGGTCTGTGAAAAAGCTCAAGATGAAAGATGATGGCTTCTACAACAGGATAATGATCCTCAGCACACCTCAAAATCCATACTCAAAATCCAATTTGACAACTTCAAAAGGTACAAGCCGAAGGTTTTGTCATGGCCCTCACAGCCCCCCGACCTAAACATAATCGAAAATCTGTGGATAGACCTCAATATATCAGTGCATGCAGGACGGCCCAAGAATCTCACAGAACTAGAAGCCTTTTGCAAGGAAAAATGGGTGACAAACCCCAAACAACAATTGAAAGTCACTTAGCTGGTTACAGAAAGCGTTTACAAGCTGTGATATTTGCCAAAGAGGGTATTACTACATACTGACCATGCAGGGTGCCCAAACGTTTGCTTTGGGCCCTTTTCCTTTTTTGTTATTTTGAAACTATAAAAGATGGAAATAAAGAAAAAAACTTGCTTAAATATTAAAGAAATCTGTTATCTTGATCTTCATGCCTTTTTGGAAATCAAGTTATCTTTTACTCGCTTAGCTATTCACAGTAATGGAAATTTCGACCAGGGATGCCCAAACTTCTGCATGCCAATGCATATTCATATAGCCCGATTAATTTAGAAAAATCTTTACTTTCGGCTCGTATGCTTCTGAAACGTCAGTATGCTTTTAGGTTTTATTATCAATGTTTTCTTGCACTGGGCGCCTCCCTAATAATAATTCCAAAGTCACCTCAGCACTCTGTTTACTGTTGCCAGCTGCACTTTAAGGATGTTACCGCACGAAGGCTCCATTTTTGTCATTAATCGTGTACCAGTGAAGCGCAAAGGAATCACCGTTAATGACCCAAAGGAGATCTATATGAGTAAATGCATTGACTTTCAATTCAATGCACTTGTATTATCCGTTGTGCGGTGGTTGCAACAGCAAATCACTCGCTCCGTATCCCAACATTAATCAATGGATGAGATAAATGTTAAAATCTATGTCACAATGAGATCATGTCTTATAACTGATCTCCTTCACATTCACCCTTCGCAGATGATAATTATACAAAATGGAAGAAAGTTGTCGGCCCGCAATGTCTATCTAAGCTAACAGGTACCCGTCTATATCAATCCTATACCCAGCGCTTCATCTCCGTGTCCTTGCATACCTCGGTGATTTGTTCTCTTTTGTATATTGATTGTGATGTGGGAGCGTCGGTCTCCAGCATTCTCTCATGGAGCTCCCTGCAAACTACAAACACCCCGTTGACGAGAAACAAGCTCTATATATTCGTTCGATACCTACTAACCTTTACTGAATCATGTCTCTAGCTGTGAAAACATCGAATATTATGTAAAGGGTTCTTTATACCGCCACATCGAATATGGATAAAAACATTCTTTTCACTAGCTTACGCGAGCCTTTCGGAAAGTCGTACACCTCTGCTCGGAAACCCAATGCAAAACAAAAGATCCCAGGGCTTGTACAGCTAGGGTTCTCTGTTCATTTAGTACTTCCCGGGATTTCCTGTATAATTTCTGCATTCATTTGACCTCCCATCATGAGAGCTGTTCACGCTATCGTTCGTAACGTTGCGCTTTCAACACCGTTAGTGTGAATTAAAACTTATCCAGCAAATGCAGAAAAATACAATCACGCTGTTAATTGAGCAAATCCACTCACCCAGGACACCGATGATTGCCAGACAACTGTTGAAATGGAATTCGATTTGTAGGATCACAGGCTTATTCATTATTGACAAGATTCTGCTGATTCTCCACACTGGACTCCCAGAATGAATCGTGTCGCATACAGCGCCTTATAAATCACGGATTAACATCCCTCTTTCTTATTTGACTTTGGAGTTTACAAATTTAATTGATTTAATCAGGCAGTGTCAATGACATCACACGTTCTCTCAGTGCGAAGGGATTCCCCATGGATATAATCCAATCTGGGGCAAATACTTCTTGCAATAACACTTTTTTTTAAAAGTTTCTGTTTGCACTAAGTGGCTTCCAGCGATGTCAAACAACTTTAATAACAACAGATGTCGAACTTGAGCTTCCATTTCATCATTCTCAAATACAGAGATCGACGTTTTCGGAAACTCCCACATTTGGCGTTTGGCGTTGCATATGGGGGAAGGGGGATCGCTGCTTGCTGCCACGTACGCGCGGGAGGGAAGGGAGCTGGGAACGACTTTGAGCTTCCAACATTTAACTGCCGTTCATTCTTTGGGGCACTCCTCTGTTTTCGTGGATGGTTACGAAGAAAAAGCATTTCAGGATGTATATTGTATACATTTTTCCGAACTTAAATTGGACTTTTGAACCTTTGAACTTCCTTTCATCTATTTTATCCATGCGTGGAATATCGGACCGTGTTCGGTTTCGTGAGAGTTCTGCACACGTCAAAAAGTTCTCTCCTCAGCATCAGTTTGTAACGATGGTTTTCAAATAGGATCAATGCGCAATTCCAGAAATCAGGTTTATGCATCCTTATCCTCAGTTATAGCCAAACATTTCCTTACATAGGGGAGATTGGATAGACTAGGGCTGTTTTGCACAGAGCGGGGCATTTTAGGTGGGATTATGATAGATATAGATAAAAAATTGAGGTATAGATGGTGTAGATTAATCCAAATGATTCCAGTTCTCTGAAGTAGGTATGGATTTAAGGCCGTCCATAATAAATTTCGCAGGGATCAGAAGGAGTCCTTTGCCATCCGGAAAGTATTAAGAGCAGAAGATGAACTGCACTTGAGAACATGGGCAAAGCAACATCTTTGCCAAAATTTAATTAGCTTTTAGAAAAACAAATGAATTGCATGGTAATAGTAAACTACAATAGGAGCTGGATGGTGGGATTTGGTTGGTGTACTACCGCGTTTGAAAGTTAAATTAATCTCTTTTACCAAAATGCCATTCGTAAGTGCAAGCCCGATGTTTTCGGTGAAGAATCTACCACCACCTCCGCATGATAATAACAAAACCCGCAAATGACTCTGCGCATTCCTGAGTATGTGCCCTTGCTAGGATAGAAGAGTTATACAAAATCTATCACAGCTACGAACACTAACGGGGACCATTCGCTCTCGCATGCGGGCAGCTGAAAGAAGACGGTATTCACGCACGCTGGAACGCAAAATACAGCGAATTCACGTTTCTTGCTGCATGTAGTCAACTCCTTACTTTTCGATTCAGATTTGTCAAATCTTGACCGAAGCATATACACTGCTTACCTTAGTCAAAGTTTCGGGATAGAAGACTGCAATTTACAGCGACGCTGTAAAGGAGCGCCATTAATTTCGTGTTCATTGCCGCCTCGAGCCGCAGTGACGGCGTTAGCTTTTGGTTTGACAGTTTTAGTTAGCAGCTATATTCTCATAGCGTTTATAGCGTTTATTATTTTCACTAGCTCTGTGCAGTTTCGGCTCAGCATATCCTTTCTTAGATAAGAGGCTCAAAGCTGCTTACAAGTGCGGTCTGACAAATACCACATAAAGCCTCAAGCATTACATCCTTGCTTTACACTCGTATATCGTTGAGGTGACATTGGGTGAATTGCATTGAGAATCAGTTAAATCTGACAGATGTGCACAGCATGAATGGTTGTCATAAAATGCGACTTTGTAGTGGGAAAGAATGAAGGCGTATTCCTTAGTAAAAACAATTATATTCGAATAGTATCTGAATGGACGAGGATCAGTTCAGAGGGATAGTTCTGCTCTACTGCAAGAGTCACACGATATTGGCTTCCATGTCCAGAAAACGCATGATGCACGGTTTGGTTCACTGCGATGAAGAATACAGAGTGTTTGTACAAATGCCCAAGCCAGACTTGGAAAACGGCGCATAACGTTGGTGCCATGACCTTAAAGGTTACTGAAACATTCTGGTCATTAGAAAGACATTCCTGGGGCGAGAGCGTTGCCCAAAAGGAGAGCCTCCATCCTTCTCGCCTGTGTTTTACTTTAGTTTAGAATGATTAGATTGAACACCTTCTCTTGTACAGAGGTTCCATTTCGGTGTCATGTTTGTGTTTCCTCCTGACAGAAACGGAATTTTCCTGTGCTCTCTGCCTCGGTCTTTTCAAGAGCTCCGCATTTGAAAGTTGCACTTCACAAAACGCACAGTTCCCAATTAACTCTCCCTAGTTCCTGCCTAACACCCTCATAATTTGACTGCTCCAAATTAATAACGTCACGCAAGACCAATGCCTAATCTTGTCTATAGCTGATTTAAATCTTATAGCGTTGTGAACACTTGTTTCTAACTATTCTTCCACTGATAGTTCAACCACTTTCAGGCCTCATCAACGAGTACAGTGCTACCCCTACACTTCTTGATGATACACATCTTGATATATGAAACTCACCTGGTTACACCTAAAAACTCTGCTTAGTCAAACCTTCCGCAATATTGAGATCTGAGTGTATTAGGGAATTTGAACCCACCCACACAACATCCCCATTGTTTTCAAACCTTTTTCTGGACGCCTGCATATCTGTTCCTCAAGACTCAGTTGGTTGTTGTGTGGTCTGTAGTACAATCCCATCAAATTGACTGTGTATTTCTTATTTTTAAGTTCTAAGCATGTATGAACGAATCCTTCATTATGTTGACTTTAAGTGTAGCTGTGCTATTGTCCACGAATAATAGCTCTACCCTCTTTAACCTCCTTCTCTTTTTCCAAAATTTAGTAAATACCAGCGAATTCATCAGCATTCTTGACCCTCTCTCAACCACGACTCTGTTATGGGCACAGCTTAATAGTACCATGATTCTGGCTCCAATACTCCCAGCATGAATAGTTTAATTGTTCCGACAGATATCGTCTTTCCGTTCCTCCTGCCTATTCTCACTGGTAATGACAACTACCTCCTTAATTCCCCCAATTTCTGACATAGTGTTCCGGTTCCCTCTTAGGTTCTTAATAGACCAACATGCCACTTGAAAAGAAAATATATTTTCCGACTTATCTCACCACGTGGAAGGCGTTCCAACTATGGACTACAAATGAACTAATATATAAAGAAGTGAAAACTAAGTAAAATATTATACCTGACGAAAATTACTGCAAAAGATTAATATGAATTTTCGATTTCAACGAAGGATGAGAACGGAATTAGAATCTAGCAAACAGATACCATGAGTGAGCAATATTCTCCAGATTATAAAGGGCTCAGCAGATTCATGTAAATACACAATAAACGGTTGAGGACAAATGTATATGCCTTCGGAGAGAGGCGTGAGAAATTGTAAAGAGATATCAGTATATGGTAAGATCCTACTAAGTTCTCGTCTCCAGCTAGAGGATGGAAAAGAACCAAGTATACGGTCTATATCTGAACCGGAGGGGTACTAACATTCTTGCAGGAGTGTTTGCCAGTGCTGCTCGTGGGGGTTTAAACTAGATGTGCAAGGGGCAGGGATCCAGATCCAGAGGGTTGGTCAGAAGGAGCATGGGGTTAAATGTGTAGAAGGTTTGGGTGATCTTCAGAAGGTCATCAAAATTCAGGATGCAGTTAGCCCGATGGAAGTTCAAGGAGTTGTGTTAGGTACAGTAGACAGTGTTTTATGCAAAGAGAGGAGGAATGAGCTAAGAATTCTACACTTGAATGGGCGTAGTGTCAGAAATAAGACAGATGACCTTGAAGCTCTGATGAAAATGCGGAACTACGATATTGTTGGGATAACGGAGACATGGCTGCAAGGGGATCAGGCCTGGGAATTGAGTGTACCAATTCCCAGTGTACCAGGCCTGGGAATTGAGTGCTATCGTAGAGACAGAAATATGGGAAGAGGGGGTGGGGTGGCCCTTTTGGTGAGGAATCAGATTCAGTCCTTAGCAAGAGGTGACTTGGGAACAGGGGAAGTAGAGTCTGTGTAGATTGAGCTGAAGAACAGTAAGGGTAAAAAGACCCTAATGGGTGTTGTGTACAGGCCCCCAAACAGTAGCGTGGATATTGGGTACAAGTTGATTAGGGAGTTAACATTGGCATATGCTAAAGGTAATGCAGTCGTTATGGGAGATTTCAACATGCAGGTGAACTGGGAGAATCAGGTAGGTGTTGGACCCCAGGATAGGGAGTTTGTGGAGTGTCTAAGGGATGTATTTTTGGAACAGCTTGTGCTTGAACCAACCAGGAATGACGCTATTTTGGACTTGGTGATGTGTAATGAACAGGAATTGATAAGTGATCTTGAAGTAAAGGAGCCATTTGGAAGTAGTGATCATAACATGATAAGTTTTTATCTACAATTTGAGAAGGATAGGGGCAGATCAGAGGTGTCAGTGTTGCAATTAAATAAAGGAGACTACGGAGCCATGAGGGAAGAGCTGGCCAAAGATAAATGGGCGGATGCCCTGGCAGGAAAGACAGTGGATCAGTAGTGGCAGTTATTCTTGGGGATTATACAAAAGATGCAAAAGCATTTCATTCCAATGAGAAGGAAGGATTCAAAGAGGGGGAAGGGGCCACAGTGGTTGACAAAGGAAGTCAGAGATTGTATAACATTAAAGAAAAAGAAGGATGACAGGGCTAAGATGAGTAGGAATACAGATGATTGGGAAAGTTTTAAGGAACAACAAATCTTAACTAAAAAAGCAATACGGAGTGAAAAAATCAGGTATGAGCTCAGTCCAGCCAGGAATATAAAAGGGGATAGCAAAAGCTTTTTTAGCTATGTGAAGAGAAAGAAGATAGTTAAGAACAATGTTGGCCCCTTGAAGAATGAATTGGGAGAAATTGTTATGGGAAACAGGGAAATTGCAACAGAATTTAATGCGTAGTTTAGGTCTGACTTCACCAGGGAGGACACAAGCAATCTCCCAGATGTATGGATGGGCCAGGGTCATAAGATATCAGAGGAATTGAGACAGATTGACATTAGGAAAGAAACTGTGATGAATAGACTGGTAGGACTGAAGGCTAATAAATCCCCGGGTCCAGATGGTCTGCATCCGAGGGTTCTAGAAGAGGTGGCTCAGGAAATTGCGGGTGCATTGGTAATCATTTTCCAATGTTCCTTAGAGTCAGGATCAGTTCCTGAAGATTGGAGCGTGTCTAATGTTATCCCACTTTTCAAGAAGGGAGGGAAGGAGAAAATGGAGAACTATTGCCCTGTTAGCCTAACGTCAGTCCTGGGGAAGATGCTTGAGTCCATTATTAAGGACGAAATAGTGGCACATCTTGATGGCAGAAATAGGATTAGGCCGAGCCAGCATGGTTTGCCAAGGGCAAATCATGTTTGACTAATCTGTTTGCGTTTTTTGAGGCTGTAACAAGGATGTTAGTCGAGGGTAAGCCAGTGGATGTTGTGTACCTAGATTTTCAGAAGGCATTCGATAAGTTGCCACATAGGAGATTGGTGAGTAAAATCAGAGCTCATGGCATTGGGGGCCGGGTTTCAACATGGATAGAAAACTGGTTGGCAGATAGAAAGCAAAGGGTAGCAGTGAATGGGTGTTTCTCGGACTGGCTGGAGGTGACTAGTGGGGTACCACAGGGCTCTGTATTGGGACCACAGCTCTTTACGATTTATGTCACCGATTTAGATGAGGGCATTGAAAACTATATCAGCAAGTTTGCTGACGATACTAAACTGGGTGGCAGTGTGACATGCGAAGAGGACGTTAGGAGAATACAGGGAGACTTGGATAGGCTGGGTGACTGGGCAGATACTTGGCAGATGTCATTGAATGTGAAAAAATGTGAAGTTATCCACTTTGGAAGCAGGAACAAGAGGGCAGAGTATTCTCTGAACGGTGTAGAGTTATGTAAGGGGGAAATGCAAAGAGACCTAGGAGTCCTAGTTCACCAGTCAATGAAGGTGAATGAGCAAGTGCAACAGGCAGTGAAGAGGGCAAATGGAATGTTGGCCTTTGTTACAAGGGGAATTGAGTACAAGAGCAAGGATTTCCTTTTGCATTTGTACAGGGCCCTGGTGAGACCACACCTGGAATATTGTGTACAGTTTTTGTCTCCAGGTTTAAGGAAGGACATTCTGGCAATTGAAGAAGTGCAGCGTAGATTCACTAGGTTAATTCCTGGGATGGCAGGGATGTCTTACGCAGAGAGATTGGAGAGATTGGGCTTGTACACGCTGGAATTGACGAGATTGAGAGGGGATCTGATTGAAACGTTCAAGATAATTAAAGGATTTGATAGGATTCAGGCAGGAAATATGTTCCAGATGTTGGGAGAGTCCAGTACCAGAGGGCATGGATTGAGAATAAGAGGTCAGTTATTTAAACAGAGTTGAGGAAGAGCCTCTTCTCCCAGAGAGTTGTGGAGGTGTGGAATGCACTGCCTCAGAAGAAGGTGGAGGCCAATTCTCTGGATGCTTTCAAGAAGGAGCTAGATAGATATTTGATGGATAGGGGAATCAAGGGATATGAGGACAAGGCAGGGACTGGGTATTGATAGTGAATGATCAGCCATGATCTCAGAATGGCGGTGCAGGCGCGAGGGGCCGAATGGTCTACTTCTGCACCTATTGTCTATTGTCTATTATATGACGTGGCAATGCAAAACAACATAAATGCAGAACCTATTAATATAAAAGCTAATGAAAGGGAAAACTGAGGAATCAAAGACCTAATGCACTGCATCTCAGCTTTGAGCACGATGACCACAACGACATTTGTTCATCATCTAACAATCTATAGCTGATGGGACTCGGAGGTTGAAAAGGTGGTTAAGAGTGCAAATGGAATGTTTGCTGTTAATGATCGAGACACCGAGTTCAAAAGTAAGGAAGTTCTAGTGGAGCTTATAGAACAGTGGTCTAGTTCGGCCCCACCTAGATCGCCAAAAATCTAGTCGCCCATTATAGAAAATATATCAATGCTTACAAGGTGATATAGAAGAGTTTTACTCAGACGATCACAAACGAGAAAACCTACCGATTCTGTAAGTGCAACAACATGCACAAAATGCTGGACAAACTCAGCAGGCGCTTGTACTTTATTCCATAGATTCGGCCTGGCTTGCTGAATCCCTCCTGCATTTTGCCCGTGTTACCAAGATGATATCTGGATCAGAGAGTATGTATTACAACCAGAGGATAGACAACCTGCGTAGCTTTCTGTTGAGCGACAGGGGCTGAGAAGAGTCCTGACAGAGTCAACCTGGTAGATTATGAGTGACATAGATAGACGGGACAGGAAATGTCATTTTCCAAGGGTTAAAATATCTCATACCAAGTGTGTGCATTTAAGCTGAGAGAGTGTAATTGAAAAGGAGATATCAGAGAGTGATGGATGCCTGAGATATGCTGCTTGAGGTGGTGCTAGAGGCAGAAACTTTCGAGGTTTTTAAGAGGCTTTTTGAAAGGCACCTTGATGTGAGGAAAATAGAACGCTACAGATATTGTGCAGTCAGAAGAGATTTGTTTGGCTTGCCAGGTAATTACAAAGTCTGATGGTGCAGCACAATTTTCTGGGCTGGAGGGCTTGCTGTTCTGTGCTAAATGTTACTGTAGATCTGCGTCACAGAGCTGCACACATCACTGGTTTCCTCCAAATCAAAAATACCTTCACAACCGTCATGTGAATTTTCACAGATTGAGCTAACCCAAAACGCCACGTATTGAGGATTTCAAAGTTCATTTCAGTGGAAAACTGTGAGTTGTTTTTTTTTCACTAAAGACTGACTGGACAGTTGCTGTGACAATTGGTCCAACGGATGTTAACCAGGGGAACACGAAGACCGAGACTCACCTGACAAACCGAATTTGCTTTATTTTAACTTGCATGATAGGTTGCTAAAAATTGATTTGCAAACAGACATTTCCTTGGGGTCAATAGACAATAGACAATAGACAATAGGTGCAGAAGTAGACCATTCGGCCCCTCGAGTCTGCACCGCCATTCTGAGATCATGGCTGATCATTCACTATCAATACCCAGTCCCTGCCTTGTCCCCATATCCCTTGATTCCCCTATCCATCAGATATCTATCTAGCTCCTTCTTGAAAGCATCCAGAGAATTGGCCTCCACCGTCTTCCGAGGCGGTGCATTCCACACCTCCACAACTCTCTGGGAGAAGAAGTTTTTCCTCAACTCTGTTTTAAATAACTGGCCTCTTATTCTCAATCCATGCCCTCTGGTACTGGACTCTCCCAACATCTGGAACATATTTCCTGCATCAATCCTATCAAATCCTTTAATTATCTTAAACGTTTCAATCAGATCCCCTCTCAATCACCGCTATTCCAGAGTGTACAAGCCCAATCTCTCCAATCTCTCTGCGTAAGACAGCCCTGCCATCCCAGGAATCAACCTAGTGAATCTACGCTGCACTTCCTCAATTGCCAGAATGTCCTTCCTTAAACCTGGAGAACAAAACTGTACACAATATTCCAGGTGTGATCTCACCAGGGCCCTGTACAAATGCCAAAGGAATCCTTGCTCTTGTACTCAATTCCCCTTGTAATAAACGCCAACATTCCATTTGCCCTCGTCACTGCCTGTTGCACTTGCTCATTCACCTTCATTGACTGATGAACTAGGATTCCTAGGTCTCTTTGCATTTCTCCCTTACCTAACTACACCGTTCAGAGAATACTCTGCCCTCTTGTTCCTGCTTCCAAAGTGGATAACTTCACATTTACTCACATTGAATGACATCTGCCAAGTATCTGCCCACTCACCCAGCCTAACAAATTTTCCCTGTATTCTCCTAACGTCCTCTTCGCATGTCACACTGCCACCCAGTTTAGTATCGTCAGCAAACTTGCTGATATAGTTTTCAATGCCCTCATCTAAATCAGTGACATAAATCGTAAAGAGCTGTGGTCCCAATACAGAGCCCTGTGGTACCCCACTAGTCACCTCCAGCCAGTCCGAGAAACACCCATTAACTGCTACCCTTTGCTTTCTATCTGCCAACCAGTTTTCTATCCATGTTGAAACCCTGCCCCCAATGCCATGAGCTCTGATTTTACTCACCAATCTCCTATGTGGCACCTTATCGAATGCCTTCTGAAAATCTAGGTACACTACATCCACTGGCTTACCCTCGTCTAACTTCCTTGTTACACCCTCAAAAAACGCAAACAGATTAGTCAAGCATGATTTGCCCTTGGTAAATCCATGCTGGCTCGGCCTAATCCTATTACTGCCATCAAGATATGCCACTATTTCGTCCTTAATAATGGACTCAAGCATCTTCCCCACGACTGACGTTAGGCTAACAGGGCGATAGTTCTCCTTTTTCTCATTCCCTCCCTTCTTGAAAAGTGGGATAACATTAGCCAGTCTCCAATCTTGAGGAACTGATCCTGAATCTAAGGAACATTGGGAAATGTTTACCAATGCAGCCGCAATTTCCTGTGCCACCTCTTTTAGAACCCTCGGATGCAGACCATCTGGACCCGGGGATTTATTAGCCTTCAGTCCTATCAGTCTACTCATCACAGTTTCTTTCCTAATGTCAATCTGTTTCAATTCCTCTGATATCTTATGACGCTGGCCCATCCATACATCTAGGAGATTGCTTGTGTCCTCCCTGGTGAAGACAGATCTAAAGTACACATTAAATTCTGCTGCCATTTCCCTGTTTCACATAACAATTTCTCCCAATTCATTCTTCAAGGGGCCAACATTGTTCTTAACTATCTTCTTTCTCTTCACATAGCTAAAAAAAGCCTTTGCTATCCACTTTTATATTCCTGGCTGGACTGAGCTCATACCTGATTTTTTCACTCCGTATTGCTTTTTTAGTTAAGATTTGTTGTTCCTTAAAACTTTCCCAATCATCTGTATTCCTACTCATCTTAGCCCTGTCATCCTTCTTTTTCTTTAATGTTATACAATCTCTGACTTCCTTTGTCAACCACTGTGGCCCCTTCCCCCTCTTTGAATCCTTCCTTCTCATTGGAATGAAATGCTTTTGCATCTTTTGTATAATCCCCAAGAATAACTGCCACTACTGATCCACTGTCTTTCCTGCCAGGGCATCCGCCCATTTATCTTTGGCCAGCTCTTCCCTCATGGCTCCGTAGTCTCCTTTATTTAATTGCAACACTGACACCTCTGATCTGCCCCTATCCTTCTCAAATTGTAGATAAAAACTTATCATGTTATGATCACTACTTCCTAATGGCTCCTTTACTTCAAGATCACTTATCAATTCCTGTTCATTACACATCACCAAGTCCAAAATAGCCTCGTTTCTGGTTGGCTCAGGCACAAGCTGTTCCAAAAATACATCCCTTAGACACCCCACAAACTCCCTATCCTGGGGTCCAGCATCTACCTGATTCTCCCAGTTCACCTGCATGTTGAAATCTCCCATAACGACTACATTACCTTTAGCACATGCCAATGTTAACTCCCTAATCAACTTGTACCCAATATCCACGCTACTGTTTGGGGGCCTGTACACAACACCCATTAGGGTCTTTTTACCCTTACTGTTTCTCAGCTCAATCCACACAGACTCTACTTCCCCTGTTCCTAAGTCACCCCTTGCTAAGGACTGAATCTCATTCCTCACCAGCACGAGTCTGACCAGCACGTTATATATCTTCGTTGTCACCAAAGAAATGTAGATAATTAAAGCCAGAATTTTCTACTTTGAACACAAACAATTCGAAATTAGATCCCAACAACTGATTGTCTCTTAGGCATATGAATGTGAGTCTAAAATACCCTGGTTTCCTCGGCTGCCTAAATCCAGGGAAGGCAAACCCCGCCCGCACCAAACTAGTGAGATTGAGGCCCTCTCCCACCTTAAACCCCAGTATGTGTGGATACTTTGTAATGTGCTACGCTGTTACCAATTAGTGCCACGAAATAACAGATCAGCACACTGCATATGATTAAAGGAATTATATTTATGAATCTTATCCTAAGGGTTAGTAAAGTATAACAAAAAGAAAAAGACCCATTCTAATTAAACAGTTAAATGTGCACAAGTTGGAGCACATCTTGAACTTCTCCGTCACTCACGAGCTGAGTCCTTGTCAGCATGAACGTCCACATCACTTTCCGAACATCGCTTGGATTCGATCTCGAAAAGACGGGTCGCTCACTGGAACGTATATTACAACCGGCTCCCCCCAGCGTCCTCTCTCTTCATCTCCCGCCGAACAATATAAAAATAAAACCATCCTCATTGTAACTCTCAAGGAAAACTTCCCGCTAATTAGATGACACATTCCACATCATCCCTTTCCTTCAACAGTAACCAAAACAAGCCGAAATGAAGAAAGGTGAAATCAAGAAGCTCTTACAGAACTACCAAAATGAAATTCATACGGAATAACAGTAAAAATGTGAACCAGGGCATTACACAGCATTGAATCACGGTGGATTTAATTTGGCTTTTTTGACACTGATCAACTGAAAAATACTATTCAGTGTCAACGTGAAAACAGAACTCTTCAACGTGATCTAAATTAATTACAAATGTAAAACACAATAAAATTGATTGCATAAATATACACATCCTTTAATATGACACACCAAATCATTACTGCTGGAGACATATTGCTTTAGACGTCACATAATTGGTTAAATGGAGATCTGCTTTTGGAGACCTGTGTGCAGTCAAGCTGTTTCAAATAATAGACACATGTATTGGAAGGTAATCAGTATTCTGACAAACTCTATACCTTGAAGGCAAAAAATAAAACCACTCCAAACAACACTGCAAAATATGTGATTGTCAGGTGATGGATACAAGTAAATCTCCAAGTCACTAAATATCCCTCGGAGGTACAGTTAAGTCAACCATCCAGAAATGGAAAGAATATGGCACAGCCGTAAATCTGCCTTGAGCAGGCTGTCCTCAAAAACTGATTCACCATGCAAGAAGGAGGCCAGGGAGGGAGGCCACCAAGAGCTCCATGACAACTCTGGAGAAGCTTCAGTGGCTGAGATGGGAGAGACTGTTCGTCCAACTGTTTCCCGAGTGCTACACCAGTTTCAGCTTTATGGGAGAGTGGCAAACCGAAAGACATTATTGTAAAAACTCACACATCATCTCGGCAATTGTTTGTCAGAAGGCACGTAGGAAATCCGAAGTCATCTGGAAGAATGTTCTATGTTCTGATTAAACCAAAAATGAAGTTGTTGGCCATCAGACTAAATTCTATGCTTGGATGAAACCAAATATTCCTCTTAATCAGAAATGCACCATCCGTACTGTGAAGCATGTCCGTGGTTACATCATGCTGTGTGGATTCTTCACTGCATCAGGCCCTGCAAATCTTGTGAAGGTAGAGGGTAAACTGAATATAGGGAAATTCTGTAGAAGAAACAGATGTAGTCTGCACAATAACTGTGACTTGAGAGGTTTGACTTCCAGTAAGACAAGCATAAAATCAAAGCGATACAGGAACGGGTTAAAAACAACAAAGGTAATGTCATGGAGTGGCCATGTCAGTGACGAGACCTCAATCGAATTGAAAAGTGTGGCTAGACCTGAAAAGACTGTTTGCTCACGATCCCCATGCAATCTGACAGAGCTTGAGCAGCTTATTTTTTATAGAAGAATGGGGATAAATTGTAGTGTCCAGGTGTGCAAAGCTGACAGAGACTCATCCACACAGACTCAAGGCTATAATTGCTGCAAAAGGTACATCTACTAAATAATGACGTGAAGGGGGTGAATACTTATGCAATCTGTTATTTTATATTTTAGTTTTATAATTAATTTGATCACTTTGTAGAGAACAGTTTTCACTTTGACATGAGAGCGTCTTTTATTCTGTTTATCATTGTTAAAAAAGCCTAATTAAATCTTCTGTGATTCAATGTTGTTTAAAAAAAAATCATGCAAACTTCCAATGGCAGGAAGTACTTTTGATAGGCACTGTATATCAAAAGGGATAATTTGTGTGCCGCTCCATTCTCTCACTCGATGGTGCGGGCAAATAAGATTTGGCAGATTGAATAATAGTTTGGAACAATATTTCCTCAGGTCAATATCTGAAAAATACCAATGGCGGGGAATCTTTTGTACAATTTAGTAACAGAGTTTAACAAAGTGACGGAAGGGACATATCGCTATCCTCCTCAGCTCCTCTCTGAATTTCCTCTGGGTCAGAGCATAAACGGCAGTGTTGGTACAAGTTCCAAGATAGAACAGCATTGCACCTGTCTTGTCAGCGATAATGACAGGGTGGTTATAACTCGGATAGACATGCCCGCTGGAAATCTCCATCAGTATGAAAACTGACACCTTCGTCAGCCACAGCAATATAAAGCTGCCTGACAAGAGAAATAACAGGACGATCGACCTCCGTCTTTGAACCATCTCGGGGTCCTTTCGCAGATCCCCGTTATTGGGTCCTTTGAGTCCCCTACGAGCTCGATTTGCCAACATGATGTGCCTGACAGTGAGCGTGTTGAGTATCAGGATCAGGAAGTAGGGGATCAGTGGGTTTAACAGGTGGTGAATCCAGAAAAATGCCACCCAACCAGGCAAACTGAAGAACTCCAGCTTGATGGCACAGCCCCACGGTATCCCATTATAGAAACCGTAAGGTTCCAATCTGAAATAAAAAGGTATATTCCTTAAAACGCTCAGCGCAGTCACAGCGGTTATAACTATCGCCGCTGTCTTTGCAGTGCAATATCTAACTTTCAGGTTGTGACAACAAATCGCCACGAATCGATCAACGGTGAACGCGATTGTCAGCCAAACAGAACAGTCTATTGTAGTATAGCCCAGTAGAGAAATGGTGCTGCAAACAGTTGTGTAGAACCAGAACATGGCTGGGAAAAGTCTATGCACAAGTCTGTCGAGTATCATACAGAAGACTACGACTAGCAGGTCTGTTGTTGCCATGGCAATCAGGTAGGCAGAAACTCCTTTGGAGAGGTCGCTCATTCCCCTCGAGAGAATCGCAATCGTCATGGAGTTAGCTGTGGAAGAAGACGAGCACGTTAATGTCTGAGATCGACGAAATACATATGTAAAGTTTTGTAAATAAACTACCAGGAATAGAGAAATCATTTGTTTTTGTTTTTTTTTTTTTGCTGCACTTCCTTCTATTGATTGAAGAGATTCCTTAGTTTAAATTTGGGGGTATATTTAAAATTATAATACGAATAAGAAAAATAGTAATAAAATAATATTAACTTTTTATGGAGCAGTATTTTAGCAAATGATGTGCTCCAAAGAACTTTAATTTGGGATAAAAGTACAAGTATGAAAATAACATAAAAGTAAAATTAAGCATGAAACTAATCGATGAAAAGATGACAGTTAGGCTTGCTGCATCCCTTCTAGTTTTAGATATGAATATCAAAATTTCGAATCGTAGGATCTGACCTGAAAGAATCACAATATATAACTGTATGACATATATAACTTTGAGATTCGTTTCCAATTAATTGAGCGTGTTAGAGAATACAAGCACCTCGCCACAACTATAGATAACAAAACCAAATTTAAGGCCAACATTGAGTTGATACTCTTTACGTGCTAACAACAGCTATTTTTCCTTAGGAAGAAGGCGAAACTTCAGGCCCAGTCATCGATTCTCCAGACATTTTATATCTTGAATTTGGAAGGTGAACTGCCAGAGGTTGTGGTACATATTGGTACCAATGACATAGGTAGGAAGAGGGAGGAGGTCCTGAATACAGGAGTTGGGAAGGAAGCTTAGAAGCAGGACCTGAAAGGTAATAATCTCGGGATTACCGCCTTTGCCGCGTGGAAGTGAGTGTAGGAGTAGAATGCGGTGGAGGATAAATGCGTGGCTGAGGGATTGGAGTAGCGGGAAGGGATTCAGATTTCTGGATCATTGGGACCTCTTTTAGGGCAGGCGTGACCTATACAAAAGGGCGCTTTGCTCATGAATCTGAGAGGGAACAATATCCTGACGGGAAGGTTTGCCAAGGCTATCGGGGAGAGTTTAAACTAGATTTGCTGGAGGGTGGGACCCGAACTGAAGAGACAGAGTAAGGGGTGGTTTGCTCACAAATAGGAAAAGCGTAGACAGTGCGAAAGGGAGGATAGGCAGGTGATAGAAAGGATGTGCTCAGACCGCTGGCTGTGATGGGTTTATTTTAATGCAAGGAGTATTATGAACAAAGCGGATGAGCTTAGATCGTGGAGCAGTACTTGGAGCTATGACGTTGTCGACGTTACAGAGACTTGGATGGCTCAAGGGCAGGAATGGTTACTCCGAGTGCCAGACTATAGATGTTTCAGGAAGGACAGGGAGGGAGGCAAAAAGAGGTGGGGGTGTGGCACTGCTGATCAGAGACTGTGTCACGGCAGCAGAAAAGAAGGAAGTCATGGAGGGATTGTCTACTGAATCTCTGTGGGTGGAAGTTAGGAACAGGAAAGGGTCAGTAATTCTAGTGGGTGTATTTTATAAACCACCACAGGAACATCGAGGAGCAAATAGGGTGACAGATTTTGGAAAGGTGTAATGATAGCACGGTTGCTGTGGTGGGAGATCTTGAAGATTATAAGGCTAGTAGGAAGGAGCTTAAGAATTAAATTAGGAGAATTAGAAGGGGCGATGAGAAGGCCTTGGCGGGCAGGTTTAAGAAAAACTCCAAGGTATTCTACAAGTATGTGAAGAGCAAGAGGATAAGATGAGAGAGAATAGGACCAATCAAGTGTGACAGTTGAAAAAGTGTGTTTGGAACCGGAGGAGATAGCAGAGGTACTTAGTGAATATTTAATTCAGTATTCACTACTGAAAAGGATTTTGGCGTTTGTAGAGATGAGTTCCAGCGGGATCAGCATTGAAATTAAGGAAGAGGATGTGCTGGAGTTTTTGGAACGTGTCAAATTGGATAAGTCACCGGGGCGGGAAGAGATGTACCCCAGGCTGCTGTGGGAAACGAGGGAGAAGATTGTTCAGCTTCTGGCGATGATCTTTGCATTCTCAATTGGGATGGATGAGGTTCCGGAGGATTAGATGGTTGTGGATGTTGTTCCCTTATTCAAGAGACGGAGTACGGATAGCCCAGGAAATTATAAACCAGTGAGCCTTACTTCAGTGGTTGGTAAGTTGATGAAAAAGATCCTGAGAGGCAGGATTTATGAACACTTGGAGACGTATAATATGATTATGAGTAGTCAGCATGGCTTTGTTAAATGCAGGTCGTGCCTTACGAGTCTGATTGAATTTTCTGAGAATGTGACTAAACGCATCGATGTGGTGTGTATGGATTTCAGCAAGGCATTTGATGTGGTACCCCATGCAAGGCTTATTGAGAAAGTAAGGAGGCATGGGATCCAAGAGGATATTGCTTTGTGCATCTAGAATTAGCTTGCCCATAGAAGGCTAAGATTGGCTTCAGACGGGTCATATTCTGCATGGAGGTCGGTGACCAGTGATGTGCCTCGGGGATCTGTTCTGGAAACCCTTTTCGTGACTTTTATAAATGACCTGGACGAGGAAAGGAGGGATGGGTTAGTACAATTTTCTGATGACACAAAGGTTGGGAGTGCTGTGGATAGTGTGGAGGACGGTCCGAGGTTACACCAGGACATCGATAGGATGCAAAACTGGGCTGAAAAGTGGCAGATGGATTTCAACTCAGATAAGTGTGAGGAGCTTCATTTTAGTAAGTCAAATATGATGTCAAAATATAGCATTAGTGGTAAGACTCTTGGTAGTGTGATGGATCAGAGGAATCTTGGGTCGGAGTCCATAGGACACTCAATGCTGCTGCGCAGGCTTACTCTGTGGTTAAGGAGGCATACGGTGCATTGGCCCTCATCAACTGAGAAATTGGGTTTAGGAGCCGAAAGGTAATGTTACAACTATATTGGATCCTGGTTAGACCCCACTTAGAGTACTGTGCTCAGTTCTGGTCGCCTCACTACAAGAATTACGTGAAACCATAGAAAGGGTGCAAAAGAGATTTACAAGGATGTTGCCTGGATTGGGGGGCATGCCTTATGAGAATAGGTTGAGTGAAATCGGTCTTCTCGGCTTGGAGCGACGGAGGATGAGAGGTGACCTGATAGAGGTGTACAAGCTAATGAGAAGCATTGGTCGTGTGGATAGTCAAAGTCTTTTTCCCAAAGCTGAAATGGCTAAATTTTAAGGCGCATTTTAAGGCGCTTTTGGAAATAGGTACAGAGGGCATGGTAGGGGTAAGTGTTTTACGCAGTGAGTGGTGAATGCATGGAATTGGCTGCCAGTGACAGTGTTGGAGGTGGATACGATAGGGTCTATTAAGAGACTCCTGTTTAGGCACATGGAGCTTAGAAAAATTGAGGGCTCTTTATAACTCTAGGTAATTTCTGAGGTAAGTACATGTTTGGCACAGCATTGTGGGCCGAAGGGCCTGTATTGTGTTGTAGGTTTTCTATGGTTATATGTTTCTATTTGACTCCTAAACATCCGATTTTGAATATATAGTATGCATAGCACCTGTGACAATAAACACAGAGAGTTATATTATGCACATTTGTATTTTAAAACCTACATATAAATTAGTAGTATTTATCAACTATTGTGAGTATTTTATATTGTGTTTAACGAGACGTCGTGTTTTCTCCCGGCCTTTGATATTGTGCTGCACACGAGGCTGCTGAACAAAACAAGAGTCCATGGGATTACAGGAAAGAAAACTAGCATGGATAGAAGATTGGCTGACCTGAAGGCATCAAAAAGTAGGAATAAACAAGGACGTCGAGATGGCTGCTGGTAATTACTGGAGTTTCACCGCTTCTTTCCATAGTTATGTGAATTATTTAGATGAGAGAATTGATGGCTATGTGGTAACGGTCGGGGACAGAACGATGATAGGCGAATGGACAGCTACAGTTGGAGAAGCAGGGCATCTGCAGAAGGCGATATACAGATTAGGAGAATGGACAAATAAGTTGCAATTGGAATATGCTGTAGGTTATGAACGTGTGTGGTCGGGGACTTTAGGTAGAGGAATAAAGTTTTCAGCAACTTTGTTAATGGGGAAAAAAATTCAGAAATCTAAAGTGTAATCTGACTTGAGAGCCCTCTTGACGGTTTCCCAAAAGGATAACTTGTAGATTGAGCTGGTGGTAACTAAAGCAAATGCAATGTTTACAGTTCATTTCGAGAGAACTAGAATATAAAAGCAAGGATATAATGTTGAGTATTTAATAGCATTGGGCAGACCTCACGTGTGGTATTGCTGGCAGTTTGCTCCCCTTATTGAAGAAAAGAAGTGCTGGCGTTGGAGAGGGTCCTGAGGAAGTTCACGTGAAAGATTCTAGGAATGAAAGGGTTTACGTATGAGGAATGTCACATTACTCTGTGATATTACTCGCTGGAGTTTAGAAGAATAAGGGTGGGTGTGGTTCTCATTGACCCCTATCTGATATTGAAGGATCCAGACTGAGGAGATGAGTAGTGGATGTTTCCTGCAGTGTCGCAGACTATAACCAAAGGGCGCAACCTCAGAATGCAGATGCTGTCATAGATGCTGTCTGGCCTGCTGAGTTCTGCCAGCATTTTGTGTTTTTATTTATTTCCAGCATCTGCGGATTCACTCGTGTTGCCTCAGAATGGAGATACTGATTTTTCAACAGACATGAATTTCTTTAACTAACCGGTGGTGAATCTGCAATTCATTGCCCGTTTCGCTGTACCGATTGGGCCGATTTGACAGTGCAATTCTCCGTTCAGTGGATTCAAGCCATTGCGTACACTGATAGTCGCCATTGTGAGAGACAGATACGTTTGCAAGCGAGTAAATTCAGAAGATCGTGTAATTTTACTCCTTGAAATACAGAAGCAAGCACATATCGAAAAACGTATTGGTTATTTTCATTTTACAGTAGAATGTAGTTACCTTGTTGAAGGTTTTGCAATATCCAGTGATTTTATTTCGCTCAGGACAGAAACCCGGAAGCGTTAGGCACATGGTGAATTTGAAATGGGAGAATGTTCAAGGATATTCCAGGTATTCTTACAACTGCATTAATTTCTCCAGGAATATTTCTCTAGAATATAGTTCCATTATCAGCTGACCCACCTTTCCTCAATTCTTTTCACTCTCTGTCTCTGTCTCTCTTTCTCTCTCTCTCTGACTCTGTTTGTCTCTCTCGTCGTTTCCTTCTCTCCTCCAAGCCCAAATCTTACAGCCGCGTTAGTAACGGCATATCACACATTTAAAAAGGCTATCTGCTTCTGGTGCCACATTAAATATTGCTTATAATAAACGACTTTTATGTATTATACGCCACCCACTCACGACATGCGTACTCAAAGCTAACTTGACTCTCAATGCATCGGTTCCGACAGGGTTGACCGCTGATGCTGCCGAACTTACAGTAATTTAACAATTTCATTTTCTGTTTATTGCCTTGAGTCCCATCACAACGACAAACACGCATACACACACACACACACACACACACACACACACACACACACACACACACACACACACACACACGCATACACACACACTCACACACACACACACACACACACACACACGCGCGCGCGCCCCGTTTCCACTCACTTGGAGTTCTTCTTTGCCTTTCCACACACATATCCATATTGCTTCCTTAGGTTCTAAAGATAGCCACACGGCCTTACTTTTCTGCTGATATAATTCTAGAACGCTGCTATACTTCCAGATTTTGCAACCAATATTTTTATTGGTCTGATCACTTCCCTGATACTGCATTTAACGTCACCTCAGCACTTTGTTTACTGTTGCAGGCTGCAGTTTACGATGTAACAACCTTTACTGCAAATATATCTCCGTTTTTGGCACTATCCGTGTACAAAGAAATAGTAAAAAAAAAATAGCGAGTAAATACCCTAAAGGAACTGCACAGGGATAAAATAATTGGCCTTCATTTTAATACACCAACTTCATATTCCACTATTAATGAAACATTATTCTCAATTGATCAGCCTTAAATCCTATATTCTGATCAGAACATGTCCTAATTAGATGACTTTCTTCTTCGCAGCTGAAAACCATACACCATGGAAAGAGGATATTCGGCCTCCATGACCATGTTAACTGACAAGTACCCATCTATATCAATCCCCTCTCCAGCGTTTCACCTCCGTCCCCTTTTCAGGCTCGGTGATTTCTGTTCCTCTATATATTGATTATGTGACAGCCAGTCTCCACATTCCCTCAGACAGTGCCTTACAAACAACAATCACCGCCTCGACAAGAAAGATACTCTTTACATTCGTTCGAATCTGTTACCCTTCTCTGAAACATGTCTGTAGTTGTTGACACGTGGAATATAGACTGAAGCCTTCTTTTCACTATCCTACCCGTACCTCTCGGAATTTCGTACGTCTTGGTTATAAACCAGGTATGTGTAGCCTATCCATTCTCTTATAACTGAAATATTGCATTACAATAAACATTCTTAGAAATCTGCTCTGCTCGCTCTCCAGTGAAGTAAAGTCTCTACTGAAATGTGCAGACGAGGAGTTGGCCTAATATACCAGATAAGGCATCATTAATGCTTCATAACTTCAATCGTCTTATTTTCTGCCCCCGAACAATGAAGGGCAATCCCCGTCTGCCTTCTTCAGCACATTATCGACGTATATTACAACTCTCAGGGATATTTGCAGTTATATAAACAGAGCTCTCATCTATTTGGTGTTCCCCGTCATCCACGGTGTATTTCCTACCGCCATTTACCCTATCCTGTAAACTGTTCACGCCAAATTCACTAACGTTGCGCTTTCAAAACTTTCAGTGTGGATTACACCTCATCTAACACATGCAAATAACTTCTGTCACGCTGCCTAAATCGAGCGAATCAACTTACCCAGGATACCGAGGATTGCCAGGCACCTATTGAAATAGAATTCGATCTGCAGGATCACAGGCGTATTCATTATTGACGATGTTCTGCTGGTTCTGCGCAGGGAGCTCCCAATTTGAATCGTGTCGCGAACAGCGCCTTATAAATCCCGGATGGCAATCGCTTGCTCATAATTTTCTTTGGTGTCAACAAATTGAATTGATTTAATCAAGCAGTGCCAATGACATCACATTTTCCCTCAGTGCCAAGGAATTCCCAAATATATAATCCAATTTGGGACAAATACTACAGAGTTCTATACTTCTGCCAATAACACATTTCTGGTGCTTCCTTTCGGTTTTCGCAAGCGGCTTCTAGTGGCATTGGATAATTTCAGTTGCATTGAAACAAGCCGAACTTCAACTTCCATTTCATTTTTTTAAGTGTACATACAGATCGACACATTCGGAGACTCCCCTTCATTTATCTCTTCCATTTGTTCAAGATCAACACCGTGTTCCACCTCGTGAAGGTTATGTAACAGTTCACTCCTCAGCATCAGATTTCTATTGTGCTTTCCAATAAGCCCTATCTACAATTCCGGAACTTTTGTCCCACTCTTTCAGCTATAGCTAAATATGTTCTTACAAAAGGAAGACTGGATGGACTAGGTCTGCTTTTCCTCGGGCAGGACATTTTAATATGGGTTTGACAGAGGTTAGCCGCTGAGATCAGCACCGGACTTCTAGGCGAATAGGCCCGACCTGGAATCCAGCCGGCAGCTTGCCCGCTTTCCATCCGTCCTGGGTTGAGCGTCGAGCTGGCATATCGGCCTTGTCATAAGAAACAGGCAAAATGTTTCGGAAACCGCAAAAAGGAAATGGCCGCGCGATGAGCCACGAGGCGCGAAAAGGAACGATACTATCAACTATGTTATTGTAATTTTTTGAGTTATATATAACGTAAACTGCACAATATGTTTACATTTGTCAAAGGTCGATATGTATGTATAGCGGTCGATAATAGATGTCGATGGGATCTCAGAGAGTTTTTACCACCCAGTAGGTAGTGAGCGTAGAACATGCAGTGCACGTGAGAGAGTGGACGAAGCAACATCGTTGAGCAACAGGTGTGAGCCACGGAGGCAGGGCCTCTGGCGCTGAGTCTGACCCTGTGGTGCAGAAGGACTGGACGGAGAAGAGGAGAGCTGTTGTCATTGGAGACTCTATAGTCAGGGGATCAGGCAGGAGATTTTGTGGACGTGAGAAAGAAGCCCGCATGGTTTGTTGCCTCCCGGGTGCCAGGGTGCGGGATGTCTCTGACCGGATGCATGACATCCTGGTACGAGAGGGAAAGCAATCAGAAGTAGTGATACATGTTGGGACCAACGACATAGGCAGGAAGAGAGATGAGGTCCTGAATGTGTGAGTTTCGGGAACTAGGCAGAAGGCTGAAGAACAGGACCTCAAACGTGGCGTTTTCAGGATTGTTGACAGTACTACGTGATAGTGATGGTAAGAATTGGAGGAGATGGCAGTTGAATCCGTGGCTGAGGAGTTGGTGCAGGAAGCAGCGATTTAGATTTTTAGACCATTGGGTTTTCTTCTGGGGAAGGCGGGACCTGTACAGATTGGATGGGTTGCACCTGAACTCGAGGGGAATCAATATCCTTGCTAGCATCGTTCAGGAGGGTTTAAACTAAATTGCAAGGGGGATGGGACCCGGAGCGATAGATCAGTGAAAGAAGTGCATGGAGTAAAGCCAAATCTAACATATAGAGAGGCTTTGAGGAAAGAGAAGCAGAATAAAGGGTATAATGGTAATAAGGTAGAAGGGGTAAAGTGTGTGTACTTCAATGCGAGAAGAATCAGGAACAAAGGTGATGAATTGAGAGCTTGGATACGTGCATGGAATTATGATGTAGTGGCCATTACGGAGACTTGGCTGGCACAGGGGCAGGAATGGATTCTCAATATTCCTGGATTTCAGTACTTCAAAAGGGATGGAGGGGGGAAGGGGAGGAGGGCTGGCATTACTGGTCAGGGATACTATTACAGCAGCAGAAAGGGTGGATAATGTAGCAGGATCCTCTTTTGAGTCAGTATGGGTGGAAGTCAGGAACAGGAAGGGAGCAGTTACTCTACTGGGGGTATTCAATAGCAGCAGAGACACTGAGGAGCAGATTCGGAGGCAGAGTTTGGGGAGTTGCAAAAATAACAGGGTTGTTATCATGGGTGACTTTAACTTCCCTAATATTGATTGGCACTTGATTAGTTCCAAAAGGTTAGATGGGGCAGAGTTTGTTAAGTGTGTCCAGGATGGATTCCTGTCACAGTATGTTGACAGGCTGACTAGGGGGAATACCATACTAAATATACTATTAGGTAATGAACCGGGTCAAGTCACAGATCTCTCAGTGGGTGACCATCTGGGGGACAGTTATCAACGCTCCCTGACCTTTAGCATTATCATGGAAAAGGATAGAATCAGAGAGCACAGGAACATTTTTAATTGATGAAGGGCAAATTATGAGGCTATAACTTGCGGGTGTGAATTGGGATGACGTTTTTGCAGGGAAATGTACTATGGGCATGTGGTCGATGTTTAAGGATCTCTTGCAGGATGTTAGGGATACATTTGTCCTGGTGAGGAAGATAACGAATGGTAGGGTGAAGGAACCATGGGTGACAAGTGAAGTGGAAAATCTAGTCAGGTGGAAGAAGTCACTATACATGAGGTTTAGGAAGCAAGGATCAGATGGGTCTATTGAGGAATATAGTGTAGCAAGAAAGGAGCTTAAGAACGGGCTGAGAAGAGGAAGAAGGGGTCATGAGAAGGCCTTGGCGAGTAGGGTAATTGAAAACCGCAAGGCATTTTCGGTTATGTGAAGAACAAAAAGATGACAGGAGTGAAGGGAGGACCGATTAGAGATATAAGAGGGAAGATGTGCCTGGAGGCTGTGCAATTGAGCGAGGTCCTCAATGAATTCTTCTCTTCGGTATTCACCAATGAGAGGGAACTTGATGGCGGTGAGGACAATATGAGTGAGGTTGATGTTCTGGAGCATGTTGATATTAAGAGAGAGGAGGTGTTGGAGTTGTTAAAATACATTAAGACGGATAAGTCGCCGGGGCCTGACGGAATATTCCCCAGGCTGCTCCACGAGGTGAGGGAAGAGATTGCTGAGCCTCTGGATAGGATCTTTATGTCCTGTTTGTCCACAGGAATGCTACCGGAGGATTGGAGGTAGGCGAATGTTGTCCACTTGTTCAAAAAAGGCAGTAGGGTGGTCCGGGTAATTATACACCAGTGAGCCTTACGTCTGTAGTGGGAAAGCTGTTGGAAAAGACTCTTAGAGATAGGATATATGGGCATTTAGAGAATCATGGTCTGATCAGGGACAGTCAGCATGGCTTTGTGAAGGGCAGATCATGCCTAACAACTTTGATAGAGTTCTTTTGAGGAGGTGACCAGGCATATAGATGAGGGTAGTGCCGTGGGCGTGATCTATATGGATTTTAGTAAGGCATTTGACAAGGTTCCACACGGTAGGCTTATTAAGAAAGTCAGAAGGCATGGGACACAGGGAGGTTTGGCCAGGTGGATTCAGAATTGACTTGCCTGCAGAAGGCAGAGTGTTATGGTGGAGGGATTACTTTCAGATTGGAGGGTTGTGACTAGTGGTGTCCCACAAGGATCTGTTCTGGGACCTCTACCTTTCGTGTTTTTTATTAACGACCTGGATGTGGGGGTTGAAGGGTGGGTTGGTGAGTTTGCAGACGACACAAATGTTGGTGGTGTTGTAAATAGTGTAGAGGATTGTCGAGGATTGCAGACAAACATTGATAGGATGCAGAAGTGGGCTGAGCAGTGGCAGATGGAGTTCAACCCGGAGAAGTGTGAGGTGGTACACTTTGGAAGGACAAATCCAAGGCAGAGTACAAAGTAAATGGTAGGATACTTTGTAGTGTGGAGGAGCAGAGGGATTTGAGGATACATGTCCACAGATCCCTGAAAGTTGCCTCACAGGTAGATAGGGTGGTTAAGAAAGCTTATGGGGTGTTAGCTTTCATAAGTCAAGGGACAATGTTTAAGAGAAGATGCAGCTCTATAAAACTATAGTTAGGCCACGCTTGGAGTATTGTGTCCAGTTCTGGTCGCCTCACTATAGGAAGGATGTAGAAGCATTGGAAAGGGTACAGAGGAGATTTACCATGATGCTGCCTGGTTTAGAGAGTATGGATTATGATCAGACATTACGGGAGCTAGGGCTTTTCTCTTTGGAGAGAAGGAGCATGAGAGGTGACATGTTAGAGGTGTACAAGATATTAAGATGAATCGACAGAGTGGACAGCCAGCGCCTCTTCCTCAGGGCATCACTGCTCAGTACAAGAGGACATGGTTTTAAGTTAAGGGGAGTGAAGTTCAAGGGGGATATTAGAGGAAGGTTTTTCACTCAGAGAGTGGTTGTTGCGTGGAATGCACTGCCTGAGTCAGTGGTGGAGGCGGACACACTAGTGAAGTTTAAGAGTGTACTAGACAAGTATATGGATGAATTTAAGGTGGGGATTATATGTGAGGCAGGGTTTGAGGGTCAACAGAACATTGCGGGCCGAAGGGCCTGTAATGTGCTGTACTATTCTGTAACCTAAAACATTTAATTAGCTTCTAAAAGACCATATGGAATTGCACAGTAATTGCATAGCCTACAATTGATGCCGGAAGATAGCATACTGAGAGTAGATCTGGTGGACCGATTACTCTGTCCTAAATGTATATTAATCTCTGTATCCAAAATACCATTCGTTAATGCTGGTCTAATAGCTTAGGGAGAGAACCTAGCCACACCCTGGAACAAGAATAACGGAAATGCAAGACTCTTTTAACGTCCTGGAATGTAAGCGTTTGTAGGGATAGAGATGAAAAATAGTAGAGCTATAGAATGCACTTGTCTCAACCATGGAACACCACCGAGGAACCCGTTCGCTCTCACAGGTGGGCAGTAGTAAGACGACGGAAATCTCCACCTGAGAATGCACATTCAGAATTAGGGTTTCTTTGTGGTTGTACTTCATCTGTTTCTGTATTTTTTTCAAATCTTGACGGGAACTTACCGACAGTAACGCTCACTGCCTATGTTAGTACACTTTCCGGGGTCAGAGGATTACAATTTAGCGTAGCGTTGTGAAGCCGCGAGGTTAATTTAGTATTAAGTTACTGCCTTCGAGCTGCAGTGACGGCGTTAGCTTTTAGTTTGAGAGGTTCATTTCTTAACTAGTAAATAGTCCTGTTGCCATAGCGTTTATTATTTTCCCTTGACCATAAAATTATCAGACCGAGGATCAGGAAGTAGGTCATTCGGCCTATCGAGTCTTCATCGCAATTTCATCCTGTATCAGTATCTCTATAAACCCTATATCCGCTCTTCTCTCCATAGAAATCGAAGGCCTAATTAATCCAGAACCTAACAACGTCCACCTTAAATATATCTGATGACTTCGACTACACTGCCGTTCGTGGCAGGGAATTCCATTGATTCACCCCTACCACGGTAAAGAAATCTTCTGTTTTAAACCGACGGACCTGAACTCTGAGGCGCTGCCTTCCTGTTAGAAATTCACCACGATAAGAAACAACATTTTCTCCTCCACTCTTTCAATATTTGTCAAGTTTCAATGAGATCTTCATCCCCGCCCCTTATTCTGCTTAAAATATCGAGTACAGCCCCAGAGCCATCAAATGCTCCTTATTTGTTAATCCTTTCATTCCCGGAAATGATTACTAGTTTAGTGGATGAAGATCAGTTCAGAGGGATACATACTTCTGCTCTCGTGCAAGATTTCCACGAGTTTGGGCGCTATGTTCAGAAAATTGTTAGACCCGTGAAGCATGTTTGAGTTCACTTTGATGAAGTTCCTGTTTAAGAATATAGAGCATTTGCACAACTATAGTGCACAGGGTGTTGCTGAGGTCAGACCTGTAATAAAGCGCCCAACGTTGGTCCCATTTTCTAAGAAGTTGCAGAAACATTCTGGGTCAATTAAAAGAGATGATTGGTCTGAGACAGTTCCCACCCCCTCCACCCCAAAAAGGGACTCGATATTTTGATCCTGTGTTTACTTTACTTTAGAACGATTGAAATAGCTGTCTCTTCTCATATCAGGTTCCAGTTACTTGATATGTTTATCTCTCCTTCTCAACGAAAAAGAATTGACCTGTGTTTTTGTTTCTGTTTTCTATAGCCCTCCTCATTTCAAGTTTTGACTTGTTAAAATATACTTTCTCCAACTAACTCTCCCTGGTTCATACCTAATACCCTCGTATTTTCCACCACTCCAGGTTCATGCAATCTGTCAAGGTCAATGTTTAATCTTTTGTATAGGTATCTAGTATCTCACTGCTTTCTAATTTTTCTCTCACTGAAAGTTCAATCACGTGTCCAGGCTCCTTGCCCAAAAACAGGTATGGTACAGGCCATCCGCGTGTTGATGATTTACATATTGATTTAAGAAACTCTTCTGGATACACTTAACTATTTCTATCCAATCTGAACTTTCTTCACTATTGAGGATTGCGTCTGTATCAGCGGAGATCAACTCAGGTACTCAATATCCCTGTTGTTTTCACACTTTTTCTTAACCTGCCTGCATATGTGCTCCTCAAGACTCGGGAGTCTGTTTGGTGATATACAAAGGACCGTACCTTCATTATATTTGAGTTATACCCATGAATACTCAGTGGATGAGCCTTACATTTAGTCCACTGTGAGTGTATCAGCGGTGTTGCCCGTAGTAACAACTCAGCACTGTTTTACCCCTTTCTTTCTTTTCTAAAACTTGAGGATTAATCAGCAATCTTGCCCCTCTCCATTACGTCCCTGTTATGGCCTAAGCATAACGGTAGCATGATTTTCGCTACAACCTCCGCCCTCACCACAATACTAGGGTGCCATTACTAGGTCAACTGGTCCCACTTCAAGCAGTACCACCCAGTGTGTCTTTAACTTGCTCCTGCCTATTCTCAACGGTCATGATATCTACAGCTTTCTTCATTCACTCCCCCCCGCCACTTTCTGACGTAGTGTTCTGGTTTGCTGAAACGTTTGCAAGATATTAAAACGCGATTTGTAAAAAAATATATATCTTTATACACATCAAATCACATAGAAGACGTTCCAGGGATGGATTGCTATTAAGGTATTTAAAAAAAACAGACGACGCAACTTAAGGTAAATACAAGAACTTCGGCACAAAATTTATAACAGATTAATACATTTTTTTTTCGAATTCGGCAAAGGATGTGAAGAGAATCAACAACGCGCCTGAAGCTGGCTTGTGCAATCATATCAGAGAAATAATAATAAAAAATATCATCCATACTATAATAACATCAGTGGAGATATGGAAAGGGCAAAATAAACATGTATGGACAAAAACACATCCTTTCGTGAGAGGAGAGGAATTGTAAAGACTGATAGGCAAATGACGAGATACAATTCAATATTCGTGTCCCGGTGAAAGGGACAAAAAAATCTCCAGGTTTTATCAGGTATAATTAAAATAAAATCTAAATGTGACACCAAGTAACAGAGAAGCTAATGGAAGGTAATACGGAGAATTCTGAGACTTAATGTTCTGCGTCTCAATTTTTACGTGAGGAGACTACAAGACAGTAACGTCATGTCCTTACAATGTAAGGCTGCTGGGCTGTCCGTGCAGATTGCCTTGTGGCAAGTATAACCTTCTGTCGTTTGGAGAATGGAAGCAAGAATCTATGAAAAAACAAGGGAAAATCTGCAGATGTTCAATATCCAAGCAACACACACAAAATGCCGGAGGAACTCAGTGGGCCAGGCTGCATAACAGTGTATGTTAGAAGAAATCTGTAGATTTGTTTGATCGGTATTGTTAGGATCCCATTGACTGTCCATAACCTACTCTGCGTGAGTTACAAAGGTGAGAGATCGCCTTTGGATATACAGTGCCAGGAAAGAAGAAACATGAGCATGTTAAGCATCCTACTTGAAATAGGGTATACAATAAAGAATGGGACATTGAGATGCCTCGAACACAGTCACACGAATAAATGGGTAAACATGAATCTCTTATTTGAAAATCGCATTTTCCAATTTAATTTGTTTACTACAAACACATCCAGTAGAGTACATAAGGAGGTTTTGCAATTTCCGTCTTCAATTAAATTATCTCGTAGGTAGTTGTGGAAAATGGTAGCTGGTCTGATAATATGGTTCACAGCATGGAGATAAATCTCTATCAGAGGAGGTCGAAAGCACTCCTTCCCTCTGCTCGCCTTCAAGTCACCCTAGGACAAGGTGCAGCAACTAATTAGACCATCTGCTCCAACCCCGATTAAGATCAAGTGAAGTCATGCGAGTAAGTTGAGGAATGGCAAGTCTTCGTTACGCGAACACTGACGCCAGACAGACCATCTCTGAAGGGTATTTGTAATGGATTGCGTCACCCCTATTAGAAAGACAATCCCCAGAAGAAAGCAATAGTAACCACCTCTCTGGAGTAATTTGTCAAAACGGTCATGGACAAAAACATGATCGCCCACGGCTTTCAACATGGCCCGTAAGGAACCAATGAACGAATGAATGGAATATTATGCTAAACGGAGGTGTTGAATGGTACTGTGTTGCTCAGGTGGGCAGGCTGCGATCTGCTAAAAAATATTACGGTCCGCGCTTCCGTACTGGTTCTTCAGAATTTGCATCAAACATCTGGTTGAAAGGCACAGGTGGTAAAATTAGATATTTTTCTTTACCGTAGGTGACAGGCAATTGAACAGTGAGGAGGCAGATGGCGCCTTTTTTTTGAAATCAGAATGAAAGCGTAGCGCTTCTTGTTAGGAATCTGCATTTTTAAGTATGTTCGAATTGGATAGTTAGAGAATAATACTACATTCTGCCATCTTGTTTGACATGACAAAATGAACCATTTCATTCTTACCTGGGTTGAAATCCATCTGCCACTTCTCAGCCCAGTTTTGCATCATATCAATGTCCTGCAGTAATCTCTGACAGCCCTCCACACTATCCACAACACCTCCAACCTTTGCGTAATCAGCAAACTTACTAGCCCATCCCTCCACTTCCTCATCCACGTCATTTATAAAAAATCACGAAGAGTAAGGGTTCCAGAACAGATCCCTGAGGCACCCCACTGGTACCGATCTCCATGCAGAATATGACCTGTCTACAACCAATCTTTGCCTTCTCTGAGCAAGACAGTTCTGGGACCGCAAAGCAATGTCCCCTTGGATTTCATGGCTCGGATATGCAGAGGTTAAAGCCCGATGGCTGAAACCCATAGCCTGAGAGTCAGCTCATCCATTCGGGAAGTCAGAAGTCAATATGACTATGCCTCCACAATTCCGATAGGGGCAAGAAGCCGGCCTTTCCTGCCGTTAGCGGATTGTGTCACTGGTGGGTTTGGGGGGGGGGAGGGGGTGGTGGTGGCGGTGTAGGCAAAGTGTTTTCGTGTTGTGTAGATGAGAGCGAGGTACCGAGCTTGCTTTGTTCAGTCTTTATACTGCTGTTTCCCAAGCAGAATGTGTGATATCAGGAAGGAGCTGGCAGAGAACGCACTGTAGGCTACAATAACGACAGTGTTCAACAGACGTTGTCATAAGGATGAATAGAGAAATACCGCCATGCTGCAAGTAAACGGATTATTATAGACAGGATTTTCAGTCAGCGAGGACAAGGTGAGCAAACAGTGTCCAGTTCTGTGAGTTCCTTTGTAGGATTCTGTCAAAATAAATATTTTCTAAATGCACACTCATAGGTCTTTTCAGTACTTCAATGAACCGCTAGATGGAGGCCTGCTCTATTGATACGCCAGCTCGTTGTTAATTCTGCTTCTTGCCGCTTTTATTTAGCGTATTTGTTTGACCAGATTATTGGATCAGTCTCGTTTTCTTTTACATCGCCGGGCGAGTGAAAGTCTGATGGGCTGTCTAGGTCCTTTCTCATTCAGTGGAGGCTCTCTGGTAACCGAGCGCGAAAGTTCAATATTCAAGATTCAAAACACAACTGTAACCTGTTACGGAAGCTTGTTTATGTCACGCAAAGCAACTCACTCGCATTACGATTCAGCCATTTGTAACTCATTCTGTATCTTATTTTTGCTTTTTTTGCTGTTAATTTAACGGCGATGGTGATCCTGTCCTGTGGAAAATGCGGTCTCTCAAAATGCATCATCTGCTGCCTGGTGGCAATGGCTGCATCGGATCTGATTAACTATAACTACCTGTTGGCTAATTTCTTGCTTGTAACGCCTGTCTGTTCTGTGACCCTTGTCTTGGGGATTGCATTCATGGATTGTTCAGTTTGGTGGACGGTTGCTTTCACTTTCGATCGCTACATCGCCATCTGCTGTCAAAACCTGCGGGAGCGAAATTACACAGAGAGAATAGCGACCGTGGTGATAGTAACAGTCGATGTGGGAGCTTTACGCAATCTTTTTCATTTTACTTTGCAGTTGACCCAACATGCTGCGTTCCCAAAGCTGAATACTTTACATCAGCCATGTGGAGAGGCTACAAGTTATTTGATAGTATTATGACCAATTTATTACCAATCTGTTTAATTCTACACTTCAATGTTTTAACCATCAGACAGATTGTTGCAGCGAATGGAGTCCGGCGGAGATTGCGGAACAACTGTGAGAGTCAGAAGGATCCGGAGGAAGTCAATGATTTTGCTTTTTGCTCTGTCAGCTAATTTCATTTTACTGTGCATGCCTTACGTTATACATTCTTCGAAATGGCATGTAGAAAATGATATTTGTTCAGACACGTATTATACTTCACCAATATATATTTTCCAACAGTTTGGGTTGATGTTGCAACTGCTCAGTTCCTGCAGCAACACATGCATCTACGGACTGACACAGAGGAAATTCAGGGAGAAATTGAAGAATGGAGTGATACACCTGTTTACACTAAACGGGCGCCTCTGTAAATAAATTCCAAACCAATCAAAACTTCTTTGAAGATTAAAGTGCATATTAATTAGATTTTATAAAAAAATTTGTGGCTGTCTAATTTGCTATATCCAGCTCTCACCATATGTCAGCTGCTACAATATGGAACGTGTTCTTCTCCATGTTATGTACCCCTAGGGTTCATATTTTCTGTGGACAAAAACCTTAAAATGTCAGGAGAATGGATCTGGCTTTTGTACACTGTTTGTGCTGCTAATGAGAGAGAGGCATCCTACACAGATGAGAGAGAGACACACGCACATAATTTAGTTGATAGATGGCTGGTACCCCTGGCAGTGGAGATAAAAGACGGGTCTGCTGAGACACAGGCAGACACGCCACGAGACTCTGCAAGAGTGATGTTCCCCCACAGGAAGGCGGGAGCCTGGAAGATCGATTCAGGGGAATCGGTCAGTAACTCACAGTGTGTGATGAGGCAGGCCGGTGGGGAATTGTGTGCGTGTGTCCACCCTCGCCTGGGTGACGAGTCCACCACTGAAGAACGGTCTGGCCTGGTCATAACTGGTGACCACAACGGTACAACGGAACAAGAAGATGACGGAAGGTTTGTCTGCTGCAACTGCTCACTTCTCTCTCTCTCCAACATTGCAACAGCACCTACTTCAACACGAACTGAACTGAACTGAACTCTATATTCTCATAAGACTATTCTATTATCCCTAGACTTTGATAGAGCTTGGTTTTGATTCTTATTTCTACACTTCTGTATTCATTATTGCTAACCTGTTTTACATGTATAATTCGCATTTTTGATATTGTGTTCCTTAGTTTACTAATAAACATCTTTAGTTGCAGTACCACCAGACTCCATTTCTGCTGGTTTGGTAACCCGGTGACGGGGTACGTGACATCCATATGCACCATCCCGACAGACCTCGGCTACGTAAATCTAGAGAAGTCAATCTCAGGCCCCGCCAAACTCGTGAGATTGGGGCGCGCTTGATGTCACCTCAAACCCCAGTTTCTGCGGATGCTGTGTCATTTGCTACCCTGTTACAAATTAATGCCATGAAATAATGTCAATGAATCTGAAGGGTTAGTAAAGAATAACAGAATGAAAATGGCCCATTCTAATTAAACAGTCAAAGATAGAGTTCATCGTGAACTTCCCTGTCAATCACACACTGGGCCCTCGGTCGACGTGAAAGCAAACACAACCACAGAATTCACACTACTACTTGAGAAGAAGGATAAGTCACATGTATCAGTATCACAATGGAATAAAAGGAATTACAGATGCCGGAGAGAGGAGCTTGCCCAAGTGGATTAGAGGAAGATACTGGCGGGAACGAGGGCAGATCAGAGAAGGCTAAGGTTTCTGGACATAGTCCACAAGGTGCAATGTAGATCTGCCCAACAGAAGAAAGAGTTCTCAACTGGGAGAGGCAGGCAACCATGGCTGACAAGAGAAGTGAATGACTGCATAAAAGAGCATATAAGGGTGCAAACGTGAGGCTTTTAAAATCCAACAAAAGGTAACTAAAAAAAACGTGCGAAAGGAAAGATGAAGTATGATGGATACAGTTTATTAACATTTTTTTTCAGTATTATAAAAAGAGAGGTGCGAGTTGATATTGGACATCTAGAAAATATTGCTGGTGAGGTTGTAATGGTCGTGGAACGTAATGGATACTTTGCATCAATCTTCACTGTGGAAGGCACTTGCGTTGTACCAGATTTCCGTGAGTGTCAGGAAGTAGGAGGGAGTGACATTACTATTACAAAAGGAAAAAGGCTGACTCAAAGGTCTTATGGTGTATGTCACAGGGACCAGATGGACTGCATGCCATAGTAGAGAAACAAGTTGCTGAAGAGATAATGGATGCATTAGCCATAATCTTTGAAAAATTACTTGATTTTGGCATGGTCGCGGATGGCTGGAAGCTTGCAAATATAACTGTGTTGCCTTTATGGCAGTTAATTCGTTTATAATATTTTCGCTTAGTTATTCATTTGTTAGTATTTTCTAGTTAAAATTAGAATTGTTTAAAGTATATTCATTGCCTGTAAAATATATCGGCATGCGATGGCGTCACATCCGGTTTCGCCGTGTCCTGTGGGAAAATACCTGTTTGGGATCGACGCAAGGGCGGGGGCTCGCACGAGTGAGACCAGAGCAAGAAACAGACTCGCGCAAGAAGTTGTTTGTATGCATTAGAAATCATAGTGAGAGCAACGCTGTAAGTTAATAGATAATCGATATGTTGAATTAAAATGTTAACGCCGATCCCGTTAAAAGTAATGACGGTCGATAAGGTTTATGTTTTCGTTAGTTAAAGAATTGCGGATAGTTTGTGTTGAAGTGTATTTAAAGCGGTCCATGGCGTGGGTAGATTCTGACTGTATGCTGCACTTTAATGCACTGTAGTTGTAGTTTACTTTTACAAGTATTTACAATGTAAATGTGATATCAAGAAGGGAACAAATACTGTATCAATCTTGTATTGTTTTAGCAACAGTTTTCACCATACGTTAATGTGAAGAGTGAACAGTAAATGGTTAATCTTACTGCGACATTATTTTCATTGACGACGGTTTAATTCGGCGTTCCATTACACCCGAGCGAGAACGCTACAATAACTCTACTCTGTAAGAAGGGTGGAAGACAAAATAAATTATACACCAGTTAGTCTAGCCTGAGTGGTTGGGAAAATGATAGGCCTATTATTAAAGATGAGGTTTCGGGGTACTTGGAGACTAATGACATGTACCCCTAGAGTTCATATTTTCTGTGAATTGTCACTTTCAAACGCCGGGAGATTGAGACTGACTTTTGGATACTGTTTGCGGGGGGGGGGGGGGAGAGAGACACAGACAGAGAGAGAGAGACGGGGGAGAGAGAGAGAGGGGGGGAAGAGAGAGAGAAAGGGGAAGAGAGAGAGGGGGGAGAGAGAGAGATAGAGAGGGAAGAAAGAGAGAGAGAGGGGAAGAGAGATAGAGTGGGAAATGCGAGAGAGAGGGGGAAGAGAGAGAGAGAGTGATAGAGAGAGAGAGAGAGAGAGAGAGAGAGAGAGAGAGAGAGAGAGAGAGAGAGAGAGAGAGAGAGAGAGAGAGAGAGAGAGAGAGAGAAAGAAAGAGAAAAGGGGGGGGGAGAGAGAAAACGAATAGGTAGTTGCGTGACTGTCCGGAGAGGGAAGGGGGATAGACTGGAAGAGCACAGCACCCCTGTGGCCAACCCAACAATGAGTATACAGTTTTGGATACTGTTGGTGGGGACGACCTACTAGGGACAAGTTGCAGTGGTTGGATCTCTGGCACCGAGACAGGACCCTCAGCTCAGAAGGGAAGGAGGGAAAAGAGGAGAGCAGTAGTGATAGGGGATTCGATAGTTAGAGGGACAGATAGGAGGTTCTGTGGAAGAGATCGAGATTCCCCGAAGGTCTGTTGCCTCCCTGGTGCCAGGGTCCGTGATATCTCGGATCGAGTTCTCAGTATTCTCAAGACGGAGGGTGAGCAGCCGGATGTCGTGGTCCATGTAGGGATCTATGACGTGGGTAGGAAGAGTGAGGAGGTCCTGAAAGGTGAGCATAGGGAGCTAGGTGCCAAGTTAAAGGACAAGACGTCCAGGAAAGCAAACTCAGGATTGCTACCAGTGCCACGTGCAGGTGGGTTTAGAAATAGTAAGATAGTGCAGAGCAACACGTGGCTGAAGACATGGTGCAGGAGGGGGTGCTTCAGATTTATAGATAATTGGGCAGTCTTCCAGGGAAGGTGCGACCTGTTCCAGTGGGACGAATTACATTTGAACTGGTGGGGGACAAATATTCTTGCAGCATTGTTGGCTAGAGAGGCTCATGTGGATTTAAACTAGATAAAACGGGTTGGGGAACCAGAGTGTAGGAACAGGTGTATGGGAGAAGGAAGAAAAAGAAGACAGTAAAGTTCTTTGTACTGTTGGCGACAAGCAGAGAGAAAGAGGTGTAGAATTTCTTAAATGTGTTTCTATTAATGCTAGAAGCATTGTGAGAAAGGTGGATGAGCTTAAAGCATGGAGTTATACCTGGAAATATGATGTTGTAGCTATTAGTGAAACATGGTTGCAGGAAGGGTATGATTGACAACTAAATATTTCTGAATTTCCTTGCTTCAGGTGTGATAGAATCGGAATGACAAGAGGGGGAGGTGTTGCGTTGCCTGTCACTGAAAATATTCCAGCGGTGCTTTGGCAGGATAGATCAGAGGGCTCATCTATGGAGGCTACTTGGCTGGAATTGAGGAATGGCAAAGGTGTAGTAACACTTATAGGGGTGTATTATAGACCACCTAATGGGGAGCGAAAATTGGAGGAGCAAATTTGCAAGGAGATAGCAGATATTTGTAGTAAACACAGGGTTGTGATTAAGGGAGAGTTTAATTTTCCACACATAGACTGGGAAGCCCATACTGTAAAAGGGAAGGATGGCTTGGAGTTTGTAAAATATGTGCAGGATTGTTTTTGCAACAATACATAGAGGTACCAAATAGAGAAGGGGCAGTGTTGGATCTCCTGTTAGGGAATGAGGTAGGTCAGGTGACGGAGGTATCTGTTGGGGAGCACTTCGAGTCCAGTGATCACAATGTTATTAGTTTCAGTATAATTATGGAGAAGGATAGGACTGGACCCAGGTTTGAGATGTGGACAGGAAAGGAATGGAGGGTTATGGGCAGAGTGCGGGTCAGTGGGGCTAGGTGAGAGTAAGCGTTCGGCACGGACTGGAAGGGCCGAGATGGCCTGTTTCTGTGCTGTAATTTTTATATAGTTATATGGTAAAGGAACCTTTAGGGACAAGGTACCTTCACAGTGCTCGCCGGCTTGTCTGGACGGACAAGGAGATGATGAGAGAGGGAAAAGGGGATGGGAAATGGTAAAGGAGAGGGGGGTTGGTGTTTATTACTAGAGGTTCGAAAAGTTGATGTTCATGTAACCAGGTTGGAAGCTACCCAAACGGAAAATAAGGAGTTGCTCCTCCAATCTAAGTGAGGCCTAATTATGACAGGGGTGCAGGCCATGGATGAATATACCGAAGTGGGAATGGGAAAAGGGAGGAAATTGGATGGCCACTGGGAGATCCCGGTTTGTCTGGCGGACAAAGCACAGGGGTTCGGCGAAACAGTCTCCCAATCTATGTCGTGACACATTGACATACAGCTGGCCACACCGGGTGCACCGGACAGAGTATATAACCCCACCAGAGTCACAGGGGAAGTATTGCCTCACGTGGAAGGACGGTTTAGGGCCCTAATTGATAGTGAGAGAGTAGGTGTTGGGCCAGGTGCAAGTGTAACCCCCGGGTTGCCTCAGGCTCGCTCAGCACGTTCTCGTCTAGGGGGTGCAGCCTTCGGCCCCGCCAAACTGGGTAATCAGCTTGTGTGGATGCTGTGTGATGTCCCCTCCTCGCCAAAAACAGACAGTACACCATATGCGATTGATTGATTACAATTTATAAAGATTACTATAATTAAGTAATTAATAACGGTTCAGTATACATGAAGGAAAAGAAAATAAAAGAAAGACGCCAAACTTATCAAAGTCCAAACCACTTCGTGCACAACCGTTGTACCTGAATTACTGAAGTCTTCTGGTCACCACTCGATCCCCTCCGAACTCCTCGACTCGCAGCTCAGAACCACCCGAAATGGTCAACCAAGCACATCTATATTCGACTCCTCTCCTCAGGGTACCTCCTGGCCTCGGACTCCCGCTTGGATTCCGATTCTCGCCCAGTTTACAGCATCGCATCCTCTCTCTTTCTCCCCCTGGCGCCAATCTCCCCAAAAGTCTGCCAACAATAGCTTACAGACCCAGAAGAAAGAACAACATTAATCCCAATTGGTTTACAAAGGAATACAATTCTCGTTATCAGTAGATTTTAACCCAAACAAGCTTCCAGCACTCTCTCGCAACAAAGAGGCATTCCTACTTTTCACAAAAAAAGAAACCATTTTGATTAACATACGCAGTAACAAAGAAAAAGAAGAAACCCCCTTTAAACTTTCCCCCCACCAAATAAAAGTCATGTCCTCATGACTGTTAAATAATTCACCACCCTTCACCACCCTTCCTGCCAACACACCCAAACAGTGACATTTCCTACCTCTCAGTAAACATCACGCCCTGTTCCTCAGGCGCTGCATAGGCCAACTTATCTGGGAGGTCCCTAACCGTTCTGAGACCAAAACCCCTCATCTAAACCCTTCAGACTCGGACACAACTGGGGATACCCCGGGCACGAAGTGGTTTGGACTTTGATAAGTTTGGCGTCTTTCTTTTATTCTATTTTCCTTCATGTAACTGCACGCAGTTACTCCAACAGCTTCTTCCACCCCGACCTGAAAAGCAGTAGTTAAAGATTGGTCAGTCTCCAGTTTAGTATTCACTGCACTTATCTCCAGCTTTTTCTTCATCATGACTTCTTCCAGATCGACTTTCAGGCTTTGCACTTCATTTGAACAGTCAATGGGCATCCTCAGGTTCCCTTCAAGCTTCCGCTTCCCTCTTCCGAGATTTGTCTGCAATTTCTTCACCTCCGCCAACTCCCCTCTCAAGGCTCTCAGTTTGCTGTTGCCGTCAGACAACTTTCTTCGTTTTCTCCAACTTGTTAGTCTTCCCACTGGTTCCAAATCACTCTCTCCAGTCTCTCCATCTTAATTTCTAACTTGATTCCTCAGAGACAGTCACTCATGAGCTGCGACCTTCGCCAGACCCGGCAGGTGTCCAGAAAACACTTTTACTCTGTAGTTCTCAGTCGCTCCTGCAACAACCTCACTTGATATTCTCCCGAGGCAAATCCAAGTACCAGGAGATCATGCACATCTGCCAAAACTCCAAACACCTCCATAACCCCCATGGTCTTCCACATACCCCACGGGAGGGTTGCAAGGGCTCCGGATATGGCATGTGATACCTTTTCGGAATGGAAGAATCCTAGGGAACCTATAACGGTCGTCTTCTCCTTGTCGGCCTCACTCATCAGGATCTGGCAACATCCACTCCTCAGATCCAGCAGCTTAAACAACTTTGCTCCATTCAGACAGGCCATCGCCTCTTCGGCCCTCAGGGCTGTATTCTGATCAATGGCAGTTCACTTCTTCAGCGCACTCTTGTCCACACACACTCTTCCTACGTCTCCCACGGCTGTAGAGGCCAGTTGCGGCAACCGCTCTCTCACCGACGTGTCTTCAGTGGTCAACTCCCCTCCCTCGTGGTATTTCGCAGCGTTCACTAAGAGGGTCTCACCCTCAGATACTTCCCCCAGGCCGTACCACCACCGGCTCTCGTTTACATTCGCTACGGGCCCAATGCTGCTACACACCTCCGCACAAGCAGATCGAAACCCTGGGTGCATCGACAATGCCTCCAAACAGCACTCATCCGCCTCCTCCGGGCAGCCCCCAAGCGCACCAGCAGGGTATTGGTCCCCTCCAGAACCGAAACGCTTCCCGTCTCAACAATGTCCGGACACATCAGCATTAACGATTCACGAACCTCAGTCACCCCCACATTGGCCTCTGAAAACTCCATTTTGACTGAGCAATAACTGTCATCTAGATAATCACCGGCACTGGTACCCCAAATTTCCAATGCCCTCAATGTCGTCAAGGGTAAATGCTTCCAATATCAGTTGTAAAATGAACTGTACAGCAACTTGGCCTGCACCCCGGTGTCGAGGATGGCTTTACCATGTCTTCCATCCATCCGTAACAACACCCGAGTACGTGGTCCCTCTAAGCCTTCAGGAATCGGGTCTGTTCCTTGTGGAAGTTCCTTGGTACATTGCTGGGAATGTGTTCCCCCAGAGACCACAAGCCGTTCCTCCACTGGGCCTCCTCCAAGTTTCCCGACACCTCTCGAATAAACTGAGGACTTTGAGCATAGTTTTTGACCTTAGACACTTTTGCAGATCCCAAGACAGCCATGTCAACTGGCAACTCGAATCAACTCTCGTTATCAGTAAATGTTAACCCAAACAAGCTTCCAGCATTCTATCGGAACAAAGAAGCATTCACACTTCTAACAAAACAAAAAAGCCATTTTGATTAACATACGCAGTAACAGAGAAAAAGAAGAAACCCCGTTTGCACAAACAATATAGAAACATAGAAAACCGATAGCATAATACAGGCCCTTCGGCCCATAGAGTTCTGTCGAACATGTCCGTACTATAAAATTACAAGGCTTACCTATAGCCCTCTATTTTTATAAGCTCCATGTATCTATCTAAAAGTCTTTTAAAATACCCTATTGTATCTGCCTCCGCCCCCGTTGCCGGCAGCCCATTCCATGCACTCACCACTCTCTGACTAAAAAACCGTACCCCTCAGATCTCCTCTGTACCTACTCCCCAGCACCTAAAACCTGTGTCCTCTTCTGGCAACCATTTCAGCCCTGGGAAAAAGTCTCTGACTATTCACACAATCAAAGCTTCTCATCAACTTATACACCTCTATCAGGCCACCTTTCATCCTCCGTTATTCCAAGGAGAAAAGGCAGAGTTTTATTAAACTTTTTCTCATAAGGCATGCTCCCCAATCCAGGTAACATCCTTCTGAATCTCTTCTGCACCCTTACTATGGCTTCTATATCCTTCCTGTAGTGATGCGACCCGAACTGAGCACGGTGCTCCAAGTGGGGTCGGACAAGGGTCCTATATAGATGGAACCTCTCAGGTCATAAACTCAATTCCACGATTGATGAAAGCCTTCTTAACCAAAGAGTAAACCTGCACAGCTGCTTTGAGAGCCCTATGGACCTATGGATTCGAACTACAAGATCCCACTGATCATCCACACTGCCAAGAGTCTTACCATTAATTCTATATTCTGCCATCATACTTGACCTACCAAAATGAACCACTTCACACTTATCTGGTTTGAACTCCATTTGTCACTTCTCAGCCCAGTTTTGCATGCTAACAATGTCCCGCTGTAGCCTCTGACAGCCCTCCACATTATCCACAACACTTCCAATATTTGTGTCATCAGCAAACTTACCAACCCATCCTCCACTTCCTAATCTGGGTCATTTATAATTTCATTTATAATATGCACGAAGACTAAGGGTCCCAGGTCAGATCCCTGAGGCACTCCACTGGTGACTGCCCACCATGCAGAATATGACCCATCAATAACCACTCTTTGCCTTCTGCGGGCAAGCTAGCTCTGGTTCCACAAAGCAATGTCACCTTGTATCCTATTCATCCTTACTTTCTCAATAAGCCTTGCATGGAGTATCTTATCAAATGTCTTGCTGAAATCCATATACACTATATCTACCGTTCTTCCTTCATCAATGTGTTTAGTCACATCCTCAAAAAATTCAATCACGCTCGTAACGCATTGTCTGCCCTTGACAAAGCCATGCTAACTACTCCTAATCATATTATACATCTCCAAATGTTCATAAATCCTACCTCTCACGATCTCCTCCATCAACTCACCAACCACTCACAGGTAAGATTCACAGGTCTATATTTTCTTGGGCTATCTCTGCTCCCTTTCTTGAATAAAGGGACAACAACCGCACACCTCCCGTCATCTGGAACCTCCCCCGTCCCTATTGCTGATGCAAAGGTCATCGCCAGAAACTCAGCAATCTCCGTCCTCACCTCTAACAGCAGCCTGGGGAACATTTCGTCTGGTGGCGGCGACTTATTCAACTTGATGCTTTCCAAAATCCCCACCACAACCTCTTTCTTAATACTTACATGCTCAAGCTTTTCAGTGTACAGCAGGTTATCACTACAATCACTAAAATCCTTTTCCAAAGTGAATACTGAAGAAAAGTATTCATTAAGTACCTCTGCTATTTCCTGCAGCTCCATACACACTTTCCCACTGTCACACTTGGTATGTCCTATTCTTTCACATATTACCATCTGGTTCCTCACATACTTGTGGAATGCCTTGGGGTTTTACATAATTCGGCACACCAAGGCCTTCTCATGGTCCCTTCTGGCTCTCCTAATTTCCGTCTCAAGCTCCTTCCTAGAAGCTTTATAATCTTCTAGATCTCTAGCATTAAGCCGTTGTACACCACGGTTCCTGCACCCTAACATAACTTCCCTGTCTCATTGGAATGTACTGATACCGAACTCTACACAAACATACCCTGAATATCTGCCACATTTCTTCCGTACTTTTCCCTGAGAAAATCTCTTTCCAATTTAAGCCTCCAATTTCTTGCCTGATAGCCTCATAATTCCCCTTTCTCCAATTAACTTGTCTGTTCCTATCTTTCTCCAATGTTATTGTAAAGGAGATAAAATTATGATCACCATCTCCAAAATGTTCTCCCACTGAGGGATCTGACACCTGACCGGGTTCATTTCCCAATATCAAATCATGTAAATCCTCTCCTCATTTAGGCTTATCCACATATTGTGTCAAGAAATCTTCCTGAGCACACCTAACAAACCAACCCATATAAACACCTTGTTCTAGGGAGACGCCAATCGATATTTGGGAAATTAAAATCTCCCATCACGAGAACTCTGTTCATAGTACACCTCTCAAGGATCTGTCTCCCTATCTGCTCCTTGTTATCCCTGTTACTATTGGGCGGCCTATAAAAAACACCCAGTAAAGTTATTGACCCCTTCATGTTCCATCCACAGAGACTCAGAAGACAATCCATCCATGGCGTCCAACTTTTCGGCAGCCGTGACACTATCAATGATCAACAGTGCCACGCCGCTACCTCTTTTGCCTCCCTCCCAGTCCTTTCTGAAAAATCTAAAACCCGGCTCTTGAAGTAACCACTCCTGTCCTTGCATCATGCTCCGGTCCAATAAATCCACGTTCCGTTCACTGTCCAGTCTATTTTCCTTATTCCAGGTTTTCCGGCTTCCCCCAGTTTCTGCTGATTCTCGCTTGTGCTGGCTTCATAAATAGCTTCAGGATTCAGCCTCTGAATGCTGTATTGTTGCTGTCCAAACCTCCTGTCTGTATCCCTTTCCTTCACCTGCCTCGCCTCGCCTTGCCTCACCTGGAGCATTGCCTTGCCTCGACTGGAGCCTTGTCTTCAATGCTGTCATGTTCAACCACCGGAGCAAGATAAGGAACTGTCTTCCGTTGTTTTGAACTGTCTCTGTGTCCACGCCTTCACTAGGTAGGTCCGGCCATTTGCTGCTACCTTGTTTTGGAAACCGTCTCGTCGTATTCTGTATTCTGTGTAATTAGTCTTGGCCCTACGTCCGGTACCCAAGGAAGGGTCCTGGCTCTGTATTCCATGTTCTTGTCTCTCTTTCCACGAAGGCGCTGCGTTCTTGTCTCTCCCTCGAGCTAGTCAAGGCTTTGTGGTTTCGTCCAGTCCTCGCCACATCCAAGAACCTTGTCCTGTCCAAGCCACGTCCTTGTGTTCATGTGCCTGGCTCAGCCAAGGAATACCTTGCCCAGCCCGGTGCTGGGGTTCCCTCGTCCTGTTCTGGGGTTCCCTTGTCCTGTCCTGGAGTCTCTCGTCTAATCCTGTTGCTTCTGCTCGTCCTGCAGCCATGTCTTGTCATCGCCAAGTTCCGGTGTCCAAGCCCAAGTCAAGCTCCAGGTACTGGGTCCTTGTCCAGTCTCTGGCTCGGACTCCAAGCCCAGGCTTCTAGTTCCCAGTTCCATGTCCTGGTTCCACTATCCTAGTCAAGTCCTAACCCAGGCCCGGAATCCTTGTGTCATCCAGGGCCTGTGTCATGTCCAGCATCCTTTCTTCCCCACTCTCCTTGCTTCCTCTCATGCCTAGTCCTGTTCCTTGTAGTTCAGTGTCTGTGTCTTGCATTTGGGTCCGCTCCCAATGCCCCCCTTATGACACCTTCAGCCGTCCAAATCTCTGTAATGGCCACCACATCATATCTCCAAGTACTGATCCACACTCTAAGCTCATCCGCTTTGTTCACAGCACTCCTTGCATTAAAATAAACACACCTCAAGCATTTTGTCTGACTGCGTCCCTTCTCTATCACCTGCCTGTCCTCCCTCTCATACTGTCGACAAGCATTCTCTATTTGTGAGCTAAGCTCCTTTTCCCCAGTCTATTCAGTTCGGATCCCACACCCCCAACAATTCTAGTTTAAACTCTCCTCAGTAGCTTTAGCAACCTCTCCAACCCCGCCAGCATATTGCCCCCCCTGGGATTCAAGTGCAACCCGTCCTTTTTGTACTCGTCACACCTGCCCCAAAAAAGGTCCCAATTATTCAAAATCTGAATCCCTGCCCCGTGCTCCAATCACTCAGCCACGCATTTATACTCCACCTCATCCTATTCCTATTCTCACTGTCGTGTGGCACAGGCAGTAATCCCGAGATTACTACTTTTGTGGTCCTGCTTCTCAACTTCCTTCCTAACTCCCTGTAGGCTTTTTTCAGGACCTCTTCCCTTTTCCCACCTATGTTATTGGTGCCAATATGTACCACTGCCTCTGGCTGTTCTCCCTCCCAATGCAGGATATTTTGGACACGATCTGAAACATCCCAGACATTGGCACCTGGTAGGCAAACGGCCATTCGAGTTTCTTTCTTGCGTCCGCTGAATCGCCTGTCTGAACCCCTGTGTGATAGTCCCCTATCTCTACTGACTTCCTCTTCCCTTCACTACCCTCCTGAGCCATAGGGCCAGACTCTGTGCCAGAGGAACGGCCACTCACTTGCCCCAGTAAAACTGTCCCTCCCGACAGTACTCAAACAGTAGTACTTTTAGTCAAGGGATACAGCCACAGGTGTACTCTCTCGTACCTGACTCTTCCCCTTCCCCTCCTAACTCTGACCCACCTGTCTGTTTCCCGTGGCCCCTGTGCTTCCACCTGCGTATAACTCCACTGTATCAGCTCCTCGCTCTCCCTGACCAGGCGACGGGCTTCAAGCTCCATCTCCAGTTTCCCAGGTCTGTCGCTCAGGAGCTGCAGCTCAACACACCTGGTGCAGATATGACCATCCGGGAGGCTGGGAGAGTCCAGAACCCCCTACATCTGACACCGAGCACAGAAAACTGGCCTCACACTCATACATCTTACCTCGTTTGTTCCTTTACCGCCTAAGCCCGTTGAGCCAAAGCCCTCTCACTCTGCTGCCCACTGGAAATGGCGGTCTTGTTTTTAAGCCTTTCGCACACTACTGGCGGATGTCACGAGCCTGTGCAGTCTCGCTTCTCTTTAAGCCAAGTTGTGAAAACCTCTCATCGCTCCAAAAAGTCTGCAGTTGACTCGCCGCCTTCTTGCTGTGAATTAAAAGCCGTTGACGATTCCTTTTCTTTTTAAACCTTTCGCTCTCTACTGGATGACGTCACGCGCCTGCGTCGTCTCGCCTCTCTTTAACCCGAGTAGTAAAAACTCCCTGCGCTTCGAAAAGTCAGCAGTTCATTCGCAGCCTGCTTGCTCCGAATTTTGTTTGCCTTTCTTGCAATCCTACGAGCAGTTCTCTAGGAATTTTTTATTAGTCTTCCAGATCTCAACTTGACCTCCACCGTTCTTGTTTACTGCCATTTCCTAATTTCATTGCGAACTTAGGAAACGGCCACCCGAAAACGCTTTGTTATCTTCCTATCGCCTTTTCCTGCTTTGTGGGCATCATCTGTTCTAATTTTCAGAGTGCTAGGCAGCTGCTTAGAGGAATTCATGGCTGCTGATGGTTGGGGCAAGGTTTGAGGAGTCAGGGTATTTATAAAGCTTTACAATTTGCATCACCTGGTTTTTCCTAACAATGATTGTGAACAAGCCATAGTCTTAACAAGCCAAATAAAGTCTGGCAAAGGTTATCTGAGAACTCAAATCACTTGGGGTGTCCTTACTTTTACATGGTACGCCTTTCCTTGTTACCACTCTAAATTGCACAGAACAAGAAATAATACACTAATCTTGCTTAAAATGTTGAAAAGAATGTTTCATCTTTAGCTTTATGACTTTTGGAGATCAGTTCATCTTCTACTCACTTAACTATTCATAGTAACACAAATTTTGACTAGTGGTGCCCAGTCTATTGCATGCCACTGTGCCTTTCTCCTCTCCATATCTGCAAACTTAAGACATTGTATCAGAGTTAGGAATCAGAAACTCAAGGGAGATCGATGAGTTACCTCAGCAGTAATTCGCTGTAGACTACACCCGTTGTTTTGACTGACGATAAATCGTAGAGCTAATGCATGCGCATATGTGTTTCCGGAAATAATAACATCTGAGCGGAGGGACCAAGAGAGACATTGTCTGTGTCAATGAGGTATCTGGATATGTATGGGTAATACTGTTGACGTCGGTGTTCGGAATTGTCAGTGGCTTCAGCAATCCTCACGACGCCACACACCCGAAACAGATTATGTTTCTGGTAAATTTGACTACGTTGAAGAGTTAGGAGAACAGGAACTGGGTTGGTCACTGAGAACAGTCATAATTTTCTTGAAGAGAGTATTCGTTATGCACCTGAACAGTTACCTACAGCGATAATGAAATCTTGGTTTTGGAGAATGGAAGTCTGTGATGATTCTGTACAGGTATGTTTAGTAATAATAAGATAGGTGAAATGGAGCTTGAGGGATCACAGCACCGAGTTGCTCTGTGGTGTACGTTTGGCGTTACTTACGGTAAGAGGAAGATCATTGAAGCAGCGTGGCAGAGTGTGACGTAACTGAACGGCGTATTTCAATTATGAAATTAGTTTAGCAGTCTTAGCATCTACGGCATTGGTAATGCAAGACCCTGTGAGTTTCATGTAATGTGATGATAAAATGGCACTTGGAAAAACATATAGAGATCGATACGGGGCAGTTTGGAAATGGGTCTGCAGTACCTTTACTACAATTAGTAAATGCTGTTCTGGCTTTGCAAACAGCTCCATCAGTTTTATTCACAGCACAGTTGCCAAAAGAAGAACGATAATTTGAAATGCAATAATAGTAAATTTAACCAAGGTATTTGCAGTATTGTCAACAGTTTTGGGCCCCAGATCTCTGAACGGATGTATTGTCATTGGAGAGACTCCAGGGGAGGTTCACGTTGATGATTCTGGGAATGAATGGGGTGAACATATGAGCAATGCTTGGCAGCTTTGGACCTGTACTCACCTAACGAATATTGAAAGGGTTAGATAAGTTGGATGCGGACATGTTCCCTTTGTAGAGTGTATCCAGAAATAAAGGGCACAGCCTCACAATTGAGGGGTGACCATTTAGAACAGAATTAAGGATAATTTCTTAAAGATTTTTTTTACCCAAAAAGTGGTGACTCATTGAATTGCTCTGCCACGGACTGCGGTTGAGGCCAAGTGGGTATATTCAAAACAGAAGTTGATAGATTCCTGATTGATCTTGGCATCAAGAGGTATGGTGAGAGAGGTATGGGGTTGAATGGGAGCCGGGGTCATCCATAATGAAATTCCAGAGCAGAGTCGATGGGCTGAATGGCCTAATTCTGCACCTATGTTTTATTGTCTAATTAATTGGGTGTCAGAAAATGAATAGCTCTGAAAGTATTAATTTAATCCCAACTCATAAACCGAAATTGAAATAAAATTGAAAACAGAAGCAGAAAACTATATAAATATTCCTCAGGTCCGATCACCTTCACCTTTTAATTTCCAAACTCTACGACTGTTTACATATCTTTGTAAAAACGTTTACAGCACACTTTTGTCAATTAGATTCATTCCAGTAGAAAAAAAATGCTCTGATTTCATCAAACGCTTCAGGCAGCGAGAATTGTATCCCTTGCACACCTGCGATTATATAGAGCCAACCCCGAACTGCGAGTTCATTGTGTGTTTCTGCATATCTATGAAATAAATATATCAAAGAGAAAGTTCTAGTAGTTCTAGCCTTATTCTATTACAATGTTGAAGAATCGAATCTTCGATTGTTTGCATTCTCCGTGTCACTTTAATGCATATGAAGAGATATCTAGTACACAATATTTTAACTCTGCTTCTGCCACAAAAGAACACGTTCCACGACATTCATATTTTATGTAAGTGATAAACCTGGTTCTGATTCAGATTCAGATTCCATTAACATAATATTCACTGGCTATCAGTTACCCGATTTGTCTCTGATATCCATCTCAACTGAATAGCTTGAAGTTACAATCTTCTGAAACCACACTGGCAATTAGGGTAGATGCAAAATAAAAGAGTTCAGCTATAGGCACGAGCCTCCCCAGCATCCACGACGCCATGCAAAGACGATAAGGTGGCAACCGTCGTGAAGGAGCCCCATCATTCAGGACATGCTCTTTCATTGTTACCATCAGTGAGAAGGTACAGAATCCTAAAAACGCACCTTCGAGGTTTCAGGTGCAGCTACCTCGCTTCCGCCATCAGTTTTCTGAATGGGCAGGGAACCATGTAACATTTTCCAAGGACTACATCCTCTCATCTTGAATGGGTAATTGATATTTCTTGTTGTATTTTGTTTCATTACGATATATTTCTATATATCACTGCTGGAAAACAACATTTTTTTATGACACAGGCCAGTGGTTGTAAACCTGATTCTAGTGATGACCAATTGTGAATCTTAAATCTTGAATCCTGAATTCCACTCTCTGCCCCCTCCCCTCAGACTTCTATGCTTCTCTTCACCTGCCTATCATTTCTTTTCCTCCCTCCCAGTCTCCCATGCTGCACTTCCTCTAGCACTTCACCTTTTCCATCTATCACCTCCCAGCTTCGTACTTCATCCCACCAACAATGCTTCACCTTATCTGTTTTACTCCTTCCCGTTCCCCACCTTCTTGTTTTGCTTTCTTCCCCCTTATTTTTTTTTTCAGTCCAGGCCCGAAACGTCGACAGTTTATTCACATCCGTAGATGTTATCCACATGCAGAGATCGCCCAGCATTTACTGTCTGTCGCCTTGGAATATTCTACAGCATCGTTAAAGCTTTGGTATCCTTCCTCATTTTCGGAGGGATGTGATATCTTAAAGAGAGTGTAGAAGAGATTTAATTGAAACAGAGCTCATGTCCCAATCTGCGCCAATCCTAAGATGAGCACCATGGAGATTCTGCCAGTTACCTCAGCATCAACTCGATGAACTCACATTGCAGGATCTCCTCACTTTTCATTATTTTGGAACCAAAATGGTAAACAACCTTTGGTTCTTCAACCCCAGCCCCACACCCTCCACGCTCATAGCGCTATAGAATCAGTCCGAGGTGCTCTTCATCATGGCATCCGGGAAGCAACATATCATCTGAGAATCTCATTCTCGTCCTCAGAACCTCGTGTATGTTCAAGTAACACTGGACTTCAATGAATTCATCATAAGAATTGGGAAGTAGTGCTGAAGGTTTTACAATGCGGTGGTTAGGCCGCATTTGGATCAATATAAGTAATCATGTTTGTCACATTTCATTAAGGATATGGTGGCAGGAGAGAGCGCAGAACTGATTCATAAATAGCATGGAATGGAAAGCCACAGTTACGATGAAAGACTGGGTCATTTGGATTTATGGTCCATGATGACAAGACGGTGAATTAAAGAGATTAGAAAGTTATGGGGGATGTACCTTGCATTGTTAATCTCTACATTAACGGCGCATTTTTTCATCCATGACAGAAGAATCCAGAACTATGTTGAAAGTGGCGAATTTTGAAGGACATCTGAAGGGTACAGTTTTCATTGAGAGTGTGATGTTTATCTGGAACGAGCTAACAGTGATTGGAATCATGATCAGAATCAGATTTATCACTGAGACCATCTACGAAATATGTTGTTTTGCTGTACTGGATCTAATTACCCCAATATAAAGAAATTTGGAAGTGACAGAAAGGAAATGTATGGGCAGATAGTGATTCAATTAGCGTAGGTGGGAATTGTAGACTACATGGACGAAATATAACGGAAGACATAATTTCTGTTTTGCTCTGTTCTAACAATCGATAAGACGGGGACATCTGTTTGGTAGATCGAAAATATGTTGGAATGGTAATGTCCGTTGCACAAGCGCAGGTTGTTTTTATTTCGTTTAATCAGTGGTAATGTCAGAGAAGTGCCGATGGCAGCGATTCTAATTCATTTATCTATTGAGATAACCCGTGGACAAGGCCCTTCCAATCATTCGAGCCCCACCGCTAGATGCCCCCCGACATAATCATAGTCTAATCACGTGAGAATTATGCAATGACCAATTAATCTATCTAACCTCTTTCAGTAAATAATTTAGAAATGAGACTGAAAGGATATGTCACTATGCTCTTCATCTCCTCTCTGAATTTCCTCTGAGTCAGAGCATAAACAGCAGTGTTGGTACAAGTTCCGAGATAGAACAGCATGACACCTGTCTTGTCAGCGATAATGACGGGGTGGTTATAACTCGGATAAACATGCCTGTTGGAAACTTCCATCAGTAGGAAAACGGATATCTTCGTCAGCCACAGCAATATAAAGCTCCCCGACACCACAAACAGCAGGATGACGGACCTCCTCCTTTGAGCCAACTCGGGGTCCGATCGCTGAACCCCGTTGTTGGGCCCTTTGAGTCCCCTACGAGCTCGATTTGCCAGCACTATGTGCCTGACAGTCGTAACATTGAGAATCAGGATCAGGAAGTAGGGGATCAGTGGGTTCAGCAGGTGGTGAATCCAGAAAAATGCCACCCAACCAGGCAAACTGAAGAATTCCAGTTTGATGGCGCAGCCCCAGGGAATTCCATTATAGAAGCCGTAAGGTTCCAATCTGAAATAAAAAGGTTTATTCCTTAAAACGCTCAGCGCAGTCACAGTGGTTATAACTATCGCCGCTGTCTTTGCAGTGCAATATTTTACTTTCAAGTTGTGACAGCAAATTGCCACGAATCGATCAACGGTGAACGCGATTGTCAGCCAAACAGAACAGTCTATTGTCGCGTAGCCCAGTAGAGAAATGGTGCTGCAAACTGTTGTGTAGAACCAGAACATGGCTGGGAAAAGTCTGTGAAGACAGCTTTTGACTATTATACAGAAGATAACGACCAGTAGGTCTGCTGTTGCTATGGAGATCAGGTAGGCAGAAACTCCTTTGGAGAGATCGTTGTTTCCCTTCGAGAGAATCGCAATCGTCATGGAGTTAGCTGTGGAGGAAGACGAACATGCTACGTCAGAAAGTGACTTCTTACGCAAGTAGTTAATTGTCTGTAAATGATTTACCACGAATTGAGCAGTAATTTATTTTTACTGCATTTCTCTCTATTGACTGAGATGAGATTTCACATGCACACAATTCTGATACAGGTGATAAAATTAATAATAGTAACTTTATTTATTGACCACCTTTTGTACGATTTTTATGCAGACGATAGATTTTATAGTGTTTTACGATGACATACGAATGCAAACATGAAAAAATAAAAATAGGGTTGAAAATAAAAGACAAAATGATGGCTGTTGAAATCAGAGTCAAACAGATTCTGAGCTGTCTTTTAAAAGTGTGTACTGAGTCTGTCTACTTCATACTTCTAGGTATGGAATTTCAAAGTTGATGAAGGTAATTGAAAAAAAAACAGACCTCTCAATATGAAAGTATGTCGTTGTAATCGATTAACAATTGTGAGATTCGTTTCCTTGCAGTCAGCAGCAACACTAACAGCAATAATAGAACTGCTTAAACACACACACACACACACACACACACACACACACACACACACACACACACACGCGCGCGTCCAGGAGCCTAATGGCTACAAGTTGTCTGTATAAATAATGTTTGTTTTGTGCATTATATGCACCCGAAAACCGAAATTATCGAGAAACACAGGAAAGAAATCAAAAAAAAAATATGGCTCTCCGTGCACAAGACCAACAGATTAATCTTCACACACTTCACAATGAGATGTTTTCCTCTGAAAAATTAAGGCAAACAGGTACACACAGATGCCTTCCTGTGTCAGCAGTTCATACAGTTCCGATCGTGCGTCCAGAATATATCTTTCCGAATGGTATTGCGATCCGAGTTTGGACCGGACACTGATACGCAGATATGGAAATCTTCGAACAGCCTCGGGACTGGTCTATAATATGGCCGAGGCTCTGTTGATCATTATTCAACTGAAAGCTAGCATATTCATCACTTATATCTCAAACACAGTGCAGCAAAAACAGGTAAATCAACTAAAGTGAAACTGAAATCCATGCAGTTGTTAACGGAATCTGGGATGGTCTTTGGCCACAGTGGGATATCAAATTGTTGCTGAAATAGGCTGAGAGATACGAAAGTTCAAGCATTAAAGTAAATTTATTATCAAAGTACATATATGCCAGCATATGCACCATTGAGATTAATTTTTCAAAAACCATAGAATAATGACAACAACACCAACAACAACAACAACAACAACAACAATAATAATAATAATAATAATAATAATAATAATAATAATAATAATAATAATAATAATAATAATAATAAAAAATCAGTGAGGGCCCTCACCAAACTGGACGTCAAACCCGGGTAGAAAAACACCAAACTACAAACAGAGAACGAAATAAAAAATAATAAATAAACAAGCAATAAGTATCCAGAGATGAAGAAACCTAGTAAATGAGATCACAAGTTATGGGAGCATTTCAATGACTGAGAAGTTCAGCGAGGTTTTCTCTTTTAGTTCAAGATCCTGGATGATGATGGGTAACAATTGTTCGTGAACCTGGTGATTTAAATCGTATAGCTCCTGTATCTTTCTGTTTGTTTTGGAAGAAGCGAGAAAAGATCATGTCCTGGTTCGTTTGGGTCCGTGGTAATGAAGTGCCTTCCTGTGTCAGCGTTTCGTGTTGATGTGCTTAGTGATGGGGAGGGCTTTAACCGTGGCGGTCTGGGCCGTATCCGCAACTTTTCGAGTTTTTTTTTGTTCTAGGACGTTCGTGTTGTCATTCAACGTTGTGCTGCAGCCAGTCAGAATACTATCCACAACACATCTATAGGCGTTTGTCAAAGACTTAGATGTCATGCTGCATTTGACCAAACTCCTAAGGAAGTACTTCCACTCTCAGACAAATTGGAGTGGATCCGTGACGCTTACATGGAGGTGTTGATATGTTTCACCACCAGCCTCTAAGGACACTTCATCACTGCGGATGTAAATAGTACTGGCTGATAATTATTAATTCAGGCCACCACGTTCTTCTAAGGCACCGGCATAATTGAAGCTTCCTGAAGCATTGGAGAGCATTTAAAGGTCTCAGAGGGCAGTCAGTTATTCAGCACAGTCCTTAATTACTTGGTCAGGATCCGGTAAATGATTTTTCTTTCCCACATAAATGTGAGAGGCGCGTTGTGGAGGTAATAGCGTGTAGAACAAAATAATAGGGTCCAGAAGAGTAATGAGGAATAGAGGGATCTTGATATTCAACTTAAAGTATCCCTAAAGCTTACATATATAATGTGGTTAAATAGCCCTACAGGACACTACGAGTCATTACGAGTCGGGGAAATGAATAAAAAACATGGATGTACTGTCCTAGCATCAGAACACAACGGCGATATATCGGCTGACTTACCACCCTGCAACTGTGGTCACCATACTCGTCGGGAAAAAGAATAATAGCGCAGCATAGGATGCTAGGACTACCCAGGCTATTCGGTACAGATCGTTTCAGATATTTCATTTAGTGATACAGTACAGTAAGAGGCCCTACCGAACAAAGATATGGCCCGCTCAGCTACAACCATGTGACCATTTAAGTTACTAAAGCTCGTGTTTTTGGGAATGTAGGAGGAAACTGGAACACACGGAGGAACCCCACGCAGTCAAGTGGAGAAAGTATATCTCCTTGCACGATGACGCTGTAATAACGTTACGCTAACCGCTACCCTGTCATGCCGCCCTTGTACTCTGTCGTCTTATGAGAAAGGACAACACAACTTATGCATTTTACACTGGAATAGAGGAAGTTAACTTTGGATATGAATGGGGTCATAAAATTTTGACTTATTTACATACAAAATATTTGCTCTTATGATATCTGAGTAACGTTGTAGAATATAGATTTGGCGTAAGGAATGAGAGATCGGTGGGGACTTCAGTAGTAATATTTTCACGAGGCGTAGTGAGGTCCAAACTGCAACACATGAGAGACAGTTCGAAACAAATTCGCGGACAGCAATTGTCTGACATGCTGTGGAATTCCAGAGGCCAATTTCTGCCCATCAACTGCTAGAGGACTGGATTGATAGGAGTAGATTATTATTTGTTAGCCTGGACTTGGTGACCCAAAATGTAGGTTTCCATTGCTATATCCTGCACGCGTCTATAGCTTGCGAATTTTTAGAGGTCTCAGTAGAGATTTCTGACTCACTTTTATTCACGATCAACTGATTGATAAGCATTAATATTTTCCTTAATGAGAAAGCACGCCTGAAAATCCGTTCGAAATTTTGCGCAGGATAGACAAAAAGGTCGTTGGATGTTGTTTGCTTTGATCTTCCAAAGGCACGTTACATTTTGTGGCACAAGAGACTGCTCAATAAGGTAAGAGCCCTTGGATTGACGGAAAAGATACTAGCATGGACGGGAGATTGGCTGGCTGGCGGGAGGGAAAAACTAGAAAGAAATGGGGACTTCCGTGATCTTATTCTTCCACACCTGCTTTCTCCGACACCTTACCTAGTTCAGGGTCTTTGGACTTGTAGTACCTGCACTCTCATCTATTTAGTACGCCCGGTGACTCACGGTATATTTCCCACCGTCATCTGAGCACCCTCCTTGCATAGTATTCACACCATCTTCAGTAGTGTTGCGCTTTCATACTGTTAGTGAGGATTGAAGCACATCCAGCAAATGCAGTTAAGTACTGTCATGCTCTATTAATCGTGCGAATACACTTGCCCAGGACGCCGACGATTGCCAGACAACTATTGAAATTAAATACGATTTGAAGGATCATAGGCTTATTCATTATCGAGAAGATAATTCTGCAGATTTCCACGCGGGGCGACCAGTGCGAATCGTGGGGAGATCAACGCCTTATAAAGCCCACATAAAAATCCTGCAGTATCTTTGAGGTCAACAAATTAAATTAATTTAATCAGGTACTGCCAATGACATCACCCATTTCCTCAGAGCCAACGAACTCCGCACGGATATTTGCCAATTTGGGACGAAATCTGCACTTCATCCAATAACACATCACTCAATATTTTTCTCTTTTAATAGAAAGCGGCTTCAACCGACATTGTATTGACACAAGCCAAATTTTAGCTTATATTCCATTACACTTATTTGGAGACGCTCACTCTTCTTTAAATTTACCACATTCATTCTTTGGACGTGAGCACGTGTTTGTCGACGTGAGCGATGTATACACGCTCAACCCTCAGCATTCGCTTTTATCATGATTTGTAATGTCAGTTTGCAATTACAGAAATCACTCTGATGAACCGTTATCCCAACTCTTCAGTTGCAGCCAAACATTTCCTTACATTGGGTAATTGGATAGTTTAAGTCTATTTTTCAGAGTTTATGACAGAGGTATTGAAGATTTGTGGTATAGTTAGGGTAGACAGCACCAAATATTTCCATTTTCTAAAGCCTTATATTGATTTATTACCATCGACAATAGATTCCGAAGGGATCTGAGGAAACTCTTTGCAATCCAGAAGGTACGGAGAATTGAAAATAATCTGTACATAAGAGAGGAAAGTCGTTGATTAATTGACTGAAGAACGTACGAATACAGAGGAAATAGAAGGCTTCAGTAGGCAGAGGAAACTAGAATTCGTGAATTCGAATTGGTGGCCGATTGTCATGTTTTAAAATGACAATTCTTCTTTGTTTCCAAAATACCATTCGTAAATGTTTTTACGCCTGACCTTTTCAGGGGAGAACTCATCCTCTCATCCGCACGATTAACAAAACGTGCAATTTTTCTGCATTCTGGAACTTATGCTAGGATAACTATTAGGCTATAGTTGAAAAATAAAAAGGTAATGCAATGAACTGCCATAACCTCTGACATTGCCTCGTAAACCGTTCCCTCTCGGAGGCCGGCAGCTAAAAGAAGATAGCAGATCGCACAAGTGAGGATGCACAGTCCAACCATTTGGGTTCTTGGCATTTGTATTGAACTCTCTTCCTTTATTTTCAGTTTTTTAAAGTCTTGACTGAAGTATAGCGAGGTAGTGTTAACTGGTTCCCTCTGCCCACTTTCCGAGTTACAGGGTTAAAATTTAGATTGACACTACAAAGGAGAAGTATTGATTTAGTGTTACCTTAATGCTTCTCAACCGCACAGACCGCGTTAGCTTTTAGTTTATAAGTTTTAATTGGCAGCGATTGGAGTAGCGTTTAGCATTTTCCCTTGCTCTACACAGTTCTTATTAAAGCATAGTGAACTGTTCACTCCCTATATGTGTCTGCCGCTGCACTTGTCCCATCACCGAACTCATTTTAGGAACAAATCGAATACCACAAGAATATATAACATCATAATAAGAACCAGTAGCAGAATTGCACCATTCGACCATTGGGTGCAGTCCGCCAATTCAGCATGGCTGATTTATTGTGTCTCTCGGTCCCATTTCCTTTCCTGTTAACAATGACGCCCTGATTAATCAAGAACGTATCAACTTCCGCTTTGTATGCACCCAATGGTTTGGTCTGCGCAGCCGTCTGCAGCAAAGAATTCCACAGCTGCGCCATTATTTGGATAATTTTTTATTGAGAATGTAATGACTCATTACGAATGAAGACTCATTATTATTGACGACGTAATAAGTGCAGTGGGTAGAAGGGAACATGTGTATGTCGTATACTTGGATTTCCAGAAGGCGTTCTATAAGGTGCCGCACGAGAGACTTATAAATAAGCTACGGATGAATGGAGTCAGAGGAAGTGTACTGGTTTAGACTATAGATTCATTAACCAATAGAAGGCAGAGAGTTGGTATAAATGGGTGTTTCTCAGGCTGGCAGTCTGTGGTGAGCGAGGGTTCTGTAGGGTTCGGTGCTGGGCCCGCCACTGTTTACCATTTACTTTGATGATTTGGAAGAGGAGACTGAGTGTAGTGTAGCAAAATTTGCTGATGACACTAAACTGAGTGGAAAAGCAAATTGTACAGAGGATGTGGATAGTCTGCAGAGGAATATCGATAGATTAAGCGGGTGCTCCAAGGCCTGGCAGATGGAATACAATGTTGGTAAATGCGACATCATCCGCTTTGAAAGGAATAATAGAAGAGCAGATTATTATTTAAATACTGAAAGATTGCAGCATGCTGTTGTGACTTGGGAGTGCTTGTGCATGAATCGCAAAAAGCTGACTTGCATGTACAACAAGTTATTAGAAGGCAAAAGGAATCTTGGTCTTCATTGCTAGAGGGATTGAATTCAAGAGCATGGAGATCATGCTGAAACTATACAGGGTACTGGTGAGGCTGCACCTGGAGTACTGCGTGCAGTTTTGGTCTCCGTACCTGAGGAAGGATATACTTGGAGGCAGTGCAGAGGACATTCACCATGTTGATTCCAGGGATGAAGGAGTTACCTATGAGGAGCGATTGAGTTGCGTGGGACTATACTCTCTGGAGTTCAGAAGAATGAGAGGGGATCTTATAGAAGCATACAAAACTTTGAATGAGGTAGGTAAGATAGAAGTTGGAAAGTTGTATCTACTGGTAGGTGAGACTAGAGCTAGGGGACATTGACTCAAGATTCAGGGGAGAAGAATTATGACGGAGATGAGGATAAACATTTTTTTCCCAGAGAGTGGCGAATCTGTGGAATTCTTTGCCCAGGGAAGCAGTTGAGGCTACTTCACTAAATATATTTAAGAAAAAGAGAGGTTTCAGCAAGGGAATTAAAGATTATGGAGAAAAGGCCGGTACATGGAGCTGAGTTTACGGACAGATCAGCCATGATTTTATTGAATGGCGGGGCCGGCTCGATGGACCGGATGGCCTACTCCTCCTCCTATTTCTTATGTTCTCAAAAAACTAATTTCTGTTCCTATCCCAAATTCTGAAGCAGTATTCTCTGGTACCAGGGTCACGCAATATAGGAAATATGCTCTGCACATCCACTCTGCCAGGACCTTCTAATATTTGATGTGTTGCAATGATATCCAATGTTCCCGATTAACTTTCCCTAGCTCCCACCTAATACGCATAAAATTTGCCCTTTTCTAAGTTAATAATCTCACGCAAGGTCAAAGCCTAATCTTGTCCATAGCCATATTAAATCCCATACAGTTGTAATCACTGTTTTCTGATAGTTCTCCCTCTGAATGATCAATCACATGGCCAGATCCATTGCCCTTTAACAAGTAAAATGCTACCCCAGCACTTCGTGATGATCTACGGACATACTGTTTTAAGAAACCCTTCCCTATACACAACACAAGGATACACAATCCTCCTTCACAAGGTTCAAAACTTCGAAATACTGTGCCAGAGAATGTGCTGGAGGCTGAGACGTGGGTATATTTAAAGCCAAATTTGATAGATTGCTGATAGATTCAGGGTATGGAAGGATATGACAAGAAGGCAGGTGTGTGGGGTTGTGTGGAATCCGGTATCAGCCATGACTGAATAGCAGAGTAGACTTGATGTACTCCTATTTCGTATGCTCTTATGGATGCAAAACAATATTGAAAATTATTTATCACGCAATTACATGCATTCCTTACTTAGGTAAACCATGTTCATCACACCAACAGGGCTACAAGGCGCCGACAGCAGATTGTTAAAGCTCTCTGTCCTAAGCCAGTCGTTTGAATTGGTGCTGTGTCCCATTCAGCTCATTCCGCCTTCTTTGTTAAATAGTTGAACTGGAAAGTAACAACGCCTTTTTGAGTTACGTTTCACAATGCCCCTTTCGACCCTGCTGGAAGTTTTCTACTTTTGATTGCATTTTCCCAATTCTGCTTGGTTACATGCCCTTCGTGCACTCAACTCTTTGGACAGCAGACGTTTCAAATCGTCCGATCTTCTGAGAGAAGAAAAGGACTTACCGAAATTTCTGAAGAATCAAATTACTCTTTCTTCAAAAAAAATGAGTTAGAAGAGACTTCTAGTCTTATCATTTGTGACGCCTTTAAGGCATAAATCAGAGGACAAATGATCTCTTCTACTGCATAATTTAAGACAATAAAACTAATAAAGAGAGAACTGATTTAGTTAATCAATTAAAACAATTCGTCCATAAATATGCTTTGGCACCAGATGTCATGAGGGAGGCGATGGGAGCGAACCCAAATGTACGACACAGACACTGAAGTACTGGGAACAGGAGTAAGATTATATTGAAAGCAAGGGAAGTCTGGAGGAGACGACACTAGACATGGACACAAGTGCTGGACGAGACAAGGACACTGGTCTTGGGCAAGGACTGAGACGAGGAAAGCGGGATCTGGACGAGGAACGTGGAACTAGCAGCCTGGACTAGGACGCTAAACCAGAGACTGGACCGGGACACAGAACATGGGTCTTGACTCAGGCGTGGAACCCGGATCCAGGCGAGGACTCGGGACGAGGAACAGATTAGATACAAGATAGTACTGGAATAAGAAGCCTTGACTTGGACTGGCCGAGGTACAGGGACGTTGCTTGGAACTGGACGAAGTTCTTGGACGTGGTTTGGAACTGGACGAGGTACTCCAGCCCAGGACGAGGAACCTCCAGCACCGGGCTGAGCGAGGTACTACTCGGCTGGGCGAGGCACCAGAACTGGATGAAGACACCATGCAAAGATTTGGATAAGGCTGTAACACAGCGCCGGATCTAGGTCTTGGAACACAGGAACACAGAGCCTTGGTCGTGGAACACAGGAACACAGAGCCGGGACCCCTCCTTGGAACAGAACTAAGGGCCAGGGCTCTACACAGAACCAGGACCCTTCCTTGGGGACAGGACTTAAGGCCGGGGCTTTACACAGAGTCAGAACCCCTCATTGGAAAACAGAACCCAGGGCTGGCACTCTTCTTTGACACGGACACTAAACATGGGAGCACAAAGAGACAGTTCCAAACTCAACGATAGATAGCTCCTTATCTTGGCGCGGCGAGGCTCTGGCCTAACTCCGGCGGTTCAACTTGATCGCGATACAGGCAAGGACGCACGTGAGGTTGCCGGCAAGGTAGCAGATGAAGGCAAATTACAGATGAAGTTTAGTGCAGAAGTAACTGCTAGGGATTCAGAAGGGAGGGGACAGGAAGAAGGGAGAGAGAGTAAGCAGTCCAGCAGGGAATCCCTGGTTTGCTGAGGTATTTATGTACCAGTCTAAAATAAGAATCAAGTGCTTCAATTAAGGCACGCAACGGAACAAGGGAATAAAACACATTACCCAGAATGCAGACCCTGAACTATAACAAAAGACATATTGAAATTAAAACTAAATATGATCTACTTATAACATATATAATTGAAAGTCAACTTCTAAAAGGTAGAAGCCAATTCTATATACATGGAGAAAAAAACTGGTAAATTATTGAGTAATCAACTGAAGACCTTTACAGCTAAACAGCAAGTTAAAGACATTTGTAAAACCAATGGTGATATGACAACTGATCATTTTGAAATAAATGATACTTTTAGAGAATTTGATTCTAAATTGTATAGTTCCGATTCTGTTAAAGATAATAATGCAATTAACATTTTTAGACCAATTAAATATTCCTGGACTTTCGGTGGATAATCGAAAGTAGTTGGATCAACCTAATTATCAGGAGGAAATTACTGAGGTTATACGTTCAGCGCATCCTGGGAAATCTCCAAGACCCGACGGATTCTCTGGGGAATTTTATACGGATTTTTCTTCATTGTTTATATCTTATTTATGTTCTACCCTTACTGAATCATTCAATGTCGGTAGGTTGCCACAGTCTTTTTATGAAGCTTCTATTTCGCTTATTCTTAAACAGAATAAAATTCCCACTGAATGGTCTTCATATAGACCAATCTCTTTATTCAATGTTGATGTTAAGATCCTATAGAGTTGTTGCCGGTAGACTCGAAAATATTATACCTTCTATAATATCTGATGATCATGCAGGATTTATTAAAAATCGATATTCCCATTTTAATATACGGCGACTGTTAAATGTTATCCATTCTCCATCCAAGGAAATATCGGAATGTGAGATTTCTCTAGATGTAGAGAATGCTTTTGATCGTGTTAAATTGAATTTCCTATTAAAACTTTAGAAAAAAATAATTTTGTGCCCAATTTTATCCATTGGATTAATTACTTTATTTAGCTCCCTCTGCTCTGGACCTTACTAATTTTCATATTTCTAAACCAGTTAAGCTCCAATGCGGAACCAGACAAGGATGTCTGCCGAGTCCTTTGCTTTTTGATTTTATATTACAACCTTTAGCAATTGCCTTTCGAGGGTCTAAAGATATCACTGGTACCTTAAGGAAAGGTACTATTCATAAAGTCTCGCTTTATGCCAATGACCTATTGCTTTTTATATCTAATGTCACTACTTCTTTGCCTTCTATGGAGTCAATAATTAGTTTATTGAATAACTTTAGTCTGTTTTCAGGATATAAATTGAATTTACATAAGAGTGAATTGTTCCCTTTAAACAGTTTGATACTAACTGATATTAAACTGATAACTGATAATAAATTTCTTTTTAAAATTATTGGAAAACAATTTACATACTTAGGCGTAACCATCACTAAGAACTACAAATATCTATTCAAAGAAAAATGTTTAACCTTAATGAATTATGTGAAAAAGTCTCGTTCTAATTGGTCGCCTTTTTCTTTATCATTGATTGGTCGAATTAATTCTATTGAAATGAATATTTTACCTGAATTTATAAACCTCTTTCAAGCCGTACATGTTTTCATTCCTAAGTCTTTTCTGATTCTCTAGATTCGATTCTTGCTTCCGATATGTGGAAGAACAGAAAAATCCCGTTAAGCAAAACCCACCACCAAAAACCAAAATGAATGGTGGCCTTGTTTCACCTAATTTTAGGTTATATTATTGGTCAATTAACATACGAAATCTTACGTTCTGGTTATATTATATTAATCGTGAGGATTGTCTAATATGGGTCTTTTTGGATGCTAATTGTGTTACGAAATTTTCTATTATTTCTGTTCTTGGATCCGCTCTTCCTTTATCTGTAATTAAATTAACTGACAGTTTGGTGTTTAAATACACTTTGGGGATCTGGCTACAGTTAAAATCATTTCGATTTATCGAGACCCCCTCTTTCTCGTCCTATTTTTTTCTTATTTTTTAAACCATCTGCAACTGATCTGCTTTTTAGAGAATGGGGTAGACTAGGCATCAAACGATTTCAGGATCTGTTTGTTGGAGGGAATCTTTCTTCTTTTGAGCAGCTTTTAGTGAAATATAACATCAAATACCCACTTTTTTCGATATCTACAGATTTGAGATTTTTGTTAAGATCTAAACTACATATATTTCCTACTAGCCCAGATAAGAACATAATAGATGTACTTTTTTAATTTGAAACCTTTGAAAATGGCTCAATGTCTTATATTTATGGTCTGTTGTCGGGAATGAGAATGGCTTCTTTAGATAAAATTTAAAAAAAAAGATTGGGAAAAGGATCAACAGACTTCATCATCTGATGAGACCTGGAGGGTTATTTTCAAAATGGTTAATTCTTCATCATTATATGCTCGTCATTTCCTCTACAATTTAAAGTAGTACACAGCACTCATATGTCTAAAGACAAACTCTCTCGTTATATTGCAGAGATATCTCTTTATTGTGACAGATGTAATAATGCAGAGGCTTCATTAATTCATATGTTTTGGTCATGTCCGAGCCTTGAAAAATATTGGAAAGATGTATTCCAAACTTTTTCTGCACGTTTTAAAGTTAGTTGTAAGTGTAATCCTTTGACTGCCTTATTTGGTATTGTTGAGGAAAGAGTTATAATTTTGGAACCTTCTCATTCGTGGGTACTGGCTTTTATTTCTCTTATGGATAGGAGGGCGATCTTGATTAAATGGAAGGACGTTGCCCCCCCCCCCACCTAGACATGCTCAACGGTTATGTGATGTTATGTCATGTTTCAATCTAGAGAAGATTCGCTGTTCGTTTTCTGATTCTAACCAACATTTTAAAACATTGTGGGGACCCTTCATAAGTATTTTAAAAATCTTCGGATTGTTATTAAAATATAGATCTGGGCTATTATTATAAAGCACTATATGGTAAAGTATTTTTTTTTCCTCTAGATGTTTTAACCAACCAGCTTTGCCTTGGTAGGAGGTATGGATTTTAAAAATAATATAATTAACCATACTATTGTATTTTATCATTCAGTTAATTTTATTTGATTGACCATCATTATAGGATACCGTGATTGCATCAGTGTGATTAATATACAGTGCATTTTGTGCTATCTTATTTTGATTTATAATATGTATGCTTATGAATTCTGTATTTGTGTATATGAAACTTAATAAAAAATATTGGAAAAATAAAGAAAGAATAAATGCACCCTGTCTGTCCCTCCGTCTAATCCTTCTTCTAGTCATATTCGTTGACCCCTGCTTTTGACTGTATTCTGTCATTTCTGTTTGTGCCCTCCTCTTACTCTGACTCCGCCCTTCGTCCAACAATCATTTTCAAAGTGTTCCGTCTTCTGAAAGTATTGAGCTATGTTCACTACTGATATTTATTTGAAAGCACAGTTATTTTTTCCACAGTTATAACACTCGACACGTTCCTAATTTTCTACCGGGCTGACTTTAGACACAGTACGCTGTTAAGTTTCAGCTTTCATGGCCCAGATCGGTATTTCATTGAACGTGTTTACCAATGGTGTAATCACTCATCCAATATTCTCCTTCATTAAGGGTCCATTCACCACTGCAGCAACTTTTCAAAAGTATTATCATTTCTATGGGATTCTGCTGGAGAAAGAATGTGGGACTAACGAAAGTCATTCTCCCAGAGTAAGATCAACTTTGAAGTTAATACCACTGCCCGGGTCCCAGCTGATTCTGCGCTCACCTCCCAGGAAGTGCGAGGGTATATCTTGTTGAGGCCAGGGGAATTATTCTGTCATCCTTAGTTTGCATAAACACAGCAAGGAGATCATCTTCTGTGCTCAGATTACAGTTTCTAGCCTCACTACTGCTTTGCCTTATTTCAATATACTTTGTGCCTGTCTCCTCATTAAATACTGATGGAAAAATATCCATTTTTCTCCCCGATCTATTTTTTGTGCATGCAGAAATGACCGCCTTTATCATGAAATGAAATAATTTTATTAGTCTTGTGGTTCTCCTGCACTTGCTGTTTTAGAGCAAGCCCGTGCCTTTACTTTAACCTTGCTGATTTAGCCCTTACTCCTACCCCCCAATTGATAAATATACTTCAATAATATTTAAAACAACGGAAACTCGGATCATTGAGCTGCTGTCCTCATTCTACTATAACACGCGATTCGCCTAGCGGCTTGACTTCGGGGGTAATAACCCACCCACCCCCCTCCTGCCCGGCGAAACGAAAAAAAATCTCGTTTGGGTGGATGCTGCGCGACGTGTCCCCGTTACAAACCAGTACCCCGAAATAACAAACAGTAGACAATATGCGATTATATGATTAAGTTTTATAACTCTTACTTTGACTATGTGATTAGTAAAGGAAGAAAATACAGAAGAAAAAGGGCGCCAATCTTATTAAAGAGTCTGTGCACAATCGTTGGAACTCACGCAGCAAGATCTTCTTCCTTTCACCATTCGATCTCCTCCGAGGTTCGCCGACGTCCGGACTCCAGCTCGGAGTTCATCCTGTCGGGCTATCTGCCGCAGCTCTCCATTCGCGTCTTCTCTCTTCATCTCCCTCGCGCTTTCTGGCAAAAACCCGCGAAACCAACAGCTTCCAGACAGGGCAACAGAATCCTGATTGGCTAGCATGCATAATTATATCGAGCCATAACCCAAACATTTTTTGCTACAGAGAAACCATTACATCAGCCTTAGCAGTGAAATATTACAAAGAAGCCATTACACTACTATGGCTAAGCTATCATAATTTCACTGCAAAGTCTATGATCTAAGATTACGCTCCTTTCCTGCAATAATCTTTGGATTGAAATAGAACTCAGAACATCAATGAGACATGTTGAACCATTTGGTTTCTGTCTTTGTATGAGGGCTGTACATCTATTTCGCCACCAACACTCCAGAAGCGACTCTGGCATTTTGGTTCTCGTCCCCTTTTAACTGCATCGTAAACCCCAGAAACAGCTCCAGCAAAATTTACCGCAACACCATTGCCCCCCCTCCCTGTTGACGTGCAAATTTTTTCTGGCACAACAACTGCATGCCGACGGTAAAACATATTTCCGCCATTTAAACGATTCTGTGAACCGGTTGTTGTGGAATCGAAGTCAAGAAATGATTAAAAAAAAAGAGGCCAGGGATTCCGTCATTCTTTTCCATAGTTCGAATATAGCAATCTGTCACATTCAGAATAATCCACTTCTTTGATTTGTCTTCGAGGATGTTTCAAAGTAACCTTCAATCCCAGGTATTGAGGCCATTTCATCTTTCATTCACTTCTCATATCAAATTTATTTACCAAACTTATTGCATACCTCTCCTGACTTACTGGTGAACTGCTGGGTCATCTCGGCATTTTCTGTGTTTACTTCCGCTTTCCAGCATATGCAGCATCTTACGAGTCTGCCAGGCTGTGCATTTTTGAGGAGTGAGGTTCAGTTTAACCGGAAGGCGGTATGCTTCCCTTCAGCAGACATTGAATTCATCATAGGCGCTGGGAAACAGAGCTGAAGGTGTACAGTGCGGTGGTTAGGCCACATTTGTATCAATGTAAATCATCATGTTTGGTACGTTGCATTAAGGATATGGTGGCAAATGAGAGCGCAAACTGATTCATAAATAGCATGGGATGCAAGGCCGTAGTTGCGATGAAGGACTAGATCGTCTGGATTTATAGTCCATGATGACTATGTGCTAACCTTACAAAAGTTAGAAAATTATGGGGAATGTACATAGCATTGCTAATCTCTACATTAACGGAGCGTTTTCTCCTCCATGATAAGAGAATCAATAGCTACTGTGACAGCGGCGAACGTTAAAGGAAATCTGAAGGGTTCGGTGATGGTGATCTGGAATGAGCTAACTGTGAATGTGGTATTGGAATCGTGTTCGGAATCAGATTTATTACTGACGTCATCTGCGAGATGTTTTGCTTTGCTGTAGTGTATCTAAATACCCCAATATAATGTAAATTGGAAGGGTCGGATAGGAAATACATGGACGGAATAGTGAATCAATGGGGGATTAGCGCAGGCGGCCTCACGATGTACATGGACGAGATATAACAGACGAAATAATTTCTGGTCTGCTCGGTTCTGTCAATCGATAAAACGAGGAAATTTGTTTGGCAGAAAGAAAACATGTTGGAACAATAATGTTCGTCGCACAAGCTCAGTTGTTTTTCTTGGTTTAAGCAATGTCAATGTCAGAGAAGTGTCGATGGCAGCGAATCTAACTCAATTTATTTCTTTGTTTATTGAGATAAAGCGTGGACAAGGCCGTTCCATTCACACGAGCCCCACCGCTAGATGCCCCCCGACATAATCCTAGTCTAATCACGTGAGAATTATGCAATGACCAATAAATCTATCTAACCTCTTTTAGTAAATAATTTAGAAATGAGACTGAAAGGATATGTCACTATTCTCTTCAGCTCCTCTCTGAATTTCCTCTGAGTCAGAGCATAAACAGCAGTGTTGGTACAACTTCCGAGATAGAACAGCATGACACCTGCCTGGTCAGCGATAATGACGGGGTGGTTATAACTCGGATAAGCATGCCTGTTGGAAACTTCCATCAGTAGGAAAACGGATACCTTCGTCAGCCACAGCAATATAAAGCTCCCCGACACTACAAACAGCAGGATGACGGACCTCCTCCTTTGAGCCAACTCGGGGTCCGATCGCTGAACCCCGTTGTTGGGCCCTTTGAGTCCCCTACGAGCTCGATTTGCCAGCACTATGTGCCTGACAGTCGTAACATTGAGAATCAGGATCAGTAAGTAGGGGATCAGTGGGTTTAGCAGGTGGTGAATCCAGAAAAATGCCACCCAACCAGGCAAACTGAAGAATTCCAGTTTGATGGCGCAGCCCCATGGTATCCCATTTCAGAAGCCGTAAGGTTCCAATCTGAAATAAAAAGGTATATTCCTTAAAACGCTCAGCGCCGTCACCGTGGTTATAACTATCGCCGCTGTCTTTGCAGTGCAATATTTTACTTTCAAGTTGTGACAGCAAATTGCCAAGAATCGATCAACGGTGAAGGCGATTGTCAGCCAAACAGAACAGTCTATTGTCGCGTAGCCCAGTACAGAAATGGTGCTGCAAACAGTTGTGTAGAACCAGAACATGGCTGGGAAAAGTCTGTGAAGAAAGCCTTTGAATATTATAAAGAAGATAACGACCAGTAGGTCTGCTGTTGCCATGGAGATCAGGTAGGCAGAAACTCCTTTGGAGAGATCGTTGTTTCCCTTCGAGAGAATCGCAATCGTCATGGAGTTAGCTGTGGAGGAAGACGAGAATGCTATTCCAGAAAACGACTTCGTACTCCAGTAAAATTATGTGAATGAATTACCAACGAATTCTGGAATAATTTATTTTTTACTGGATTCCCCTTTATTTTGAGGTTATTTCACATATACTAGTTCTAATATGGGTGATAAAAATAATAAGATTAACTTTATTTATTGACCTATTTTTACACGAGCTTCATACAGCCGATACTCTAACAAGGCTTTACAATGAGATAAGAGTACAAACACGAAAAAATAACAAAATTTAAAAAGTTGAAAATAAAAGACAAAATGAAGGCAGCTGAAATCATAGTCATTAAACAGATTCTGAGCTGGCTTTTCAAAATGTGGACTGAGTCAGTCTACCTGAAAATTTTAGGTATTGAATTCCAAATTTGAGGAAAGTACAAAGGGTGATTGATAAGTTTGTGTCCTACGGTAGAAGGAGTCAGTTTTAGAAAGCCTAATACATTTATTTTTCAACGTCGTCCCCTCCTACATTTAAACACTTACTCCAGTGGTCGTGGAGCACTCGGATCTCCAGAAAGCGTCCACAGCAGGGTTGATTGATAGGTTCGTGGCTTAAGGTAGAAGGGGATGAGTTATACAGCTTTCGTTATAGGCACATGTAGATCAACTCTTTCAGTGATTATGTAGAAAATTTAAAGTTAATACCTCATCAGTTAATAACTCTTTGGGGTGATTGATAGGTTCGTGGCCTATGGTAGAAGGAAATGAGTTATGCAGCTATCAACGTGACCACGATTACTGTAACCAATCCTCGATTTTGCCATTATTTGTATGCCAAAAAGAGCAGCAGATTCATCGACCATATGACCAATAGGAGCTACACAAGGGTAAATTAATTGGTTTTAATTTTAATATAGCCGTCTTATTCATTATGAGATATTTACGAATGCACAGCGCCAGCTCTGTGTCCCACCAACAATCAGCGGAAGGGATCAACGTTAAATCCTATGTTCTGATCAGAATGTGCCTTAAAATTGATCTCCTTCCCCCTCGCTGGTCATACCCATACAGAATGGAAACAGGGTTTCAGAAACGTCACGTTTGTTAACTAACATCTACCCATCTATATCAATCGCATCTCCAACGCTTCATCTCCTATGCCCCTGTGAATTGTGGTCGACTAAATATTCATTATGATGTGTGCACGTCAGCCTGCCGGATTCTCTCAGGCAATGCCCCCCAAACTACAGCTATCAGCTTGGCGGCTAAGATATACCTTACGTTCGTTCGAAATATTTTAGCCTTTACAGAATCATACCTCTAAATGTTGACACAAAGAATATGGATTAAGTGGTCTTTTCACTACCTTACGTATGCCTCTCAGAATCTCGTACACCTCTGCTCGGAAACCCAATTCTTCCCATGCCATTAAATTAAATGCAGCCCATCCAATCTCTCGTCAATAAAATATTAAATTCCAAGAGATGTCATAATAAATATGTTCTACTCGCTCTCTCGTGAAGTAAAATTGCTACTAAAATGTGGAGACGAAAAATGCGCAGAATATTCCATACGGAACGTCATCATTGCTTTATAACTTCCGTGCTCTTATTCTGCCTCGCCTGTTTCCTCCGGGACCTTATCTAGTTCAGGGAGCTTTGGACTTGTAGCACAAGGCCTCTCATCTATTTAGTACACCCCGTGACTCACGGTATACTTCCTTCCGTCATTTAACCTCCCTTCGTGTCGAGCTATTCACGCCATCTTCAGTAGCATTGAGCTTTCATACTGTCAGTGTGGATTGAAACACATCCCGCAAATGCAAGTAAATACTGTCATGCTCTATTAATCGTGCGAATCTACTTACCCAGGACGCCGACGATTGCCAGACAACTGTTGAAATAGAATTCGATTTAAAGGATTATAACTTTATTCATTTTTGCTAAGACTCTGCTGGTTTCCACGCGGGGCTCCCAGTGTAAATCGTGTCGAGACAAGAGCTTTACAAATCCTAGATGGAAATCCTGCAGAATCCTTGACGTTTTCTTTGAGGTCAACAAATTAAATTGATTTAATCAGGCAGTGCCAATGACATCCCACATTCCCTCAGTGCCAAGGGATTCCCTATGGCAATAATCCAATTTGGGAGGAAATCCGCAGAGAACTACACTTTTTCCAATAACACATTACTCAATTTTTTTTTCTCTCTTTTAGTACAAATCGGCTTCAAGCGACGTCGGATAATTTATGTTGGATTGACACAAGCAAAATTTTAGCTTGCATTCCATTACACATATTTGGAGAGAGGTATAGAAAATTTGAGGTTCTGATAGGCTGGACTGCACAAAATGTTTGCATTTGCCAAAGCCATATATTGATTTATTGCAGTCCACAATAGATTCCGAAGGGATCTGAGGAAACTCTTTGCAATCCAGAAGGTACCCAGATCGGAAAATGCTCTGCACATGAGAGAAGAAAGTCATTGACAACACTTAATTGACTGAAGAACGTATGAATGCATAGGAAATAAAAGACTACAGTGTGTCGAGGAAACTAGAATTACTGAAATTGATTTGGTGGCCGATTGCCATGTTTCAAAATGATATTCATCTCTATTTCCAAAATACAATTCGCCTGACGCTTTCAGGGAAGAACTTATCCCCATCACCGCATATGAATAACAAAAACTGCAATTTACTCTCTACATTCTGGAACTTATGCTAGGCTGAATGTTAGGATAGAGATGAAAATAAAAGGGTAATGCAAAGAACTGTCATAACCGCTGACGATGCTTCGTAAACCGTTCCCTCTCGCAGACCGGCAGCTGAAAGAAGATAGCCATCACACACGTGAGAATGCATAATCCGATCATTTGGGTTCTTGGCGGTTGTATTGAACTCTCTTCCTTTAGCTTCAGTTTTATAAAGTCTTGACCGAAGTATAGCGAGGTAGTGTTCACTGGTTCCCGCTGCCCACCTTCCGAGATACAGGATTTCAATTTAGATTGACACTATAAAGGAGGACTATTAATTTAGTATTACTTTAATGCTTCTCAACGGCAGAGGCTGCGTTAGCTTTTAGTTTAAGAGTTTTAGATGGCAGACCTGTTGGAGTAGCGTTTAAAATTTTCCCTTGCTCTGCACTGTCCTAATTAAAACATAGTGAACTGTTCACTCCCCATATGTGCCTGCTGCTGCACTTGGGCCATCACCGAACTCATATCAGGAACAAGTCGGATACCACAAGAACACATAATAACAGCCAGTAGCAGAATTGCACCATTCAACCATCGGGTGTAGTTCGAATTTCATCATGGCTGATTTATTATGCCTCTCGGTCCCACTTCCTTCTCCTTTAACAGTGACGCCCTGTTTAATCAAGAACTTTTCAACTCCCGCTTTATATGCACCCAATGATTCGGTCTGTGCAGCCGTCTGCAGCAAAGAATTCCACAGCATCGCCATCCTCCGGCTAAAGAAAAAAAATCCACATTTCTGTTCATATTGCTAATTTTGAGGCCGGACCCACATTCACCCACTATAGGAAATACCCTCTCTATATCCACTCTGCCCAGACCTTCCATTATTTGATACGTTGCAATTGTATCCACCACCCCCACCGCCACCATTCTATTTAATTCCAGCGAGTACCGACTCAGGGCCACCAAATGCTCCTTATATGTTAACTCTTTCATTCACAGAGGTTATTCTCGTGAACCTCGTTTGGGCTCTTTCCAATATCAGTATATTATTTCTTAGCTAAGGGGCACAAAGCTGCTCATAATACACTAAATGCGGTCTTACCAATATTTTATAAACCCTCAGCATTACATCCCTGCTTTTGACGCTTTACATATATATACCTATTTATATTGTGTGAGTTGCAATACGGTCAAGTTGATTCTGTAAATAGGTACGGACAGCTTGACAGTTTGCATAATCATGTGAAGATCTTACGGAAGGACTTCAATATGGAAAGGAACGAAGACATGCGCTTCGGCAAAAACTATTAAATGCGGATTACTATCTAAGTGGATGAAGAGCAGTTCAGAGAGATATTTCTGTTCTTGTGCAAGTTGCACACGAAATTTGGTGACGTGTCCAGTAAGTAGCTGGAACTGATGGTGTATATTTGGGTTTACTGTGATGAAATTACTGTTTATGAAGAAAGAGAACTTGTACAAATACCTAGGGTGTTGCTAAGGCCGGAAATGAGATAAGATGCCCTACGTTGGTGTCATTATAGAAGATGTTGCAGAGGCATTGCAGAAGAACCCAAGATCCCTCTGATCCTCCGTACTGACAAGAGTCTTATCTTTAATACTATATTCTGCCATCAGATTTGACCTACCAGAAACAACAACCGCACACCTATCTGGGTTGAACTCCATTTGCCACTTCTCAGCCCAGTTTTGCATTCTATCAATGTTCTGCTGTAACCTCTGACAGTCCTCCGCGCTATCCACAGAACCCCCAGCTTTTGTGTCATCAGCAAATTCACTAACCCATCCCTCCACTTCCTCATCCAAGTCATTTATAAAAATCTTGAAGAGCAGGGGTCCCAGGACAGATCTCTGAGGCCCACCACTGGCCATGAACCTTCATGCAGGATATGACCCGTCCACAAGCACTCTTTGCCTTCTGTGGGCAAGCCAATTCTGGATCCTATTTCTTTTGCTTTCTCAATAAGCCTTGAATAGGGTACCTTATTAAAAGCCTTGCTGAAATCCATATATACTGCATCTACGGCTCTACCTTCATCAATGTGCTTAGTCACAACCTTAAAATATTCAGTCAGTCTCGTAAGGCATGACCTGCCTTTCACAAAGCCACGTTGACTGTTCCTAATCATGTTATGCCTCTCCAAATGTTCATAAATCCTGCCTCTCAGGATTCTCTCAATCAGCCTATCACCCACTGAAGTAAGGCTCACTGGTCTATAATACCCAGTAGAAAGAGTTAATTGTACCAAAGATGCAAAATTCAAATGACGGCAGAGCAGAGTGATTGATGTTTCTGGAAATAGTTCACAAGGTGCAGGACAGCTATATCCCACTGAAGAATTTCGCAAATGGAGGGAGTTGGTAACCATGACTGACAAGGGAAGTGAAGGACAGCATGAAAGCAAAGAAACGAGAATACTACGCAGCAAGAGTAACTGGAACGGTGGTTGGATGATTGGGAAGTTTTAAAAATTCAACAAAAGACTGCTGAAAAAAACCGTAAGAACGGAAAGATGAATTATGAGGGAAAACTACCCTGTAATATAAAACAGGATACTAGAAGTATTTTCAGCTATATAATGAGTAAATGAGGGGCGAGAACTGACATTGGACCAATGGAAAATGATGCCGGTGAGTTAGTAGTGAGGGACCCAGAAATGACGGATGAACTTAATCAGTAATTTGCATCTGCGTTCACTGTGCCAGAGGTCCGTGAGTGTCAGGGAACAAGAGTGAATGTCATTGCTAGTTCAAAGGAAAAATAGAGGTAAACTGAAATGTCTTAAGGTGGGTGAGTCCGCAGATGGACTACATCGCACAGCTCTGAAAGAGGTTGCTGAAAAGATAGCACATATATCGGTTATGATCTTCAAGAATCACTTGATTTCGGCATGGTTCTGGAGGTCTGGAAAGTTGCAAATATCACTCCACTCTTTAAGAAGAGAGGAAGGCAAAAGAAACACATTTATAGGACGGTTAGCCTAACTTATGTGGTTGGGAAAGTGCTGGAGTCCATTACTAAGAATGACTTTTCACTATGCCTAGATACCAATGATAAAATAACTCAAAGTCAGCACGGTTTCTTTAAAGGGAAATATTGCCTGGCAAATCTTTAGAGCTTTTCGAGGACATAAAGAGCTGGGTGGACAAATGAGGAGGAGTGGGTGTCAGTTACATGGATTTTCAGAAGGCCTTTGATAAGGTCCCACACATGGGGGTTTTCATCAATGCCTTTTCAAACCCCAGTATTACAACCTTGATATCTGTTTGATCCTAGAAGCCTTCCATAAGACCTTAAGACATAGAGACAGAATTAGGCCATTCAGTCCATCAGATCTTTTCCACCATTCCATCATGGCTGAGCCTGAATACCACTCAACCATACACACCTGCCTTCTCGCCATATCATTTGATGCCCTGACTGATCAAGAAATGATCAACTTCCACCTTAAGTATATACACGGACATGGCCTCCAGAACAGTCTGTGGCAGAGTATTACACAGATTCACCTCTTTTTGGCTAAAATAATTCGTCCTTACCTCCGTTCTAAAAGGTGGCCTTTCAATTTTGGGGTTGTGCCCAGTAGTTCTAGATACACCCGCTAGATGAAAGATCTTCTTCACATCCGCCCTGCCTAGATCTTTCAACTGTCGATAGGTTTCAATGTGATCCTCCCCCCCCCCCTTATATTCCTCTAAATTCAAATGAGTACAGGCCCAAACGCTCCTCATAGAAACATAGAAAACTTAATAAAGCACACTACCCACAACACCTCCAACCTTTGTGTCATCATCAAACTTACTAATAATTATTACATATTCTTGGAATATTCCATGAACCTCTTCTGGACTCTCTCCAATGACAAATTATCCTTTCTGTGATATGGGACCGAATCTGTTGACAATACTCCTAGTGCGGCCTGACTAGTGCCTTGTATAGTCACAGCATTATCTCCCTACTACTATATTCTATTCCCCTGACATAAATGCCAGCATTGCATTTGGCTTCTTTACCACAGCCTCGGCCTTTACACTAAACTTCAGGGAGTCTTACATGTGGACATCTAAGTACTTCTGCACCTCTGATGCTTGAACCATGATCCCATTTAGATAATAGTCGGCACTATTGTTTCCTGTACAAAAATTTAATCCATCTGCCACTCTTTTGACTAATCTTCCAAATTGCCTAATTCCTGCTACAATCTCATTGCTTCTTGAGCACTGCCTACACATTCACCTGTCTTCTATCAGCTACAAATATTGCCATAAAGCCATCAATTCCATTATATAAATCTTTGAGAAAAAATGTGAAAAGTAATGATCCCAAAGCTAACTCCAGAAGAATACCATCGTCACTGGCAACCAACAAGAAACATCTCCTTTTATCCCCACTCTCTCTCTACTCCTGTCAGTCATTGCTCTGTCCATGCCAGTGCCTTTCCTGTAATGCCATAATTTTTATCTTGTTAGTCACTATCATCTGTGGCACTTTCTCAAATGTCTTCTAAAATCCTAGTAAAAGATAACCACAGCCTTTTCTTTGTCCACCTTGCTTGTTACTTCCTCAAAGAACTCTAACCAATTGGTCAGGCAATATTTACCTTTATAGAAACTATACTAACTTTGACTTATTTTATAATTAGTCTTCAAGGACCCTGAAATCTCATCCTTAATAATAGACTCCAGTAGTTTTTCAACCACTGAGAGTAGGAGAGCTGGCCTATAATTTCCTTTCTTTTGAATCCCTCCCTTCCTAAAGAGTTGAATAATAATCGCAATCTTCCAGTCCTCTGGGATCATGCCAGAATCAAGTGATTCTTGAAAGATCATGACCAATGCATCTGTTACCCCTTCAGCGAGTTCTCTCAGGACTCTGAGATGTAGTCCATCTGGTCCAGGCGACTTATCCAACTTTGAGTACTTTGAGTTTGCCTCCCACTTTTTCCTTTGTAATTGCAATGGCACCATCTCCTGCTTCCTGACACTCACGGACATCTAGAACACCGCTAGTGTCTTTCTTAGTGAAGACTTTTGTAGATTACTCATTAAGTTCACCTGCTATTTCTTTGCTTCCCCTCACCCCTGCCGCATTACCACCTCACTAGCATCATTTTCCAGCAGTCAGCACGATATCGTGGGATGAAGGTCCTGTAATGCGCAGAAGAGTTTCTATGTTCTATTCTGTTAGTTGCATAGCTCAGGATAAAAAAAGTTCCGGGGAAAATAGATCGGAAGGGATCAGACTTACAGCCGGGACATCACTTTCCACAACTTCGATGGTATTGCAGACTGAGAAAAAGAAGAAGTAACACATAGCATCTGAAGGCAGTCACTTCGGCCTGAATGTGAAGCTAGTGCGGGCTCTTTCAGTTTTTGGGACCACGATCTACAGGACGAAACGGAAAGGGGTGGGAAGAGGAGATACCTTTCCAGTCATTCAAACAGAAGCTACCCGAACCCTCCTCTGTATCAATCACAGGTCTGAGAGATTAATTGCCAAGATTCTGACAATCTTTTGCTGTGACATGGAGTATGAAAGCTGCCTGTGATACAGATACATTTTTATCTCTAGCATCTCTAACTAGAGAAAAACCACGGCTGAATTTCATATGTCAGAGAACAGAGGGCTGTGATGATGCTGCGAGAAAGTATCTCATTACATCTCTGCTTCTGATAATGGCCCACAATGATGTGCCGACATTTTACCCTGCTCCAAGATCAATGTAACTCTTCCTTCCCTCAGAGTCCCGCAGTTTTCTTTCATTCATGTACCTATCTAAGAGTCACTTAACTGCTGCCAATATATCCGCCTCTACCACTACCTTGGCAGCGCGTACCATGCATCCAGCACTAGCAGGATAATAAAAACAACAACCTCTGACATTTCCACTCTAATTTCCCCCAGACAAGTTAAAATATGTCCTATTGTATTCACCATTGTCACTCTGGGGAAAAATAGCGATGATCTGTGCTTTTTATCAGCTTAAAATCCTCCATGCAGTTAACTCCCTCCCTTTTACATTCCAAAGAGAAGAGCCCCAACTCGCTCATCTTTTCCTCATACGACATACTCCCCAATCCATGCAGCTTCCTCGTACATGTTCCTAATGCAAAGTCGCTATTTACTACCTTAATAGGGTGGAACTTAGGAGGATGATAGCGCCTAACCGCGACTCCTTTGCTTGCATTTTCGGGAACAGCTATATTTCTATCTTTGCTATCACTATTTTTCCGTTTCAGGGTTATCTTGAAGACCCTGACCTGGCGTTACACGCTGAATTCGGTTGTTTGCGGAAATAGGACGCGCTCTCGGGGTCTCACGACTGGCTGCTATTCAATATGTCAACGACGCGGCCGAGAAGACCAGCGCACCTTCAGCATTCCAGGATTTCGTGGTCCTGGAAGGCGGGTGGATTCGAAGTCGGTGCCATCGCAGACAACTGGTGTGTCGTGGGAGACGGAGGATCGGAGGAAGTGAAAGCAGCGAACTGCTTTCTGGCTGTGTGTGCAGAGACTCGAATTATTGGAGCACAGAGCTCGGATTAAACGATTAAACAGACTTTTTTAAAAGCATAAATCAGCCCGAGTTCCTTTGTTATATGTTCCCTCTTGTTGTGAATTGGGGACTCTTCTGTTTCCCTTATTAGGGAGACAGAGAGAGAGCATGCAGTATGTCGAATTCTCGGGTGAATAACTGCAAGTCTCTATCTTTCCTGATGCTTTGCTGCAGGCTTGAATGCTCAGTGGAGTTAACATTGTTCTTTTGCTGGTGGGTGGTTGTTGCTTTGCTGCTGCTTATAGTGGGAGGGGAGAGCTGGGGGGGGGGGCTTTGGTGTTCTAACGTTTAATAGTCACTTATTCTTTGGGCTGCTCCTCTGTTTTCATGGATGCTTGCGAAGATAAAGAATGTCAGGATGTATATTGTATACACTTCTCTGACTTTAAATGTACCTATTGAATTTTTTTGGAGGGGTGGGAATTTCTTGCAAAATAAATAAATGCGATAGGACTTTACAAAAACTATACACAATAACATATGAAGTGTACGATGGCATTTGACCTAAGCTCATCTAAACCTGCATGTGTGCAGAGTCATTAGAACACTGGAGAAACCACGCACTCCTGAAGTGTGCTTGTGTTGATTATCACTAGGAAAGGATACAAGCACCGATCCTTACTGAATGTGGTCTCCCAAGGAGGATTCAAGAATCTATGTCTTAACCCGGGAATGTGTGATCTGACGCTAGGGAGGGAGCTTCACTCTGTGTCTGACCAGCTCAAGTCAAGAACCTTTCCATTTATGTCTGCAAACCCATAGCAATGGCAATACAACAAGATGTGTGTGGGACACCAGTGGTGTTGAAGAAGAAAGACTTTTGTGCTTCAAGTTTCTGTGAGTAAACATGAGCAACAGCCTGTCCTATTCTAATCATAAAAGCATCATGGCCAAGTAAACACAACAGAGTTTTTCTCCAGGGCTGAGGAAACCCGGCATTTTTCAGGTGACCTTCAGCAACTCTCATCAAAGTACAGAGAAAGCACTTGTCTGGATTCAAGCAACACACACAAAATGCTGGTGGAACGCAGCAGGCCAGGCAGCATCTATAGGAAGAAGTACAGTCGACATTTTGGGCCGAGACCCTTCGTCAGGACTAAAGATAGTAAGAGATTTGAAGGTATGAGGAGGAGGGGGAGTTCTGAAATGATAGGAGAAGGCAGGAGGGGGTGGGGTGAAGCTAAGAGTTGGAAAGGTGTTTGCAAAAGGATGCAGAGCTGGAAAGGATCATGGGACGAGAGGCCTAGGGAGAAAGAAAGTGGGGAGGGGTGCACCAGAGGGAGACGGAGAACAGGCAAAGAGTGATGGGCAGAGAGAGAGAGAGAGAAAAAAGGAAGAAATTATATTATTATTTCCAGACACATCACACCATATAAAATATGTTACAATCAGAATGTAAGAGCCTCAGTAGATGTATGCAATGCGTGAAATAAATTGGTATGGGCAAATGTATATCCCTTCCAAGGGAGGCGAGGGAAATTGTACAACTAAGTAATTGTTGGTAAATGACGTGATCCAGTTAAATATTCGTGTCCAGTGAAAGGACGCAAAAAATAACAGGTTATAACAAGTGAAAATGCAAATCAACATAGATGCATTGTCTAGCAAAAGAGAAACTAATGAAAGAAAAAAAAGTAGGACAGCATTGACCAAATGTTCTGCGCCTCAGTTTTCTGTGAAGTAATTTCAAATTTTGCGATGCATTGGAGACGATTCCATATAAACGTGCATCTGCTGGGATTGTTCGTGCAGATTCCCTTGAGGCGAATGTTACTTTCTGCTGTTGGAAACCAGGAGAACGTAAGCAGGAATCTGTGGATCTGCATGTCCGATATTGATTGTCAGGATCCGTTTGCTTGTCCTTAACCGACACGTGTGAGTTCCGAAGGTGGGAGATGGTGGGCTTTAGAATATGTCGTACTGAGGAAACGAGAATCCTGCATACGTTTAGCATGCTGAGCCCACTGACATGGTATGCAGTAAAGAATGGGATACAGAGAAACCTGCAATATAGCGACAAAAATAAACAAATTAACATGGATTTGTGATTGGGACACCTGATTGCTGAGGTTTCCCTCTGCCAAATTATTGCATCCCAACGGTATCCAAATCAGTGTACCTGTCGTTGAGGGCAAGCGTTATTTTGGTAATCTGCACTGGCTGTTTGTCCATTTCCCCCTCGCATCTCCTCCCCCTTCCCCCCGAAGGTCATCCATCTACATTTGCCCTACACCTTGGGTGTCACTACCTGACATGCTGTCGATTAAACTCTCAGCCCTCCGAATCATCCAGAGTTATTTTAATTCCAGATCCGATTCCTTAGCACGGTCTGAACGAAGCTGCGGCTGGATCTACTTCTCACAGTTGCAGTCGCCAGATACACTACAGGTCTCCATGCCTTCCCACATTCCACAACTGCAGTAGTCCACTATCCTCCCTGGTCTCTCCCTGGTCCAACAGTCCAATAAGAAAGAAAGAAAGTATCATTAAATGGGAACAGTACACTCTACATCCTTCACCTCTCCTCATCACAACCTCAATGTGCCGGAGCCTGAGGTCCACAGTCTAACACTGGCCCATTGTCTCAAAAGCCTTACTCACAATAATGTACATGCTCAATCCTAATTTGTGTTTAGAATCTTACTAGATGTTTTGTTTTCCTGGGAATCCACGTATTTCATAACATGAGAAATTGCATATTTTATTTGGCATTGTCAGCTCTTTGAATTTGGTGAAATCTTGTTTACACTGAAACAAATATTTGAATAAATGTATTTCAGTTCCAGCTGTTCATTGCAATCGTGGAAGATGATTGATCAAGTACAGAGCGAAGTGTTGGGAATCACATGATGGGAAGCTACAAAAACATATATTGGTAATGTAATTATTATTGTCACGTATCCCGAGGTAGAGTTTAAAAAATTCCTGTCACACAGAACCTATAATGACAACAGTGAATTGAGATAATGCAAGACAAAACAATAACAAAATTGAGAATAACCCGTGATAACAGCATCGTAAGGGCAGTGTGTTAGAAAATATAGAGAAGGAACATAAATGATAGAGGTGAAGATGATAAGAGACATTGATCATGTGGATAGCCTGAGGCTTTTTTCCAGGGGTCAAACGGTTAACATGAGGGGTCATGGTTTTAAGGTGCTTGACAGTAGGTACAAGTGGAATGTCAGAAGTATGTTTTTCCACACAGAGAGTCGTTGGTGCATGGAATTATCTGCCAAGGATGGTGGTAGAAGCGGGTAAAATAGGGTCGTATAAGAAATTCTTAAATAGGTACATAGATCTGTCAGGTTCCAGTCCGGAACTCGTTCTGGGTTTTGAACCGGTCCGAGGTCTCCGGACTCCGGGTCCTGCAGTTATCCCTCCCGTCACCCGTGATCTAGTTAGGACCCTCCTGGTTCAAGAACCCAGCAGTGGTTCTGCCCCGTCCTCCTCTTCCGCCCGAACCCGCCTAGTATCCGTTCGTGATCAGGCTTCCGGCGTTTCCGCCTGGCGGGCGTCCCTACCCGGGATATATGCGGCCAGCCCAGGGAGGGCTCTCCGCCAGCTTATCTAGCCTGCCTGCTTGAACCCCGGGGACCAGCCTGCCTGCCTGCCTGAACCCCGGGAGCCCGCTCCACTCTGCCTGCCTGACACTCTATCTACTTGAACCCCAGCTCTACCCTTAAATTCATTGGGATCCCCATCCTTGTCCTCGTCAGTTGTCTGCGTCCTGCATTTGGTTCCATCCGGCCCGGATCCTGACAAGAGCTTAGAAAAATAGAGGTCTATGCTTTAAGGTGTCAGAACCTCCAGTTGAACTTCGTCTGTTTCTGCGTTTCCCCCTAGCCGTCTGTCTTTGGTTTTGCATTACCATGTGCTCTTCTTTGTTTTCATGCCCCATATGCTGCTGTCCTCGCTCCTCCTCTACTCCAGCCACTGTATTACTGAGCATACTGCCTCTCACCTGTTTCTCGTTATTAACTGTTTTGCTGCCAATTCTGTGTCATTGTGCTCCACCTGTCATCTGCCTCTTTGTTTATTGCTCAGTGTATTTCAATGCTGTGTTTTCACCTGTTTGTTGCCAGATTGTGCCAGGTAAATTTCCTGAGCTTTTCCAGCATTTGTATCTGTACCCTGTCCGTCTGAATATCGACTCTGCCTGTTTCCCGATTCTGGTTTTTGGATTTTTCTGGATGTTTTGATCTCTGCCTGAACTTTGACGCTGACTCGATTTGCACCTCTGGATTTGTTATTCAATTAATAATACTGTGTGCATTCGACTCCTTTTCTTGAATAAAGGAAGAACATTCACAACCCTTCAATCCTTCGGAACCTCTCCTGTCCCCAATGATGACGCAAAGATCATCGCCAGAGGCTCAGCAATTTCCTCCCTTGCCTCCCGTAGTAGCCTGGGGTACATCTCATCCGGTCCCAGTGGTTTATCCAACTTGATGCTTTCCAAAAGCTCCAGCACACCCTCGTTCTTCGTATCTATATGGTCTAACTTAGTTGGCCGATGGGCCTGTTTCTGTGCCGTTCTATATTCTGTGTTAAATGTTACCGGAGAACTGCGTTCTTAGCAGTCCACATCTACTGATTCCTTCCAAATGGAAACTTTCTTCACCTTCATCTCGTCAATTATGGTTGTATACTTGCTGCAAAACTGACTTATTATCCATGTTATCCATGGATACACGAAAATTCAATTTCTCTTGACATGCCCAAATTACCAGATGTTTAACTCCCGTTATTCTCAGTACTGGCGCCGCCTTAGTGTCTCCTCCTGCTACAAACCCACCATCCCAGGAGATTGTCTCATGATACGTGCTGAATTTTCAGATTCGCAAACATATGTTTCCTCACTAGAGTGACCAGTACACTATATAATATCTCTTAGGGTCACACGAGAACAGTAGCTAAATTCTGCAAGCATGATCTACTTTTGGACGCAAATACCTGGAAATAGAATCTGATCAGCAATGGTTTTATCAATGTTTAATGTAATTATGTTTAATGTAATTATGTGTCAATATTCGTATGGACGTTATCACCTTCCTGTGTCTAAAATTTAAAATAATAAGCATTTACGTCATCATCGCATTAGAGTGGATAGACTCATGCTTTTCCACATTTCATTCAGTCTCTCACGTCCATAATAACTTTCCTTAACACTGATATCCTTTTAGCTGTTTTTTTTTCAGATTTGAAAATGCATGCTTTCGGAAATAAAAGAACTCATCCGATTGGGTTCGGAAATAGGGTTGATAGTAATTGGGAACTTTAAATCCGACTTCAAAAATAGTTGACCAGAATGATGTTCTGCCTGACGCTTAGTATCCCTCTATATAAAGGGTTAACTGAATGTGTTTATCATGAATCATAAGCTGCGTATAATGGTTTCGTCATAGTGTACCAAGGGACTTCGTGGTTCTAGTTATAAAATGTAGTTTTAGTCAGTCATCATAGTGTCCGTGAGAGGAGACGCTGGATCACAGGCAGTGATCAGCGTTCTTACAGAAACTGCGACGAGAGGGAGTAGTTTGGAACAGTCAAGAAGAATGGCTAGAGTTATTGGAACTGAAGTGCGGAATGTTACCGAATTAGATTGGAGTTTGGAAACACTACTTTCAGGAATGGATAGAAATGTCTTCTATGCGGCTGAAAATATTTTCGCAAATCATTATTGGCTGTCGTTGAACACCCGGATCTACTTTGCCCTGCTGACCATTCAACCAGTCTACTACCCCACCCTTGCGTTTGTTGCCATTCCGGGTAAGACATTCTGTTCAATTTCAAGCCTTGTTTAACTTTAATCATTTTCTTGCTGAATATTCTCCCATCATCGGAGATTATGTCGTTCCCGATATGTCATCGGAAGATGCTGAAAGTACTTTAAAGTTTGTTTTCTCATCGCTGTTGGGTTGTCCCTGTACGCTGTTTTGAGAACTGTAAACTGTGAACGTTGTTGTGTTGCCATCATTACTAAGTACCAAGAACGTTGTAACTTTAGTGACCACATCTTAACAGAGGCAACCTCAGTCTGCCTGGATATATCGTTCATCTCACTGACCTTGAAGCCAGTGCGAACTCTGCAGTTTCTCAATTTCCAATGATTTCGATTGCAATCAATAAAATCTTATTGGTTGACTCGCCTTGAGTGTGAAGTTGGAAGTGCACAATTCAGTAGTAAGCCTAACCCCACTCAACTGAACACGGGAGACAGGACATAGCGAGCAAGCACCGGGTGCTTTATTTGGGTATCTCTCCATTACAATTGAGTAAGAGTAAAACAGAGAAATTACGGTCAGTATTTAATACAGCAAACCAACGAGGACTAAGGCACACATTCATAAGCGATTCGGAATATATAAAGCTGGACTAACACGCAAAATGTACAAAGTTATACAGAGCATGAGGAAGCAAAGTATAAAGAATGTGAGAAGATGGGAATCATTCATTAAATTTCCAAGGCTGATCGAACATTCCGCTGATAATTGGAATAAAGTTTTACTGCCCAACTGCCAGGTATTGAAGCGCGTTAAACGTTCGCTGCGTATGTAGATTGCTGCTCTCAAAACATGGCGTGATCACTTGTGTTTTTACAAGGGATTCCTTATTTGGTGCTGGACTATTAAGCAAGAGTTGTGTAATATATGTAAAGGATAAAGTATTTCTGAACGTTGCTGGGTGAGCAATGTCTACAGTACGCTGATTGCTGTAGTTTCCCTAGCGGTTCTGCAAAACCGAGTGGGAAATTGAAGGGAGTGTGCTCCCATGTACCCTGTACTATTGATGGGCCACGGTTCTTTCTGTCCGACTTCCCGTTGTCTTGTTCTGCTGCTGCTTACCATGTTGCTGCCTGCGCGATAGCTGCTGCAGCCTCTTTTGCAAGACGCACGTGTTACAAAGTAGCCTCTATCAGAGCTTTGTCTACTTTAATAGAAATTTCCCTCTGCAAATGCAGCAAACCTACGAGGACTCAGGCACACATTCATAAGCGATTAGGAATATATAAAGCGGGACTAACACGCAAAATATACAAAGTTGTACAGAGCATGAGGAAGCAAAGTATAAAGAATGCGAGAAGATGGGAATCATTCATTAAATTTCCAAGGCTGGTCGAACATTTCGCTGATAATTGGAATAAACGTTTTTTGTTCTGGGAACATTTCAAAGATGGTGTAAGTGAACTTGAGTGAGGTTTAAAATCTCACAAAATCGTTGTTCAAAATCACGTGGTGATGCAGCATTTGCCTTCGCCACCATTCATACTGCTGCTGCACCATCTGAATACCATATAACCATATAACAATCACAGCACGGAAACAGGCCATCTTGGCCCTCCTAGTCCGGGCCGAACCCATAATCTCACCTAGTCCCACCTACCCGCACTCAGCCCATAACCCTCCACTCCTTTCCTGTCCATATACCTATCCAATTTTACCTTAAATGACACAACTGAACTGGCCTCTACTACTTCTACAGGAAGCTCATTCCTCACAGCTATCACTCTTTGAGTAAAGAAATACCCCCATAACCCTCCACTCCTTTCCTGTCCATATACCTATCCAATTTTACCTTAAATGACACAACTGAACTGGCCTCTACTACTTCTACAGGAAGCTCATTCCTCACAGCTATCACTCTTTGAGTAAAGAAATACCCCCTCGTGTTTCCCTTAAACTTCTGCCCCCTAACTCTCAAATCATGTCCTTTCGTTTGAATCTCCCCTACTCTCAATTGAAACAGCCTCTTCACGTCAACTCTATCTATCCCTCTCAAAATTTTAAATACCTTGATCAAATCCCCCCCTCAACCTTCTACACTCCAATGAATAGAGACCTAACTTGTTCAACCTTTCTCTGTAACTTAAGTGCTGAAACCCAGGTAACATCCTAGTAAATCGTCTCTGCACTGTCTCTAATTTATTGATATCTTTCCTATAATTCGGTGACCAGAACTGCACACAATATTCCAAATTTGGCCTTACCAATGCCTTGTACAATTTTAACATTACATTCCAACTTCTGTACTCAATGCTTTGATTTATAAAGGCCAGTGTTCCAAAAGCCTTCTTCACCACCCTATCTACATGAGACTCCAACTTCAGGGAACTATGCACTGTTATTCCTAGATCTCTCTGTTCCTCTGCATTCCTCAATGCCCTACCATTTACTCTGTATGTTCTATTTGGATTATTCCAAATATTCCAAATACGTACACGATCGAAATGATCTGCAATGAAAACTGATTCCGACGCTCTGTCTCGGTAGTTTTGTCCTTCTGTGATGCTGTGTGTTTTGTGTAAATCTTGTTCTCCACTGCCGCCGATTGTCCGTCAGTTGTTTGGCCAGCAACATTCTAAACTTTTAATTCTACTACTGTCTTTGAGCGTGAAGTGGAAAGTACACAATTGGGCACTAGCCCAGACATAACTCACCTGAATACTCGAGTGGGCATATATCTTCAAAGCTCTGGCCACTTTATTGGGGCAGCAAGCTGATTACAGTTGACACATAACATGTTTGTGGAACTCGGCAGGCCAGGCAGCGTTTCCCCCAGCGTTTTGAGTGTGTTGCTGGAATTTCTAGCATCTGCAGATTTTCTTTTTTCGTGTCATTAAAATTGAGTTGGAGTAAAACTGATAAGGAACCAGAAGAAATCCGTAAATACTTAATCCAGCCAAATAATGGTGATTTTCCTCTGAGGTTGGGTGGGACTACAAATAGAGTCCGTGGGCTAAAGCGGAATTGTGAAAGGTTTAAGAGGAACACGAGGGAAAATGTCCTCACTACGAGGGTCGTGAATGTCTGGAACGAGTTACCAGCACACGCGGTGCATGTGAACTCGATTTCAACGTTTAAGAGAAGTTTGGCGAGGTTTATGGAAGCTCGGGGTATAGAGGGCTAAGTTCCCGTGTGTGTTCTAATGACTTCCCCTTAAGGAAAAGAACAACCAATTTCTAAATCTTGCAGATGTTACAAGAGCTTCAGGATTGTAACCACCGGGTTTAGTAACAGGAACTGCCCCTCAGCCATCAGGATTTTGAACAACGATTTTGAGAGATTTTAAACCTCACTCAAGTTCACTTACCCCATCGTTGAAATGTTCCCCAAACAAATGGATACATTTTCAAGGAACCTTTATCTCATACTCTCGAAATTGTTGAGTTTGCCCACAAGAAAATGAATCTCGGGTTTTATGCGGTAACATATCTGTACTTCCATAACTGCATTAACTTTCTACTTTGAGTGCAAGGATGTCGTTGCAAAACCCCTCCACTAGCCAGCCTGGCTCATTTCTGTACGCATCCTTGTGGCTAACCGAGGTTATACTAACAGCTGTGTTGTCTACGGCGAATTTATGGATGGAGTCTGGCCTGCGCTTAATTATACAGATATGAATGTGGAGAGATATTCATGATTTAAATACACTACACCCCATTGTTCAACAGCGGACGAACTGTTCCTGTGTATCTGCAATATCTGTGGTCTCTGTGTCAGGAAGTGAAGGGTCCAGTTGCAGAAAGTGATTCAGAAGCCCAGGTTTTGAAGGATGTTGATTGGTACTGAGGGGTGATTAGTGTTTATAGCTGACTTCTGTTTGATGAATAGCAGCCTGGCGTATGTTTTGCTGCTTTTTAATATTCTCGAGAACAGAGCGGAGTTACACTGGGATCGTCTTCTCGGCAGACGGGTTGTGACAGTGGAGAAATTGCAGCTGATCCGGGTATTACTCAGACAGCAGTAAGTACTATCCAGGAACAAGCTGTGAAAGCACTTCATTGAAGAAGATGCGCATGGGCGATAGTCATTCAGAAATCTCACCCTGTTACCCTTAGACACTAGGATGATGCTACGGTTTTGAAAGAGCTAGAATCCTCAGAACACCGCGATCAGACTGAAGCTGTAGCTGATCAGTTGGTTCGCTCGTGTCTGAAGTGCTGAATGAGTTTACCCATCTAGAAGGACGGACTGACATCGATCTCCGAGCCAGTGATCACAGGGATGTCTGATGATGTCCGGATTCTACAAGTGTGCTGTTATTCTCCCTTTCAGTGCGTGCATAAAAGGCGGTGAGATCATTCGAAGATTTGCATAAATGCTATTTATGCTTTCCGATCTCGCTACAAAGAGTATCATCATCGAACCAAGGATGAATTGTTTTTGTTTTTTAGAGAAGAATATCATAGACTCATATATCACTTATATTTCACCACATCCTGTCAACTCGGTTCTCAATTGCTAAATCAGATGGATGTCTGTTAACCGCTTTCTCAGTATTCACTTTTGCGATGTTCTTATCAGATATCAATAACCTGCTGTGAAATTAATTACTTCTTTCCCGTCTGTTGTCATGACGACTATTTAGTTTACATGCCGTCCATATGCACCCTTCTGCTTGTAATTTCTCCCCGAAGTTGAGAACAGGTTGTGTGGCAACAAGTACTCCAATTTGCTTCCATATTTCCTCGCTACGGAATTAATTAGAGTATTTTCGTTTTCGTGACAGGACATTCATGACACTTAGGTGTCATATTCAGAAACTTATGAAAATACATTCTTCCTTCAATGCCTTGGAAAATCGCCGTGAGTTATTACCGATGGAAATCAGAAAGAATTATTAGACCATAAGACCTTGAGACATAGAAGCAGAATTAGGCCATCAAGATCACTTCATCAGTCGATCATGTCTGATTAGTTATGCCTCTTAATCCAATTTTACCTTCGTTCATAAACATTGGTGTCTTGATTAATCAAGACAGTATTCACTTTCTCCTGAAATAAAACCAATGACGTGACCTCCACGTCATTTCGTGCAATAAATTCCATGGATTCACTATAATCTGGCTGAAGAAACAGTAAATATACGTCCTTCTATTCTGAGACTGAGCCCTCCGGTCGGGGTCTCCTCCACTCTAGTATACATCTTCTAAACATCCACTCCATCTATGCATTTCAATAATCGATATGTTTCAATGAGATGCCATCATTCTTCCAAATTCCAGCGAGACCAGCCCCAGCGTCACTACAGGCTCTTCATATGTTAACCCTTTCGTTCCTGGAATAATTTTGTGATTCTTCTCCGGATCTTCTCCATACCATTAAATGTTTATTCTTTAACGGACACAGAACTGCTCATAATACTTCTTGCAGTACGACAATTGTCTTTTAAAACGTCACATTACATCCTTGTTTTTATATTCCAGTCCTCTGGAAATGGATGCTAACATTGCATTTGCCTTGCTTACCGCGGGCGTAACCTGCAAGTAAACCTTCAGTGATTCCAAGTCTCTTTACATCTCTGATTTTTGAATTTTCTGCCTGTTTAGAAATGGAGCATAGATTGATTCCTTCTGCAAAACTGCATGACCATAAATTACCCTATACAGTACTCTATTTGCCATTAATTTGCCCATTCTCCGAATCTGTCCAAGTACTCCTGCTTAGTCTCTGGGTCCTCAAAGGACCTTCACCCACCTTCATTCGTTCGTCAACATAGCCATAAATAAATCAACTCTGTCGTCCAAAACTTTGATATATAACGTGAAAAATAGCGGTCCCAACCCTGACCCATGCAAAGCAGCATTAGTCCCCGGAGCCAAACAGAAAATATTTCCTGAATTCCCAATATTTACCTCTTGCCATTCTGCCAATCTTACTGCTTGTTTTTTTCCCCCGTCGATGTCAAAGATTTGCGCACTGACATTCTAATCTCTATAAAAGTTTACTCTTTGCAATAGAATATCATTTCGTACACCTTATCGGAATTTTCACGTTTTGTTATCATGGGAACATTTTACAATTCAGTAACAATTGCACCATTGATTCGAATATTCCTCTGTAGAAAATTAACCTGCCTGCCTGTATATTGAGAACAGTGAATTTCCACCTCAAATGTATTCTTCTGTGTTTTCTATTCGTATACTACCAGAGTGAACTGAAAAGTGTTTGTCTTTGTTTAATGTGAACAAATGCTCGGAACATTTCCTGGTTCCAAGGTAGAGATCGCAAGCACTTGCGAGCCTCTGATCTAATAAAGTTCACTTCATTTCAGTGTTAAATGGCAAATTTATACAAAAGGGAGGTCCTCAATACATCTGTTGGAGAACTCTCTGTCCTTTTATCTGGGGTCAACTGAACAAACGGACTATTGCGTGTCTTTTCATGCAGAAACTCTCCCATCCCGACAGTGGTCCAGTGCACCGCCATTGTAGCTTTCTGTGAAAAATATTACTTTAATGGGCAATGAAAGCAAACCTGCCTTGTGTAGCTGGATCCTGGACTTCCTGTCAGATCGCCGGCAGGTGGTAAAAGTGGGCTTGCTCAGCTCGGCCCCTCTTATCCCCAATACAGTTACCTCCTCCATTACTCGCTGTCTACACATGACAGTGACGCCACCCACAGCTCCAATCTGCTAATAGAATTGGCTGATGACACTACACTGGTTGGCCTAAACTGAAATAATAATGAGGCAGTCTACAGAGAAGTCAGCTCTCTGACACAGTAGTGTCAAGAAGAAACCTCTCCAACAACATCGCAAAAACAAATGAGCTGGTTGTGGACTGCAGGAGGAATGAAGACAGGCCAACCCCTATTGACATCAACTGATCTGGGGTAGTGAGCGCGAACAGCTTTTAAGTTCCTCGGTATAAACATCACCGAGGATCTCACATGGTCTGTACATCCTGGCTGTGGCAGTGAAAAAAGGCACACCAGCGCCTCTTTCACCTTACTTGGTTGAAGAATTCTGATGTGGGCCCCCAAATCGTAAGAACTTTCTATGGGGCACGATTGAGAGTATCCTGACTGGCTGCATCACTGCCTACTATGCGAACTGTAGTTCCCGCAATTGCAGGACGTCTACAAAGACAGGTGTGTAAAAAGCGCCCGACAGTTCTTTGGAGACCCGAACACAAGCTGTTCCAACTTCTATCATCCAGGAAACAATACCGTACCAGAAAAGCCAGGACCAGCAGGCTCCAAGACAGCTTCTTCCAGCAGGCCATCAGACTGCTTAACTTATGCTGACACAACTGTATTTCTATGTTATATTAACTATCCTGTTCCACATACTATTTATTATTAATTACTATAAATTGCACATTGTACATTTAGATGGAGACGTAACGTAAAGATTTTTACTCCTCATTTGTATGAAGAATGTAAATAATAGAATCAATTCAGTTCAATTCTAATACTGAAGGTGCTGTCAAATGAATTATCTACACTGTAGCATTAATCCGACAATCCGATATATTTTACTTCCTTTAGTAATACAGAATGTAAGTCATTTGGAATTCGTTGTCAAAGTGATAACATAGATCACTAGTTTTGAGGCTCAGTAGTGATTGCTGGCAAAAGGCACGACATGAGACAGGTCTATTTACTCCACCTCTTTTCGTTCATTCGAATAACCAATTCTCAATTCACGTCGTTACATTGCTGACAATTCTACGAACTCCTGCTTGTTGACCAATATCACGTAAAAGGCTTATCGAAACTTTTCTGAGAATTTCAACACCACCACAAATAGACTGGGATCCATTTGACAAGCCATATCCTACCGAAGTTCAATTGGTGATTCAAACAAAAATGTATTTTCCTAATTAAATTCTGCTCAATTCCATTTGTCAGTAGTTGCATTTTACATTATTGTGGCCGTTTTATCATTTTCACTACTGACGCCAGGCTAGCAAGTCCTGATGATGGGTCTAGGCCCGAAACGTCAACAGTTTTCCATACATGATACCTGACCTGCTGATTTCCTCCGGTATTTTGTGTGTGTTAACAATTTCGTGGTTTGAGTAACCCGTCAGTTACTTCATTGTTTGAGAAACATAGAAACCTACAGCACAATACAAGCCCTTGTGCGCACAATGCTGTGCTGAACATTTCCTCACCTGAGAAATTACCTAGGGTTACGCATAGCAATCTATTTCTCTAAGCTCCATGTACCTGTCCAGGAGTCTCCTGAAAGACCCTTTTGTATCCGCCTCCAATACCATTGCAGGCAGCCAATTCCATGCATTCACCACTCTCTGCGTACAAAATTACCCCTGACATCGCCTCTGTACCTATACCCTATCCTCGTTATATGTAGGGGATGCGTTCCTCGCAGTCGACGCATGATGTGAAATCGCATAATGTTGTTTCTCCACCCGAGTGTGGCAGGATAAAGCAGGATCTCCCAGTTGCCACAGACTTTAATTCCACTTCCCATTCCCATTATGATACATCTATCCATGGCCTCCTGTACTGTCAAGATGAAGCTACACTCAGGTTGGAGGAGCAACAACTTATATTCCATCTGGGTAGCCTCCAACCTGATGGCATGGACATTCATTTCTCTAACTCGCGTTAATGCCCTTCCCCCCTTCTTACCCCACCCCTGATTTATTTATTCCCTCCCCCCCGACTTTTTATCCCTCTCTACCCAGCACTCTTTGCCTGTTCGCCATCTCCCTTGGGTGCTCCCCTGCCCCTTTCTTTCTCCCTAGGCCTCCCATTTATGATCCTTTCCCTTCTCCAGCTCGGTATCCCTTTTGCCAATCACGTTTCCAGCTCTTAGCTTCACTCCACCCCCTCCTATCTTCTCCTATCATTTAGGATTTCCCCTTCCCTTCCTACTTTCAAATCTCTTACTATCTTTTCTTTCAGTTAGTCCTGACGAAGGGTCTCGGCCCGAAACATCTACAGTGCTTTTTCCTATAGATGCTGCCTGGCCTGTTGCGTTCCACCAGCATTTTGTGTGTGTTATTTGATAATGAATCTATTTTAATCTTTGAACGTTGCCTGAGTTCCTCCAGCATTTTATTTGTTTTGCTCAAGATCTCTAGCATCTTTACTACCTCATGTGTTTATGGATATCGATTTGCGAAGGTTTTGATAGAGATAGACATTTCATGAAATTCTTTTTTTTTCTTGAGACTTATCTACCGGAAGATTGACGAGGAATTGAGCAAAGTACATATCGAATACACACAAGCAGTAACGCACGGACCTTCAAAAAATGTCCGAACATTTAGAATGGTCTCAAATATGATTTATTTTACGTGTTCTTATTTTCTCTACACACAGCCAATCTGCTGACGATCGTGATCCTAGGTCGGCGAAAGTGCGGTGTTTCAAACTGTGTCTCTTTATACCTTTTGGCCATGGCCGCGGATGACCTACACGTCATTTTCTTCGATCTGATACTCAACCAAATTCCGATTCTGTACAGGACGCAGTTTGCTTTCATGTATTCCATCCCTCTGTGTAATATGCACGCCGTTCTGCTTTATGCATCCACCGACTGTTCTGTTTGGTTCACCGTCGCTTTCACATTCGATCGCAGTGTGGCTATCGGTTACCCGAAACTGAAAACCAAATACTGCACTGCGAGAGCGGCGGCCGTGGTTTTGGCAGCAGTGATGGTGTTGAGTTGTCTGAAAAATATTTTCTGGTATTTTATGCTGTCGGGCCAATATCTTCTTCTGCAAGACCCTTGGTTCTGTCGTGAAAGGGAGGGAGTGCTGGATTCAGCGAGCTGGGGAGCCATTGAGTTCCTTTATTATCTCCTCACGCCAGTGGTCCCATTTGTGCTGGTTCTGTTACTCAATGCTTCAACAATCAAACACGTTTTAGCAGCCAGCGCTGCCCGCAAGAGGCTCAAGATTATGAGATGTGGCGAGTGTCCTAAAGACCCAGAGATGGAGAGTCGACGGAAATCCCTCATTTTCCTGCTGGTCATCTCGGGTAATTTCATATTCTTGTGGGCGCTGTATACGGTGTATTATATTTGGTATAGATTATATGCTTTGAATTTGGTGACTACAGATCTACCCACTTTCCTGCAAGAACTGGGCTTGATGCTGAAGCTGCTGAGCTGCTGCACAAATACTTTTCTTTACGCCATGATCCAGAGTAAGTTCAGAGATCAGCTGAAAGCTCATCTGAAATCGCCGCTGGCACTGATCGCAAAGTGCATCCAGTGTAAAAGGAGCTGAGGAAACTTCGAGGATTTGTCTCGTGACCCATGTGACCGTCATAATTCATAAACAGGGTGCGAAAATGTTTTTGTAGTGAGGCTCCGTGCGGTCGCTGTGCCCTTTGTTCCATCGCGCTCTCTGCTCCGACGCAACTACATGTTATAATTGCAACCCCGATTTAATGAAATTAGGGCCGATTTTCAATTCAATTCCGTGGGTGACCTCAAAGTATTTTAACAACTTAAACACGCTCCTCTATACGGTGCGCCAATTAGAGCTTATATGTGTAGAATAAAACGTAATATAACATGCTTATACAAATAAAGTTTTTCAACAGAGCTTCTCAGAACTATGTGCTCTTACAAGGATACACAGCTGTTACGTACCCGTGGGTATCCCGTGCCTGTTACGTGACCAAGATATAATTGAAACTATGCTGGACATGAGCTAATGGTCTTGTGATGGTGGAGTAACGTCATTTTCCCGCCAGTGAGAGGTCATGTGATAGTTTCTTCAACCGGGTATAAAAGAAGAACCCCTCCCTGTGAGGTGGGGCCGTTCGTGGCTGAATTTGTCACTGACACCATGATGCTGTGTATTTCGATGTTATGACGCAGTTTTAAAGTGGAGTTTTACTTTCTGCTTTAAGCCAAAGGTTATTGCCGGCAGTTTTGCTACAGTGCTGCCAGTTAAAATCAAGTCGGAGAGTGAAGATTCGTCGAAGGTTGGGAAGCTGAAAAATTGAAGAAAGTTGATTTAGGCTGTGAAGCAGGTTTGACCTTTATTTAATCTTCGCATGAGGTTATTATAACCATATAACAATCACAGCACGGAAACAGGCCATCTCGGCCCTCCTAGTCAGTGCCGAACTCTTAATCTCACCTAGTCCCACCTACCCGCACTCAGCCCATAATCCTCCACTCCTTTCCTGTCCATATACCTATCCAATTTTACCTTAAATGGCACAAATGAACTGGCCTCTACTACTTCTACAGGAAGCTCATTCCACACAGCTATCACTCTCTGAGTAAAGAAATACCCCCTCGTGTTTCCCTTAAACTTCTGCCCCCTAACTCTCAAATCATGTCCTTTCGTTTGAATCTCCCCTACTCTCAATTGAAACAGCCTATTCACGTCAACTATCTATCCCTCTCAAAATTTTAAATACCTTGATCAAATCCCCCCTCAACCTTCTACACTCCAATGAATAGAGACCTAACTTGTTCAACCTTTCTCTGTAACTTAAGTGCTGAAACCCAGGTAACATCCTAGTAAATCGTCTCTGCACTGTCTCTAATTTATTGATATCTTTCCTATAATTCAGTGACCAGAACTGCACACAATATTCTAAATTTGGCCTTACCAATGCCTTGTACAATTTTAACATTACATTCCAACTTCTGTACTCAATGCTTTGATTTATAAAGGCCAGTGTTCCAAAAGCCTTCTTCACCACCCTATCTACATGAGACTCCAACTTCAGGGAACTATGCACTGTTATTCCTAGATCTCTCTGTTCCTCTACATTCCTCAATGCCCTACCATTTACCCTGTATGTTCTATTTGGATTATTCCTGCCAAAATGTAGAACCTCACACTTCTCAGCATTAAACTTCATCTGCCAACGTTCAGCCCATTCTTCTAACTGGCATAATTCTCCCTGCAAGCTTTGAAAAGCCACCTCATTATCCACAACACCTCCTACCTTAGTATCATCAGCATACTTACTAATCCAATTTACCACCCCATCATCCAGATCATTTATGTATATTACAAACAACATTGGGCCCAAAACAGATCCATGAGGCACCCCACCGGCCTCCATCCCGATAAACAATTATCCACCACTACTCTCTGGCATCTCCCATCTAGCCACTGTTGAATCCATTTTATTACTCCAGCATTAATACCTAACGACTGAACCTTCTTAACTAACCTTCCATGTGGAACTTTGTCAAAGGCTTTGCTGAAGTCCATATAGACTACATCCACTGCCTTACCCTCGTCAACATTCCTCATAACTTCTTCAAGAAATTCAAGAAGGTTTGTCAAACATGACCTACCACGCATAAATCCATGCTGGCTACTCCTAATCAGATCATGTCTATCCAGATAACTATTAATACTATCTCTAAGAATACTTTACATTAATTTACCCACCACTGATGTCAAACTGACAGGTCTATAATTGCTAGGTTTACTTCTAGAACACTTTTTAAACAATGGAACCACATGAGCAATACGCCAATCCTCCGGCACAATCCCGGTTTCTAATGACATCTTAAAGATCTCCGTCAGAGCTCCCGCTATTTCTACACAAACTTCCCTCAAGGTCCTGGGGAATATCCTGTCAGGACCCGGAGATTTATCCAATTTTAAATTTCTTAAAAGCGCCAGTACTTCCACCTCTTTAATTGTCATAGGTTCCATAACTTCCTTACTTGTTTCCCACACCTTACACAATTCAATATCCTTCTCCTTAGTGAATACCGAAGAGAAGAAATCATTCAAAATCTCTCCCATCTCCCTCAGCTCCACACATAGCTGACCACACTGATTCTCTAAGGGGCCAATTTAATTCCTCACTATTCTCTTGCTTTTAATATAACTGTAGAAACCTTTTGGATTTACTTTCACCTTATTTGCCAAACCAACCTTGTATCTTCTTTTAGCTTTTCTAATCTCTTTCTTAAGATTCCTTTTACATTCTTTATATTCCTCGAGCAATTCCTTTACTCCTTGCTGCCTATATCTATTGTAGACATCCCTCTTTTTCAGAACCAAATTTCTAATATCCCTTGAAAACCATGGTGCTTTCAAACCTTTAACCTTTCCTTTGAACCTAACAGGAACATAAAGATTCTGTACCCTCATAATTTCACCCTTAAATGACCTCCATTTCTCTATTACATCCTTCCCATAAAACAACTTGACCCAATCCACTCTCTAAATTCCTTCGCATCTCCTCAAAGTTAGCCTTTCTCCAATCAAAAATCTCAAGTCTAGGTCCTGTCCTGTCCTTCTCCATAATTATATTGAAGCTAATGCTATTGTGATCACTGGACCCGAAGTGCTCCCCAACACATACATCTGTCAGCTGACCTATCGCATTCCCTAACAGGAGATCCAACACTGCCCCATCTCTAGTCGGTACTTCTATGTATTGTTGCAAAAAACTATCCTGCACACATTTCACAAACTCTAAACCATCCGGCCCTTTTACAGAATGAGCTTCCCTGTCTATGTGTGGAAAATTAAAATCTCCCACAATCACCACCTTGTGTTTACTACAAATATCTGCTATCTCCTTACACATTTGCTCTTCCAACTCACGCTGCCCATTAGGTGGCCTATAATACACTCCTATCAGTGTTACTACACCTTTCCCATTCCTCAATTCCACCCAAATAGCCTCCCTGGAGGAGCTCTCGAATCTATCCTTCCAAAGCACCGCCATAAGATTTTCTCGGACAAGCAATGCAACACCTCCTCCTCTGGCCCCTCCTACTCTATCACACCTGAAGCAACTAAATCCAGGAATATTTAGTTGCCAATCACACCCTTCCTGCAACCATGTTTCACTAATGGCTACAACATCATAATTCCAGGTTATCAATCCACGCTTTAAGCTCATCCACCTTTCTTACAATGCTCCTAGCATTAAAATAGATATATTTAAGATACTCTCCACCTCCTCCTCTCTTTTCATCCCTAACAATGCATTCAAATTTATTATCCTTTTCTTTCTTCTCCCCTACATCTTCAGGCTGAGTGCATCCCTTCTCCATCACCTGCCTTTCCTCCCTCACACACTGTCTCTTTACTTGCTCTACTGGTGAACTAACCTCCTCTCCCATAGTTTCCTCAAATTGATTCCCACCCCCCCATCTTACTAGTTTAAAGTCTGCCCTGTAGCCCTAGCAAACCTCCCCGCTAGGATATTGGTCCCGCCAGGATTCAAGTGTAACCCGTCCTTCTTGAACAGGTCACGCCTGCCCCAGAAGAAGTCCCTCTGTAACCTCTGTCCATGTTAACACCTGTTTTGCCAAAAAAAGAGCAAGATAGTTGGATGCAGGGTTTTGCCAAGCAAAGGTCAGTACCTTTAAGCCGTTTTATTTTCTTTAATATTGAATCCCTCGGCAAAGCATACTTTTTTTTTGGGATCAGCAGTAATGTCATGAAAGAGGATTTAATTCAAGGAAAGTCTCTCCTTTAACTGACTGTAAATCATTTAGGACTCTTTGCATTACTATTTTAAAGATCTGAGTTTGCATTTCTCACTTTAAGGACTGTTCGAGCTGCCGTATCGCAGCTGACTTCCGGTTAAGTTAGTTGTTTGTTTACTTCTGGGGGTTTTTAAGCAGTGTTTAGTAAATGTTTTATTTGTTACAAAAAACCTGTCTCAGTTATATATTCATTGTTGCTGGACCGTAACACAGCAAATTACTATTGAAATAATTAACACGTGCGCTGGCTCAGAAATAAAAAAAACACACCTTAAATCACAGAAATGAAAGAGCTGATAGTAATTTGTCTCAGATGTCTGGAAAAGCAAAACAATTATATCTAATAACTGACGCAGAAAAATCACTTTCTCAGAATCCAGAATCTCAAATCCATAAAGTGATGGAAATTAACACAATAGCCTAGTCCATAACAAAGATTCAAAGTACATTTATTGTCAAAGCATGTGCGGGTGTACTTAACAGGATTCTGAGATATGTCATCCTGCACACAGCCACAAAGGAAAGAAACAGCATGGAAACATCAAAAATCCACCATGTTAAAAAAAAACAAATCATACAAATGGGATAAAGCAAGTGAACAACACGTAGAATATCAAAAATCAGACCCGGAGTACACTACAGGACTACTCAATCTAATTCATTCAGTTCACCGCTGCACTGCCAGCCGACGGCAGATCTCAAAGACATTCTTCGACGAAGTGCCCGATCAAATAGCTCAAAAGCAGTAAAAAAAAGAACAACCTGTGTCCGCAAGCACATGAACTTCAAAGTCCCCCAGAACATGTCCCCAGCGATGAGTCTATGAGATCAGACCTTGCCAGGTGGAACCCAAGACTTCTGTATTTTCCTCGGACAGCAGCTAGGAAAACAAAATAAAATCTTAATGATAAAAAGACAAACATCGCACCATTATCCAAACTTACAGAATGAAAATTGTATAAAGCATCTCATATCTTCTCAGAATAATCTTCAGCTACAGGAGTGCAGGTGACACGGGTTTTCAACATAAGTCCATCAGAAACCCTTTGAGTGCTGAGACGTCAATGAAAATCTCTGTAGACAAGTGGTCTTATCCACCGAATTTATCAAGATTATCGAATAACTCGGCACATAAAGACCAGGAAAAGCTTTGGAATTGCTTAATGTCACTGATCGACGAAAGCAAAGAAACACCCTCAGATTAAGTCAGAACTTTAATCACAGAAATGTCTTCAAATCTTTCAGCAATGCTTGAAAAGGAAATATTGCAGCAGAGTACAAGAACAAATTTCAGGATGACAGAACACTCCAAAGCAGTTTTGCAAACTAGGCATGTTAATCTAGTCCACTTTACAGAATGCAAAATAAAATAATGCCAAGACTCAGATTCAGGAATACTTAAATTGTTTTCTATCATCAGGATATTGAAACTTCTAGCATTCTCGAAATGCTCTTAATATTTCAAAGCTCTCTGTCATCTCGAATTATCCCTTGAGCTTACACCAATGAACTACTTCAAAATATCAGACCAACAGAAATTAAAGAAACGTAGCTACTCAGCTACTGAGGTCTCGTCCACTTATAATACGGGTGGAAGTGGGAAACAGGAAAGGAACAATCTCTCATTGATCGTGTTCTATAATCTCCCCATGGGAACAAAGACATTGAGAAGCACGATGTGGGGAAAAATTTGGAATGGAATGTAACCCTCACCGAGGCTCGTATGGAAACAGCTCAGGAGCCGGCTCTACTAACAGCCACGTGACCCCGTGCTAGGGTCAGTATGTTTTAAGGTTCAGTCAAACAGGAATGCCATGATGTTCTGAGTAATGAAACCTCGATTTAAGTGAACGCTGTGCAAATACTACCCATACGCCATTATCGGTCAGCAAGAATTAGTAGCCTACATCACATAAAGTTATAAAGAATGAATACTTACAAATATTCAGCTTTATCGTACAGTTAGGGGGAAAAGTAAAAGGGAAAAAAAGACAGATTACAGTTAACGCAATCCAAATCTGCATCTCACCTTGAAGTTGCTCCTTTTTACTCACGCGTAGTTGCAAGGACGTGGCTGGCGATGAACCCAGGTGCAAGACATAGGCACTGAGGCAGAGTTGTTAGGTGTTAGCAGCACTGCAAATGCAGAGCCTGTATCTCGAAGAGTCTTTGTACAGAGACAAGGTTCACGTGCAGAATCCAGGAGACGATGCAGAACATAGAACTGAGAGTCCTAACTAACCAAGAAACAAGTTTACTCATACAAGAGGTGACCAACGAACTGGCAGTTCCTTGTGACTCCAGGGTTTTTATCCTGCATTCGCTGATGGAAGGAAGGTGTGTGTAGATAGTGGAACTGGTAATGATTGGGAATTAGACGAGTGGATTGAGGCCCAATTACTGAGGAAATAGCCAGGTGAGAGATGACCAGACCGGACCATGACATACATACATACATACATACATACATACACACACACACACACACACACACACACACACACACACACACACACACACACACACACACACACACACACACACACACACACACACACACACACACACACACACACACACACACACTCTCCCCCTCTCCCCCTCTCCCCCTCTCCCCCTCTCCCCCTCTCCCCCTCTCCCCCTCTCCCCCTCCAGGCTTCTCTGGATCGTCCCGATGAAAATCCTGGATGAGCGAAGGGTCAAGGATGAAGGAGCGTGGAACCCAGGAATGCTCTTCTGGACCGTATCCTTCCCAGCCTACCAGGTATTGGAAACCACTGCCCCGATGGCGCACAGTTGTCGGAAGGTGTATGCTGGATGGTTGTCGATGATACGGACAGGTGGTGGAGTCTCAGCTGGGGGACACGAGGGGCTAGTGTACAGTGGGTCACCCGAGTCAGCTGTTTTCCGTCTAGGGCCCGGGCCTCCAGGGGAGTAGTTAGCCGCTCTCGAGGTCTTCCAGCTTGGGATTGCTCTCAGCACTGGAATCCACCAAAGCGGATAGGGACAGAGACTGTCGTTGATAATCTGCATCCGAGCCTGGGAGGCTGAAGGGGGTATTGTTCGGCTCACTAGGGCCCCCTTTTTCACTGGTGAGCCCTCCCTTTTTGGCTGCTGAGGGCAGGTATCCCAGAAATGTCCTGGCTGGCCACAATAGAAACAATCCCCTGTTCTCCGAAGACGTTCAGCCAGGGTGAGCCGGTTCCTTCCCAGCTGCATCAGTTCTTCCCCCAGGCTGGTGGGGAGAGTTGGAGTAGGAGCTACACTTGGAGTGGCTGGGGAAAGGAGGCTGGTTGAGACTGATAAAGTGGACCGTGGGCTTCCCCGAGGAGCAGGGCGACTGGTTCTTTCACTCAGCCGCTCTTGAAGACGATTATCTAATCTAGTGGCCAGCGAGATCAAAGAGTCCAGATAGTCCATGACGTCCCCCGCTGCCAATTCATCCTTTATCTTGTCCTATCAAAACACCTCTTGTAGGGCCTCATCGTTCCATCCTGAGTCTGCAGCTAAGGTTCGGAACTCGATGGAATACATTGCTCGTAGCAGCCCCATGATGTATGCAATCTTGGATTTATCAGAGGTGTAGGTACATGGCTGTAGCTCCAGGACCCGAGAGCACTGTAACAGGAAGGCCCGGCACCTCCCTAGGTCCCCAGCGTAGGGTACAGACTTGGGGACGTATGGCTCTTGAGCAGACTGTGTTGCTGATCCCAGGGGTGACGCCATCCTGAGCGGTGCAGCTTGGGTAATCAGGATTCTTAGAGGGGACAAAGGGAAGTGGAAACTCGGTCCACCTGCTCACTGAACTTCCATTCATGGATATCGTCCGAAGGTTTTACATGTCCTCTGTAAGAAGTTGGTCATGGGCATCCAGTAGGTAGCCCTGACAGGTGAGGGTCTGTTGTATGGGATCTGTCTCTGCTGGGTTCATTATGGCCATTTTGTTCTGTTTCAAAGATGTGGCTGGAGACGAACCCTGATGCAGGACACCAGCACTGAGGCAGAGTCATTAGGCATTAGCACCACTGTGAATGGAGAGCTGGTATCTAGGAGAGTCTTTATACAGTACAGAGACAAGGTTCATGTGGAGAATCCAGGAGACGACGTGGAACTTAGAACTGAGAATCCTAAATAACCATGAAACGAGGTCAGTCATCCAAGAGTTGACCAATGAACTGGCAGTTCCTTGTTGTGATTACAGGGCTTTTATCCTGCATTACTGATGGGAAGCAGGCGTGTGTTGTTAGTGGAACTAGGAATGACTGAGAATTAGACTAGGAGATTGAGGCCCAACTACTGAGTAATAACCAGGTGGGACATTGCTAGATGGTACCATGACACGCGCTGGATCCACCGTCTGCGTGAATGCAAACAGCACCTTCTGAACGTTTCTCAAAATCCACCTGGAATAAGCAGGCGCTCTTTTAGGAGGTGTGGCCTTCATTCTTGTAGCCATTCGTCTGCACAAAACGCAAGTGGGCTGCTCCTTCTCACGGCACCCTCAACCACCTCCCCTCCCCCCCCCCCCCCCCGTCCTCTCCGCAGATCCCACCAAAAACTCCCGCGAAAATCCGGTCCGTTACAAATCTCACTCCACCCAGTTCTCTCTAGATCCTTTCCCCAATTCCGCCATCCTATTTGGCTGCCGCAGCATTTGTAAATTGAACATCATTGCTCCTTATCTTTTCTCTGGTTCAGAAGCTGTATGTTGTTTTGACTTTCATTAATCGGGAGACTGAGTTCAAGAGCAACGAGAGAATGCTGCAATGTTATAAAATTACGGTTAGACCACACTTGGAGTATTGTTCAGACCTGACTGTCTCATTATAAGAATGGCGTCAAAGGTTTAGAAAGGGTGCAGTGGAGGTATACATTAGTGGGAGGGGAGATAATGAAAAGTTCTGAAGGAGAGGATTACTGACCACCTGGAAAAGCATGGACTGATCAGAAATAACCGATAGCATTTTGTCAGGTTTAAGGTTTTCCCAGCACAGTCAAATAGGTCATTTGGAGAAGGCAATAAAGTATTGATCATGTCACCGCATTCTGCACCAAAGCAGTGTGATCCATCTTGCATGTTGTATAAAATTATTGCTTCAAAATAAGAGGCAGTGGATCCAGGTTTTTGTGATTGGATGCTGGTCATCAGTGATACTACATGCAGACTTAATCATTTGAAATGATTTGGGTGTGGATGTAGGGGATCACATCAGTGAATTCGGAGATATCGTGAAGGATGTTGGAGTTGTTGATTGTGGCGTGGAGGATGCTCCTGAGTTACAGCCTGATTATCGGGGAAGTGGAATGAGAAATGGGTGATACGTTTTATTCATTATGAAGATGTCACTTTGCATTTTGGAATATTAAAGAGGCTGGAGCAGATAGTAAGGTATTAGGAAATTGGAGGAAGGATGAGGACAATGTGTGCAAGTATAAAGGTTCTTGGAGGTGGTTGCTCAGGTAAACACAATGTTAAAATATCCAGTCGGTTGTTAAGTATTAGAACAAAATGGTTGTGCACTAAATTTATCAATGTAATGTCCTAGTTAAGATTTCTACTGTTATGCGTAGGTATTGCATTTCAGAATTTTTCTGCAAAAGCAGTGTTTCCTGCTGGTGAAATGTTTAGGTTTCAGCTAATGAAAAGATGCCAAGGTGTTCGACATAGGAATGTTCTGTCGGCCAATCAGGATGGTGGGATCTGCAGAATGTTCTAGATGGGCTGGGTCTGATAGAGATTTGTGACTGACTGTAGTCTGGTTTGGGGTCTTTTGGCGGGAGCTGCAGAGCGGGAGAGAGGGGGAGATTCTACAAAATTCCGTGGGAAGGAGTGTACTCTTTGCAGGAAATGATTTGTGCAGATGACAGGTTCAAAGGAGAAGGGCCAGTACTGTTAAGAGAGAGCCAGTTTGTTCGAGATGGTCTTCCAAAGAAATTCGGAATATGGTGGGTGCTTCCAGGCAGACCGTAGGTTTGGCGCATAGAGGAATGGTTATACCAGCTTTGGAAGAGACGAGCTCCAACGGTTATGTGCACTTTTAGACTGGTCTAACTGTAATGGGCCTCTTAACTTTTGTTTCTTCTTTCTTTTAAAAACCGTTTGATGAAGTTGAAATGTGTAAATATACCTTCTTTATAATTTCATTCAGTGTATGGTCTTTTATTTCTTGACGCCCGATGACCTACATTTGTTTCTGGGCAGAATTTACATTGCATTCGTTCAAATTGAGGTTTCATTCACGATGTTCCTGTTTGGTTGAACTCCAAATCATACCTACTATAGGCCTATACTGTTTATGAAAGGTGGCCTTCTCTCCATTGAGTCACACGGCTGATAGAATTAGCAGTGCTTGTCTCCAAGCCTGGAGGGAAGGTTACATAAAGGAATGGTCTGAGCTGACCTGTGTTTCTGATATCCATGTTGCAAAAATATGTCATAGTGCTGGAGCCGGTGCAGGAAATGTCAGACCATAATTTTAGAAGCAAAATAAGGCTATTCGCCCCAACGAGTCTGTTCTGCTATTCAACCGTGGCCGACGTAGGTTCAGCCTCCTTCTGCTGAGATTAAACTGGAATATTGCCTGGACGGAGCTTTTCAGTTATCAAGAGAGCCAAGGTAGGATCTGTTTATTTTTCTTGGAGTGAAGAAGGACAATGTGGCCATAAAAGTGTTAGAAGTCTCTGTCACTGGCTTTGTGTCACAATTCTATAATTTCACAACCTCGATTTAAAATAAACTTACCGTGTTGCATCTCTTCCCATTTGATAACACATTTTGCTGGATGGTGTCAGGGTGCATACCTGTAACATACAATATACACCATATAGATACAAACACAGATACACTCACATCATATATACATGTTTGCCATAACCAATACGTCAGTAACACACATAAACACATTCATAGAATGAATAATGTTTATTAAATTTAATGCATAAAAGTTTATTTGTGTTATGTTTGATGTTGTAGAGCACTCATAGCCAACATAGTGCATTTGTTTGTGATTTGGCAGTTCCGGGTTCATTTCGGCAAAGCCATGGTGTTGATCCGGGCTGATATTAGTTGTGTTGGACAGAAACTACACATGCTCAGTGTGCAGCAGAGACATAGCATGGACAATTAGGGGTCTGGAGGGGGATGAATGGTTAAAATGTACATAAAATGACAAATAAATACAACAAACATTATGTTTAGATGTTAGCTTTTGTAAATGCAATATGCAGTAGATAATAATTTTCTTGTGTATTAATTGATTCCTGTCTCCTTGGTGTATGGAAGTGACTTCAATATTCCAAGTGAATGTCTATGAAATTTAAGTATATACACTGTATGCCTCCATAAGCAATCCAGCGATTCAGTTTCCTGTGGAGATGCTCAAAATATAAGACCATAAGACCATAAGATCTAGGAGAAGAAGTAGGCCATTCGGCCCATGGAGTCTGCTCTGCCATTCAATCATGGGCTGATCCAATTCTTCCATTCATCCCCAGTCCCTTGCTTTCACCCCATATCCTTTGATGTCCTGGCTAATCAAGAACCCGTCTATCTCTGCCTTAAGTACATCCAATGACTTGGCCTCCATAGCCACACGTGGCAACAAATTTCACAGATTAACCACGCTCTGTCTAAAGTAATTTCTCAGCATCTCAGTTCTGAAAGGATGTCCTTCAATCCTGAAGTCGTGCCCTCACGCCTTTTCACTCACTCTCACTGTCTGCACTACTAACCTAACACAACCAGCCCCAATCACGCCCACGGTCCACTTTTCCAGTGGGTCCTGTCCCTTCAATTCAATCCCAATGTCCAAATATGCAGAATATATCAATAACCATAAAAGGGTCAATGGAAGTCGGCACTGACACGATATTCAATCAGTGTGCAAAATACAAGAAACTACAAATACAAAATGAAAGAATTAAAATAACTAATAAATAAGCAAGAAATGTCGATAACAGGAGATTAAGAGTCCTTAAAATGAATCTATAGGTTGTAGGAACTTTTCATTTGATGGGTCAAGTGAAGTTGAGTGAATTTATCACCTTTGGTTCCAGAACTCATGGCTGAAGGATAGTAAGTTTCTGAACCAAGTAGTGTGAATTACTGCTTTCCTGTACATCCTTCTTGATGGCAGCAGTGAGATCTCATGGTCTGTAAGGTGGTGATCCCCAATAATAGAACCTGTTTCCCTACAACGCTCTGTGTAGATGAGTTCAATGGCGGGGAGGGCTTTACCCCAATGGAGTGAGTCATATCCACTAGATTTTGTACTATTTTCCTTCCCAGTGCATTGGTGTTTCCATACCATGCTGTGATGCAGGGAATCATTGCTTATTGATTGGCTATTGATCAATGAAGCTAAAAGTCCAAAAGTTGTCCGCAGTACCCTGCATGTGTGGCTGGAGATAAGCGCCAGTTGTAGTGGGTGCTTATCATTGTGATCCAGGTTGAGTAGGCAGTTCATCGTCGTTTGATCTGTGCAAATGATATATTGTATATCTGTGTAAATATGTAATTACCTTATATTTGTTGTACAATTGTTTTACACAAGGGAACACATGTTTTCACATTTGGGAACTTTGTGTGAAAAACTGAGAGCACTTACGAAATCATTTCAACCTACTACTGCTGTGGAGACAGTTATTTTTAAACGACATAGAATCCATACAAACACAAAATGCTGGCAGAACTCAGCAGGCATGACGGCATCTATGGGAGGAGGTAGTGACGATGTTTCTGGCCGAAACCTTTCACCAGGAGTGAAGTAACATTGGATGGACGGGGAGGTGGGGGGGATAAGAAGTGGGGGGACGAATGAAGTAGAGAGCTGGGAAGTGATAGGCTGAAGGGAAATAGGCTAGGGGAAGGTGGAGAATTATGGGAAATAAAAGAGAAAGAAAGGCAGGGCTGGGGGAGATTATAGTGAGGGGGGAAAAGAGGGAGAAAGAGTACCAGATTAAAATTATAGATAGGGATGAAGTAAGGGGGGGGGGGGAGACAGGGCTATCAACGGTGGTCTCTGAGTTGAATGTTCATGCCCGCAGGTAGGAGGCTACCTAGGTGGGAGATAAAGTATTGCTCCATCAACCTGCATGTGGCCTCATCTTGACGGTAGAGGAGGCCATGGACAGACATATCGGAGTGGGAGTGGTCTGTGGAACTGAAGTGTGTGGCCACAGGGAGATCCCGCCACTGCTGGAGGACTGAGCGCCGGTGTTCGGTGAAACGGTCTCCCAGTCTGAGTCGGGTCTCCCCAATGTATAAATGGCCGCATTGGTAGGACGGGATACAGTATATCACCCCAGCTGACTTGCAGGTGAAGTGGTGCCTCACCTGAAAAGACTGTCTTGAGCCTAGGATGATGATGAGGGAAGAAGTGTGGGGGCAGGTGTAGCACTTCTACCATTTGCAAGGATAAGTGCCTGGAGGGAGGTCAGTGGGGAGAGATGGGGGGGGGGGGAATGAATGGACAAGGGAGTCGCGTAGGGAGTGATCCCTGCAGAAAGCCGAGAGTGGGGAGAGGGGAAGATTTGTCTGGTGGTGGGATCCTGTAGGAGGTGACTGAAGTTACGGAGGATTATACGTTGGATCTGTAGGCTGGTAGGGTGATAGTTGAGGACCAGGGCGACTCTATTCCTGGTGGGCTGGCGGGGGAATGGGGTCAGGGCAGGGGTGCGTGAAATACGGGAGATGCGATGGAGGGCAGAGTTGATAGTGGACGAAGGAAAGCCACTTTCTTTACAAAAGGAAGACATCTCCTTTGTCCTAGAATGAAAGGCCTCATCCTGAGAGTAGATGCAGCGGAGGCGGAGGAATTGAGAGAAAGGGATAGCATTTTTGCAGGAGACAGGGTGAGAGGAGGAATAGTCTAGGTAGCTGTGAGAGTCTGTAGGTTTGTAGTAGACATCGGTAGATAGGCTATCTCCAGAGATAGAAACAGAAAGATCTAGAAAGGGGAGGGAGGTGTTGGAAATAGACTAGGTGAATTTGAGGGTGGGGTGAAAGTTGGAGGCGAAGGTAATGAAGGTAATACACACAGCATGTGTGTAGGAAGCAGCGCCGATGTAATCGTTGATATAACATAAGAAAAGAGGAGGATAGATACCGGTGTAGGCTTAGAACATAGATTGCTCCACATGGCTGACAAAAAGGCACGTGTAGCTAGGACCCATGCGGGTGCCCATGGCTACACCTTTAGTTTGGAGGAAGTGGGAGGAGCCAAAGGAGAAATTGTTAAAGGTGAGAACTAATTCCACAAGGAAGAAAAGAGTGGTGGCAGAGGATGACTGGCTGGGTCTCGAATCCAGGAAGAAAGGGAGAGCTTGGAGAGCTTCCTGGTGGGGGATAGAGGTATATAGGGACTGGACATCCATGGTGAAAATAAGGCGGTGGGGGCCAGGGAACTAGAAATCTTTGAAGAGATGTAAAGCATGGGAAGTATCACGGACATAGGTGGGCTTTGCTACCTCACTACTTTTTATCTATATTTATTATAACACTATTTATTTACTTAACTATTAACTATATATAGTTATTGTAATTGACAGGTTTTCCTCTATTATTATCTATGGCATTGTACTGCTGCTGCAAAGGAAAGAAATTTCATGCCAAATGCCGGTGATACTGAACCTGGTTCTGATTCAAATTCATACCTTCCATCTGCACTTCCCTGGTCTTTTTTGGGACAAGTCATGGCATGGCAGTTAAACCTATTTCTTTGATGTTGGTATCCTAACCTGAGTCGCCAGGGCTCACTGAGAGACAATGTTATGTCCATCCAGTAATTGCATGGAGTTTGGATGGTGGCGCTATCTTGGAGGACTGTCCCATATCGGGGTGTTTCCCAAGGAGGAGAATCACTGGCAGCACCACCCCTAGAGGTCCCTGTTCAGTTTTCTGCTACTGCTTTATCTTGAATCTTGAATCTCCATGAAATGTACTTTAATTCAATTAAACTTTTCATTTGGTTCACTTCAGTTAATGCAAACACTTGGTCTTTATACATTTTACTGCCTCCATCATTTTTGTATTTTATCACTGTTTTCTTTTTCCACTTATTCAGTTAACTTTTCCATTTGCTCTGTTAACTTACGTATTCCATTTTCCAACTCAACATGTATTTGTTTCTTCAACTGCAATAAGACCGCTGACGGCTAATGTCCATCCAGATTTCATCTTTCCGTCAGGCAAACTCTGACTCTTACCCTTTGTCATTTTAATATGGTCCAGCTGTCACATTTCATTTGACTCAATGTTGATAGTATACTTCATCTGGATTTCTTCAATTTTCTTGTGAAATTTAAATGCTTTGTTCAGGTATGAACTCAAACCTTATTCATTAATTCCCACATGACAAATGGAGATTCAGTTCCCCCTTTTTTCTGCAGTGCATCCTCTATTGCCAAAGATGAAGCCACACTCATGTCGAAGGAGCAACAGTTTGATATTCTGTCTGGGAATCCTTCAACCAGGTGGCATGAACATGATTCCGATAATTGCCACCTCCTCTTCTCCTTCACCACTCCCCATTCTTGTTTACCTCTCACACCTTCTCTTCCACCCTGCATATCATCATCCGATTCCAACCTTCTCCAGCCCTTTATCTCTTTCAGCAAACACCTCCCCAGCTCTTCTTCACTACATCCACTCCTGCTCCCCCTTCTAGTTTCACTTTTCACCATCTCTAACCTTCTTATTCTAACTTTTCCCCTCCTTTGGAGTCCTGGTGAAGGGTTTCGGCCCATAACTCTTTTCTGTAGATGCTGAGTTCCGACGTTTTGTCTGTGCTGCTTTAGATCTCCAGCATCTGCAAATTTTCTCATGTTTCTCCTGTTTTGAAGATTCCTATAACTCTGTCCTGCGTGATGCAGTAAACATGCCAGTTGTCTTTCCTTCAACACACATTTCTTGAGTATACACAGGAGCTGCTTATAATCACAGGATCGTACCAGTGGAAGCAAGTTTCTATTTATAAAAAAATAATCAGTAAAAGAGTACATATGATGAACCTGAGAGAAATAAGAATATTCCTTTTCTTGGGGGTGTAAAAAATGCCACACGTCAAGAATACCACATTGAGATAAAAAAGATTTTAAAGGTAAGACTGATTTATTAGTGACAGGGGTTTTACTTGAAGAGCGGTCTAATATAGGGTCAAGCCAAAAATTAAAATCTACACCCATCACTAAGGAATACCAATTCAAATCAGGCAGAAGAGAGAAAAGACGTTCAAGAACAAGGAGTCATCTGTATTTGAAGCGTATACATTCACAAATATGATTAGTTTATTCCCAAGACTATCCGAAACAATAACAAAGTGCCCATTTGTATCAGAAATTACATTATGTTGAATAAAGGATAAATTCTTATCAAACAGGATAGAGACGCCACTCAATCTAGATTGAGAGGGTGAGTGAAAATGTATACCTTTCCATCCTTTGAAAGAATATGAAATATCATCTTTACGAATACAGGTTTCTTGGAGAAAGATTATATGAGTTTTAAGTTTCCGGATATAAGAGAAAATCTTATTTCATTTAACCGGGTTATTTAGACCTTTCACATTAAAACTGAGTATATTAATAAAAGAATCCATCAAGTAACCTTTAGTAATGTATAAAAGGTCATCACAGACATGTAGATAGTGAATACGTAAAACAGTAAAAACATCCAATCAGCTTTATAGAAGAACCCATTACCTCCCTCCCCCCCGCCCCCCCAAAGAGAGAAATCAGCCAAGGGAGGCTGGAGACTAATTCTAACATTCCCAACCCAAAACTCCTGTGGCTCCGGAAAATATATATGTATAGCTGCGCTGAATAAATGATTGTAATTATATATATACAAAAAAAATCGAAGTAAATAAGTTTGCTAATTATGATTAAAAAAAACCATGGGATAATGTAAGTATTAGTCTCGGTAGAAAAGGAAAGACAGATAAAGAAAATCAATAAGTAAAACAACATATACTCGTGGGTGCAAAAAAAGAGTAAAGAAACAAATAGAAGATAATTAAAAAGGGAACCGGTTTAGATAGCTTCCTACATAACACTGAGAGAATATAACGTATTGTTTAAAAACAGCTGCAAAAAACAGCAAAAGAGAAAATGGATGCAGTCTGCCTGCATATTTTGCATAGTTTGGGAGATAACAAGGTCCCAGTTACTTAGTCAAACAAATGATTAAAACTTCGGTAAAACCAAGAAACCTTGTTATCAACAAAACGCCAATTACTTGATTGAACACCTGAAGTTAAAACATTTAACATAAAACAACTCAAAGTTGAATTTAAGGATGGAGACTTTGTAAAAGTTTCTTAGCTTCTTCAGGCTTCGTAAACCAAGAAACCTTATTATCAGAAATATTAACCTTGAGTTTACACGGCTCTCTGAGAGAAAGGCGACAGCCAAGCTTAAAACGATCAGACATGACCTCTTTAAAAGCCTGTCTAGCTCTTAGAACTTCCGGTGGATAATCTTGAACAATCCGATACTGTTGATCATGAAATTGTAATATATGTTTCTTCCTTGATTCACGAAGGATCTGTTCTTTAATCTGATAGTCATAAAAGTGAATGATAATAGAGCAAGGTTTGGCAGGGTCCCATTTAGGTGGGGTAACTTGGTGAACGTGCTCAAGTTTTGGTAATTCCGATAATATATCAGGGAATAAATCTTTCAGCATATGAGCACAAAAATCAATAGGTTGATTACCCTCCAGTTTTTCAGGAAGTCCAAAAATTCCTATATTGCACCTTCAGTTCCTGGTCTCCAGATCTGTAAGTTTCTTCAGTAACACATCGTATTTTTTAAGTTGTTCCTTAGAAATTCTCTTGAAACCTTCGATATCCTTCTGCAACACCAGCAGAGATTCTTCATGTAGCTTAATATGAGTTTCGTGGTCATTCACAGTCTTCTGTATACTTCCAAGTTTCCGATTAAGCATTTTCAGTTCAGATTTAACCAGGTCGAAGGAATTCTGTAACAAATCAAACTTGGATTCCAAGTCATCCAATTTATCCAATTTTTCGAGTTTCTCTGGCATTTGTTGAATCATTTCAGTCAAAGTCTCTAAAGTAGTCTCTCTTTTTGACGGCTTTCACAATAAACCTGCGTGACACAGTAAACAAGCCAATAGTCTTTCCTTCAACACACATTTCTTGAGAATATACAGGAGCTGCAAAATTGATAGGTATCCGTTAGTCTCGTGAGACCGTGTATTTGCGCCTTGGTAGGTTCTCCAGGGCGTAGGCCTGGGCAGGGTTGTATGGGAGACCGGCTTGCAAGTCTCACCTGTCCAAGAGAAGGGCACTGGGACCCATACTTGGCACCGGTGTCGTGTGTTGTTAAGTGCCTTGCTCAAGGACACAACACGCAGCCTCAGCTGAGGCTCGAGCTAATGACCTTCAGATCACTAGACAATTTTAGACCAACACAAAATTACTGTATATAATGCGCGTTGTGTTTCTACAAAGGCAACACCCTCTCGTCTCATCTATGTCTCCCAACAACATGGGCATAACAATATTTGTTTAATTCCTCCGATATTTTATTATTCCCCTGTCCCAGCCCAGTTATTTTTCTCCCTGTTAACAGATGAAGAAACAGACGGGGTGGGGTGTGAAGGGAGTGTAGTTGTGGGGAAGGGCCGGTGTGAGAGGAACAGACCAGAGGAAGGGTATCTCGCCAATACACACTATTCCTAGGACCTTTTTACCAGCGAACACCGCAAACCGAAGGGTCCACACTAGCTCGATGGTGTCGCTTCACAGTCACCGTCACCCTGTAATCAGCGAACCAATCCGATGGCTCCTTATCCGTCTGGTCAGTGGCTGCTATCAGTTGACCCAATCAGGGAGTGTGGTATTCTAGCAGCCAATTAGTGAACGCGGCAGCCTGGTGACAGACATTCAGATCTGTGGTAATAATCGTGTCCAATTGGATTGTTCCACAAGTACTTCAGCCAATCCTAGACCGTGGATCCATCGGCTGTCCAATCAGACCCCAGCACCCCATGAGCTAACTTCTGCTGCCACGCGTCTAAGATCCAAGATAGAGATGGGAGTGAAGTGTTGAGGGCACAGTAGGGAGGGAAAGGGGGAAGAAAAGTGGAAGCAATGTAAGAGGGTGAGAGAAGGAAGACAACACGCAAACGTGTGCTCCTGTGGGTCAATATCTGTCTTCAGTCTCTACTCCCCAAACCCAAAGTCACCTGGTAATCTCAGTTGCCACATACAGCTGTGGAGGCCCAATCAATAAGGGTTTTTTAAGGAGGTGATTGACAGGTATCTAATTAGTCAGGGTATCAAGGGATATGGGAAAAAAGCCAGAAACTGGAACTAGACGGGAGAATAGTTTAACTCATGGTGGAGTGGTGGAGCAGACTCGATGGGCCAAATGGCCTACATCTGCTCCACTGTCTTGTGAGGAGGAGGTGGGCAGCTGGGGGTGTTGGTCAGTGAAAGGGTGGGATGTAAGGGACCTCAAAGATCCTGCCCTCTAACACTGTCCGGTGTCACTGGACCTCACACAGCATCCAGGTCAGCCTCACCCACAACACATGCCCTGTCCCTAGGCCAAACACATCCTCTGTTATTCAACTCCCCATGCCTTCCTCCCTAGTTCATTTCCATAAGCTACCTTCCTACGTTATCATCTCGAACCAGTCTATCCCTTCCTCATTCCCCTCAGTCTCCCCACTGACTCCAAATACCCCCATCCCTCATTTTGCCACTGACCACTCCCTCAATCATCACCTCTCTCTCTACTCTTCTTCCTTTCAAACTCATCTCCCTGTCCTTTACCCCTGCACTATATGCAAAACCCCTCCCCTTCATTCACTTGCCCCTACCATTGCCCCTATACCCTCCACTTTGCCTGTCCAACTTACTCCTTTCCCTCATCCCTATTCTTTCCACCACCCCTGCTTCCTTCACCTTCACTATTCACACTCCACCATTCCCGTTCCACACTTCACCATTCCCTTCGCACACTCCACCATTCCCGTTCCACACTTCACCATTCCCTTCCCACACTCCACCATTCCCGTTCCACACTCCACCATTCCCGATCCACTCTCCACCATTCCCGATCCACTCTCCACCATTCCCGATCCACACTCCACCATTCCCTTCCCACACTCCACCATTCCCTTCCCACACTCCACCATTCCCGTTCCACACTCCACCATTCCCGTTCCACACTTCACCATTCCCGTCACACACTCCACCATTCCCATTCCACACTTCACCATTCCCGATCCACACTCCACCATTCCCTTTTCCATTCTTCCCCTTCCCTCTGGCCTGTCCCAACTTCATTTCTACCTCTGTTTTGTTCCTCCATTCTTTCACACATCCACCAACCCCTCCCCTTCATATCTGTGCTGCCCTTAACTCCACTCCATGATTCTACCACACGACAAACACACTCCTTCCCTACCACCCTCCCTCAAAACCATCTCTCCCTGCTCACCCCAGCCTCCCTATCCGTAACACAATCTATCTTCCATTTCCCTCTTTCAACCTTCTGTTCCCCCTCACCTAATCCTAAGCTCTCCCCTTTCATTCCCCACCACTTCACCCGTCCACCCCACAGTAATTTAAAAGTTGTTGCAAAGCTTGGAGTGTCAGAGTTCATGGTTCAATTCCAGTGTGCTCCCTGTGGACCCCATCCATCTCTCTGTAATCCCCTCCAGCCCCTGAACCCATCTATCTCTCGGTCATACCCTATGGCCATTACACCCATCCCATCACTGTGAAACCCATTCTGGCTCATTTTCCTATCCATCTCTCTGTAATCTCCTCCAGACAGTGCACCCATCCATCTCTCTGCAACCCCCTCCAGCACCTGCACCCATCCATCCTTCTGTTACAACTTCTGGCCCAAAAACATCTCCATCTCTCTGTAACCCCCTCCAGCCCTAATATTCATTCATTTCTTAGTAACCCCCCCCCCCTTTGGTGTAGACAAAAATCTGTCTCTCTGTAAACCCCTCCAGTCCTTCCACCCTTCCATCTCTCTGTAAACCCTTACAGTCCTTCCACCCATCCATCTCTCTGTAAACCCTTACAGTCCTTCCACCCATCCATCTCTCTGTAAACCCTTACAGTCCTTCCACTCATCCATCTCTCTGTAAACCCTTACAGTCCTTCCACCCATCCATCTCTCTGTAAACCCTTACAGTCCTTCCACCCATCCATCTCTCTGTAAACCCTTACAGTCCTTCCACCCATCCATCTCTCTGTAAACCCTTACAGTCCTTCCACCCATCCATCTCTCTGTAAACCCCTCCAGTCCTTCCACCCATCCATCTCTCTGTAAACCCTTACAGTCCTTCCACCCATCCATCTCTCTGTAAACCGCTACAGTCCTTCCACTCATCCATCTCTCCGTAAATCCCTCCAGTCCTTCCACCCATCCATCTCTCTGTAAATCCCTCCAGTCCTTCCACTCATCCATCTCTCTGTAAATCCCTCCAGTCCTTCCACCCATCCATCTCTCTGTAAACCCCTGCTGTCCTTCCACTCATCCATCTCTCTGTAAATCCCTCCAGTCCTTCCACTCATCCATCTCTCTGTAAACCCCTGCTGTCCTTCCACTCATCCATCTCTCTGTAAATCCCTCCAGTCCTTCCACCCATCCATCTCTCTGTAAATCCCTCCAGTCCTTCCACCCATCCATCTCTCTGTAAACCCCTGCTGTCCTTCCACTCATCCATCTCTCTGTAAATCCCTCCAGTCCTTCCACCCATCCATCTCTCTGTAAATCCCTCCAGTCCTTCCACTCATCCATCTCTCTGTAAACCCCTGCTGTCCTTCCACCCATCCATCTCTCTGTAAACCCCTGCTGTCCTTCCACCCATCCATCTCTCTGTAAACCCCTCCAGTCCTTCCACCCATCCATCTCTCTGTAAACCCCTACAGTCCTTCCACCCATCCATCTCCCTGTAAACCCTTACAGTCCTTCCACCCATCCATCTCTCTGTAAACCCCTCCAGTCCTTCCACTCATCCATCTCTCTGTAAACCCCTGCAGTACTTCCACCCATCCATCTCTCTGTAAACCCCTCCAGTCCTTCCACCCATCCATCTCTCTGTAAATCCCTCCAGTCCTTCCACCCATCCATCTCCCTGAAACCCTTACAGTCCTTCCACCCATCCATCTCCCTGTAAACCCCTACAGTCCTTCCACCCATCCATCTCTCTGTAAATCCCTCCAGTCCTTCCACCCATCCATCTCCCTGTAAACCCTTACAGTCCTTCCACCCATCCATCTCCCTGTAAACCCCTACAGTCCTTCCACCCATCCATCTCTCTGTAAACCCTTACAGTCCTTCCACCCATCCATCTCTCCGTAAACCGTTACAGTCCTTCCACCCATCCATCTCTCCTTAAACCCCTCCAGTCCTTCCACCCATCCATCTCTCTGTAAATCCCTCCAGTCCTTCCACCCATCCATCTCTCTGTAAACCCTTATGGTCCTTCCACTCATCCATCTCCCTGTAAACCTCTGCAGTCCTTCCACCCATCCATCTCTCTGTAAACCCCTGCTGTCCTTCCACCCATCCATCTCCCTGTAAACCCCTACAGTCCTTCCACCCATCCATCTCTCTGTAAACCCCTGCAGTCCTTCCACCCATCCATCTCTCTGTAAACCCCTCCAGTCCTTCCACTCATCCATCTCTCTGTAAACCCCTGCAGTACTTCCACCCATCCATCTCTCTGTAAACCCCTCCAGTCCTTCCACCCATCCATCTCTCTGTAAATCCCTCCAGTCCTTCCACCCATCCATCTCTCCGTAAATCCCTACAGTACTTCCACCCATCCATCTCCCTGTAAATCCCTCCAGTCCTTCCACCCATCCATCTCCCTGAAACCCTTACAGTCCTTCCACCCATCCATCTCCCTGTAAACCCCTACAGTCCTTCCACCCATCCATCTCTCTGTAAATCCCTCCAGTCCTTCCACCCATCCATCTCCCTGTAAACCCTTACAGTCCTTCCACCCATCCATCTCCCTGTAAACCCCTACAGTCCTTCCACCCATCCATCTCTCTGTAAACCCTTACAGTCCTTCCACCCATCCATCTCTCCGTAAACCCTTACAGTCCTTCCACCCATCCATCTCTCCTTAAACCCCTCCAGTCCTTCCACCCATCCATCTCTCTGTAAACCCTTATGGTCCTTCCACTCATCCATCTCCCTGTAAACCCCTGCAGTCCTTCCACCCATCCATCTCTCTGTAAACCCCTGCTGTCCTTCCACCCATCCATCTCCCTGTAAACCCCTACAGTCCTTCCACCCATCCATCTCTCCGTAAACCCTTACAGTCCTTCCACCCATCCATCTCTCTGTAAACCCCTGCAGTCCTTCCACCCATCCATCTCTCTGTAAACCCCTACAGTACTTCCACCCATCCATCTCTCTGTAAACCCCTGCAGTACTTCCACTCATCCATCTCTCTGTAAACCCTTACAGTCCTTCCACCCATCCATCTCCCTGTAAACCCCTGCAGTCCTTCCACCCATCCATCTCTCCGTAAACCCTTACAGTCCTTCCACCCATCCATCTCTCTGTAAACCCCTCCAGTCCTTCCACCCACCTATCTCTCCGTAAACCCCTCCAGTCCTTCCACCCATCCATCTCTCTGTAACACATTCTGGCCCCTGCACCCATCCATATCTTAGTAAACCTGTTGCAGCCCAACAACATCCAACAACAGAACGGTTTTGGGAAAAAAACAGTATAAAAATTTATTATGAAGTACACATTCGGAAGCAGTAAATTTAGAACAATTGTACAAGCTGGAGATCTTTGGCAAAATCAGGAAATGCTGGAAGCCCGAGACAGGTCAGGCAGCATCAGTGGAGAGAGAAATGTGTAACCTGAAACATTAACTCACCACAGATGCTGGACAAACCATTAACTCTGACAATGCACAGCTTAAAAATGTGCCCTTTGCCCAATACCCATCACCAGGCTCTCTGGCTGAAAGACTGAGCGTGATTTCACTGGTGAAACTTTCACCAGTTCATGTTGGCAGGGAGTGCACAATATTAACAATAAACCACTTGCAATGTGTGGCCATCCACAGACCCAGAATCTTGAGAGAGGCTTCACAGGACCCTTCACTGCATCCGTCACCCTGGGTTTTGCACAGGCTCCACCCCCAACTCCATCGTTCACGATGTCAATGGTTAATCAGTCAATGAGAATTGGGAGGGATGTCCCGGGAGCGATTGTGGGATGGGAACAGGAAGTTACAGTGTGGGTGCTGCAGTACATTGTGAAGCTCAGTGTGACTGATCAGCTGGGGCTGACAAGTTTATCGAAGGGAAAACTGCTAACTGAAGGTGTTATATTTGAATGCACGCTGCATGCAAAATAAGATAGATGGTCTTGTAGCACAGTTAGAGATTGACAGGTATGATGTTGTGGGCATCACTGGGCCATGGGAAATAAAATTATTGTTGAGAGCTTAATATCCATGAATACACATTGTATTGAAATGACAGGCAGGTAGACAGAGGGTGTAGCAAGTCCCTGTTGATAAAATTAAATCATATCCTTGGAAAGAGGTGACATAGGATTGGAAGATCATTGGATAATTAGAAGGAGACGTAAAGCAGGAATACAGGGAACATTTCTGATTGGTTGCTGCTGACGTTATGTTCCACAGGGTTCGGTGTTGGGACTTATTCTTTTCACGTTGTGTATCAATGATTTGGGTGATGGAGTTGATGGATTTGTACACAAGTTTGTGGATGATTTGAAGATAGCTAGAGGGGCAGATGGTGTTGCAGAGACAGAGAGGCTGCAAAAAGACTTGGACAGATGAGGAGATTGGGCAAAGATGTGCCAGGTGGAACATCGTGTCGGGAGCTAAATGGTCATGCACTTTGGGAGGAGGAATGAAACAGTAGACTATTTTCTAAACAGGTAGAAAATTCATAAATCCAAAGTGCAAAGGAAATACGACCACAAACAAGAGTAACTCTGCAGATGCTGGAGATCCAAGGAACTCAACTATGGAAAAGAGTACAGTTGCTGTTTCAGGCCAGAACCCTCGGTGCATGTGATTCCCTGTGCAGGATTCTCTAAAGGTTAACTTGCAGTTTAAGTCGGTGGTGAGGAAGGCAGATGCAATGTTAACATTGATTTTGAGAGAACTAGAATATAAAAACAAGGTTGTAGTGCTGAGGTTGGTGATGCCTCATTTGCAGTTTGAGGCACTTTTCTCTGAAAAGATGTGCTGACATTGGAGAGGGTTCAGAGCATGTTCAGAAAATAATTCTAGATTTGTATGTCTTATCAGGTGAGCAGCATTTGGTAGCTCTGGGCCAGTACTCACTGAAATGTAGAAGAATGAGAGAGGACCTCATTTTACCCTATTGAATGTTGAAACTACCAGTTAGCCTGGATGTGGAGATGATGTTTCTGATTGTGGGAGAATATTCAACCAGAGGTTGCAATGTCAAAATAGAAAGACGTCTAATTGAAATGGAGATGAGGAGGGATTTCTTTAGCCAGAGGTTACTTCAGCTGTGGAATTTGTTACATCTGCCAGCTTTGGGGGCCAGATTGCTGAGTGTATTTAAGGCTGAGGTTGATTGATTCCTGATAAGTCAGGCATGGAAGATTTTGTGGAGCAGAAGAAAGGGATTGAGAGGGAAGTGGCCCAGACTTGATCAAATAATGGAGCTGACTCGACAGGCTGAATGGCCTGATTCTGCGCCAATGTCTTGTGGTCTTATGCACTTCACCCAGGTAGAAAAAAAGTGAGAACATGAATGATGTAGGGTTTCGGGTGGGGATACAGGAGAGAATACTGAGAGAGGACAAGAAAGTTGTAGATTCTCAGGACTAGAATCAGGAGGAAAGGTGGCCAGGGTTAGATCTGAGCAGCAGGGAGAAAAAGGAGGGACGGACAGGCAGATGAGTACTGGACACAGGTCTGTGTGCAGTAGAGAGGATCCCAGATTTGGGAGTGAGGTTACCACCAGTCACTGCAGAACCCACAGTATATAAAGTAATTTGGAATTGTTGAACAAAGGCAGGGGTACCAGTGGAGGGGAGGACCCCTACACACACCCTCTGTGCTTGTGGGACCAGGAGGGAGTGGGCATCATTTCGCAGTGAATGGGTTTGGATGTTGCTGTTCCGATGGAGGAAGTATCTGTGAGCTGGGTTCTATTCCAAGTCATTAGTTGCAGGCTCCTTCTTTTGATCTTCCAAAGGCTGGCTCTCCACTTGGCCTGTGGGATAGAGAGAAGAGTTGAGGGTTTCCAGTCGTTACTGATACCTGGCCTTCTCTAAAGAATCTCCCAGTGACCCTCAACCCAACATATGTTCATCTGGTCCCTACTCATCCTCTGCAATGTCACCTGCACAGCCACAAATCACAACACCCCAACTCCCTTCCTCATTCTCATCTTCACCGACATGTCCCATAAACTTCACTTTAGTTGCTCTGCCTCTACGTTTTACACTGGTCAATAAACCCAAAACATCACGCCCTCACAAGTCAAAGTCTCGCCATCATATGTCACAATTGAGTGTGTGGAGGACAGTAAATCCCAGTGATTGGGTGTGTAGGGAAATTGTAAACCAATAACCAGTTATGAGTGGTACAGAGTACTCCATTTTCCATATGTGTGGGGACAGTGTAACCCAGTGACTGGGTGTGTGGGGACAATGTACCCCAGTGATTTGGGGTGTGTGGGGACAGTGTAGCCCAGCAACTGGGTGTGTGGGGGACAGTGTATCTCAGTGACTGGGTTGTGTGGGGACAATGCACCCCAGTGACTGGGTGTGTGGGGGACAATGTACCACTGTACTGGGTGTGAGGAGGACAGTGTACCTCCAGGGACTGTGTGCATGGGGGGAGAGAGTGTTTCCGATTGACGAGGTGAGTGTGGAGTGTGTACATCAGTTACCTGTGTTCCCCAGTGACTGGGTGTGTGGGGACCGTGCACCCCAGTGACTATGTGTGGGGGATAATGAGATCCAGTGACAGTGTATGGAGGGGGGTTGGTGTACTCCAGTGACTGAGTGTGTGGAGGACAGGGTAACACCAGTGACTGGATATGCGGGAGGACAGTGTACACCAGTGACTAGACATGTGGATGTTAGTGTAGCCCAGTAATTGGGTCTGTGGGGGGCCGCGTGTCCCAGTAACTGTGTGTGGGGGGAATATGTACACCAGTATCTGGGCGTGCGGGTATACTGTACACCAATGACTGGATGTGAGCAGGACAGTGTATCCCAGTGACAGAGGACAAGGGGGAGTGTACCCCAGTGATGGGGTGTGTAGAATACAGTGTAACCCAGTGACTGGGTGTGTGGGAACAATGTACCCCAGTGACTGGGTGTGTGGGGCAGTGTATCCTAGTGACAGGTGTAGGGGATGATGTAACCCAGGGATTTGGTGTGTGGGGGATGTTGTACCCCAATGATTTGGTGGGTGGTGGACGGTGTACCCCGGTGATTTGGTGTAGGGAACAGTGTACTTCAGTGACTGTATATGTGGGGGACGGTAGACTCAAGTGACTGGTTGTGTGAGGAAAATGTACCACATTGACTGTGTGAGTGATGGGTTTAGCACCAGTTATAAACCCAAATCTGGGTGATAAAGAACAGGAAGTGGAATGTCCAAGATCGAGGTCAGCACAATTTACTGCAGATCCATAAGACACCTGTCACTAGGATACACTGACCCACACACCCAGTCAATGGGGTACATTGTCCCCACACACCCAGTCATTGGTGCAGAGTCCCCTGCACACCAGTCACTGAGGTACACTGTCTCTCCCCCAACATCCAGTAACTGGGGTATACAGTCCCCAGACATCCAGTTACTGAGGGGCACTGTCACCCACACATCTGGTCAGTAGTGTGGTCAGCACAATTTACTGCAGATCCGTAAGACCATAAAATAATAGTGGAGGTTTAAGGCATTTAGCCCTTTGAGCCTGTTCCATCATTTAATTATGGTTGGTTCCTTATGCAGCCCCATTCTCCTGCCTTTTTTCTGTAACCCTTAACTACTCTACCAATTGAAAACCTTTCAATCTCATCCCTAAATTCCAGATTCCTGACCTCTGGCTAAAAAAATTTCTTCTCACCTCAGTTTCAAAAGCACATCTCTTTATTCTGAGGCTGTGCCCTTATATCCTGGACTCTCCCACTGACATAAACATCCTCTGCACCTTCATGTTATTCAGGCGCTTCAGTATCTATTGTGATTTAGTGCAATCTGTTCCTTCACCCTTCTGAAATCCATCCTTTTCAGGCCCAAAGCTACCAAACACTCCTCATACCTGAAGACTTCCACTCCTGTAATTATTCTAGTGAACATGATCTGGACCCTCTCCAGAGGCAGCACAAATTTCCTTAGATACAGAACCCAAATTGTTCACAATATTCCCTATGGGGTCTAAGCAACTCCTTGTAAAGCCTCAGCAGTCTGTTCTTGCTATTATATCCACACCCTTTCAAAACTAAATACTAACAATGTATTTCCCTTCTTTTATACTGACTCAACGTGAATTGTCTGTCCATTTCATTCCAGGCTACAACTTTATTCTTCCTCTCAGAGTGCATAAACCCTCATTTACTAAAAATTGTCTTCCATCTGCCTGTTCTTTGCCCATTCCCCCAATCTCTCCAAGTTCTGCAGCAGACTCTGTGCCTCTGTGACACCAACTGTACCTCCAGCTCGCTTGACCCTGATATATCCTCAATACCATCTGTTCCTTCATCTGGATCATTCACGTATACAGTGAAAAGCTGCCGTCCCAACCCTGAACCCTTTGATTCTCCATTGGTCTGTGGCAGGTGTTCTAAAAAAGCATTTTATCCCCACTCTCTCTAATTTCTGCCAGTCAGACAATCTTCTATCCATGCTGGTACCTTACCTACAGCGCCATGGGCACTTAACTTGTTTAATAGCCTCGAGAGTGGAACCTTGTCAAATGCCTTGTAAAAGTTGTCAATTGCTTGTGCTTACTCTCCTTTCTCGAGTCAGCCTGTTACCTTCTCAAAGATCTAGAATAAAATTGTGCAAACTTCACCCTATTCTGTCACATACTTCCAAGTATTCTGTAACTTCAGCTTTTATAATAGCTTTTAAAACCTTACCAATTGCCAGGGTCAAGCTAACCAGCCTTCCAGGGTTCAAGTGTAATCGACCCCTTTGCACAGGTTATCCTTCCCCAGAAGAGATAACAGTAATCCAGAAATCTGAAGAGGTGATAATAGGAGGTACAATGAGGTCGTAATCCCCGGGTTGCAGGAGGCAGATAACTGGATGACTGTCAGAAGACAGGGAAATGGGCAGCCAGTACAAAGTACCCCTGTGGCCATTCTCCGCAATATTGATTATACCTTGTTGGATGCTGTTGAGGGGGATGACCTACTGGAGTTGGGGGAAGGGGTAGCTGGGGAAGTGCCACCATGACCAGGTCTCTAGACTCTAGAACTGTGTCCTGCGCTATGGCCCAGAAGGGAAAGGAGGAGAAGAGGACTGCAGTAACAGTAATGATAGGGGATTCCATAGTTAAAGAAGTACACAAGGTTTGCTGTGGATGTAATAGACACCTGGATGATATGTTGCCTCCCATGTGCCATGGCCACTGACATCTCAGACCGAGCCCATGTCATTCTAAAGGCGGAGTGTCAGCATCCAGAAGTCTTGGTACAAACGAGGCGCATTTGGCAGAGAACTGTGCACCTGAGGAACTGGTGCAGGAGGCAGTGGTTCAGATTTCTGGATCAACGGGATCTCTGCTGAGGAATCTATGACCTTCTCAAAAGATATGGGTTGCACCCAAATCCAAAGAAGACAAATATCCTTGCAGGCAGTTTGCAAGAGATGTTGAAATTATCTTTTACATTATTGGATAATTTTACCCTTGTATTTCATCTTTTTTACCTTATTGGTTTTTAAATTGTTCTCTGCTAGGTCTTAAAAACTTCCATCTAAACTTCACCATATTGTATGCCTCCTTTGCTTTGCTTTTATGCTGCACCTGAATCCTTGTCCTCTCCATTGAGTGAGGGTCCATCCCCACTGGGACTGTGGAACAAGAACAGAAGTTCCACTGGGATGGAAACCCACTCCCAACCTCCTCACTCTGCATTGGGAGTGGGCTCCATTCCCCAGTAACTGGGTCCAGGTTGTCCAGGTGAAGGAGTGACTGGTGTTACTGTCTTCCTCAATGGTTACGTGTAAGCTGGGGACTCCATCCTGGGATGCTGGCATCTGTGGTCTCTTTCAATAGGGTCTGTGCTTGGGGTCTCCTGCAGGGAGGATGCCAGCACCCAGACTGATCCACTGTTCAGCCCTGGTGCCCCCACCGAGTCCATGGGACAGAGAGCAGTGGCCAGCTCCTTTCCCCCAACTCCTCTCCATATCCCACTGCCCAGTTCAACTCCTGCTCCCAAACCTCACACTCTTGCCCCAGCATGACTCCTTATTCCTGAGTTGGGGCCCCATGTCCTCAGGGTTGGAATGGGAGACATTTGCCTGCAGACCCAGCCCCTCCTGCTGCTGTTCCTGGCCAGAGTTTCAGGTGCCGGATTATTTTTGGGGGCTGGGGTGTGGGAGACACCTACCGTCAGATGTACCGGATTTCTTTCGTTTACTTTTGTCCCCATCTGAGCAAAGATCATGCGGCTTTATGTAGCGTTTATAACAAACCAGACCCAGACCAACAATGATGATCATGATGAAGATCACAGCAGCAGTCCTCCAACCATTGTATGATGATTTCTGATCTGGATCTGGGGAAGATAAAAGATTCTGTCATTAATCCCATGCTCACACTCCCAGTGATAAGGAATCGATGGATCCAGTCCATCCCACCACAGGCCAGAGAAAACCCCCTGTCACTGCAACACAGTGCCTCAGTTCTCTCTAATCAGCCCCACATTAATCTGCTCTACCACCCGCTCCCCTTGAATATTTTCATCCCCTCCAAACAGTCCCACATCACACTCCATCGTCCCTTCCAACTGCAGCCTCCAATGTCTCGGACAGTATCCTCAATGATGTTAGTCCAGCTCCCTCACTCAGACCCTCAGTAAACCCTCTCCCCCAGCACACTCTGACTGACTGACTGCTTCTAGTGTGAAATGGTGACACAGTCCTCCCACACTCACAGGACAGGAATTAGACACAGAGACAAGCTCCATTCGCACTGGCCCATCACCCACTCCCACAGCATGAGTTAGTTGCAGGAATCCGCACTCAGTCGGTATATGGATCTGCTGTGGAGTTGGAGGGAGGTGATCTGTCTCCCTTTGACTGATGCTGGTGGGAAAGGTGGGGGGGGGTAGTAGGTGGAGATGATAATGGTCCTTATACTCTACAACTGGTGGCTGTGGAATGAAATACTGTTGGTAGAGGCTGGAAGATCACCTGGGTGTGACTGTGAAGGAGTGTGATGGTAAAGTGCACAGCCCAGGGCAGCAGGGCCTCTCTTCATGAAGAAGATCGATTTTTATATCACGGGCTTTTGTGAGGCATCAACAATCGTGGACCCTCCCACAAACACCACTGTGGACCTGATGGTCATCTCACTGTCACCAGTGGTGGGATCCTCCCACAATTACCACTGTGGACCTGATGGTCATCACATCCCCACCGTTAGTAGGATGTTTCCACAGTTACATCATTGTGGATCTGGTCGACAGCTCATTCTCTCCAGTGGTGGGACCCTCCCACAATTACAACATTGGACCTGGTGGACAGTTCATTCTCTCCGGTGGTGGGATGTTCCCACAGTTACACCATTGTGGACTAGTCAGAGAAAACATCACCGCAGAGCTCCATCAGGATAGACTGGAGAACTCGTTATGGGTGGAACTGAGAAATACAAAAGGAATGACGATGTTAATGGGGCTAAATTACAGACAACCCAGTAGTCCGCAGGATTCAGGGGAACAAATTTATAGAGAGATCGCAGACTGTTGCCAGAAACATAAGACTGTTAAGAGTAGTTGATTTTAACTTTCCAAATATTGACTGGGAATCCCACACTGTAAAAGGACTAGATAGGATAGAGTTTGTCAAATATGTTCAGGAAAGTTTCCTTCATCAGTATGTAAATACTAAGTCTGCTGTTAGGAAACGAGACAGGGCAGATGACAGAAGTTTGTGCAGAGGAACTCTTTCTATCTAGTGACGACAATGCCACTAGTTTCAAAGTAACTATGCAAATAGGTAGTCCAATCACAAACAAGAGAAAATCTTTGGATGCTGGAAATCAAAGCAACACCCACAAAATACTAGAGGAACTTAGCTGGCCAGGCAGCATCTGTGGAAAAGAGTACAGACGACATATCGGGCCGAGACCCTCAGGGCTGACTGTACTGTTTCCTTTAGGTGCTCCCTGACCTGTTGAGTTCCTCCAGCATTTTGTGAATGATACAAAGAGATCGGTCTGGTCTGTGAGTTGAGATTCTGAATCGGAGAAAGGCCAATTTTGATGGTATCAGAAATGATCTGGAAAGTGTGGTTTGGGACAGGCTGTTTCTGACAAAGGTATACTTGGAAAGTAGAAGGCCTTCAAAAATGAAATTTTGAGAATACAGAGATTGTCTGTGCTTGTCAGAATAAAAGTTACAGATAACAACTGTAGGGAACTTTGGTTTTCAAGAGATCTTGAGCCCCTTTTTAAGAGTCAAAAGGTGTATAGCAGGCAGAGGCAAGTATGAACAAATTAGGTGCTTATGAAGTACAAGAAATGCAAAATAAGACTTCAGAAAGAAATTAGAAAGACTACAAGAAGGTATGAATTTGCATTAGCAGACAAGGTGAAGAAGAATCCTAAAGGACTCTACAGGTATGTTAAGAGCAAAAGGATTGCTAGGGACAAAATTGGTTTGCTGGAAGACCTGAATGGTAGTCTATGTGTAGAGCCAAAAGATATGGGGGAGATCTTAAATGGATTCTTTGCATCTGTGTTTACTCGGGAGGTGGGTACAGAGTGTACAGAATTGAGCCATAGTGGTGTCATGGATCATGTACAGATTATAGAGCATGAGGTGTTTGCTACCCTGAGACAAATCAAAGTGGATAAATCTGCGGTGTTCCCTTGGATCCTTTGGAAGCCAAGTGCAGAAATTTCCAGGGGCCTAGCAGAGATATTTAAATCACCCTTAGCGATAGGAGAGATAGCAAGGGATTGGAGGATAGCCAGTGTTGTTCCCCTGTTTAAAAAAAGGCTCTAAGGGACCAGGAATTAAGGAATTGCACAGATATAGACTGCTTAAGGATAATCAGCATTGCTTTGTACGTGGTAGGTCATGTCTAATTAATCTTGTAAAGTTTTTATCAAGGAAATTACCAGGACAGTAGATGAAGGCAAGGTAGTGGATGTTGTCTACATAGATTTTAGAAAGGCATTTGACCATGTCCCACACGTGAGTCTGATCAAGAAGGTTCTGTTGCTTGGCATTCAGGATGAGAGAATAAATTGGATTAGACATTGGCTTTGTGGAAGAAGACAGAAAGTGGTAGTAGAGGGTTGCCTTTCGGACTGGAGGCCTGTAACTAGTGATGTACGAGTGATGTCAATGCTGAGTCCTTTGTTGCTTGCTATCTGCATCGATGATCTAAATGTTCATGTGGTTAACTAGGTCAGCAAATTTGTGGATGACACAGTTTGGGGGTGTAGTGGACAGTGAGGAAAGATATCATGGATTGCAAAGTGATCTGTATCAGCTGGAAAAATGGACGGAAAAATAGTAGATGGAATTTAATGCAGACAAGTAGGTGGTTTGGCATTTCAGTAGGACCAACAGTAGGTCTTACGCAGTGAATGGTCGGGCACTGAGGACTGTGGGAGAACAAAGTGATCTGGAAATACAGATACATAATTTGTTGACAATGATATCACAGACAGATGGGGTCATAAAGAAAGCTTTTAGCACATTGCCCTTCATAAGATGAGATGCTTTGTTGAAGTTGTTTGGTTGGAAGTAAGTTGCAGAGGGTGACTAAATGTTTCCATTCTCATCCCTGGCCACCAACTCCCGTACTGCCCTTTCCCTGGGCCTGACCCTGGGAAGTCCACCTGTCCCAAGGCTGGGGGAGTCAGGCAGGAGGACGGAGTGCTGGAGGTGGTGACTTCATCTTTAATAGAGAGTCTGAGCCTCTGTACCTGTCGCTGAAGGAGGAAATGCTTTTACTGAGTTGCAGGGTGGTCTTGAGGTGCAGGGACCATTTGGGGTTGGGGGATGAAGGCAGCTACTGGATCCACAGACATGTTAGCCAATGCCTTGAACTATGCAGCTCCTGACTGACCATGCTAAGTTGCTGGAACTGAAGGAGGATATATTCAGGACCATCCAGGATGCTGAGAGCATCACAGATAACAGTTTTTGTGTGGTGGTCACAGATAAGCTGCAGCCTGCAGATGGGTCGGTGAACACCAGGAACGGTAGAGGGAGCAGCAACAAGTACTTCCCTTTGGATACTGCTGCTGGGGTGGGAGGGGAAATGACCGATCAGGGCACAGCAGCAGCAGCCAGGTGGGTGGCACTGTGACCTCTCTGAGGCTCAGTGGGGAAGGGTAAAGTCACACTGAGCAATAGTGACAGCTTATTATCACTCAGCACTGTTCCCTCCAAACTGCACTGGTGCATGGCTGCACAATAACTGAAATGCTCTCATGCACATAGCCTTTGTTGCCATGCAGCAGGAATTGGATGCAGCTAGAAAAAGTTTACGAAACATGAAAGATTTACTTTGTTGTACTGTATTTCATTTTACCCTTCAAATTATAAATAAAAATCAAAAGTATGGAAAAGAGTAAACAGTCGACATATAGGTCATAACCCTCCAAAGGACTGCCAAAGGGTTTTGGCCTGAAACGTCGACTGTACTTTTTTCTGTTGGTGCTGCCTGGCCTGCTGAGTTCCTCCAGTGTGTTGCTCGGATTTCCAGCATCTGCAGATTTTCTCTTGTTTGTGATTCTATTACACTGGGTGTTGGTCTGCTCCTGTATCTGTGAACGTTGCTGAGCTCAGACCTCAGTCTGGGCCATTAACAAGCAGTGCTCTGAGAAACAGAGAGAACTGGGATCACACCTTTGACCTAGAGATACTGTGGGATCTGTTTAACCATGACTCACAGATATAGACCATTTGGCCCATCCACAACAGCCCCTCCCACTGTTAATTAGAACGGGTGGACCAAAACACAGGACACTGACACGGAGGTAGAATGATCTGAAGAGTGTTTCTTAATGGTTGCAGGGAAGGCAGGCGGCATGCAATGCTCCACACTAGCTGAAGCAACAACCCGGCGATGAGTGGATGGAAAGCCGGGGTATTTATGCTGCAGGTTAGATGAGATTCAGGGGCACCACAATCAGGAAGCCCGGGAGAACAAAAGGAGCCACACACACAAACAAACAGAAAGAGAGACGGACAGGGGAGCAGGAGCAACACGGGGAAAAGGGGATTATGAGAACATGAGGAATGAAAGGGAGGGACGGCTGGGACTGTGACACCTATCCCATTGACAGATCAGTACCTCACAGCCTCTGGTCCAGTCTCCAGGATGTGGTGAGTGTGGCCTCGAGCCTCACACTGGAGCCTCTCACTGAGCCCAGCTTTGGACATGGACAGTCAGTGGGGCTCAGAAAACACACAGGATGTGCCATCACCCTTTAATTAGGGGTGTTTCAGGAATAGGTGAAACCCAGACCCCTTCACAGTATCTCACTTACTAAATGCCTTCAGTTGCACTTTCAGTAGCATTTTCTTCACAGTCCGTGTTCCTGAACTTTCCGTAACAATCATCTCATAAACATCCGTGTCCTCTTTCTGTACATCACGGATTTGTAAACTACAGTCTGCAGGATGAACAGCTATTCGTTGATTGTACTTTTCAGTATTGCGATATGTCAATTTCCCATTCACGCATTCCGCTATCTTGGTTGGGCCCGATAAGATTCTCCACACAACCTCAGTAATGTTTGCTGCTTTTAGGATATCAGGAGTTAACCAAGCTGAATGTCCGACAGCAACTTCCCGAATGGAAATCTCATCTGAGGAGACAAGTGAAAGCAGTCATCAGAAGGAGGAATCAGTGCTGAGGAATCACAGACACAGGAGCAGGCCATTTCAAATTTCAGGATTCAGATCCACAGTTGCTTATTGTCATTCTTCAGTGCTCAAGTGTACAGGTGTAAAGGAGAACAAAATAATTGTTACTGGATCTGATGCAGTATTAAAAAACATGAAGCATAAAGAACACAATAAATATAGACTTGAGACAGGCAGCAGATGTTAGAAATCCAAAGCAAAACACAAAATGCTGGAGGAACTCAGCAGGTCAGCCAGCATCTATGGAAATGAATAAACAGCTGACGTTTTGGGCCAAAATCCTACATAAGAGTAGCTGATGTACATAAACTGATCGCATGTTCATGAAGTGACAATAGGTACAGGAATATCTGTACATTATGTTACTCTGACAGTAGATTACAACATAATGGTGGTGGGGTAATCGGTGGAGTTGTTGATGGCTTGAGGGGAGTCTGCTGGCACAGTGTCTGGGTCCCAGCCCAGTGAGAGAGCTGGGCCACAGTGAGCCCACAGAGGGAGAGTGAAGACTTCTTACACCCAGTCCTGAGGAAGGAAGTTGCAGCCTGCAGCCAGATATCAATAGAGGGGGCAGAGTTGGGGATCCTGGAGCACAGACATGACAAATTAGACCCAGTCCAGGGATGCGGTGGGGGTACTGTTTGGGGAAGGTGTACATGATAAGGGAAGGTGGGATAAATGTGAGGATGTAAGTGGTGTGGAGGGACAAAGGGAACTTGGAGAGCATGTCCACAGATCTCTGAATGAGGAATGACAAGGGGGTGAGGCAGTGAAGAGGCAGACTGTATCCCTGTATTTGTTCATCAGGATCCCAGATCTGTGAACAGGGTTAATGGAAGTCTGGGTGGGGGTGGTCAGAGCTGAGGCAAGACAAGAGAGCTCTGTGGATGGAACAGGGCTGGGGTTGGTTGATTGAGGGGTCATGTCAGAAAGAGGGGGTTTCAATGGGACAGAGGCTGAGGGCAGATTTAATTGGGTCATGAAACAATGAGGGTCCCTGACTGTAAACAGAAAGGAGCTCTGGCTCTGGGCAGAGAAGACAATACCAAGAGCCGCAGACAGTATTAGACCGAACGGTGAGAGGGAAGTGGGGAATGTACTCCAGGTAAACATTGCCATGGGCTGGGAGGCGTGGTGGAGGCCTTGATGGTCCTCAAACAGACCAAACCCTGTATGAATAGGACCAGTCCCACTCTCACTGAATGTGAAAGAGAGACAGTGGTGTGGATATGTGAAATGAGCTGGACAGACACAGCATGAAGCTAGCAGGAATTGACAGGCTGAAGAGCCACATTTGCTGCAATCTTCTGGCAATTCAGTGGTTTCAGAGCTGGTTCACAATGGGCCACATGACCTTCCTCAGTTTCATGAGTTCCCAACATCTGTGGGCCCATCATTATGGGTTTCCACTCCAGGGAGAGCCGGGTTTATATACAGTCAAACCCTCTACAATGTCCTGACACACACCTCTAGGACAGGGAAGGCTGGGGTTACATACAGAGTCAAGCCCATCTACAACGTCTCAACACAGACCTCTATGACAGGGCAGACTGAAAAGTTACACTTTCAGACCCTGCAGGGTTATCTTCACACTGGTCATCCTCCCAGACTGATGGTGTGGTTTATCTATCAGAGACTCTGCCCCTCGGGAGGATTCCCAGCAATAGATATCAGCTGTTCTGCTCTTCTGTAATGACCAGTTTATGAACTGGGACGGTCACCTTCAGTCAGAGTGTTCCTCCACCAGCACTGAGAGACTTCCTGGCTCCATGGATGGGTGGGTGGATGAGGCAATGGATTGGATGGGACTCATAGCTGAAGCCTCCGGCCATTCTGTCACAATGGGTGTTGAGGGGGCTGATCATTGAGTGGTCGTTCAGACCAGACTGCCACCCACGGCCAGAACTATTTATCAGACCAAGGCTCAGAAGCTCTTCTTGAGATCTGGCCTCTCTATGTCATTACTCCAGGAACACGGATATTTCTTTTACAAGCTGCTCCTGCAAACTCTTCATTCTTTTACACTGGACATGTTGTGCCAGTCCGTTCTGGGTTCTGGAGTGGAGTTCTTTATTTGGGAGTCCTTTCCACTGAGACCTGGAGAAGAGAATGTTGTGCAACAGATTCCCAAGTCAATTAAAAGGCTCCCCAGCCAGCTCTCATTTCTGCAGCCATGAGGAGACAGTCTATCATGTATACACAGAGTGCGAGAGGCTGTCGGACTACTGAACTATGTAAGGGGCTGTACCTCAAGTTCTGCTGCAGATCAGCCCTACCCTTGCGTCCTTTTATCACCCAAAGTGAAGGCAGGTGGGTCTCTTGGGAATTCTCCAGGTCGATTTGCTCCTGGGTCTGGCCAAGGTGATCATTTTCAGATCCAAGTGGTGGGCACTTGAGCCAAATGTCCTTCTTCCGGAGTTGTGTCCATACCGGCGTGTCCCAGGAGAAGGAGCACCTGGGCTCTCTGGAGGGCAATGTGTTAACTTCAATTATGTACATATCGCGATGGGAGTGCGTATGTTGTAAATATGAAAATCATATTTTTTAAAAAGACTCAGCTAAGTTTGGAATTGAAAAGATGTGGGCCACCGCGAGTCAGTGAGAAGCCTCTGTGTTCAGTGTGTAGGACTATGGAAAAGAGGGAGAGGTAGGGAGGTCCCCAGATGGTCATCAACTTCAGTGGAGGGAGAGAGCAGACAGAGAGCAGTTTATTCTTGCACAAAAGAAAAAGCATTCCTTCTGTTATATAATGTCAGTGTGGCAAAATAATGTTGAGGGAGGTTGAAGAGGATGAAAAATCTGTGGGGTGGGGTTATAAATGCACCAATCTTGCTTAACCCCAGTGAACTCCCTCCACGCCCCCAGGTGAATGGCTCATATCTCCGAGGGCTGTGTGGGAAGAAAGGTTGATTGCAGTCTTGTGTAGACAGCTCCCAGCTGACTGAGGTGTAAAAGCCTCCCCCAGACAAAGAGCCAGCACAGGACAGCAAGAGTAGACCCAGTGAAGAGGAAAATCTGTTGCCTGTCAACTTCAGGGCCTGGAATTCCTAGTTCTTGACAAAGAACTATCGAAGTTTCTAACTGAACCAAATGCTTGTGCCTCTTCTGAGGAAATGTCCATGCCCAGATGTCCCTGGGGAAGGGAGCAAACCGTGTCTACTTGGATCAGTGGGTATTCCGGGACTGGAGTGTGTCCTGGACAAGGATGTCAATGTTTTAAAATGAGAACCCTTCTCATGAAAGTCAGTGAACATAAGTAAACTTTCTTTGTAAAAGTGCACAGATCAGACACAAAGTAAAACTCCATCAGCACTGGCTTATTGAACAGTCTGGGCAGCCTCTCTAAATTCCAATTGCTCCCTCTGACACTCACCAGATTTGGTCTTTCCACAGATGTCTCCCAGCCAGATTGCTGATGTTTCATTACTGATGGGGTTCCAGGCCTCACACTTGTACAGGACTTCTTTGACCCCTTTCTTCTCTCCATGTTGCTGGAGGTGATAGTGGCTGCCACTTCCCACAGCCTCTCCTCCCCTCCACCACCTGAAGCTGATGGAACTGCCGGAATTTGCAGAGCAGGTCAAGATGATGTTGCAAGTCTTGGCAGTGTACTGAACCTTGATGTCTGTACCTGACACAGGATCTGAGGTTGAGACAGAAAAAGAAAAGTGAATCAAGAAGATCCTTATGGACACCTTATTCCCCAACTCCTGCATTCCATCCCAACAGAACAAATAAAATTTAATCCAATCCCAACTCATTTCCAACCCAACAGTTTAACTCTTCCTCTCCCTTCAGTTCAGACAGTTACTGCTGGAGAAGTTCCCAGAAGTGCTGCACGTTTTTTCACAACAGTTACTCATAAAGCTCCGTCATGTCTTGCTGATGTCTCTGTGTTCCAGGAATTTGCTCCAGCTCCAATTCTTTGTTCATTAGAAACTTTCTGTTAGACCATTCTGCCCCTTCCGGTCTGCTCCCCATTCCGTAATATCATGGCTGATTGCCCTCAACCTCGTTTTCCTGCACCAAACTCACATCCTTTATTTCCTTTGATATCCAAAAGCCATCCACATCTACCTTGAATACCCCATGTGACTGAGCTTCTGTAGTCCTCTTCAGTAAAGAGTTGTGGAAATTCACTGGCCTCTGGGTGTGATTTTTCCAGCGTATTTCTTCCTCTCTTAGTCTGGAGTAGCTGAGCTCATATTCTGTCACTCCAGCCAGGGGTCCATCCTGCTGAACCCTATGAGGTGTTTGGATGTTTCAGTGTGATCACCTCTCATCCCCTCAGTTTCCAGTAGACACCACCGTAGAAGGCCAACTCTCAAATAATGATGAATCAGAGCCTAGGAGTGAGGTAAAGAGCCTAGTGATGTGTTGCCATGTCAGCCACCTTCCTCAATGTCAGCAAAACAAAAGAGTTAGTCATTGACTTTGGTGCGGGCAGCGGAGCGGGGGAGCAAGGACTGCTCGAGGTCGACAGATGACTGGAGATTGGAGGATCAGCCGTTGTAGGTAGGTCGAGACCATCGGACCTACCTGGAGAGTACCTGAGGAGGAAGGTAAAACTGCGCAGGCACGGGTGACGTCAGCGGCGAGGGCAGGGTTTAAAAAGAGGCCCACTTTTAGGAGTGGACAGGGTCACTGCGGGCAGTGGAGTGTGTGGGAGCAGAGTGCTGGGCTTTGGCTCAGTGGGCTTCGGCGCAAGGGGATGTAGGTGAGAGGAAATCAGTGAGCCTGAGTACGTGCTTGCTGAGGTAAAAAAGGTAAGGTCAGTAGGTACTTCTTACATTTATTCTGACTAATCTGGGATCAGGTAATGGGGGAGACAGTCAGAGCAGTGGTGTACTCTGTATGCAGTATGTGGGAGGTCAAGGTCAACACAGTTGTCCCTGATGACCACACCTGCAATAGAAGCATCCAGCTGTAGCTCCTATCAGACCGAGTTAGGGAATTTGAGCAGGAGCTGGATGAACTACGGATCATTCGGGAGGCAGAGGCAGAGATAGATAAGAGTTATCGGGAGGTAGTCACACCGAAAAGTCAGGAGGTAGGCAAATGGGTGACAGTCAAGAGAGGCAGGGGGAGCAGACAGAGAGAGCAGAGCACCCCTGTGGCTGTTCCCATCAACAATAAGTATACCGTTTTGGATACTGTTGGTGGGGATGACATACCAGGAATAAGTTGCAGTGGTCCTGTCTCTGGCACTGAGGTTGGACCCTCAACTAGGAAGGGGAGGAGGGAAGAGAAGAGAGCGGTAGTGATAGGGGATTCTATAGTCAGGGGGGCATTCCTGGAACAGCTTGTACGAGAGCCGACCAGGGTCAAGGCTATTCTGGATTTAGTGTTATTTGATGAACAGGATTTGATGAGCGATCTTGAAGTAAAGGAGCCATTAGGAAGTAGTGACCATAATATGATAAGTTTATATCTGCAATTTGAGAAGGATAAGGGCAGATCAGAGGTGTCAGTGTTGCAGTTGAACAAAGGAGACTGTGGAGCCATGAGGGAGGAGCTGGCCAAAGTTAAATGGATGGATATCCTAGCGGAAAAGACAGTGGAACAGCAATGGCAGGTATTCTTGGGAATAATGCACAAAGTGCAAAATCAGTTCATCCCCCAGAGAAGGAAGGATTCAAAGGGGGGAAAGGGGCCAGAGTGGTTGACAAAGGAAGTCAGAGACTGCATAGCATTAAAGAAAAGGAAGTATGACAGAGCTAAGGTGAGTGGGAGGACAGATGATTGGAAAATTTTTAAGGAACAAAAGTAATTAACTAAAAAGGCAATACGGGGAGAAAAAATGAGGTACGAACGCAAGCTGGCCATGAATATAAAGGAGGATAGCAAAAGCTTTCTTAGGTATGTGAAGAGAAAGAAGATAGTTAAGAACAATGTTGGGCCCTTGAAGAATGAATTGGGTGAAATTGTTATGGGAAACAGAAAAATGGCAGAAGAAGTTAATAAGGACTTTAGATCTGTCTTTACTAGGGAAGACACAAGCAATCTCCCAAATGTATGGATGGACCAAGGACGTAGGGTAACAGAGGAAATGAAACAGATTGACATTAGGAAGGAAACAGTGATGAGTAGACTGATGGGACTGAAGGCTGACAAATCCCCAGGTCCAGATGGTCTGCATCCTAGGGTACTAAAGGAGGTGACCTTTAAAATTGCGGATGCATTGGTAATCATTTTCCAATTTTCCTTTTAGATTCAGGATCATTTCCTGAGGATTGAAGAATGGCTAATGTTATCCCACTTTTTAAGAAAGGAGGGAGGGAGAAAACAGAAAACTATTGTCCTGTCAGCCTAACATCAGTAGTAGGCTAGAGTCCATTATTAAAGATGAAATAGTGGCATATCTAGATAGCAGTGATAGGATTGGGCCGAGCCAGCATGGATTTACCAAGGGCAAATCATGCTTGACTAATCTGTTGGAGTTTTTCGAGGATGTAACCAGGAAGTTAGACAAGGGAGATCCAGTGGATGTAGTGTACCTCGATTTTCAGAAGACATTTGATAAGGTCCCACATAGGAGATTGGTGGGTAAAATCAGAGCTCATGGCATTGGGGGGAAGACATTGACATGGATAGAAAACTGGTTGGCAGATAGAAAGCAAAGGGTAACGGTGAATGGGTGTTTCTCTGAATGGCAGGTGGTGACTAGTGGGGTGTCACAGGGCTTGGTATTGGGACCACAGCTGTTTATGATTTACATCAACGATTTAGCTGAAGGAATTGAGAATAACATCAGCATGTTTGCCGATGATACTAAGCTGGGTGGCAGTGTGACATGTGATGAGGATGTTAGGAGAATTCACGGTGACTTGGATAGGCTGGGTGAGTGGGCAGATACTTGGCAGATGACGTTTAATGTGAATAAGTGTGAGGTTATTCACTTTGGGGGTACGAACAGGAAGGCAGATTATTACCTGAATGGTGTAGAGTTAGGTAAGGGAGAAATACAAAGAGATCTCGGAGTCCTTGTTCATCAGTCACTGAAGGTGAATGAGCAAGTGCAGCAGGCAGTGAAGAAGGCTAATGGAATGTTGGCTTTTACTACAAAGGGAATTGAGTACAAGAGCAAGGAAATCCTTTTGCATTTGTACAGGCCCTGGTGAGACCACACCTGGAGTATTGTGTACAGTTTTGGTCTCCAGGGTTAAGGAATGACATCCTGGCTGTAGAGGAAGTGCAGCGCAGATTCACGAGGATAATTCCTGGGATGTCAGGACTGTCTTATGCAGAGAGGTTAGAGAGACTGGGCTTGTGCACGCTGGAATTAATGAGATTGAGAGGGGATCTGATTGCAATAGATAAGATTATTAAGGGATTGGACAAGATAGAGGCTGGAAATATGATCCAGATGCTGGGAGAGTCCAGTACCAGAGGGCATGGTTTGAGAATAAGGGGTAGGTCATTTAGGACAGAGTTAAGGAAAAACTTCTTCTCCCAGAGAGTTGTGGGTGTCTGGAATGCACTGCCTTGGAAAGCAGTGGCGGCCAATTCTCTGGATGCTTTCAAGAAGGAGCTAGATAGGTATCTTATGGATAGCGGAATCAAGGGATATGAGGACAAGGCAGGAACCGGGTATTGATAGAAGATGTTCAGCCATGATCTCAGAATTGCAGTGCAGGCTCAAAGGGCTGAATGGTCTACTTCTGCACCTATTGTCTATTGACTTCAAAAGGTTGGGGGTTTGGTGTGGAGAGTGAGGATAGACAATGTTGCACACAATCCTTAACCTCAATAGCGCTGAAGCTGAGATGGCTGAGGTTCCCAGGACTGAACACCACCTATAAACAGTCCTCGTCAAACTCAATAAAGGTTCAAAGGTTCATACGATTGTTAAAGTATGTATGTACAATACAACTGTGACATTTATCTACTTCAGACAGCAACTAAATACAGAAAGAAACAGTGTTGATGAATGAAAAGCCATCAACTCTTCCCCCAACACAAGAAAGAGAAGAAACAAGTCAGAGACCCCAAAATCCCCCCTTTTCCACAGCAAAAAAATGACAATAACCATCCCCAACACCACTCACTCACAAAAATTAACTTTAACAATAACAGACCCCAGCCCACTCGCTCGCAAAAAAGAACAACACTTCAACAGACTAAAAACCATTGGCATGTCCCCTTTACCCAGCTTTTATTGATGCACCATAGAAAGCATCATGGATGTATCACACTTGTTATGGCAACTGTTTTGTATGTGACTGCAAGAAACTGCAGATAGTTGTGAACACAATTAAGTACATCATGGAAACCAGCCTCCTTTCCATGTACTCTTGTCCACAATTCATTTACAAAATAGAAAAGACACCATGTCAGAGGTTAGAACTGTAATAAAGTCAGAGAAAATTACAGCACAGTAACAGCACGTTGGTCCACCTGCTCCATGCCAAAATCATTTAAACTGTCTACTCCAATCATACAGTACCATCCATGTACCTATCCAAACTTCTCCTGAATGTTGAAATTCAGCTTGCATGCACCGCTTCTGGTGACAGCTCATTTCATACTCTCACGACCCTCTGTGAAGAATTTTAACCTCATGTTCCCCCTAAACTTTTCACCTTTCACCTTTAACCCATGATCTCTGGTTGTAGTCCTACCCAACCGCAGTGAAAAAAAGTCTGCTTGCATTTACTCTATTTATACCCTCATAAGTTTGTATACCTCAATCAAATCTCCCTTCATTCTTTTACGTTCCAAGGAATGATGTCCTAACCTGTTCAATCTTTCCTTATAACTCACATTCTCCAGACCCGGCAACATCCTTGTAAATTTTCTCTGTATTCGTTCAATCTTATTTACATCTTTCCTGTATGTTGGTGACCAAAACTGCACATAATTCTATAAAGTAGGCCTCATCAACATTCTATGCAACTTCAACTAACATGCCAACTCCTGTACTCAATACTTTGATTTATGAATGCTAATGTTCCAAAATTCTTCTTTACAACCCTATCTACCTCTGACGCCACTTTTAATGAATTATAGACCTGTATTCTACCACACTCCTCAGTGGCATACCATTCACATTGTAAGACCTACCCTGATTGGTGCTGTCAAAGTAAAATACCTCACAATTATTGGCATTAAATTCCATGTGCCATTTTTCAATTCATTTTCAGCTGGTCCAGACCCCGTTGCAAGATCTGATGGTCTTCCTTTCTGCCTACTACATCCCTAATCTTGATGTAATCTGCAAATTTGCTGATCCAGTTTAGCACATTATTATCCAGATCATTGATACAGATGGCAAACGACAATGGACCTAGCACAAATCCCTGCAGCACTCACCTTGTCACAGGCATTCAGTCAGAGAGGCAGCAATAGCTGATTAATTCAACCAAAACAATCTATGACCTCTGACATCCTCTGAGAAAACAAGGAAAGGCAGAGCCACAGAGCATCAGCAGCCATCTGGATGAAGTAGATGGAGCAGCCGGCAGGATCTATGAATGGATCTGATCAAGACATTGAGAACACTGGAGTCTCACTGTAACTAATTGTATTGTTAAGCGTTGACTCTGTTTCTGCGTGATACTAAATAAACTCCCTGTCTTCATTACAGAATTTGGGTCCATGCTTTTCAGGTCAGAATTAATTTGGAGTTCTCGGTGAGAATATTTAGGTGTCCTCTGTCTCACTGAATAATGAAGAGGGGTAAATACCCTTATTTGGTAAGGTTACCAAGTGACAGCAATGATCACTGAGACTGGGTGCAGGTGTGAAGTAGTCAAGGACAGAACCTGACTGGAGTGAATCAACAGTGGAGAGAGCCACGAGGATGTTCCACCTCATGGGGTAGAGGGTGGAATCTAGAATGAGGACACGGTATCAGAATAAGTGTCCGCCCATTTCACACAGAGATAAGGAGTCAGGGGTGTGGGGAACAGACAGGAAAGTGGAGCTGAGACTGTCATACCAGCCCTGACAGGAGTAGGCATGAGGGGCAGAATGGCCTCCTCTTCCTATTTCTCATTTTCTATGTTATCCCTCCAATGGGAATCATTTAACCCTGGGGTGGAAGAGAGAATATTTCTCATCCAAACTCTAGCTGGGTGTTGCTGGGTGAGATTATTTTCAGTGGTTCACCGGTTCACTGTAATATAAGAGAATGTATACAGTATACAACCTGAAATTCTCACTCTTCACAGACATCCCCAAAACACAGGAAATCCCCAGAGAATGACTGACAGAAAAATGTTAGAAACACAAAGCCCCCCACACCCCACCCATGTACAAGCGACAGCAAACCATAAACCTCCCCCCCACATTCCAGCAGGAAGCATCAGCCCCACACACCCTCAGGCCAGTGATAACAAAGCCCCCAAAGAGACCATGATCTAGGTCCATCAAAAACTACAGTCCACATATCAGCACTTCAACATGCCAGAGAGAGAGAGAGGTGTCGCCCCTTCCACAGGGAGTGAGGAGACCAACAAACAGCTCACTGTTTCGATATTACAGTCTACAGTCTAATTTGAATGTAATGTTACTGACAGAGTGAGTCAGGAACCATATTGCTGTGTGTGAGTGTGCTGTTGTGTCCGTGTACTGTGTCACTCACTGGGACACTATATTGAATGAATACACAGGGTCTCACTCAACACAGCACAGCATGAAGGCTGAGGAATAAACACCTTGCTGAGCTCAATCTGGGCAACTAACAAGCAGTGTCCTGGGAAACTGATGGGATAACTGGAATCCCTGAACATGACAGACCAGATCTCTAACTGGGGATACAGTGACCCACAGACCATTCACCCCTCTACAGACCCTCCCACCTTATGGGTCCATTGTTCAGTTCATGGCTCCCATGTGTCAAGCACAGAAACAGTAATGGAAAGAGGCCATTCAGCCCATCTCACTGATCACTGTGCTGTCCTAAGCTAGTCTCATTTTACTCCACACCTTTCATCCATGAACCTATCTAAATGGTTTTTAAACACTCAACTTGTAAGCACATCTTCCATAGTTCACCCCAAGTGCTGATCTCCTCTGGACTCAATATAATGAGGGTCACCATTAATTCTTCTCAGTCCCTGTTTGAATCTTAGGGGATGTGCTGGGTGTGTCCCCCAGCCCCACACTGTCTCAGTCCCACTGCAGTGGAACCGTGAGCCCAGCTCTCCACACAGGCAGTCTGTGGGTTTCAGTAAGCAGGGGAACACACAGGATCTGCCCTCACCAATTAATCAGGGGTGTTTCAGCAACTGAAGAAACCCGAGCCCCTCTGTGGCGTCTCACTCACCGTCCACCTGCAGTCGGATTACTCTCTGAGTCTGTGCTCCTGAACTTGCTGTAACAGTCAGCTCATAATCACCAGTGTCCTCTCTCTGTAGATCACGGATTTCCAGGCTGAAGGTCCCGGGATGAAGAGTTATCCGTTGCTTGTACTCCTCAGGTCCGTAATATTCACTGTTCCTGTTTGAATATGTCACTATCTTCTTTCTGGGTGACAACAGTCTCCACACAAGCTGAGCCACATCCGGTTTGACTGGGATCTCAGGAGGTAAGGAGACCGAGAGTCCCCGAGCTCCATTCACAGTGGTAGGGGATGCCCCAGTCCCAGCTGAGGAGACAAGAGCAGACAGTCAGCAGATGAGCTCAGTGACTGGAGGAGGAATCAGACTGGGAGAATCAGAGTTACAAGAGTGGGCGATGGGTCTCATTGTTTGGCTCCCGGCCCTGTGAGAGAAGCAGCCCACCATTCCAACAGTACACAGTAAGCTCAAAGGGGGAACAGAGTGAAGACTCTCTGCACCCGGTCCAGAGGATGGAAGTTGCAGCCTGCAGCCGGATATCAAAGGCAGGTCATGGGGGCAACATCATGAAAAATGAGACCCAGTCTGGGTGTGGTGCTTGGGGAGGTGAACATGTTGAGGGAACATGGGATAAATGGAAGTGTGTGATGTACAGAGGGAGCTCGGAGTGGGGCCTTGTAGGGCACATCCACAGATCCCTGAAGGAGGAGTGAGGGAGACGATGAGGTGGTTTGTTGCTCATGTCCTAGGTTCTGTGAACAGGTTGGAGGGGGGAGCGGACAATCACAGCAGTGCGGGTAACACCAAATAGGAGGTTTCAGCAGTATGATGAGATGGGAGTTGGGAAATATTTCCACTGATACAGAAGCAGGAGATGACCTTGCACAACCGCCTTTCAATATCACAGCTCAGACTGGAACTCAGACTGAGCCATTTCTTGCTCCACTTATGAACTGGAAACTAAAGTCAATCTCTGCCTCCCCCACTGTTGTGCTGGAATACAGGGTCAATCACTGCTGTTCTCACAGCTCTGTTGGAATGATGTAAACAAGCTTGAAGCATTACAGAGAAAATTGTTGAGTCCGGTGGACCTGAATTATCAGCAAATATTGAATAGGTTATGACTGTATTCCTGAGGATGTAGAAGATTTAGAGTAGATTTGATGGAGGTATAATGCTATGCTGTAGGTATTTCATTTTAGCAGTTCTGTAAGAACCGTCTGTTCTGTTTTGGTTTGAATTAAGATAAAAGGCTTGTTATTCACTCAGGAATGTGCCATCAACCAATCAGGAGAGTGGAATTGGGAAAAGGTTCTGGAGAAAGCTGGGTTGAAGGTTTTTGTTGGTGGGAGCTGGGAGAAGACAGCGGGAAAAGATGGCTGTGGATGCCATCCCTGTTGCAGAAGGTGCTTTGTGCAGATGATTGGCTTCAAGAAGGAAGACCCAATTCTCCCATGGGAGAGCAGTTTGTTCGAGATGGATTCTGAGGGACGTTGGGAAGGTGGTGTGTGGTTTCATGCAGATGGAAGGCTCAGCGTGTCAGTGACAGAGGAGTTCAAGATCATCTCCAACGTCAGTGCGAATTTGAATACTTAAGAATATTGGGCCCTTTTTTTCAGCCCATTTAATAACTGCTTGTTTAAATTCACATTCCTAAATATACTTATTTTTAATTTTATGCACTGTACGATCTGTTATTTTTTGCGGGGGGCAGTAAATCACACAGCATTCACACAAAGCAGGATTTGGCTGGGCGAGACATCCCAAGCTGACGGATTTGACAGGACACAAGTTGTACACACCCTAGATGTATGAAGCCAGAGAAAGGTGGGTTTATCGTAATCCTGTGGCTGTTGGAGAGGGGCTAACAAGACAGATTTCCAGAGACACCCAGTTTAAGGGGGTTTTAGAGGATTACAAAATTATAAGGGTTAGAGACAGAGTAAATGCAAGCAGGCTTTTTCCACTGAGGTTGTGTGGGACTAAAACTGGAGGTCATGAGTTAAGGGTGAAAGGTGAAAAGTTTAAGGGCAACATGAGTGGAAACTCCTTCACTCAGAGGATGGTGAGAGTGTGGAATGAGCTGCCAGCACAGGTTGTTCTTGCAAGCTCAATTTCAATGTTTAAGAAAAGTTTGGATCGGTACAGGGATGGTAGGGGAATGGAGTGGTTTGGTCCCAGGGCAGGTCGATGGGAATAGGCAGTTGAAATGGTTTCAGCATGGCCTAGGGCCTGTTTCTGTGCTCTATGACACTATGACCCTATTTGCCTCCATCTGGCCCATACCCTTTTGAACATCTCCTATCAAGCAGACAGAGGAGAGTGTAGATGCTGGACTCTGGAGCAACAGAAAATGCTGGAGGAATTCTGCATGTCAGACAGTGTCTGTGGGGAGAAATGGACAGATGATGTCTCCTCTCTCCCGGTGAAATGGAGACACATCTTTTTCCCTTATTATGGAGAGAGAGAGCCTGTGGAATGTTGAATACCAGGTGAATGGTTATTCTTTGGGGTACGGCAAGTCTGTGTCTTTGTTGATGGCTGAGTACTCAGTGGAGGAAACTGATGCATTGTTTTGCTAATCGGGAAGGGAGGGGTTGTTTTTGCTGGTGGGGGAGGGAGGGGTTGTTTTTGCTAGTGGGGGAGGGAGGCATGGTTGCTGTGCTGCCACTTGTGTGTGGGAGGGGGAGATGGGGGGGCTTTGAGATTCTAACGTTTAACTGGCATCCATTCTTTGGGGACTCTGTTTTTGTAGATGGTTGCGAAGAAAAAGAATTTCCAGATGAATATTGTATACATTTCTCTGACATGAAATGTACTTGTTGATGTTTCAGGTTGAGATTCTTCATCTGGATTGAAGGGAAGTGAAAGTGGCCGGTGTAGGGAGATGCGGCAGGGCTGGGGGTGAAGGCAGTGACACAAATGGCCATGTGATGGGTGGGTCCAGGTGTTGGGGGGAGTTGTGGGGGAGGTGATAGGCAGATGGGGAAAGGAATGACACCAGAATCTGGCAGGTGATTGTTGGAAGTGACAAAGGGGTGAAGATGATGGAATCTGATTGGAAAGGAAGCCGCACACTGATTAAAGAGAGGGATGTGTGGCGGGCAGAGGGGGCATTGGGGGAAGGGTAAAGTGCAGGTGATAGGCAGATGGTGAAGTTAGAGGAGGGGAAAGAGATATAGCGAGTGGATCAAGGCAGATCAAGATGTGAAGACAGTGGACAAAGGAGGAACAGCTTACCTGATACTGAAGAATTCACTGTTAATGCTGACAGTCTGTGGCCTACACAGACATAATATTAGCTGCTGTTTCTTTCGACTGTCTTCTTATCAAGTACCTTTCACATTTTCCCTCCACCAATCATGATTCTGTAAAAGTCTACAAGGCCACCTTCGGCTTCCCAAGCCCCAGAAGAAAATTGTCAGGTCTATCCAGTCCTTCCTTCTTACTCAAGAGCCAGAGCCAGAGGGGGCCATGAGAAGGCTTTGGCAGACAAGATGAAGGAAAACCCTAAGGCATTCTGCAAGTTTGTGAAGAGGATAAGACATGAGAGAATAAGACAAAACAAGTGTGAAAGTGGAAAAGCTGTGAATGGAACCAGAGGAGATAGTAGAGGTACGTAATGAGTACTTTGCTGCATTATTCACTATGGAAAACGATCTTGGTGATTGTAGGGATGACTTACAGTGGACTGTAAAGATTGAACATATAGATATTAAGGAAGAGGATCTGCTGGAACTTTTGGAAAGCATCAAGTTGGCTAAGTCACCGGGACCACAGGCTACTGTGGGAGGTGAGGGAGGAGATTGTTGAACCTCTGCTGATAATCTTTGCATCATCAATGAGGACGGGAGAGGTTCTGGAGGATTGGATGGTTGTGGATGTTGTTGCATTATTCAAGAAAGGGACTGGAGTTAGCCCTGGAAATTATAGACCAGTGAGTCTTACTTTAGTGGTTTGGTAAGTTGATGGAGAAGATCCTGAGAGGTAGGATTTATGAACATTTGGAGAAGCATAATATGATTAGAAATAGTCAGCATGGCTTTGTCAAAGGCAGGTCATGCCTTATGAGCCTGATTGAATTTTCTGAGGATGTGACTAAACACATTGATGAAGGTAGAGCAGTAGATGCAGCATATATGGATTTCAACAAGGCATTTGATAAAGTACCCCATGCGTCTTATTGAGAAACTATGGAGGCATGGGATCCAAGGGGACATTGCTTTGTGGAGTGGTTGTAGATTGGTCATATTCTGCATGGAGGTCGGTGATCAGTGGAGTGCATCAGGGATCTGTTCTGTGGTCCCTACTGTTCATGATTTTTATAAATGACCTGGATGAGGAAGGGGTGAGATATGTTAGTAAATTTGCTGATGACACAAAGGTTAGGGGTATTGTGGATAACGTGGAGCTCAGTCAGAGGTTACAGCAGGACATTGCTAAGATGCAAAACAGGGCTGAGAAGTGTCAGATAGAGTTCAACCCAGGTAAGTGTGAGGTTGTTCATTTTGGTAGGTCAATTATGATGGCGAAACATAGTATTAATGGTGAGACTCATGGTGGTGTGGAGGGTCAGAGGGATCTTCAGATCCGAGTCCATAGGATACTCAAAGCTGCTGTGCAGGTTGACTCTGTGGTTAAGAAAGCATACGGTGCATTGGCCTTCATCAATCGTGGGATTGAGTTTAGGAGCAGAGGGGTAATATTACAGCTCTATAGGACCCTGGTCAGACCCCACTTGGACTACAGTGCTCATTTCTGGTCACTTCACTACCAGAAGGATGTGGAAACTATAGAAATGGAGCAGACGAGATTTACAAGGATGTTGCCTGGACTGGAGGGCACGCCTTACGAGAATAGGTTTGAGCGAACTCAGCCTTTTCTCCTTGGAGGATTAGAGGTGACCTGATAGAGGTGTACTAGATGATAAGAGGCATTAATCAAGTGGATAGTCAGAGGCTTTTTCCCAGGGCTGAAATGGCTAACACGAGAGGGCAAATTTTTAAGGTGCTTGGAAATAGGTACAGAGGAGATGTCAGGGATAAATTTTTTACCTAGAGAGTGGTGAGTGTGTGGAATGGGCTGCCGGCGATGGTGGAAGAGGCGGATATGATAGGGTCTTTTAAGAGACTCCTGGATAGGTACATGGAGCTTACAAAAATAGAGGGCTATGAGTAACCCTAAGGTAAGAACATGGTCGGCACAGCTTTCTGGGCTAGAGGGCCTATGATTTGCTGTAGGTTTTCTATATTTTTATGTCTATGTAAATGTGTGATTTAGAATCCAATAGGGAAATGTTCGATTAGGATGTAGAATTGTAAACATTCTTGTGGTTTAACTTAATCACATGCTTGCTTGTATTTATAGATAATCACATGCATCCATAAAATAGTTCTGTGAATTTTCCAGTAATATGGCACAGTTGATTCATAAATATTTGTTTTCAGTAGCATTTGTCACGCTACATATCTCTTGCTATTTTGTAGGGTAATTGTTATGAATTGTTATACTCTAGTCTGAGTATAAGACCACAACAACTTCCTTTGGTTGGTCTTTTTGTTCTTTTAATTATTATTTTGCTCTTGTAGCCCTTAACAAATTGATCATAACCAACGTTTTATGCCTTATTCTTGATTTACAAAGAACCTTTGGATCGCAGATGAATCATGATCCAACAATAGGGTGACCTGGAGCTCATCTTTCAGCGTGCAAGGTATTCATGTAAGAGTCTGATAACTCTTGTAATACACACACACAAAATGCTGGAGGAACTCCCTGCTGATTTCCTCCAGTATTTTGTGTAGATCCTGCCTGGCCTGCTGAGTTCTTCTAACATTTTCTGTGTGTTGCTTGGATTTCCAGCATCAACAAATTTTATCTTGATCGTAACTCTTGTGATAGCCTTCTTTTAGCCTGGTTAGATGTGTCTGTCATGTCTGCTGTCATATGGGAGAGGGGAATCACACTCAGTGATTCCGGAACAGCTTCTTCCCCTCTGCCATCCGATTCCTAAATGGACATTGAATCTTTGGACACTACCTCACATTTTTTAATACACAGTATTTCTGTTCTTGCATGTTTTTATTCTATTCAATACACGTATATGGTAAGTGATTTACTTGCTTATTTATTATTATTTGTATTACAATTTATATTTTTCTCTGCTAGATTATGCATTGCATTGAACCTCCACTGTTCAGTTAACAAATTCCACGTCACATGCTGGTGAAAAAAACCTGATTCTGTGAAGAGAGAATATCCAGTGTCATGGTGTGCACTGAACCCAGATACGAAGAAACAACAAAATCCCTTTTGAACTCCAGGATTTTCTGTTTCTATGTTTCCAACCCTTCAGTTCTAATAACACCTCCATAAATGCATTCTGCACCTTTTCAATTTAATGACATCTTTCCCTGTACCTCGGTGATCAGGACTACACACCGTAAGACCACAAGACCATAGATATAGGAGCAGAATTAGGCTATTCAGCCCACTGAGTCTGCTTCACTATTTCATCATGGTTAATTGATTTTCCACCGCCCCATTCTTCACCCAACTTCCTGTATCGTTTCATGCCCTGGCTAATCAAGATTTTATCAACCTCCACTTTTAATTTATCCAATGACTTGGCCTCCACAGCTACCTCTGGCAATTAAATTCCACAAATTCACCACTCTCTGGTTAAAGGAATTGCTCATCATCTCTGTTCTAAATGGATGTCTGTCAATTGTCAGGCTGTATTATTTGGTCTTAGGCTCCCTCACAATAAGAAACATCCTCTCTGCATCCATGTTATTGAGGCCTTTTAACATTAGATGGGTTTCAATGCGTTCCCCTTTATTCTTCTAAACTCCAGTGAGTACAGGCCCTGAGCCATCACATGCTCCTCAGATGAAAACTCTTTCAATCCCAAAATCATTTTTGTGAGTCTCCTATAAACCTTCCCCAACGTTAGCGCATGCTTTCCTAGGAAAGAGGCCCAAAACTGTGCAGAATACTCCATGTGAGGCCTCGCCAGTCTTTATGAAGCCTTAACAACACCAAGGTCATTCGCATCTATATCAGTTTTAACATGATATCCCAACTCGTGCACTCAGTGATCCAACTGATGAAGGCAGGTGTGCCAAATGCTTTCTTTGTTATCCCGTACTGCTGCCAGTTTCAAGGAGCTCTAGCTTTGTACCCCTCGCTCTCTCTGTTCTACAGCACTGTCCAAGGCCTGCCTTTTGCTGTATATATTATGGTCTGGTTTAACTTCCCAAACTACAACACTTTGTACTTATCTGTGTACAGGAAGTAGACAGAGCGCTAAGCGAAATGCTGTTATAACAACAACCAATCCCTCAATGCCATCAAAACAAAAGAGTTGTTCATTGATTTCAGGATGAAGCAGTGTACATACGGCATCAATGATGTAGAGGTTGAGGAAGTTGAGACCAAGTTCCTAGGAGTGAACATCAACATCCTGTCTTGTTCTAACCACGTGGACATAATGGCCAAGAAAGCTCACCAACTCCTCTATTTCCGTAAGAGACTAAAAATCTTTTGGAATTTTCCCCTCTCCAAGTTTTGTTACTGAAATTAAAAAAGTATCTGATCTGGATGCATCACTGCTTGATAAGGGAACTTTTCTGTTTATGAGTGAAAGAAACTGCAGATAACCGTGGGCATGTCTCAGTTTATGATGGAAACCACACTCCCCTCCATAAACTCTGTTTACATTTCTTGCTGCCTCCATAAAGCCGCCAACTCAGCTCAGACATTCTCTCTTCACCACAATCCCCCCGCTCAAAATCAGGCAGTTAATAAAAGCCCAAGAAACCATATCACTAGGCTAAAGGACAGCTTCTGTCATCAATATCATTATATCATCACTAAGTGCTGTGTTGTATGATGTGGGTGATCATGGTTTTTGACCGTGATTGTTCTTGCCAATATTTTCTACACAAGTGGCTTGCCATTGGCTTCTTCTGGACAGTGTCTTTACAAGATAGGTGATGCCATCCATTATCAATATGCTTCAGAGATTGTCTGCTAGAGTTAGTGGTCACATAACCAGGACTTGTGTTATGCACCAGCTGCTCAAATGACCAACCTTCGCCTGCTCCCATAGCTTCACAAAAACCTGATCAGGGCAGGGGTGGTGGGGGAGGGTGGTATGGTCGCTTTCCAGATGCGACAGTTTATCCAAGATTCACCCGCAGGCCAGTGGAGGGAAGAAACACCTCACACCTCCTTTGGTAGAGACGTATCTCCAGCTCGCCATTCCCCAGTTTCTATCAGACCTTAGAACAGTTTCCAGTTATAATAAAATTACAGCTTGATCTCACAATTTACCTTGCTTTGACATTGGCCTCTATTGTCCACCTGCACTGCACTTCTCTGTAAGTGTAACGCTTAATTCTGTATTCTGTTATTGTTTTTTCTTTTACCATCTCAATGCACTTGTCATGAACTGAGCTGTATGAAGAGTATCCAGGCAAGTTTTCACATTTGTATGTGTAACAATAATAAACCAATTTGCCAATTTCTCCGCAATGAATACAAATGAGCAGTATTCATTTCAGACCTCACCCATCTCCTGTGGCTCCACAGGGAGATGGTCACATTATTCCTTATTATCCCCTGAGTTACCCTTGCTCTTAACTTAATTGGAGAATATTTTAGGATAATCTCATCTGCCAGTGCTGTCCTTTTACCCTCCTGATTCCTTCTTGTGTTCTCCTATATCCCTTTTACTCCTCAAGTGATTCACCTGATCCCAACCTATACTTCCTCATTTTTCTTTGCCAGAGCCTCAATATCCCTCTTCAACCAAGATTCATTAACCTTAGAATATTTTCCCCTTCACTCTAACAGGAGTATACTCTCTCTGAACTCTCATTACCTTTTTTTCTACAAGGCTCTCACTTGTCAGACTTCTTTTTACTGTCAAACAACCTCTCCTGGTCCACCACAGCCAGTTCTTGTATAACACCATCAGAATTAGTCTTGTCCCAATGTAGGAATGTACTGGCAAGCTGGATGGAACCTCAATCCAAATGAATATCTTCACTCACACCACCACTGAAGAGGAGAAGATATTCTTATTAGTGAGAATTCAGAAATCAGAAGAAGGTAATAACTTTGATGGAATTGTACTATTGGCCTCAAGTAGTCTGTGGGGATTACAGGACCAAATATGTAGGGAGATCACAGGTAAATGTGAAAGAACAACTGCATTTCAGTGGTCGGCATTCTTAACTTCCGTAATATTGACTGGGACTACCATAGTGTTAAAGGTTTGGATGAGTTTGAATTAGTTGTATCCAGAAAAGTTTTCTCAAACAATTTCCCCTGGACAAACAAAAGCCACTAGCTCTAAGTGTTACATTTGAGGGGGCTCATCTGGGATAGAATTCTGTGGATGCTGTGTGATCACTCTGCTTAAATAAAATACAGTTGGGATGGTGGCAGCTGCTTTTCAGCAATAGTATGCAGCTGTGAAGGTTGCAGAGAGCAATGCGTGAGTGTTGAGGGGGATGGAGACTAGTGTACCAGATGAAGTGCTATTTTGAGGTTTGAGTGCGGTTAAAACTTTTGACAAAGTGGAAATTGTATCACGGAAGTTTGATTTTGAGGCAGGTACGGATATAATGTTAGTGCAGATGAATGAGAACATAACAGGTGGAGTTACCAGAGGAGATTGACGTCCCCAGAGGGGCGGGGCCATGGCATCTGCAGAGTGTCAGGGAGGGAGGGGCCAAAGCTCAGTGAGCAGAGTTGCCAGCAGAGGTGGGAGGAGATCCTAGAGAACAGATTCTTTCGGTGCTGCAGGATGAAGGGAAGGAGTGGTGAGATTTGGGAAAGTTGGTCTGTTCCCATTCCATAGTGAAAGGCAAGAGTTCTGAGTTGGCCTCTGCACTTACCTCCTTGGTGAGAAGGGTAGACGGGCCCCACCAGAAGATTTCTCTGGGATAACAACCACTCCCGAGGGTGAAAAGGATTATGAGACATGGGTAGAGTTGCAGTTGTTAAGTGGGCGGACTCTGTCAACAGGGTGAGATCCTCAGTTGTAGCCCCCGGTGGGAATGGGAGAGGAGCCAGCTCCAGTTGGCAACTGATAAAGGAGGTGGTGGCCGAGCTGAGGACTGATGGGTCGGTAGGGAGGGCTTCGTTTCCCCCCCACCTAGAGGACTGACAGCACAGGGTGCTGTGAGTAGCAGGAGGTCTGCGAGAAGCGGGACGGCTGGTAGCATTTGCTATAACTGTGGGGAAAAGGGGCACTTCCAGAGAGACTGTGAAAGGCAGGGGGTGTGCTATAATTGCGGAGAGTAGGGCCACTTCCAGCAGGAATGTGAGTGGCCAGGAATCCTCTGGAAGGGCAAGTCCTTGTGTATCTAAGAAGGGAGAGGTGTCAGGAAACTTAGAGAGGACCCAGTGAGGGAACAGCCTAGTGTCTTTTGGGGAACACGTTCCCAGCAATGAACCAAGGGACCCCCGAAATCAAATGAATCGATTCCGGAAGGATTAGTGGGACCCCCCTCTAGCATGTTGCTACAGAGAAAGAGAATATATACTAAAGCTATACTCGGCACCTGGTCGCAGGTCATGCTACTATACCATTTGTTTTACAACCAGTACTTAAAGCATTTGCCATTGACCCCATTCCGTGTACTGGAGATTTGGGGCATCAGTACTAGGGATTATCCGTATGATGGGTATTTGTCAGTGAAACTGGAGTTTTCAGAAGCCAATGTGGGAGTGTCTGAAGTTTTGGAAACGTTAGTGCTGGCTTGTCTGGACCCAGTTGAGACAGAGGGTGCTTCAATTCTGGTGGGGACCAACACCCCTGGGGTGTGGAGGCTCATGGGGGCCTGCCAGGAGCGGGCGAGTGAGAACTGTTTGGTGACCCGGGCTGTTCACCCAATGGTTCATGCTGCTTTTGAGGCGCTGCCCTGTGCTGCAGACTGAATTTAAACAAAGGACTCAGAAAGTGGTAGCTGTGTGGAACGAGCTTCCAGTAGAAGTGGTAGAGGCAGGTTCGATTTTGTCATTAAAAAAAAATTGTATAGGTATATGGACAGGAAAGGAAAGGACGGTTATGGGCTGAGTGCGGTTAGGTGGGACTAGGTGAGAGTCAGCATTTGGTACGGAATAGAAGGGCTGAGATGGCCTGTTTCCATGCTGTAATTGTTATATGGTTACATGGACTGTGTGGTGCACTCAGTTCAAGCCTGTGATAGTAAGGCCTGGGAAAGTAGCGAGAGTGATGGGACCCCCCAGATTTCCCAGAGTGCCTGATGGCGACGAGGGGGGCATACAATTTCCAGCTGGGGTGCTGGTGAGGCCCAAAATGCAGAGGCCCTCATTGGTACAGGCAAGGCGGATAGTCATGAGTGTCAGGAACACTACAAACAGAGAAATCACCTTTAGGAAAGGGATGACGCTGGCACGTTTATTCCCGGTGACGGTAATGTCTAGCACCCCTGTGAGGACTACTGGGGGGGGTGGGGGGAAGGGTCGGAAAACAGAGGAAAGCTGACCACTGAGGCCTTTAACTTTGGGGACTCTCCTATGCCGCCGGAGTGGAAGCGCAGGCTGGTGGAGAAGATGTCGAAGCTGGAAGATGTTTTCTCTCTTGGTGAGTTTGATGTGGGTTGCTCCAAGAGCACTCGCCATAACATCCGAGTGACTGAGGACACCCCGTTCAGAGAGAGGTCGGGGCGACTGACCGCAGATGTGGGAGACGTGCAGCAGCACTTGTGCAAGGTGAAGGAAGCTGGAATCATCACTGAGTCCCAAAGCCCCTATGTGTCCTCAATAGTAGTGGCCCGGAAGAAGAACGGAAAGGTACGCGTATGTGTGAACTATAGGACATTGAACCGGCGCACTGTCCCTGACCAGATTACGGTCCCGATGGTCAAAGATACTTTGGCCTGTGTGAGTGGAGCGAAGTGGTTCAGTGTGCTGGAGTTGAGCAGTGGATATGACCAGATCCCAATGAGTGAGCCGGACAAAGTGAAGAAAACATTTATATGCCCTCTGGGGTTTTTCCAGTTTGAAAGGATGCCCCAGGGCATATTGGGAGCCCCTGCCACCTTCCAGAGGGTCATGGAGAAGATAGTGGGGGATATGAATTTACTTGAAGTGTTGGTGTATTTGGATGATTTGTTAGTGTTTGGAGACACCTTAGAAGAACACGAAGTGAGGCTACTGAAGGTGCTAAGTCGACTGAAGGAGAAAAGATTAAAGATCTCCCTGGACAAGTGCTGGTTCTGCAAGACATCTGTTAGTTATGTTGGACACATAATCTCGCTGTTTGGAGTTGCTACTGACGTGGCTAAGATAGAAGCGGTGACCACGTGGCTGAGGCCCCGGACTGTGAGTGCTCTGTGCTCGTTCTTGGGGTTCTGTGGTTATTATTGGAGGTTCGTGAAGGGCTACGCCAAGGTGAGTCACCCCTTGAACCAGCTTCTGCGTGATTACCCTCCCTTGGGGAAGACAGGAAAAGGGAGATGCAAGGTTGGAGAATCTCTCAACCCGTTGGAGCCCAGGTGGCTTTTAAATCGCTGAAAGAGTTGCTGACCCAGGCACCAGTGCTGGCTTTTGAGGACCCCCGATTACCCTATGTACTACACACCGATGGCAGCCGAGAGGGATTAGGGGCCATCTTGTATCAAGATCAGGGCACCGGATTAAGACCTGTCGTATTTGTCAGCCGGAGTTTGTCACCCTCCGAGAGAAACTATCCCACCGATAAATTGCAATTCCTGGTGTTGAAGTGGACAGTGGACAGATAAGCTGAGTGACTATCTCTACGGGTTCAAGTTTGAGGTCAGGACAGACAACAACCTGCTTACTTATAGCCTGACCTCTGCGAAACTGGATGCCACAGGCCATCGGTGGTTAATGGACTTGTCAGTAGATGATTTCAGCCTGAAGTACCGGCCGGGGAGCAGGAACGTCGATGTGGGTGCTTTATCACGACCGAAGCATGCGGAACAGGAGATGGACGAGGAGTGGGGGAGTGTTCCTGCCTCCTGGTGTGAAAGCCATGTGTCAGTTTGCTATCACTGTGAAGGCTGAGGAAAGGGTGAGGCCAGAGCGAGCAGTGGACCCATTGGGAGCTTCTGATGATGCCCTACCCCCAGTTTACTGTGATCTGACTGCAATGAAGACTAAGCAGTTCCTGGAATTAAGTCTGGGGGAAGTGGCAGCTGCTCAGCGAGATGACCCGGGCATTGGCATGCTTGGTGCATGGTGGAAAAGGGGTGTGGCGCGGGTGGAGAAGATGAAACACACTTCAGTGCCTCTGTTATTGAGGGATTGGCCCCGGTTGAAGTTAAGGAAACAGTATTTATATCGGGTAACTTCACACCTGGACCAACTTCGGTGTTGGCAGTTGGTCCTGCCTGAGAAGTATCGGAAGATTGTTTTGAAGTCCCTGCATGATGGTTCTGGACATTTCCAGGTGGAGAAGACCTATGGATTGCTCAAGGACTGGTTTTACTGGCCCCAAATTAAGACAGAGGTGGAAGAGTAATGCAAGTCGTGCATTCACTGCATACGCCGGAAGACACTGCCTGTGCAGGCTGCTTCGTTGTCACACTTGCAAAGTGAGGGGCCGTAGGACCTGGTGTGTATGGATTTCTAGGCCATAGAACCCAATGCCAGCAATACGGGGAATGTCATAGTCATCACAGACCACGACACCAGGCATGCTGAAGCATTCCCTACCAAGGATCAAAGGGCAACTGCGGTGGCAAAAGTGCTGTGGGAGAAGTATTTTATGCATTATGGCCTTCCCCAGCAGATACATAGTGACCAGGGACAGGACTCTGACAGTAAGCTCATCTACGAGCTACTGGGTATGTTGGGGGTTGAGAAAACGAAGACCATGCCCTGTCATCCACAGGGTGATCCCCAGCTGGAGCGGTTTAATCGGACGTTGCTAGACATGCTCAGAACTCTGGAGATTAGCAAAAAGAGCCGATGGAGTCAACATATTGGACATCTGGTTCACTGTTACAATACTTTGGGTGAAGCATTGCCGAAGCCCTACTTGAAGTATGTGTCTGATAGGAAGAAAGAACTACAAAGAGCTTATGAGTTGCCTAGGGAGGCGGCCACCAAGAAGAATCAGGGCAATAAGAAGAGGTATGACGAGAAGGTGAAGTTCTCCCAACTCCTGCTGGGAGATCGAGCCCTCATAAGGAATATGGGATTGCTTGGGAAGCACAAGATGGCTGATCACTGGGCAGGCACACCCTATGTGGTGGAGAGACATTTGCCCAACTTACCAGTTCTCCGAGTGCAGCCCCAGGATGGGAAGGGGCCTGTCAAGATGCTCTATCAGAATTACCTGTTGCCCCTGGGGCGAGATGTACGGTAGATTGGGAGCCCGAGGTGCTGGCTGCACCTCGTACCAGGACTCTGTGTCCACGCAGGGTGGAGGAAAAGCCCAGCTTGGGAGAAGAGGGCCCGGGTCCAGTCCCTGTGAGGGATATTGACTCAGAGAATGATGACTTGGAAGATTAGTGCATGCTTCTGTTAGCTGATGTCCACATGATGGAGGAGGAGACCCCTGACCCTTTCATCACTGGGTTAGACTGGGTAAGGGGGGGGGGGTAGTGATGAGAAGTTGGAGGTACCACCGAGTGCTAGAGGGGAGGATGTGGGACCCGAATGAGAGATAGCAGGTTCCGAGGTGCAGAGGGGCTTGGGTGAACGCTCGCAGAAGGGTTTGCGTCATAGTTCCCACGAGTCTCAAGTATTGTCCGATGTGGAGGAGTTAGAAAAGGGCATGCACAGATCTCAGAGAAGTAGGCGCCCCCCAGATAGGTTGGCCTCTAGCACCTGGGGAACAGGGTGTGATCACCACTGTTTTGGGGAGTTCGGCCACTGCTTTCTGCATTTGGATTGGGCTGTGTGTTCTGCAGGAAGAGTTGGCAAATTATCTGAACGTCATGAGGGCATGACTTAATTTGGTGGGGTAAGAATGTAGGGTTCTCATACTATTAATTGTAATGTTAACTGTTAACTGCATATATAAAATGGCTTCTCGTAGCATTATAACAAAATGGCTTCATTGTATGTAACTGATGATGTAATGCTCTGCTTAGTTGAAATGCTTGGGTTATAATTATTGATCACGGAGGAAATAACAAATGGAAGCGATATTATTCTATCTGTATGTCTGGGATCCTGGAGTCAGTGTGCAGGGTTTTCAGGAGGAGAACCGGAGAGGAAGGGTGTTCTGGTTGACCATCGAGGTTGGTCCCAGGTGGCAGGTTGAGGAGTTCGGAAAAGATTGAATGGTGGACGGAAGGCTTTGATAATTGAGCTCCAATGATTGTGCATGAACTGATTGAACTCTGATAAGTTTTGGTGCCCTTTTCTTTCTTTTTTATATTGTATCACTATTAATTACCTAGTTCCAGTAAGATTTGTAAAGTGTAAACTGTAAAACGTACATTGTGTCCTGTCTGATATTGTATGTGTGAGTTTGTACCAGTGTGCATTACACAGCATCTACACAAACAGGAGACACAGTTTGACGGGTGGACGGATTTTCCCCTCAACAAACACAAGCCGATAGACCTAAATTAGTCTGAAATTAAACCAAACCCAATTTTCTTTGGTATAGAATGGAACAGGCTTTGAATGGAAAATCCTACAAAAGGAAATGGACTCAAAACAGTACATCATGAGTAAAGCCCTCCCAAATAATGAGTACATCCACATGAAACACTGTCGTAGGAAAGCAGCATCCATCATCAGAGATCCCCACCACCCAGATCATGCTCTCTTTTTGCTGCTGTCATCACGCAGAAAGGCACAAGAGCCTCAGAACCCACATCACTCAGAACAGTTACTACCCTCAACCATCAGGCTGTTGAATAAAAGGGGATATCTACACTCATGCCCCGTCATTGAAATGCTCCTACAACCAATAGTCTAACTTCAATGACTCTTTATCTCATTACCTCGTGCTCTTGTTAATAATGACTATTTATTTATATTTACATTTGCACGGTTTGTTGCCTTCTGCACTCTGGTTGATCTTCCATTGAATGTTAAAATTACTATTCTATAGCTTTTCTGAGAAGATGAATTTCAAATCTGTCCATGGTGACATATATGTACTTTGATAATAAAATTTACTTTGAACTTTTAAACAGAGACCTCAAAGTTTGACTGGGAGAAGCTGCTTGAAGGTAAAGATACGTCAGACTTGTGGGAGTGACTTAAAATTAAGACGGCCAGCATGTTCATATCAGATTGAAATGCAAGGTGGCAGAGGTTTCAGGGAAAGCTGGTTCATGAGGGATATTAAGGTCAAGTAAAAGAAAATAACTGGGATCAAGGGAATTACTTGAAGAGTATAATAGATGCAGGGGTACATCAGAGGGAAATCAAAAGAGCAAAGAGATACAGCATGTCTGAAAAGATAAAGGAGAAATTTAAGAAAATCTGTAAGTATATTCAGAGTAAAGAGTTAACTATGGATATAACACAGCACCTTAAAGTTCAATACAGTCATCCATATGCGAGCCTTGGGAAATGGGCGGTGTCTTAAGTTAGTATTTCCTTTGAAATTTATCATAGTGAAGGTAATGGAAAGTAGGGAATACAGGAAAAAATGGTGATGTCTCGGAACATTGTCACATCGCTGGCAGTCTTAAGTTTCATGTAATTCCTGAAGTCAATCAAGTGCATCCTCGGATACTGTCGGGAAGTTTGAAAAAGTTACTGGAGTCCTGGAAGTGATATTTATACTATCGGTAACAATAAATGAAATACCGGAAGACTGGAGAGTGTTACTGCCTTTACTGAAGAAAGACTACAAGGAAAAGCCAGGGACTGAGGTGGTGAGTCAAGCATTGGTGGGAAAATTATTGGAGAGGACTCTGAGGCACAGGGATCTACCTGCATTTGGAAAAGCAAATACTGATAAGCGATAATTTAGCATAGTTACGTGCTTGCAATCTTGTGTCTCACAGATGTGATTGAGCTTTTTGAAGAGGCAACTGAGAGGCAGAATGGTTGGAATTGTCTAGGTGGAGTTTAGAAGACATTTGACAATGTTCTGCATTGTAAATTAATCTGGAAATTTGGAACACATGGGCATAAAGGATTCTGCAGATGCTGGCAATCTTGAATGAACAACATGCAAAAAATAGTGGTGGAACTCAGCAGGTCAAGCAGCATCTATGAAGGGGAATAAATAGTCAAAATTTCAGACTGAGAAACTTCAGCAAGACTGGAAAGGAAGGAGACAGAAGCCACAATAAGAAGGTGGGACAGGTGAAGGAGCACAAGCTGGCAGCTGATGGATGAGACTAGGTGAGAGGGAAGATGGGTGGCTGGGGCAGGGGAAATGAAGTTAGAATCTGTGAGATGATAGGACAGAAGAAGGAATAGGATAGATCTCAGAAGATCTATCCTCCTCCCAACATATTAATACAATTACAAAGAGGGCACAGCAGTAGAAATATTTTATTATGAGTTTGAGGAGATTTGATATGTCACCAAAGACTCTTGCAAATGTTTACAGGTGGGACATGGTGAGCATTCTAACTGGCTGCATCACTGTATGATATGGAAGGGCCACTGTACAGGATTGGAGAAGCTGCAGAAAGTTGTGAATTTAGCCATCTCCATCATGGACACTAGCCTAAGCACTATTGAGGACACCTTCAAAAAGCAAAGCCCAGCACATGCCCTCTTCTCATTGCTTCCAGCAGAGAGAAGGTACAGGATTCTGAAGACACACACTCAACACTTTATGAATAGCTTCTTCCCCTCTGTCATCAGATTTCTGAACAGAAAGTGAAGCCATGAACACGACCTCTCTATTTCGACTCTCCTTTTTTGTACAAGTTATTTCATTTTGATATGCATTTATTCTGAAAATTCTTTGTCTATTTCATGTATTGCACTGTACTGCTGCCACAAAACAACAAATTACATTATTTATGTCCGTGATAATACACCTAGTGTTGATTCTGAGAACACTAGCCACAGAAGAATGGAATGGTGGAGGGGAACCATGGGAAGATGATGGGCAGGAGAGGAGAAGAGATGGGGTGAGAGGGAATTAGAATGGGGAATGGAAAAAGAGAAGGGGGTGAAGAGTTTAATTATGGACAGAGAAATCAATGTTCATAATATCAGGTTGAAGGCTATCCTACCTGAGTTTGGCCTCATTGTGGAGTACAGGAGGCTATAGACAGAATGAGAAGGGAAGTCAGATTGTAATGGGTGATCTTGTATTTTGCAGCAAACACAGCGAATCCGCTTGATGAAGCAGTCCCCCAGTCAGTGTGGGATCTTGTTGATGCAGAGGAGACTATAATGGGAGAACACCATGCAATAGATGACACCAAAAGATTTGCAGACGAAGTGTTGTTCCAACAGGAAGGACTATTTAGGGTCCTGAAATGTGGTGAGGGAGGAGGTGTCGAGGCAGGTGTACACTTACAAGATTATATGCCAGGAGGGGAATCATTGGAGAGAGACAAGTGGACAAGGAAGTCACGTAGAGAGTGATCATTATGGAAAGTGGAGAGTGGTGGTAAGCAAAGATTTGCTTCATGGTATGATCGTGTTGTAGATGGGGGAATTTTGGAGAATAATGTGCTGGATACAGAAGATTGTGCCTGATAGGTAAGGACAAGATTAACCCTATCCCTGTTATGACAATGGGATGATCACGTGAGAAATTGAGGAGATGCAGGTGAGAGCAGCGTCAATTACTGTGGAAGGGAATCACAATTCTTTGTAGGACATCTCAGCTGTTCTAGAATGGAAAACCTCCTCCTGAGAACAGGTGCAGTGGTGGCAGAGGGACTGAGAGAAGGGAATAGTGTTTTTATAAGGTAGGGCTGAGAAGAGGTATAGTCAAGATAACTGAAAGTTAGTAGGCTTGTACAAGATGCCTATCTCCAGAGATGGAACAGAGCAATCGAGAAAGGGGATTGAGATGTCAGAGATGGTTCAGCTTCTTTATTCAGACCCCCCCCCCCCCCACCAAATGCTCCTCACCTGCTCTCAGCGATTACCTGCTTGGTTATAGTCCTTCTCCTCCCCCCAACCTTGTTATTCTGGCTCCCCCTACCTTCCTTTCCAGTCCTGATGAATGGTTTCAGTTTGACACCAACTGTTTATTCCCCTCATTTGCCGCTGCCTGAATTGCTGAGTTCCTTCAACGTTTATGTGCTTTGTCATTAGCTTATGTGAGATCCAGCAAGAGCTTGCCACTTGGATACAAAACTGGCACATTGGAAGGAGTCAGAGGGTGTTGGTGGAGGGTTGTTTTTCAGACTGGAGGCCGGTTACCTCTGGTGTGTTGCAGGGGTCGGTACTGGGTCTTTTATTGTTCATCACCTATATCAATTATTTCCGTGAGTATGGTGTTGGCATGTTTGGAAAGTTTGTGGATGACATTAAAATTGGTGGGATAGCGGACAGTGAAGATGATTACCAGATCGTGATCAACTGGAGTGAGTGGACCAAATTTGAAGAAATGCAAAGGACTGCAGTTTGGTAACTTCAACCAGGGCAGGAATTAAAGAGTAAATGGGACGGCCCTTGGGATTGTTGTAGAACAGAGAGATCTAGGGATACCAATACACTGTTCACTAAAAGTGATGACACAAATAGACGGGATGCCGATGAATGTGTTTGGCACACCTTCTGAGCTACATATGCAGGGCCATTAATATTATCAAGGATCCCACCCATACACCCAGCTTCCTCTTTGACTTTACACCATTAGGCAGGAGCCTTCGGTGCATAAAAACAAGAACAGTCAGAATGGGTAAACAGCTTCTGAACTCCCTGCCACATCACATCTAATGTTTCACTACTAACTTGTTCTGTACCTTTTAATATTTAATGTGTGCCATTACTTTATTTATTTATGCTTAATTCATTTGTAGATTAAATTCTTATTTTCCAAAGTTATTGTGTATTATATGAGTGTTAATTGTACTTTTGTGCTTTATACCCTGCTCCAGAGAAACATTGTTTTGTTTGACGGTCTACATGGATATAGTTAAATGACAATAAACTCAACTTGACACTGGCTTTCATTCTGGAAAATTAGGACAAACCAATGCTACAAAGCTGGCCCACCTTCCAGTTCAATGACATTTCTGACATTACTCAAAGTATTGTGCAACAATTAAACCAGAAAGGATATTACCAGGACTGGAGGGTTGAGTTATAAGGAAAAACTAATAGGTGGGGATTTTTTCCCCGAGACCATTGGAGGCTGAGGAATGACCTTGCAGAGGTATGTAAACTCATGAGGAGTGTAACTAACGTGGATGGTCACAGCTCTTTTCCCAGAGGAGAAGGGTGTCAGTAGAGAGGGCATAGATTTCAGGTGAGGGGGCAACACTGTGTGTTGGTGGTGGATATTGATGGCACAGTCGTATAGGGGTTAGCACAAAGCTTTACGGTACAAGCGACCCGGGTGAAATTCCCACCGCTGCCTATGAGGAGTTAGTATTGACATGAAGCACTGCATCAAGAAAGCAACATCCTTCATCAGAGATTCTCACCATCCGGGCAATGCCATCTTATCACCATTACCATCGGCAGGAGGTACAGGAGCCTGATGTCCTCCTCCACCAGGTTCCAAAACAGCTACTTCCCTTCAGCCATTCAGTTCTCGAACCAACCATCACAATGCTAATCACTACTGTCTGGAAACACTAGAGTCATAGTCATGGAGAAGTACAGCACAGAGGCCCTTTGGCCCATCCAGTCTATGCCAAAATCATTTAAACTGCCTCCTCCCATAAACTTCCACCAGGATCAAAGCTCTCCATACCCCAAACATCCATGTACATATCAAACTTCTCTTAAGTGTTGAAATCAAGCTTGCATGCACATTTTTGCTGGCAGCTCATCCCCCTCTCACGATCAGCTGAGTGAAGAGGATTCCCCTTAAACTTTTCACCTTTCACCCTTAACCCATGATCTCTGGTTGTAGTCCCACCCAATCTCTGTAGATAAACACAGCTTGCATTTACCCCTCATAAATTTAAATACCTCTCTCAGATCTCTTTTTAATCTTCTAAATGAGCAGATTGATCACTTTGCACGAAACTACACTTTGATATTTTTTGTCCTTTTTGTAAAAATTGTACTTATATTTTTCTTGTGAATACTGCTGATACAAACTGACATGCCTGTGGCTGATCATTGCCCTTGTGCACATGACAATGAACTTATCTATGACTTTGACAGATCAGCTGTCAACGGTGTTAAACTGGAAGAAAATGGGAAATCATTCTGGAGCGGGAGGAAGACCGTGGAGTCCAATACCAGTGACGCAGGGGGTGCCTTCAAGTTTCACAATTTGTCCGCTCTCAGGGAAGAGAGAGAGGAGCTGAGTTTCATGAACGGCCAGAGCCTCTGTGTGAGGTTATGGGCCTGCTGCTAGCTCGTGATAAGCTAACGCTCTGAGGGACAGTGTTTACTTGTACTCTCTATCAAATGGCAACAGGAAGTGCAAAGAGGCAAAAAAAAACACATGCAAAGCAGAAAATAGCTTTGACTTCTGGGTTTCAGAGAGAGAGAGAAGCGGGGTTAGAAAAGAAGCTGATCTGAGGAGAGACAGACAGGAATCATGGAGGCAAACAAATTAAGAGAAGACTGAAATAGGAAGAGAAGGAGAGAAAGAGAAAATGTTTGGGTAGGCAGATATAGAGACTGGCTAGATAGAGAACTAAAGGGGATGCGAAGGGTGAGGGTAAAGTTCAAGATGGTAATTAGTCAACAGCTATTACAGTTTCAGGGTGTAGACTAGAACGAGGCCAGGGCGTGGCACTCTAAGGCCTGTGTGACTGAAAGCATTTAATCATTAAAATCTGACCTTACGCACATAAACAGCAAAGAGATAGGCACAGAATGGGTAGAGGAGCTCCAATCTGCATATTTTGGTGTGTGTTTCCTTGGCGATTCTTGAAGGAAATTCTTCACGTTCTGTATCTGGAGTGTACATTGGGACAGCGTATAGAGAATCTCACTTTCTATTCAGTTACTACGTTCCCTGCTCTGGGAGCCTTGACGAGAACTGTGGAAATAACGGAGGCCTTAGACAGAGAGAAATGAAAAGCACAATTCTTTTTGATTAAACTCACGATTTGAGATGGACAGCGTCAGCCAGAGGGAGATGAGAAACCAGCTGAAGGCCATATCTCTCCAGCAACTGCAGTGTTCGATAGGACAGGTTTTTGCTTGCATCCGGTTCTTGGTTGTGAGCCGCCTGCTGAACGTGTATCAGCGTTGTGAGCACATTCAGGAAGCCACGACTTCACGTCAGCGCGGAGGCTTTGACAGTGGGTGTATGTCAGTGACTGATCCCTACCGCATGGTATGAAGAATTAAAGCGATTATATTTGAAATCATTAATAGTAACATCTCATTTCAAATAGATGACAGAAAGCCACAGAACAACATGTCAGACAATATGGCAAAGCTACTTTTAATGACGTCCCATTATGAAAGCTTGAACGCAATCGGGCAAAGTCGAAAGGAAATCAGGTTTATTTCTTATTGAACTTATTGAAGTTCTTGAAAGAAGTGACATGTGTTTTGGATAAAGGGGAGCGGGAAACACTATAACTTCGATTTCTGGAAGCCAAGTGATAGTGCTGAACCAGAAGTGTTTGCAGAAACTTTAGGCCTGTGGTATTGGAAACAATGTGTTGATGTGGGTAGAAGATAGGCTGGATAACAGGGAACAATATGGCCATAAAGTTCAAAATCCAAATATATTTTTTGCTTGCATTCACTATCTAAAAAAAAGAACAGAGGACATGGATTAAGGGTGAAGGGGGAAAAGTTTAAAGGGAACATTAGGGGGGCTTCTTCACACAAAGTGTGATGGGAGTGTGGAATGAGCTGCCAGATGAAGTGGTGAATGTGGGCTCACTTTTAACATTTAAGAAAAACTTGGACAGGTACATGGATGAGAGGTGTATGGAGGAATATGGTCCAGGTGCAGGTCGGTGGAACTGGGCAGAAAAATGGTTTGGCACAGCCAAGAAGGGCCAAAAGGCCTGTTTCTGTGCTGTAATATTCTATGGTTCTATGAGTTTATTGTCATGTGCGCAAGTACGTTTGCAAATTTAAACTTACTTTCAGCCTAAACTCAGACATAGAGCATCCTATAAGCAGCCTAGACAAGACAAAGCATAATTATCCATAAACATGAGAAAATCTGCAGATGCTGGAAATCCAAAACAACACACACAAAATACAGGAGGAACTCACAGGTCAAGCAGCATCCATGGAAAAGAGTAAACAGTCATGTTTTGGGAAAAGTCACTTCATCAGGACTGAATGGAGAGTCTCAGACCGAAATGTCAAATGTTGTGGAGATTAGGACATTTTCCAACTGCTTCAAGATCCAAATGATTGAAGAGAAGTAGCTGTTTGTGTTCACCTATATACTTCCTGTAATTCTGTTTTTCCCCTATATTTATTTATCAGGTATTTTATTGTATTGGTATAAAGTTAACAAATTTCACAACATATGCCGGTGATATTAAATCTGATTCTGATTCTGATTGAACTTGACCATGTAGGACTTCAAGATTCTGCACCAACTGCCCAAAGATAGCTGCACAAAGATGGCTTGGCCGAGATATTGGGGATCTCTGATAATGGATGTTGCCTTCTTGAGGCAGTGCCTCATTGGCAGGGAGGGATGTGCCTGTGCTGTGTTAGACAGATCCCACTACTTTATGCAGCTTCTTACACCTCCATTATGTAATCAGGATACTTTCAACTGTAATTGCTTGTCAGAGTGTTCAATGACAAGACAAGCTTTATGTAGGTGGCACACTTTCCTTCTACAGTGTTCGCATCCATGTACGGGGCCTGAAACAAATTATCCAACATGTTTATGCATGGGAATTAATAAAAGTGCTGATTCTGTCCAACACCATTCATCAACATAGACTGATGAATGTTCATCTTCTTTCTCTTCCTGAGTCAGTTCTGCAGATTTGCTGATAAGCCTTAAGACATACAGGAGCAGAATTATACCATTCAGCCAATCAAATCTGTTATGCCATTCAATCATTCCTCTCAATGCCATTCTTCTGCCTTCTCCCTGTTACCTTTGGAGCCCTGACTAATCAAGAACCTATGAATCTCCATTTTAAATACACAGTGACATGGCCTCTGCAGATCATTGTGGCAATGAATTCTGCAGATTCACATCCTTAGGCAAAATAAATCCTCCCTCACCTCTGTTACAAAGGGATGTTCTTGTATTCTTAGTACCCCCTCGTCCTAGACAACCCCACCATTGGAATCATCCTTTCCATGTCCACTCTATATTCAATATTTTCAGTATTCAAAAGGATTCAATGAGATCCCCTAATATTGTTCTTAAACTCCATTGAGAATAGGCCCAAGCTATCAAAAGCTCCTCGTACATTAACTATTTCTTTGCCAGCATCATTCTCATGAAATCTGGACCATCTCTAATACCAAAATATCCGTTCTCAGCTAAGGAGCGAAAACTGCTCACAATACCATAAGTCCATAAGACAAAGGAGCAGAAGTTGGCCATTCGGCCCATCGAGTCTGCTCCGCCATTTCATCATGAGCTGATCCAATCTCCCCTTTAGTTCCATTCCCCCGTCCTCTCACCATAACCTTTGATGCCCTGACTACTCAGATACCTATCAATCTCTGCCTTAAATACACCCAATGACTTGGCCTCCACTGCTGCCCGTGGCAACAAATTCCATAGATTCACCACGCTCTGGCTGAAAAAAAATTTTTGCATCTCTGTTCTGAATGGGAGCCCTGCAATCCTCAAGTCATGTCCTCTTGTACTAGACTCCCCCCACCATGGGAAACAACTTTGCGACATCCACTCTGTCCATGTCTTTCAACATTCGAAATGTTTCTATGAGGTCCCCCCTAGATCTTCTAAACTCCAAGGAGTACAGTCCAAGAGCGGTCAAACATTCCTCATATGCTAACCCTCTCATTCCCCAAATCATTCTAGTGAATCTTCTCTGAACCCTCTCCAACGTCAGCACATCCTTTCTTAAATAAGGAGCCCAAAACTGCACACAGTATTCCAAATGAGGTCTTACCAGTGCCTTATAGAGCCTCAACATCAAATCCCTGCTCCTATATTCTATTCCTCTAGAAATGAATGTCAACATTGCATTCAACTTCTTCACCACCAACTCAAACTGGAGGTTAACATTAAGGGTATCCTGCACGAGGACTCCCAAGCCCTGTTGCATATCAGAACTTTGAATTTTCTCCCCATTTCCCATCTCTGAGGGTAGCAGACACCAACAGGATAAACAAAATCATTCGTAAGGCCAGTGATGTTGTGGGGGTGGAACTGGACTCTCTGACAGTAGTGTCTGAAAAGAGGATGCTGTCCAAGTTGCATGCCATCTTGGACAATGTCTCTCATCCACTCCATAATGGTTAGGCACAGGAGTACATTCAGCCAGAGACTCATTCCACCGAGATGTAGCACTGAGCATCATGGGAAGTCAATCCTGCCTGTGGCGATCAAACTTTACAACTCCTCCCTCAGAGTGTCAGACACCCTGAGCCAGTAGGCTGGTCCTGGACTTAATTCCACTTGGAATAATTAACTTATTATTATTTAATTATCTATGTTTTAATATTGCTATATTTCTACTTTATTCTTTGTTGGTGCAACTGTAACAAAACCCAGTTTCCCTCGGGATCAATAAAGTATGTCTGTCTGTCTGTTTTTAAATAATAGTCTGCCCGTTTACTTCTTCTACCAAAGTGCATGACCGTCCACTTTCCGACATTGTAATTCACTTGCTACTTCTTTGCCCATTCCCCCAATCTATTCAAGTCTCTCTGCAGACTCTCTGGTTCCTCAGCACTACCAGCCCCTCCACCTATCTTTGTATCATCAGCAAACTTAGCCACAAAGTCATCTATTCCATAATCCAAATTGTTGGTATACAACGTAAAAAGAAGCGGCCCCAACGCGTACCCCTGTGGAACACCACTGGTAACCAGCAGCCAACCAGAATGGGATCCCTTTATTCCCACTCTCTGTTTCCTGCCAATCAACCAAAACTCTATCCACGTATGTATTTCCCCGTAATTCCATGGGCTCTTATCGTGTTTAGCAGCCTCATGTACAGCACCTTGTCAAAGGCCTTCTGAAAATCCAAATACACAATGTTCACTGCATCTCCCTCATCTAGCCTACTTGTAATTTCCTCAAAAAATTGCACTAGATTTGTCAGGCAGGATTTTCCTTTAAGGAAACCATGCTGGTTACCAATAACATTAATAGGTAGAGTTAATGCTGTAAAAATGAATATATATCCTAGATTGCAATATATATTCCAAACTTTACCAATACAATTGCCTCAGAAGTTGATTTAGGAGGGTTATAACTTCCAAATTTTAAGAATTATTATAAAGCAAATCAACTTAGATTTATTGCGTCTTTTTTTGATGAAGAAAAACCGGCATGGATTAGAATAGAATTAGATAAGATAGGAGAAAACGTACCAGAAGGTTTTATATATAAATGGGAATCCAAATGGATACGGGAAAAAACAGAATCTTCTATATTAAGACACTTGATTGATTTATGGAATAAGGTAAATATGGACAATGAGATAAAGAAATCTTTATTAGCAAAAAGAACTTTAATTCAAAATAGGCTTATTCCTTTTACAATGGATAATAAACTTTTACATAATTGGTTCCAAAAGGGGATTAAATATATAGGTGATTGTTTTGAAGTAAGTATATTGATGTCATTTGATCAATTAAAAAATAAATATAAAATATCAAACAACACTCTTTTCTGTTATTTTCAATTAAAGGCTTATTTACGAGAAAAGCTCGGTCAAACAATGTTAATTGCAAAACCTCGCGAAATAGAAACATTAATTCAAAAAGGAAAAATTAAAAAATTTACATCCTGTATGTACAATTTGATTCATAAACAGACAATTAAATCAGGAATTCATAAATCAAGACAAAAATGGGAATCTGATTTGAATATTAATATTGATGGAAAAAACTGGTCAAGATTATGTTCTGATAGTATGATAAATACAATAAATGTTTGACTTAGTACAATATTTTTTAGATCAATTATATATAACACCACAGAAAATAAATAGATTAAATTCAAATATGTCTGACCAATGTTTTCGATGTAGTCAAGAAATTGGTACTTTTTTACATTCTACTTGGTCTTGTTTTAAAATTCAATCATTTTGGATAAATCTATGACTTTTATTGGAACAAATTACTGGAGTACAACTCCCACATAGTCCAATATTATTTTTATTAGGAGACATTGAAGGGACAATACCGAAACTTAAATTGAATAAGTATCAGAAAAACTTTATAAAAATTGCATTGGCAGTAGCCAAAAAAGTTATTACAGTTACTTGGAAATCTGACTTATATTTAACTATGGATCGTTGGAATAATGAAATATATAGTTGTATTCCACTTGAAAAAATTACATATAATCTAAGAAATGAATATGATATATTTTTGAAAATTTGGCTCCCGTGCCTACAAAAGATAGGATTAAATACATAGTTCCTTTGAAGATAAAATTATAAAGTATTTGGGAAAAGTAAAAATAAAAATTAAAATTATTTTGAACTCCATGGAGTATCTGGGGATCCTCTGATATCCAGGCAATCTTTCTCTTCTTTCTTTCTTTTTTTTTCTTTCTTTAGATAAGGGTTTAAGGGGGGGAATGTTAAGGGGAGGGGGGAGTGTCAATACTATTTTTTTTTTCTCTGTCACTATTTTATCATTACATTTATTCTTTGTAATTTTCTAAAAATTTAATAAATTAAAAAAAAGGAAACCATGCTGAGTTCTGCCTATCTTGTCATATGCCTCCAGGTACTCTAACCTCATCTTTGACAATCGAATCCAACAACTTCCCAACCACCGATATCAAGCTAATAGGTCTATAATTTCCTTTTTGCTTCCTTGCCCCCTTCTTAAGTAGCAGAGTGATATTTGCAAACTTCCAGTCCTCTGGAACTAGGCCAGAATCTACTGACTTTTGAAAAATCATTTCTAATGCCTCTGCAATCAACACTGCTACTTCCTTCAGAACACAAGGGTGCATTCCATCTGGTCCAGGAGATTTATCTACCCTTAGACTATTCAGCTTCCTGAGTACTTTCTCTATCATAATTGTGACTGTGCATATGTCTCTTCCCTGACACCTTTGAATGTCTGGTATAATGCTGATGTCTTCCTCAGTGAAGACTGATGCAAAGTACTTGTTCAGTTCCTCCGCCATCTCCTTATCTCCCATTACAATTTCTCCAGCATCATTTTCTATTGGTCCTATATCTACTCTCATCTGTCTTTTACTCTTCATATACTTGAAAAAGCTTTTAGTATCCTCTTTGATATTATTTGCTAGCTTCCTTTCATAGTTCATTTTTTCCCTCTTAATGACCTTCTTAGTTTCCTTTTGTAAGCTTTTAAAAACTTCCCAATCCTCTGTCTTCCGGCTAATTTTTGCTTCCTTGTATGCCCTCTGCTTTGCTTTTACTTAGACTTTGACTTCTCTTGTCAGCAACGGTTGCGTCCTTTTTCCATTCGAAAATTTCTTCTTCTTTGGAATATATCTGTCTTGCACCTTCCTCACTTCTCGCATAAACTCCAGCCACTGCTGCTTTGCCGTCCTTCCCACTAGTGTCCCTTTCCAGTCAACCTTGGCCAGTTCCTCTCTCATGCCACTGTAATTTCCTTTACTCCACTGAAATACCGACACATCGGATTTTGACTTCTCTTTCTCAAATTTTGCAGTGAACTCAATTACATTGTGATCACTGCCTCCTAAGGGTTCCTTCACTTCCATCTCTCTAATCACCTCTGGTTCATTATACAATACCCAATCCAGTACAGCCAATCCCCTAGTGGGCTCAACAACAATATCCAATATCCTTATGGGCAAGTTTTGCTAGACCTGTTGGAGAGGACTTAAATTAATTTAGCAGTGGAATGGGACCAGAGTGATAGGGCTGACGATGGGGTAATTGGTATACAACTAGATGCATTGTGCAGTGAGACTCAGGAAGAACAGACAGATAATAGAGCAAAATTGCAGTCAGTGGGATAATTTGCAGTGCAACAGGGAATAAAATCAAAACGGGTGACAGACACAGGACTGAAGTTGTTATATTTGAATGCACACCGTACATGCAATAATGTGGATGATCTTGTAGTGCAGTTAGAGATTGTCAGGTATGAGGTTGTGCGCATTATGGAGTTATTGATGAAAGGTTTTATTGTTTGGAGAAGGAAGGAGGAGGATCCGAACGAGAGAGTGGCGGAAGCCATCTTGAATTTTTCTTATTCTCATCAGAATTAGTAGAGGCGGGATTGTGCAGGCATGTGAAGGCGGGCAGTGAAGCAGGGGAGTTTTAAAAGGGCAGAAATCCTGAATCTGTTTTCATTTGGGAAAGGAAGGAGGAGGATCTGAAAGGGAGAGTGGCGGGACCCATCTTGAATTTTTCTTATTCTCATAGGATTTAAGAGAGGCAGGACTGCGCAGGCGTGTGAAGGCGGGCAGGAAGCAGGGGAATTTTAAAAGGCCACAGCCTTAAACAGCGGACAGCATCATTTTGCGGGCAGTAGAGTGAGCTGGGAGCAGGATGAAGTCTTAACGGCTTTGGATCAAGGGGCTTAGGTGGAAATGGGTGAAGCAAGGTAGGTTTAGGTTTCAGTTGTTCCTGTTATTTGAGGAAAGGGGAAGTATGAGTTGGAGGGCAGCTTGTTCTCAGTGTCAGATGTGGGAGGTCCTGGAGTCTCCTAGCCTCCCAGACGAGCACATCTGCACCAGGTGCACCGAGCTGCAGCTCCTAAGGGTCCGTGTTAGGGAACTGGAGCTGCAGCGTGATGACCTTCGCCTGGTCAGGGAGAGTGAGGAGTTGATAGAGAGGAGTTACAGGCAGGTGGTCACACTGGGGCCACGGGAGGTAGAAAGGTGGGTCACGGTTAGGAGGGGGAAGGGGAAGAGTCAGGTATTAGAGAGTACCCCAGTGGTTGTACCCCTTAACAATAAGTACTCCTGTTTCAGTACTTTTGGTGGGGGACAGCCTACCTGGGGGAAGCAACAGTGGCTGTGCCTCCGGCACAGAGTCCGGCCCTGTAGCTCAGAAGGGTAGGGAAAGGAAGAGGAAGGCAGTAGTAATAGGGGACTTGATAGGGGGTCAGATAGGCGATTCTATGGATGCGATCAAGAGACCCGGATGGTAATTTGCCTCCCTGGCACCAGGGTTCAGGATGTTACTGATCACATCGAAGATATTCTGAAGTGGGAAGGTGAGGAGCCAGAGGTCGTGGTACATATAGGTACCAATGACATTGGTAGGAAAAGGGAAGAGGTCCTGAAGGGAGAATACAGAGAGTTAGGAAGGAAGTTGAGAAGAAGGACAAGAAAGGGTAGTAATTTGGGATTACTGCCTGTGCCATGTGACAGTGAGAGTAGGAATGGAATGATGTGGAGGATAAATGCGTGGCTGAGGGATTGGAGCAGGGGGCAGGGATTCAAGTTTCTGGATCATTGAGACCTCTTTTGGGGCAGGTGTGACGTACAAAAAGGAAGGGTTACACTTGAATCCTAGGGGGACCAATATCCTGGTGGGGAGATTTGCTAAGGCAACTGGGGAGACTTTAATAGAATGGTTGGAGGGTGGGAATCAATTTGAAGAGACTAGGGAAGAGGAGGTTAGTTCACAAATAGAGAAAGCTAGTAGACATTGTGTGAGGGAGGATAGGCAGGTGATAGAGAAGGGGAACGCTCAGACCGAAGATATAGGGGAGAAGAAAGAAAAAGATAATAAAGTTGATTGCATCATTAGGGATAAACAGAGAGGAAGAGGTGGAGAGTTTCTTAAATGCATTCATTTTAATGATAGGAGCATTGTAAGAAAGGTGGATGAGCTTAGAGCATGGATTGATACCTGGAAATATGATGTTGTAGCTATTAGTGAAACATGGCTGCAGGAGGGGTGTGATTGGCAACTAAATATTCCTGGATTTCATTGCTTCAGGTGTGATAGAATGGAGGGGCAAGAGGAGGAGGTGTTGCATTGCTTGTCAGAGAAAATATTACAGCGGTGCTTTGGCAGGATAGATTAGAGGGCTCATCTAGGGAGACTATTCGGGTGGAATTGAGGAATGGGAAAGGTGTAGTAACACTTATAGGGGTGTATTATAGACCACCTAATGGGGGGCGAGAATTGGAGGAGCAAATTTGTAAGGAGATAGCAGATATTTGTAGTAAGCACAAGGTTGTGATTGTGGGAGATTTTAATTTTCCACGCATAGACTGAGAAGTCCATGCTGTAAAAGGGCTGGATGGTTTGGAGTTTGTAAAGTGTGTGCAGAATAGTTTTTTGGAGCAATACATAGAGGTACCAACTAGAGAAGGAGCAGTGTTGGATCTCCTGTTAGGGAATGAGATAAGTCAGGTGACAGACGCATGTGTTGGGGAGCACTTCGGGTCCAGTGATCACAATACCATTAGTTTCAATATAATTATGGAGAAGGATAGGACTGGACCCAGGGTTGAGACTTATGACTGGAGAAAGGCTAACTTTGAGGAGGTGCGAAAGGACTTAGAAGGGACAATTTGTTTTATGGGAAGGATGTAATGGAGAAATGGAGGTAATTTAAAAGTGAAATTCTGATGGTACAAAACCTTTGTTCCTTTTAGGTTGAAAGGAAAGGTTAAAAGTTTGAGAGCGCCATGGTTTTCAAGGGATATTGGAAACTTGGTTCATAAAAAGAGGGAGATCTATAATAAATATAGGCAGCATGGAGTGAATGAGGTGCTCGAGGAATATAAAGAATGTAAAAAGAATCTTAAGAAAGAAATTAGAAAAGCTAAAAGAAGATACGAGTAAGGTGAAAATAAATTTGTTAGGTTTCTACAGTTATATTAATAGCAAAAGGATAGTGAGGGATAAAATTGGTCCCTTAGAGAATCAGAGTGGATAGCTATGTGTGGAGCTGAAAGAGAAGGGGGAGATTTTGAACAACTTCTTTTCTTCGGTATTCACTAAGGAGAAGGATAATGAATTGTGTAAGGTAAAGGAAACAAGTAGGGAAGTTATGGAAACTACAACGATTACAGAGGAGGACGTACTGGCATTTTTAAGGAATATAAAAATGGATAAATCTCCGGATCCTGACAGGATATTCCCTAGGACCTTGAGGGCAGTTGGTGTAGAAATAGCAGGGGCTCTGACAGAAATAGTTCAAATGTCATTAGAAACGGGAATGGTGCCGGAGGATTGGTGTATTGCTCATGTGGTTCCATTGTTTAAAAAGGGTTCTAAGAGTAAACCTAGCAATTATAGGCCTATCAGTTTGACGTCAGTGGTGGGTAAATTAATGGAAAGTATTCTTCGAGATGGTATACATAATTATCTGGATAGACAGGGTCATATTAGAAATAGCCAGCATGGATTTGTCCGTGGAAGGTCATGTTTGACAAATCTTATTGAATTTTTTGAAGAGGTCACAAGGAAAGTTGATGAGCGTAAAGCAGCGGATGTTGTCTTTATGGAGTTCAGTAAGACCTTTGAAAAGATTCTGCACAAAAGATTAGTTAGGAAGGTTCAATCGTTAGGTATTAATATAGAAGTAGAATGGATTCAACAATGGCTAGATGGGAGATGCCAGAGAGTAATGGTGGATAAGTGTTTGTCAGGTTGCAGGCCGGTGACTAGTGGTGTGCCTCCGGGATCTGGATTGGGTCCAATGTTGTTTGTCATATACATTAATGATCTGGATGATGGGTGTTAAATTGGATTAGTAAGTACGCAGATGATACTAAGGTAGGTGGCGTTGTGGATAATGAAGTAGGTTTTCAAAGCTTGCAAAGAGATTCAGGCCAGTTAGAAGAGTGGGCTAAGTGATGGCAGATGGAGTTTAATGCTGATAAATGTGAGGTGCTACATTTTGGTAGGAATATTCCAAATAGGACATACATCGTAAATAGTAGGGCATTGAGGAATGCTGTAGAACAGAGTGATCTAGGAATAATGGTGCATAGTTCCCTGAAGGTGTAATCTCATGTGGTTAGGGTGGTGAAGAAAGCTTTTGGTATACTGGCCTTTATAAGTCAGAGCATTGAGTACAGGAGTTGGGATGTAATGTTAAAATATAACAAGGCATTGGTAAGGCCAAATTTGGAGTATTCTGTACAGTTCTGGTCACTGAATCATAGGAAAGATATCAACAAGATAGTGAGAGTACAGAGAAGATTTACTAGAATGTTACTTGGGTTTCAGCACCTTAGTTACAGGGAAAGGCTGAAAAAGTTAAGACTTTATTCTTTGGAGTGTAAAAGGTTGAGGGGGGACTTGATAGAGGTATTTAAAATAATGCGGGTGATAGATCGAGTTGACATGGATAGGCTTTTTCCATTGACAGTAGGGGAGATTCAAACAAGAGGACATGATTTGAGAGTTAAGGGGCAAAAGTTTAAGGGTAGCACGAGGGGGAATTTCTTTACTCAGAGTGGTAGCTGTGCAGAATGAGCTTCCAGTAGAAGTGGTACAGGCAGATTCGGTATTGTCATTTAAAGTAAAATTGGATAGGTATATGGACAGGACAAGAATGGAGGGTTATGACCAGAGTGCGGGCCACTGGGACTAGGTGAGTGTAAGCGTCGGCATGGACCAGGAGGACCATGATGGCCTTTTTCCATGCTGTAATTGTTATATGGTTATATAGAAGTTGAGAGCTTAACAACCAATGATACACATCTTATCAATAAAAAAAAACGGGTTGGCAGAGGGGGTAGTGGGGCTCTGTTGGTAACAATTAAATAAAATCATTAGAAAGAGGTGACATAGGGTCAGAAGGTGCTGAATTGTTGTGGGCAGAGCTAAGGAGTTACAAGGGTTAAGAGATCCTGATGAGAGTTATATACAGAACTCTGAACAGTAGCTAGGATGAGGGGTACAAATATTGATGAGAGATTGAAAATGCATGTCAAAAGGTCAATCCTACAATAGTCATGGAGGATTTCAATGTGCAAATAGTTTGGGAAAATCAGGATGATGATGATTTTGGATCCCAAGAGGAGAATCTGTAGCGTGCCTACGAACTGGCTTTTTCAAGCAGCTCGTGGCGGAGCCCATTCGGGGATCAGTTATTCTGGACAGGGTGTTGTGTAATGAACAGGTTTGAATAGGGAACATAAGGAACTGTACCCTTTGGCAGAAGTGATTATAATATGACAGAATTCACCCTGCAATTTGAGAAAGAGAAGCAAAGTCAATTGTATCAGCATTACAGTGGAATGAAGGGAATTACAGATGCAATGGAGCCAAGCTGGCCAGTGATCGGCTGGTGACGCAGTGAGACCAGTGCCAGGCTTGCAAACGGAGGTTCCCGAGTTCGATCCAGTGACAGACCACTCCCAAGTGCACCCTCCATCCGTGCCGGGTTGATGTTGAGCTTGCAACTCGACCTCATTAAAAAAAGACACTGTCACCTCCAGTTTAAATTTCCACACGGAATATTGTGGAGGATCAAATACCCAAACCCAAACACAAGCAATCATGGGAAGGGAATTCTAACAGGGAGGATGGCAGATCCACAATGGCTGGAGTTTTGGGGAACAAGTCAGAAGTTACAGGATAGATACATTCCAAAGAAGAAGAGGTATACTAAAGGGAAGATGACGCAGCCATGACTGACATGAGAATTCAAAGCCAACATAAAAACAAAAGGCATATAGTAGAGCAAAAATTAGAGATTTGGAAAGCTTTCAAATAACAACTAAAATCTTAAAGATGGAATATACGAATATGAATGTAATCTAGCTAATAATATTAAAGAGGATAGCAATAGTTTCTTCAGATACTTAAAGTGTAAAAGAGAGGCGAGTTTAGATGATGTTGGCGATGTTGGGGACAATGAAATGAATAAATGATTTGCATCATTTCACTGCGGAAGCAGAAACAGTATGTCGAATGTTCAAGAGTGTCAGGGGGCAGAAATGAATCAAGTTGCCATTACGAGGGAAGAGGTTCATGGGAAACTCAAAAACCTGAAGGTAGATAAATCTCCTGGATGAAACAGTGTACACCACAGGGTTCTGAAAGAAGTGGCTGAAGAGATTGTGGAGGCATGAGTAATGATCCTTCAAGAATCATTGGATCCGGGCATGACTGGAAAATTGCAAATGTCACTCCACTCTTCAGAAAGAGAGGGAGACAGAAGAAAGGAAATCATGGGCCATTTAGTCTGAACTCAGAGGTTGGGAAGATGATGAAGTTGATTGTTAAGGACATAGTTTCACTGATCTTAGAGGTACATGGTAGAATAGGTCATAGTTTGCATAGTTTCTTTAAGGGAAAATCTTGCCTTACAAATCTGTTGCAATTCTTTGAAGATATAATAAACAGGATAGGCAATGAAGAATTAGCGGTTGTTGTGTACTTGGATTATCAGAAGGTCTTTGACAAGGTGCTACACATGAGGTTCTCAACAAATTAAGAGCCGATTATATAACAGGAAAGATACTAGCATGAATAAAACAGTGGCTGATTGGCAGAAGGCAAAGCATGAGAATAAAGGAAGGTTTTTCTGGTTGACTGCCAGTGACTAGTGGTTTTCCCCATGGGTCTAAGTTTGGACCGATTCTTTTTATGTTATATGGCAATGATTTGGATGATGGAATTGAAGGCTTTGTGGCCAAGTTTGCGGCTGACATGACGACAGGTGAACAATGAAGGAGCAGATAATGTTGAGAAAGCAGACTGTCCAGAAAAGGATTTCGGCAGATTAGGAAAAGGGGCAAAGAAGTGGCAGATGGAATAGTGTTGAGTAGTGTTTGGTTATGCACTTTGCTAGAATGGATTAAAAAAGAGAATATTTTCTCAATGTACAGAAAATTCAAAGCAGAGGTGTAAATAGACTTTCATTTCCTGAAGATTTTTAAGACTGTAATATATAGGTGCAGAATTAAACCATTTGGCCCATCTAGTCTACTCTGCCATTTTAGTATATTTGATCCATTTTGCTCTCAGCTCCAATATCCTGCCTTCGTCTGGTATCCCTTCATGTCCTGACTAATCAAGAATCTATCAAACTCTGCCTTAATATATCCCATGACTTGGCATCCACATCCACCTGTGGCAATGAAGTCCATAGATTGAAGGTATCTGGCACAAGAAATTCCTCCTCACCTCAATTCTAAGATGATGTCCCTCTGTTCTGAGTCTGTATCCTCTGGTTGTAGACTCCTCCACCATAGGAATCTGTTACAAGGTGGAGGCAAGGGTGCTGGGAGATGACCCACAAGCAGGACACAAACATGTCTTTCTTAGGTTCAATAAAATAGGGTTTATTACTGGCTACACAGAGAACTGGGAAATCAAGGAGGACAAAGAGAAACACGAACCTCAGATTAGGAGACTAGGGACTTGGATCACCGTGGGCATGACTTAGACACTGGGAACATGGACTGCCATGGACCTTGGACTTGGACATTGGGAACTTGGATCATCGTGGCCATGACTGGGACCCTGGGGACTGGGACCGTCGCGGACGATGGACTTGGAGACAGGGAACTTAAACCGCTGCGGACCTTGGACCTGGAGACTGGAAACTTGGATCGCCGTGGACCTTGGACTTGGACACTGGGAACATGGACCACTGTGGACCTTAGACTTGGAGACTGGGAAGTTGGACCGCCGTGAACCATGGACTTAGAGACTGGGAACATGGACCGCCGTGGACCTTGGACTTGGACACTGGGAACATGGACCACTGCGGACCTTAGACTTGGAGACTGGGAAGTTGGACCGCCGTGAACCATGGACTTAGAGACTGGGAACATGGACCGCCGTGGACCTTGAACTTGGACACTGGGAACATGGACCGCCGTGGACCTTGGACTTGGAGACTGGGAACTTGGATCGCCGTGGACCTTGGACTTGGACACTGGGAACATGGACCACTGTGGACCTTAGACTTGGAGAGAGGGAACTTGGATCGCCGTGGACCTTGGACTTGGACACTGGGAACATGGACCACTGTGGACCTTAGACTTGGAGAGAGGGAACTTGGATCGCCGTGGACCTTGGACTTGGACACTGGGAATATGGACCACTGTGGACCTTAGACTTGGAGACTGGGAAGTTGGACCGCCGTGAACCATGGACTTAGAGACTGGGAACATGGACCGCCGTGGACCTTAGGCTTGGAGACAGGGAACTTGGATCGCCGCGGACCTTGGAGTTAGACTCTGGGAACATAGACTGCCGTGGACCTTGGACTTGGACATTGGGAACGGATCATCACGGACCTTGGACTTGGAGACTAGGACCTTGATTCAATGCAGCCAGAATGTGGACACCATGGATTGCCGCAGCCAGAAATGTGGACACCATGGATCGCTGCAGCCAGAAACATGGACACCAAACACAGGACAGGAACGTCTAGCCAGGATTCCGCCTTCAACTCAGGCACCGAGCCGGGACTCTTCTTCGAGGGATAGACACGGACTCTGGGCTTGAACGTCAAGTCAGGATTCCGCCTTCAACTCACCCCTGGCAGCTTGACCTTGCCCGGACCCTCTCTGGTGAAGGAAGGTGAATTGCTGGCACTCTGATGCCTAATAACTCTGGCTGGTGGTAGTGACAGCAACTTGCTAAGGCTTCCTAACACTCTCGCCCCGAATGGCTAAAGCCAGGGGCTTATAAGCTGCCAGTTCAGGTCGAGAGTAGATAACCTTAATGGCCAAGCTCAACGGACATGTGAAACGGAATTAGAAGGGAACAAGGAGTCAATAGTCTGGATCATAACGCATTCTAACTAAATTTACAGGGGAACCAATCCGGACCATGACAGGAATCATACTCTCCACATCAATTCTTATTGAGGACTTTTACCATTCGATGGGTTTCCAGTGACAGAAGGCCCAGAGCCACCAAGTGATTCTCTTATGATGAGCCTTTCAATCCCAGAATTACTTCAGTGAATCTCCTTTGAAACCTCTCCAATGTCAACACATGCTTTCTCGGATACTTTCCTATAGTCTGGGTGGATTCAAAATGCAAAGAATGAATTTCATTTGGAATCTACATGAAATGAACTGGAGACACGGAGATTCACTGAAGAAAGGGATGTAGCTTTTGATGCCTCATTTTCAACAAGAAGGGAAATAGCGACCAGCTTCCCAGAAAGGAAACAGTGCAATCTATTTACATTCCTGGGAGTCATTCAGATAAATGCTACAATGAAGATTACTGAGGAAGAAGAGTTTGCAGAGATGTGTGTAATGTATTGGAAGGAATCACCATAGGCATCAATGGGTAAGAAATGACAAGCAGTGAGTCACAGCAGTCATAGTGAGCCCTCCAATTAGATAAGCTTCAACTTTATTGTCGTTGTGCCGAATACAGATACAAAGCCAAATGAAATGCAGTTAGCATCTAACCAGAAATGCAAAGAATAGTATTATTTACAAAATAACTGCAAATAAAAAGTAAGTGCTACAGCTTACAGATATAAAAGTACTGTGACAGTACAATATGGTGCAGTACTGGTTAGCACTGTGATGTGAGGTTCAGCAGGGTCAGAGCCTCAGGGAAGAAGCTCTTCCTCTGCCTGATGGGGCGGGAGTGGAGGCTCCTGTAGTGCCTACTGGATGAGGGGAGAGTAAAATGTCCATGGTTAGGGTGAGATGCATCCTTGATAATGCTTTTTGCCCTGCCCAGGCAGTGTTTATGGTAGATGTTCTCAATGATGGGCAATTAGGTGCCAATAATCTGCTGTACAGTTTTCACCACATGCTGGAGTGCTTTGCGTTTCGATACGGGACAACTGCCATACCGCACTGAAATGCAGTTGGTGAGTATGTACTCAATGCTACAGCAGAAAAAGTCCATCAGTATCCTGGGACAGAGGTGAGCTTTCTTGATGCTCCACAGCAAATAAAGGTTCTGTTGCACCTTTTTGATAAGGATGGAGAAGTTCAGGGACCAGATAAGATGCTTGGAAATGTGGGCACCAAGGAACTTGAAGCTTGGTACATGCTCCACTACAGCTCAGTTGATGTAGATGGAGACGTGAGTGTGGTTCCTAGCATGCCTGAAGTCCACAATGATCTCTCTGGTCTTCTGCGTATTAAGGGCCAGGTTGTTGTCGGCACTTATTGGCAAATGTTAACATGACTTGGATGATGGGAACAAATGAGATTAGAGACCGTGTTGTAAAAGGCACTAAGAAGCATAGAAACATAGAAACATAGAGAAAAGGTGCAGGAGTAGACCATTCGGCCCTTCGAGCCTGCACCGCCATTCAGTATGATCATGGATGATCATCCAACTCAGAACCCTGTACCTGCTTTCTCTCCATACCCCCTGATCCCTTTAGCCACAAGGGCCATATCTAACTTCCTCTTAAATATAGCCAATGAACCGGCCTCAAATGTTTCCTGTGGCAGAGAATTCCACAGATTCACCACTCTCTGTGTGAAGAAGTTTTTCCTCATCTCGGTCCTAAAAGGTTTCCCCTTTATCCTTAAACTGTGACCCCTTGTTCTGGACTTCCCCAACGTCGGAAACAATCTTCCTGCGTCTAGCCTGTCCAATCCCTTTAGAATTTTATACATTTCAATAAGATCCCCACTCAATCTTCTAAATTCCAGTGGGTATAATCCTAGTCAATCCAGTCTTTCTTCATATGAAAGTCCTGCCATCCCAGGAATCAATCTGGTGAACCTTCTTTGTACTCCCTCTATGGCAAGAATGTCTTTCCTCAGATTAGGGGATTATAATAGAGTACAGACAGATTAAACGAGTGTGAAAAGATCTTACCATGTGGAAAGATCTTACCATCTTACCATGAAGAACCATGTGGAAATATGTGTGGTTATAATCATGAGAAAGTCTGCTGACACTGGAAATCCAAGGCAAGACACACAAAACGCTGTTGGAACTCAAGCAGGTCAAGCAGCATATATGGACAAGAGTAAACAGTCAACATTTTGTTCCGAGACTCTTCTTCAGGACTGAGAAAGAAAGGAGAAGTAGCAGAATGAAAATCTGGGGGGAGGGGAAGGAGGCTACCTGGAAGGTAATAGGTGAAGCCAGGTGGGTTGGAAAGATCAGTGGCTGGAGAAGAAGGAATCTGATAGGAGAGGAGAGTGGACCACAGGAGAAAGGGAAGGAGGAGGGGACCTGGGGAAGTAATAGGCATGTGAGAACAAGTAAAAAGTTAAAGTTGAGAATAGAGGAACTGGCAATGAGGTTGTTCATCTCGGCAGGAAAAATAATAAAGAACATTATCGAAATGGGGAGAGATCACAGTCATAGAATCATACAGCACAAATTACAAGCTTTTTAGCCTTCTCCAGCCCTTTTTCTCTTTCACCAATCAACTTCCCAGTTCTTTACTTCACCTTATCCCCCTCTCCTGGTTTCACCTATTGCCTCCCACCTTGTACTTCTTCCTCCCTTCCCCCCCACCTTCTTAGGCTGTCTTCTCCCCTTCCTTTCCTATCTTGATTAAGAGTCCAGACCTAAGAAGTTGACTGTTTATTCATTTACATGGATGCTGCCTGACCTGCTGTGTTCACTGCGCATTTTCTGTATGTTGCTTTGGATTTCCAGCATCTGCAGATTTTCTTGTGTTGGTCCTTCAGCCTGTGATGTCTAATTACACTAACCCATTTAGCACCTCTTGGCCCATAGCTTTTCGTGGCTTGGAAGTTCAGATGTTTGCTCAGGAATTTTAATGTGTTGGAGCACCTGCCCACACCAACTTCTTAGGCAGTTGGTTCCAGACTTCAAATGGTCTCTGGGAGAAAAAATAATCTTCCTCAGATGTCCTACAAGCCATTTATCGCTCACGTTCAACTTACGTTCTCTGTTCTTCAAAACTTCTGCCATTGTGTGAATTTTTTTATCATTGCTCTTTTGTAGTCTGTGATAGGATCCCCACCAGCCTCCTCTGTTCCATGGAAAGCACATCCAGCCAATCCAGTCACCACTGGATTACTAACCAATAAAGAAGCACCTATTTAAATAATGCAAAACAAAGAAGCTTCAAAGCTTTCTAGAATTATACTTTGTATAATCACTAGAGCAGAGGTTCTTAAAACGTTTTATGCTATTCACCCTCTGACAGTCCAGTGAAGCCTATAGACCCCTTCTCAGAATAGAATATTTAAATATATAAAAAATAAAATATGTAGGATTACAAAAGAAACCAATTATATTAAAACTCAGTTTTCAAAATGGTAAAAGAAAATAATTTTGTGATAGGATCTCAATGAAGACATTAAGTAACAAGTAGTGACGAACAGTATAGACAACAAGTAACAAATGATATTTTGAGATATTTGTAACAACTGTTATGTGATATGAAAATATCTATGATCTCTATCAGTAACAATGTCACAGGAACTGATAATACCACTGTGGTTTGTTGCCTATGTTCGTAATTCAAGATTCAAAGATTCAAAGTACATTTATCAATATATGTTTGCAGTGTACAATCCTGAGATTCGTCTTCCTCACAGACAGCCACAAAACAAAGAAAACCATGGAATCCGTTCAAAGAAATACATCAAAACCCACCCCCACATGCAAAAAAAACCAGATCACCACATAGCAACAAAAAGAATCGAGAAACACAGAACATAAAACAGAAAATTGAAAAAGTCCAGGCATATGCAGTTCATTAACTGCAGGCAGCCCCAGTAAAAAACACCCAAAATAGCAACAAGAAAGTAGAAGCCAGAAATCAGAAACACATCATAACGTGAGTCCAGTCTCCAAACCTCATTGATTAAATCTTGTTCAAGACCCAGAGCTCAAGCACAATCTTCTGACAGGTTGAAGACAGGAGACACCATTCGACTGCAGGGGCCTTCCTTCAGAAGCAGCAAGCAAGAGAAAGAGAGAGACCATAACACACAGACACTTTATGCAGCAGCAGAGAGCAAGAGACTGGTATATGATGCTAAACATGCGTTCACCTTCCACAGTCACTTCAATCTCCCTTGGCGCTTTAATCAGTGAGGATAGTGAGAAGTGGAGACCATCAAGACTCCATGTTTCCTGGCCTCAAGTATGCACATTTTGTTCCTCACAGAACCCTCTTGGAGACACAAAGCACCAGATCACTCAACTGGCCCGACATCACACCACCAAAATTTACATCACTGCTTCCAACAATAGCAGAATGACACTTTAAAAAAATCGACGACATGAAAGAAGCTAAGGACATTGATTCATGAACCACCTGCAAGATGCTGGCCTTGGTTATATTGTTCACTGGTGCCATCTTACTCCTGCACCTACTGTCTATTGTCTATTGACAGCATTGATTCCTCTGAGATGCAGAGCGATCTGTGCATCTGAAAATTTGAATCACAAACATCCTGTAAGCAGACACAGTAAGAAGTTAGCAAACCTAACAGAGTGTTGATATCTTTTAGAAACTGAGTTGAACACAGAAGAGGAAATGTTATGCCCCTGCTATACAGGGCATTGGTGTGACCATATCTTGAGTACTGTGTACTATGTGGTTTCATTGAAAACTGCAGCACAGAAGCAGACCCATTAATTACATAGGCAAGATGTCAATGAGTTAAGAGAAGCTTACGTGCAATGAGTGTGTTATCTTATGAGGAAAGGTTGAACAAGCTGAACTAGTTCAGATGAGTGAGCGGACCTGAAATACAACCTCATAGAGACTTGAGTGTGTGCAAATGAAGAGTATGTTTCTTCTTGTAGGAGAGTCTAGGGGAAGAGATAATTGTAAATGCAATCACTTATTCATTAGACCATTACACCATAGGACATAAGAACAGAATTAGGCCATTCAGCCCATTGAGTCTACTCTGTCATTCAATCATTGCTGATTTATTATCCCTTTCAACACCAACTCCTGCCTTTTCCCAATGATCTTTGACATCCTAGCTTGTTGAGAACCTATCAACCTCTGCTTTAAATGTCCCTAGCCTCTACAGCCATCTGTGGCAATGAATTCCATGGATTCGGCACTATCTGGCTAAAGAAATTTCCCCCTCATCTCCATTGTAAACAGATTTCCTTGTTCCCTGAGGCTGCTCCTGGTCCTAAAACTCCCCCCTGTAGGAGACACTCACTCCAAGTATGCTTTATCTCGTCCTTTTATTATAGAGATGTAGTGATTTGTTTTTCTTTCAAGCATGGTGAGTCTTTGGAAATCTTCCTCTAAAGTAATGTATATTATTCAGGCAGAGGGAGGAAGATTCTTGATAGGCAAAAGGTTGAAAATACACTGGATATGCAATGGTGCAAGTCAGTTCCAGATATTTGGAAGGTACGGCCCAGATCTAAAACCATCACTAATTTTTATAGATGCACCGTAGAAAGCATTCTTCTAGGGTGCATCACAACCTGGTATGGAAGTTGTCTTGTCCAAGACCGGAAGAAGCTGTAGAAGATCGTGAACATAGTCCAGCACAACACACAAACCAATTTTCCATCCTTGGACTCACTTTACACTGCACGCTGTTGGAGCAGTGCTGCCAGGATAATCAAGGATACGACCCACCCAGTCATCAAACTTTTTGTCCCTCTTCTCTCCGGGAGAAGGTTCAGGAGCTTGAAGATTCGTACGGCCAGATTTGGGAACAGCTTCTTTCCAACTGTGATAAGACTGCTGAACAGATCCTGACCCAGATCTAGGCTGTACCTTCCAAATCTCCAGACCTGACTTGCACTACATCACTTTCCCTTTTCTATTTTCTAATTATGATTTATAATTTAAATCTTTATTATATTTACTTTGATTTGTACTTTAGGGAGCGCAAAGCGCAGAATCAAATATCGCTGTGATGATTGTATGCTCTAGTATCAATAGTTTGGTGACAATAATGTAAAGTAAGTATGTTTAGATAGGTTGGGACAACATTGTGGATCAAAGAGCTGCTCTATGTAAAAGAAACTTACAAAATTCTTACAGTCTGGATTCAGGGATGATGTTTCCATTAGCCAAGGAGTTTACAATCAAAGATAATCTTCAGATAAGGTGATGATTGAGACCATGAAACACAGAAGAAGAATTAGGCCACTCCTCCAATTGTGTCTGCTCCATCCTTCCATCAGTGCTGATATATTTTTCCTCTCAACCCCTTTCACCTGCCTTCTCCCTGTACCCGTTGATGCCCTCATTTATCAAAAACCTATCAACCTCCACTCAAATATACCCACCTATTGGAGCTGCCAGTCTTGTTCCTCCCTTCCCCATGTTTCTGTAACGCAATAGCTCGCAAAGTGGTGTCCACTGACCCCTTGGTTAATGGTTGGGGTCGACGACATACAACATTGGGAACACATGCCGAAAAGTTTGTAATATCCCAGTCTGATGTAGCTATGTATGTTATTAGTTCATGCATCAAGACTGGTGCAGTCTTACAATAATTCTATCATGGGTATTGGATATATTGAGTATGCACACAAGAAAATGAACCTCAGAATTGTATGTGGTGACATACTGTTTGTACATTGATGATAAACTTACATTGAACTTTGGACCCAGTTGCCATGTTTCTTGCAATGAAATTAATCTGACAGTCTGGACTGAGACTGGGAAGGGGGTAGGAAAAGGAAAAGGGAGAAGGGAGGGAGCAGGACCCCAGAGAGATATTCTGCAATGATCAATATACCAATTATTTGGAATCAAATGACCTTGCCTGATGTCTCAGGGCTGGGTGTATCTGCACCCACACAACCCCCACCCCTGACGCTCCTTCTCTGCCATATGTCCCACTGCTCTCCCGTAGTGCTCCACCCTCACCATTCCCAACATCCTTTGCACCCGCCAGATCTACAAACCCATTCTCCACTCATATATTTGTGCCTTAGGTTATTGCACAGGACTTTAGTTTTAACCATCTTTAGCAGCCCTAGTAAATCCACCCACCAGAATATTGGTCCCCCTCTAGTCCATGTGCCTCCCATCCCTCTTGCACAGGTCACCTCTGTCCCTCAAGAGATCCCTATGGACACAAATCTAAATACTTTCCCCCTGCACCAACTTTCAACTGTTCATTCATCTGCTATATCTTCCTATTCTTACCCTCACTAACTCTTAGCTCAAGGAGTAATTGAGATATTAATGCCCTTGACACCTGCTTTTTAATTTCTTTCCTGACTCCCTATATACACTCCAAAGGACCTCAACCCTTTTTTGACCTCTGTCATTTGTGCCAATGTGCACAACGATTCCTCCATCTTAGGGTTTTCAGGCAAGCTGGTCTGGCTGCTGGGCGTGCTCCCACAGTGCCTGGAAGATTCTGGTGCAAAGCTGTTTTCACTGGTTATAAATGAGGCCTTCAAAACCAAAAGGAGCATAGAGCTCTGTTGAAGATTGAGGGTGTTTACTCCCGTGATGAAACTGAATTTTACCTGGCCAAGAGATGTACCTATCTATACAAGGCAAAGAACAAAACTGTCTCTTCTGGTGGTAAATCAAATAAAACTCGTGTTATTTGGAGTAAAGTAACTCCTTCTCATGGGAACAGTGGCATGGTCTGTGCTAAATTCAAAAGTAACCTGCCTGCAGAAGCTATCGGGCACAGGATTTGGGTGATTCAATAATGTAAAGCAAAGCTGTACATAAATTGAAAATAAATAGCCAAGTGGTATAAAAACTGATTTCTGGCTGTATCCCATCTTCCTTGGGAATGTTCTGCAACTACTTCCTTGATATGGCTGAAAGTAGGTGACACGCCATTCCAAAGCTCCTGTCTGTCACCAGGGAAATCTCCTGTCTGTCACTCTATTAAGTTTCCTATCATCATAGTCCTTTCTGCCTTCAGCCTTCCATGCTAAGCCTCAAAGCCAGTCCTAGTGCCACCGCCTTGGTTGCTGCTTTCTCCTGAACAGTCAAGGGGAATGGTCATGGAGGAATCCTGCACTCTGTGTACCCCTTCCCTCCGTCCCACTGCTCAGACTACTACCAGCAGCCTGGACCAAGGAACGACCCCCTCACTGAAACCATGATGCCCTCAGCATCCTGGATAATTCATAATGCGTCAAGCTCTAGCTCCTTAGCACAGTTAGCTATGAGCAGCAGCTGGCCACACTTACCACAGGCGTAGTCCTCAGGCACTCAGTGTCTCCCTGATCTCCCATATCCTGCAGACAGGCACACCACTACCCTAGTGCACAGACTGATCCCGCTGAATCTGCTTCAACACCTGTACATATTTGGATTTCCAAACTATGTTTTAAATAGAGATAGATTTCACATCAGTAAAAGCATCAGGGATTATGAATAAAGGGCAGGAAAGTGAACAATCCAATTGAATATCCACACAAAGAGGCTACTTACTCTACATTCTGCCCTTCAAGTGTCACGTACAGTGGGTTCCTGCCCCTATCTATTTTCCAACAATTTATCATTTGCTCAATCCTTACTAAACCTTCCTGGGAGCTGGGGGAATGTTACCTGCATGTGGTAACTCTTGATGGGTTGCTTCTTGAAGTCAGGTGTGCAAGGAACTTATGTACCCCTGTCCTGCGAGATGTTACTTCCTTCTTTCTTAGTGGTTTTTGTCCTGATTCACATGGAGCTATTTAAATCATAGTTGCTGTTTGCACAAGGTTAATTATCTCAAAGGAGGATTCTGCTGAAACCATCCGATAGAAAGGTGTCTGGGATCCCGGTCTGGATCAATATACACACTTGCAACATGCACAGCAACCTGCCCATGAACAGAAGGAAAGATAGACAATCTTTTAACTCATGTTCAATTTCAACCTTCAGCAACATTATAAGCTGATATTTTTCCCCATGAGTGAAACAACACAATCAGAATTCTATTTACATATGATAGGAAAATGATTCTGGGATTGAAAGGCTTCTCATATGAAGATCTTTTAATAGCTCTGGCCTCCTCCCACTGGAAATCAGAAGAATGACAGGTAACCACATTGAATGGTGAAAGGCCTTGATCAAGTGGATGTGGAGAGGATGTTTCTGATGGTGGAGAAATCTAAGGCCAGAGGATACAGCCTCAGAATAGAGGAGCATCCTTTTCGAATGGAGAAGAGGAGGAATTTCTTTAGCCAAAGAGTGGCATATCTGTGGAATTTGTTGGCTTTGAAGGTCAAGTCATTGAGTATATTTAAGGCAGGCATTAATAGATTCTTCTTTGGTCAGGGCATGACCCTGCCAGAGTTGACATGTGTCTGATGTCGGCTCCAACCTCGCTCGGAATTGTGACTTCACCCTTGAAACAGTCTCATACAAGTCATACCTGTTTTTCTTGTACAGATCTGGGTCACCAGACTTAAATGCAACAGATCTGGCCCTCAGCAGACACAATTCCTGGTTCACCCACGGTTGTTGGATTGGGAATGAATAGCGTTTTCTTCGGCACACTCTCATCCACACAGGTTTTAATGAAGTCGGTAACAAGTGATTTGTTGATGGTAATTATTTTGTGATTGTTTTTTCAGGCTGGCCTGGTTAAAATCTGCCAGAATGGTGATGAAGGTATCAGGGTTTGCTGTTTTGTGTATGATGATCCCATTGCTCAGATCATCTAAAGTCTTTGACATTGGCCTAAGGTGGACTCTTTTCCACTGCCAAGATGATCACAGAAATCTCCTGTGGCTGGTAAAATGGATGGCACTTAATTGCGAGATATTCCAGGTCTAGTGAAAAGAATTGGGACAACACTGATATACAGTATTTGTGCACCAAGAGGAGTTGACCATGAGGCATATACCTCTGCCTCTGCTTTTGAGAGGCTTGACAGTCCTATTTGATGGCGAATAGTAAACCAGTCAATCTGAATCGCTGTGCCTGGTACGGAAGGTGTAACCCAGGATTCCGTCACACAAAGAGCACACACGGTCCTAATGTTCCTCTGATACGGCACCCTTGCACTGAATCTTTGATCTTATTTACCGGAGACTGTACATTTACCAGAACAATGGTCATTCAGCACTGGGAGTCTAAAACCCCGTTCCCTTAAATGCATTGTATCCCTGACCGGCAGCCATATTTCCTACATGGTATCTGGCAAGAAGTACTGCAACAATTGACATAGCTTCCATTGGTTTTAAGCATTATTGCTTATACAATCGCATTAAGTCAACTTTATTAACTGTTCCTGTCCTGGATAACAGTTGTGATTCTCAGCTACTTTCCCATCATGTAAAGACACTGTCCATCAGAAGGCAATTGCAAACCACTTGTGCAGAGAAATTCGCTGAGAATAATCATAGAAAGACCATCATCACCCACATTTAACAACACAGCACATAGCGACCAAACAAGCTTCCTACTTCACAATATATTTGACTGCTCCCTGTAAGTAGCTTTACCAATAACTGATGAAGTGAAAAAAGGAAAAAGTCTAGCTCAAATTACTGCTACATTCACAGATCATGATACAGAGTCTATACTGGGGATGATTAAAACAATATTGAACAGCCACATTACAGAACATCTTAATGAATTTTTAAATGGGACCTCAAGATTCTGATTCACTGATGCCCTGAGTCCAACTCGCAGTGTCCTTCCACACCTTTATAATAAAGTCAGGGTAAAACGTAGCACTTCCTCTTTTGATGCTCTACACATGCAAAATGCTGGAGGAACTCAGCAAGTCAGGCAGCATCTCTGGAAATGAATGAACAGTCAATGTTTCAGGCTGAGGCCCTTCTTCAGGACTGGGAAGGAAGGGGGAAGCGACAGAATAAAAAGGGGAGGGGAAGGAGGATAACTGGAAGTTGGTAGGTGAGGATGGTAAAGGGAGGGAGAAGAAGGACACTGATGGAACAAGAGAGTAATCGGTGGGAGAAACGGAGGAAGGGGAATGAGGCAGAGCTGATAGGAAGGTGAGGAGGAGGGGCCAGAGGAAAAGAAGAAAAGAGTAGGAGAAATTGATGTTCATGAGATGAACAGACATTTCTTCACTCAAAGTATAGAATATTGAGTTGTCACGTTAATGGCTTGAGAAGGATTCACGGGCTTTTTCAGTTTTTTAAATGGCCAAGCAATTGGGAGCGGAGGGGCTGAAGACAGCTGGTCAGCTAGCGCAGTATAAAAGAAGTTTCATCTAGCATAGCAGCCATTTTGTAGCAGCGAATGTCAGAGTGAACTCAGTCGAGTGGGACGGCTTTGGCTCAACAGGCTTCAGTGTGAACAGGCAGAGGCAAGGGTAGGTTCCAGTAAGTTGTTGTTGTTGTTGCTTTTTTTTTCTCATTCAATTTCTTTTTTAACTAGTAAGTTTAAAGAGAATGCCAGGCAGGATGTTGGAATGCTCCTCTTGCAGGATGTGGGAAGTCAGGGAGACCAGAGGAGTCCCTGACAATGACACCTGCAAGAAGTGCATCCAGCTACAGCTCCTAACAAACTGCGTTAGGGAACTGGAGCAGGAGCTGGATGACCTTCGGATCATTCGGGAGAATGAGAAGTTTATAGATAGTAGTTTCAGGGAGGTAGCAATGCCAAAGGAGCAGGGCACAGGAAATTGGGTTACCATCAGGCAAGGGAAGGGGAAAGGGCAGGCAGAGCACAGTTCCCCTGTGGCCATTCCTCTCAACAACAAGTATACAGACTTGGATACTGTTGGGGGGATGACTGACCTGGAACAAGCTGCGGCAGCCGGATCTCTGGCACTGAGTCTGGTTCTGCACTGCAGAAGGGAGGCTGGAAGAAGAGGGGAGTGGTAGCGATAGGGGACTTGATAACTACAGGTACAGACAAGAGGTTTTGTGGTCATGACAGAGACTCCTTGATGGTTTGTTGCCTCCTGGGTGCCAGGGTCAGGGATGTCTCTGATCGCGTGCACGGCATTCTGAAGTGGGATGGTGAGCAGCCAGATGTCATGGTACACATCGGTACCAATGAGATAGGAAGAAAGAGTAAGGAGGTCCTGAAGAGTGAGTATAGAGAGCTTGGTAGGAAGTTTATAAGCAGTACCTTGAGGGTGGTAATCTCAGGATTGCTACCTGTGCCACGTGCCAGTGAGGGTAAGAGTAGGATGCTCTGGAGGATGAACATGTGGCTGAGGAACTGGTGTAGGGGACAGATTTTCAGATTTTTGGATCATTGGGACAACTTCTGGGGCAGGTAAGACCTGTACAAGAGAGAAAGGTTACACCTGAACTACAGGGGGACTAATATCCTTGCAGGGAGGTTTTCTAGTGCTATTGGGGAGTGTTTAAACTAGATTTGCAGGGGGATGGGAACCAGAGTGCCAGAGCAGATAGTGGAGCGGGCATGAAAATAAATGATGTTAAAAGTTCATGCAAAGTCACAAATAGAAGGGTTGTGTGTGATGGTAATAATCTTCTGAGGTGTGTCTATTTCAATGCGAGAAGTATTGTGAGGAAGGCAGATGAGCTGAGGGCCTGGATTGACACATGGAATTATGACATTATAAACAGTAGTGAAACTTGGCCACAGGAGGGGCAGGACTGCCAGCTCAATATTCCAGGGTTCAGAAGTTTCAGACGTGATAGAGGCAGAAGGATGAAGGGTGGGGGGCATTGCTAGTAAGGGAAAATGTTAAAGCAGTGCTCAGGCAGGACAGATTAGAAGGCTTGTCCATCGAGGCCATATGGGTGGAGCTGAGAAACAGGAAATGTGTGACAACATTAATGGGGTTGTATTATAGACCACTCAATGGTCAATGAGAATTGGAGGACTAAATCTGCATAGAGACAGCAGACAACTGTAAGAAACATAAAATTGTGATAGTAGGGGATTTTAATTTTCTACATATTGATTGGGGCTCCCATACTCTTAAAGGTCTAGACGGGTTCGAGTTTGTAAAATGTGTTCAGGCAAATTTCTAAATCAATATATAAAGATACCAACTAGAGAGGATGGAATATTAGATCTCCTGTTAGGAAATGAGTTAGGACAAGTGACAGAAGTGTCTGTAAGGGAATACTTTGGGTCTACTGATCATACCACCATTAGTTTCAACTTGGTCATGGATAAAGATAGATCTGGTCCTCGGGTTGGGGTACTAAACTGGAAAAAGGCCAAATTTGAAGAAATGAGAAAGGATCTAAAAAGCGTGGATCAGGACAGGTTGTTCTCTGGCAAGGATGTGATTGGTAAGTGGGAGGCCTTCAAAGGAGAAATTTTGAGAGTGCAGAGTTTGTATGTTCCTATCAAGTTTAAAGGCAAAGTGAATAAGAATAAAGGACCTTGATTTCCGTGGGATATTGGAAATCTGATAAAGAAGAAGAGAGAGATATATGACAGGTATAGGCAACAAGGAGCAAATAAGGTGCTTGGGGAGTATAAAAAGTGCAAAAAAATACTTAAGAAAGAAATCAGGAGGGCTAAAAGAAGACATGAAGTTGCTTTGGCAGTCAGGGTGAAGGATAATCCTAAGAGCTTCTGCAGGTATATTAAGAGCATAAGGATAGTAAGAGATAAAGTTGGTCCTTTTGAAGATCAGAGTGGTCGGCTATGTATGGAGCCAAAAGAAATAGGAGAGATCTTAAATGTTTTTTTTTGCATCTGTATTTACTAAGGAAACTGGCAAGGAGTTTATGGAAATAAGGCAAACAAGTAGTGAGGTCATGGAACCTATACAGATTGAAGAGGAGAAGTTGCTTGCGGTCTTGAGGCATATCAGAGTAGATAAATCCCCAGGACCTGACAGACTGTTCTCTCAGACCTTGAAGGAGACTAGTGTTGAAATTGCAGAGGCCCTGGCAGATATATTTAAAATGTGGGTATCCACGGATGATGTGCTGGAGGATTGGAGGATAGCTCATGTTTTTCTGTTGTTTAAAAAAGGCTCTAAAAGTAATCCAGGAAATTATAGGCCAGTAAATTGGACATCAGTGGTAGGAAAATTATTGGAATGAGTACTAAGAGATAGGATCTACAAATATTTGGGTAAATGGGGACTTATTAGGGAGAGTCAACAAGGCTTTGGGCATGGTAAGTCATGTTTAGCCAATCTATTAGAGTTTTTCGAGGAGGTCACCAGGAAAGTGGATGAAGAGAGGGCGGTGGAAGGTGTCTACATGAACTTCAGTAAGGCCTTTGACAAGGTCCCGCATGGGAGGTTACATAGGAAGATTCAGTCGCTAGGTATACATTGTGAGGTAGTAATTTGGATTAGACATTGGCTCAATGGGAGAAGCAAGAGAGTAGTAGTGGAGGATTGCTTCTCTGAGTCGAGGCCTGTGACTAGTGGAGTGCTACAGGGATCAGTGCTGGGTCCATTGCTCCTTTTCATCTATATCAATGATCTGGATGATAATGTGGTAAATTGGATCAGCAAATTTGCTGATGATACAAAGATTGGAGGTGTAGTGGACAGTGAGGAAGGTTTTCAAAGCTTGCAGAGGATTTTGACCAGCTGGAGAAATGGTCTGACAAATGACAGGTGAAGGTTGAGGCAGACAAGTGTGAGGTATTTCACTTTGGAAGGACAAACCAAGGTAGAACATACAAGGAAAATGGGAGGACACTGAGGAGTGCATTAGGACAGAAGCATCTGAGAATACAGATACATAATTCCCCAAAAGTGGTGTCACAGGTAGATAGGGTCATAAAGAGAGCTTTTGGCACTTTAGCCTTTATAAAACAAACTATTGAGTATAAGAGTTGCAATGTTATGGTGAGGTTGTATAAGACATTGGTGACACTGAATTTAGAGTACTGTGTACAGTTTTGGTCACCTAATTACAGGAAAGATATTAATAAGGTTGAAAGAGTGCAGAGAAGGCTTACAAGGAAGTTGCCGGGGTTAAGGGTGAAAAAATAAAAGTTTAAAGGGAACATATTACACAAAGAGTAGTGGGAGTGTGGATTGACCTGCCAATTGAAGTGGTGAATGCAGGCTCACTTTTAACATTTAAGAAAAACTTGGACAGGTACAAAGTACATGGATGAGAGGGGCATGGAGGCGTATAGTCTAGGTGCAGGTCAGTAGAACTAGGCAAAAAAATGGTTTGGCACAGCTATAAAGGGCCAAAAGGCCTGTTTCTGTGCTGTGATGTTCTATGGTTTTATGGCTTATCAGCAAGAGTAGGAGGAGAATAACAAATTTGGCAGTATTCCATACTGCACTGACAGATCTTCATGTGTGCATCAGTACCATAATCAGAATCAGATTTCACATCACCAGAATATGTGGTGACAATTGTTAACTTTGTGGCAGCTGTACAATGCAATGCGTAATAATGCGGGATAAGAAAGATGTGAATTACAGTAACTATATATATACAGTGTTCATGGGTTTATTGTCTATTTAGAAAGTTGGATAGAAGCTGTTCCTGAATCACAGAGTGTGTGTCTTTAGGTTCCTGTACCTCCTCCTGAATGGCAGCAATGAGAGGAGGGCATGACCTGAGTAATGGGGTTCCCTAATGATGGATGCTGCCTTTTTGAGACATCGCTCCTTGAAGATATCCTGGATGCTACGGAGGATATTGCTCACGATGGAGTTGAACAAAGTTTACAACTCTCTGCAGTTTACTTTGAACCTGTGCCATAGCCCCCAGCCCCCACATACCAGATGCTGGTGCAGCCAGTTGGAATACTCTCCACAGTACATCTGTGGAAATTTGTGAGTATTTTAGGTGATATTCCAAATCCCCTCAATGAAATACAGCCAGTGCTGCACCTTCTTTGTAGCTGCATCAGGATACGTTGGTCCAGGATAGATCCTCAGAGATATTCACACTCAGGAACTTGAAATTGCTCACTCTTTTCACTTCTGATCCCTCGGTGAGGTCTGGTGTATGTTCCTTCATCTTGCCCTAAATGAAGTCCACAATCCGTCCTGAGTGTGTGTTTGAAATGGTTGGGAAGGGTCCATCCCCTTCCATAACTCCTATGGTATGTCCCAGGTTTCATAGATGGCTCTCCTCTGGAGGTCTAGTGAGTGTGTTGAGGTGCTTATAAAATATACAAAAGTGATGGATAAGGTAGGGGCAGGAAAGTTGTTTCCACTGGTAGATGAGACAAGAATTAGGAGACATAGCCTTAAGATTCGGGGAAGTAAATTTAGGCCAGAAATGAGGAGCTCCTTTTCTCAAAGACTGGTGGATCTGTGGAATTCATTGTCCAATGAAGCAGCGGATGGTACCTCAGTAAATATATTTAAGACAAGGTTGGATAGAGTTTTGCATAATAGGGGAATTACGAGCTATGGGGAAAAACCAGTGGGTGGAGGTGAGTCCATGGTCAGATCAGCATGATCTTATTCAATGGCAGAGCAGGCTCGACGGGCCAGATGGCCGACTCCTGGTTCTATTTCTTATGCTATTATGAAGTGGAAATTAGCATGAGAAATTTGTAACAGGAAGTGTGGTGTAGGAGCCTCTATAAATATAAAGAAGGAAAGGGAATGACTTCAGTTCCTCACAGACCTGGACAGGGAAAATTACTTTAGTTTAAGGAACTAGCAGCAAAACTGAACTGAACTCTTTTCAGTTCCACCTCCACTGAAATAAAACATAACATACTGGCAATCCTCAACATTTTCTGTTTTAATTTTACAAACGTTTGTAGATTTCCAGGATCTGATTTTTCTAAATTTCTGCCCCATTTCTATAGGCTGTGACAAACAAACAGTTTCTCAGAACCCAGAGGGAAGTTGAAAGTGAGTTCACTCTGGGGTTTGTATCATGTCACTCTGCATACCTCAATATGAGTTGCTGGATGGTTTACAGTGACACCAGGATGTTGCATTATAGCACCTTTATTTTGTAAGCATTTCCTGCTTTGTTAACCTGCAGCTACCTCTGGGCTCCAAACTGCACTGCTGCTGATCACTGCAAGTGTCAGTTGTGACATTTTAATTACTGACTAAACACCAGACAAATTAAACCAGTCATCTGAATTATACCAAAGACAACCCAGTAACCAGAGTTTTATTTATTTTATTTTATTGAGCTACAGCATCAAATAGGCCCTCCTGGCCCTTCAAGCCTCACGGCACAGTAACCCACTAACTTAATCCTAGCCCACTCACAGGACAATTTACAATGAGCAATTAACCAGTACGTCTTTGGAATCTGGGAGGAAACAGGAGCACCTGGAGGAAATGCACGCAGTCACGGTGAGGACATACAAACTCCTTACAAGCTGCATAGGGAATTGAACCCGGATCGACTGTACTGTAAAGGGTTGTACTAAACACTGCACCACCATTCCACCCTTGGTGGATCCAACTCAACAAATCAAGGACAGCTTCTTTCTCTTCACCATCAGATTCCTGAATGATCCACGTGCCCATGGAGCATACCTCAATAATTCCTGTTCTCCATCTTTATCTGTTCCTTTAATTTATAGATTTGAATGCCTTCTTACTATACTTCCAGAACAAATCATCAGATTTCACACAGTATGTTAGTGATAATAGATCTGTTTCAGGTTGTGCCACTTGTTGGAAACATTACAGCCTGGTATGGAAACATCAATGCCCAGCAATGGGAATGTTTACAGAAACTGTTGGACACAGCCCAGTCTATCACAGGCAAAGCCCTCCACACCTTCGATCACATTTACAAGGAGCATGGCCACAAGAAAGTAGCAGCCACCAACAAGGACCACTGCTATCTGGGCCACGCTCTCTTCTCACTGCCATCATCAGGAAAAAGGTGCAGGAGCCTTAGGTCCCACAGTACAGGGTTCAGAAACAGTTAACTTTCAACCATCAGCCTCCTGCCCGATGTGGATAACTACTCAGCTCAATTCTGAACTGATGCCACAACCTATGGACTCAGTTTCAAGGACTCTGCAACTCATCCTCTCAGTATTATTACCTGGGTAGGATGAGTGAGGGGGTCCTGCGTAGTGAGTTCAGGGAGTTAGGTGCGAAGCTGAAGGGCAGGACCTCCAGGGTAACAATCTCAGTATTATTACCTATGTATCTGCATATTTATTATTTCATTATTTGTTTGTGCAAATTGTCTTCTTTTGCTCATTGGTTGTCTTTAAATCTTTGTTTATGATTTTCATAAATTCTATTGTGTTTCTTATTTTCCTGTAAATTACCTCAGGAAAATGAATTTCAGGGTAGTTTATGGCGACATCATACATACTTTGATAATAAATTTATTTTGACTTTGATATTGAATTTGATACACCAGCTGTGACAAACTTTCAAAGAAGGAACACCACCAGGCCTCAGGAGATGGAAACCAAAGACCGCCCTGCTTTCAATTATCACTTGTGCTTCAGTATTTCAAAACTTTCAATGCATTGATGAATTTAAGAAATTAACGTTGCTGAAACAGATTGAACTATGTCAAATGATTAAAGCCGAACTTGCAGATAAAGAAAAGCTAAAAGGAAAGGTATAATATGTTTTCGTGATCTTTTTTCTGAAGGTAGTTTGATGTCTTTCGACCAACTTTCCAACAAATTTAAGTTACCTAAATCTAATTTTTTTAGATATTTACAAATCAGAAATTTTTTATATAAAGTTCTACCATCCTTTCCCAATTCAACTTTGATAGATTTTTCAGATATGATTTTTTCCTTGAATCCTTGTCAGAAGGGATTAGTGGCTCTTATTTATAATATGATTATGAAGATACAACCAGAAATATCAGGTAGAATTAAACAAGAATGGGAAAAAGAACTTCAATATAATATATCAACAGAAAAATGGGAAAAAATTTTACAAAAGGTTAATTCTTCTATATGTGCTAAACATGCTTTAATACAATTTAAGGTTGTACATAGAGCTCATATGTCTAAAGATAAGCTTGCTCGATTCTATTCTCATATTAACCCTCAATGTTACAGATGTCATTCAGATGTGGCCTCATTGACCCACATGTTTTGGTCATGTCCCACCTTACATAACTATTGGAAGGACATATTTGCTACCATTTCCTCAATTTGGAATATTGATTTACAACCTCATTTTATTACTGCAATTTTTGGTATACCAAATGAGGATGGTAATCGATTTTCCCCTCCAATTAGATGAATGATCGCCTTTGCAACCTTAATGGCCAGAAGGTCTATATTACAAAAATGGAAAGAAGTAAATCCTCCTACCACGTTTCAGTGGTTCTCTCAAACTATTTCTTATCTGAGCTTAGAAAAAATTAGAAGTACTATTTTTAACACATCAATTAAATTTGAAGAAACTTGGAGACCGTTCATTCAACACTTTCATATGAATTAATTTGGCATCTTCCAGACCTTTTCTCTTTTTATTCTTGTTCTGGTATGGAGTTCCGGAGTTTTTAACACTATCATATGCATATAAACTGTTATTATTGCCCATGTTAGTTTAGTTTAGGTTTATTTTTTTTCAATATATATTTTTTTTCTTGTATTTTTTTTTCTTTTGATGATTATTCTTACTCTTTTTCATGTATAATTAATATAGGTTTGATTGATTAATGTACTATTTTTTTGCTGATATTTTAATAAGATATTGTTATCTTATTACTAATTCAACCAAGTCTAGTGCACTTATAACCTATTTAATATTATGTTATGTTTTTTTATATATGAAATTTAATAAAAAGATTGAAAAAGAAAAGAAAGAAAAGCTGAGCTTGGCTGATGTTTCAACGTGGATTTGATAACCTTATTCCAATGGAGTTGGGGTGGGTTTCTCTGAGTGTCCTGGTCACGGTGGGAGTAAAGGAAGGGGTTGGGAATATATCCAGAACTTGGGAATCGAGCCCCGCATTGACAGTGAGTCGAGAAAGAGCACAAAGAGAGACACAGAGCAGAGCTGCAAAAGCGAAGTGCTAATGTTGACAATGAGGGCGGGGTAACTGCACACCTGCCATTACACAGCTGGAGAAGTTGAAGGTGTCGGGGTAGCTTACCTTCACTGTCTGGAGGGGGAGCTCAGAGTTGCCATCAGCGACAGAATGGTGAGTGTCATTCCCGCTACCAGGGTTAAGGTGATTACAGACACCAGTGCATGGATATCCCGAACAGAGAGGGACTGAAAGACCGCTCAGTGTACAGGTATCCCACTCAAAAAATGTCCAAAGTTCAACTTCCAAAGTCAATTCATTATCAAATTATGCATGTCGCCATATACTATCCAGAGATACATTTTCTTGTGGGCACAAAGTAGATCAAATAAATAAAATATAATCATTTAAAACTACACACTCACACACACACACACACACACACACACACACACAAAGATTGACAAACAATCAAAGAAAACAAAATGGGCAAATCAAAGAAAAACAATTAATAATGATCAATTATTAGGTAAGTAAATGATACTGAGAACATGAGCGGTAGAGCCCTTGAAAGTGAGTCCATTGGTGATGGAATCAGTTCAGTACTGATGTGAGTAAAGTTAAGATATCCCCCAGAGGGAGAGGGACTGGAAAATGTGAATCTCACCATTCAGAGTGATTGTGATAAGGTGTAGCATTTAGAGTGCATAACAGAAAGATGGGGAGAACCATTGAATTGAAAAGAAACTCATTAGAGTTCTTAAAACAAGATCCTCAGGGCCTGGGCTGTCATGGTCCATCCTCCCTCTCGCTAATGTGTTGCTCTGTACTGGTGTCTGTGGTTTTCTGGTTCGGTTCATACCTCCTCCCACATTAACTTCCTGTCTGATCAGCTATCAATCACTTGTGCAGGCCAGCAGTTTAGGAGGGCCCAACAACTGAGTGAAAACTCCCTTTTTTCTCTCTTACATTTTCTTCCTTGTCCATGGCATCAACATGGACAAGGATGGGCTATTGGTGATGTTCACTCCTAGAAACATGTATCTCTAAAACCTCTCTCTCAAGAGAATCAGTATCAGGTTTATTATCACTGACGTATGTTATGAAATGTGTTGTTTTGTGACAGCAGCATAGTGCAGTATTTAACATATACTATATATTACAAAAATTAGAGACTCCCTCTCCACAGTGCTGATGAATCCAAAGGACTGGAAGCGACCAATACAGTTTGGAACCAGTGGAGTCACGGGAGCTCCCGGTCAGTGTTGAACTCAACATAGACCTGCCTTAGGGGCTTCGGCTCCAGACTTTTCCCTGGGGTTTCCTCCTGGAGACTTCCCCACCAGTGGGTATAGCTGCAAGTTTACCTTCTCCACGGTGAGCGGCCAGCTACTGCTGATGAGCCCCATCTGTCAAAGTGAGTGGTTTTAAGACACCTGTACCCCACCTTTGCCCCTTCTCTGGTCAGTTCTGCTGGACTAAGCTGCAGGTGAAGGGCAGGATGGGTGTCATGGGCTACTGGAGATGCACACTGTTGGGAGAATTTAATAGGTAGTGGGAGCTTATCCCCACCACCAACCACACATGGGCTCTGAAGTTGGGATGCAGGGATGAAAGATGAGTAAAGGAACACCTCGAATCCCAACTCCCTCATCCCAACCCCAATGGTTCAGAGTGACCCCAGCTCATTTCCCGCCACCAGTTTAACCCTTCCCTCACTCCTCAGTTCAGCCAGTTGCTGCTGAAGGATGTTATCCAGAGAGACTGTGACAGGACAGTGCACTGAGAGATCTTCACTCTGTATCAAACCATATCCAGAAAGTGTGTGACATGACAGTGTAGAGAGACAGAACTTTACTGTGACACTTCACTGCACACTTCTGACACAATCTGTCTTACCTGAGCTCACCTGAGGAACCTGGTCCTGTGTACGAAAATGGAACAAGGTGAGCAGCTGCCCCAGGATGTCGAAAAAAATTGCCCAGCCAGAGCCAGGCCCTGAGGTTAAGGGTTTCTGTCAGCACCACCACTGGCCACAGGGACTGAGAGTAGAAGACTATAGTATTTACATAATTTTCATGTGAGCACCTCAGGTAGATTTGGGTTTCAGTTGAAGAGCATGAAGAACATAAGGAAATGAGAGCATGAGTGGCCACTCGGCCCCTCAAGCTTGGCCTACCATTCGATATGATCAGAGGTGATTTGTCCAGATTTCAGCTCCTCTTCTGTGCAGATCCCATGACCCTCAGTTCCTTGATCTTTTTATCATCTACAGAGCACAACAAGCAGTAAAAATTTATTAAAGTGCTCCCAGGTAAAGAATTCCAGAGTTTCAAATTACCGCCCTGCCTGCAGTCCCCCTATGAGAAGGAATATGCACCTCCATTTTAAACAACTGCCCCTTTACCATGTGACTGTCTCTCTTTGTCTGAAACTCCTCACTAATGGAAACACCTCACCATCTACCCTGACATGCCCCCATGGGATCTTAAATGAGTAAATAAGATTATGCCTCATTCTTCCGAACAAAAATGAATAGAAATCTAATTTGACTACATTTACACCACCACCAAGCATGCTGCTCACTCCATCCCTTACCACCTGCTGCTATTGCCCCTGCTGGGGTCAATATGGAGACTGAAGCATGAGAAGAGTATGACAGTGTGGTCTGAGGGGACTGATGGTCCACTTCAGGACTGGACAATGGTCAAGACCACACTTCGTTCTGCAGCTAGGCTCTTGGATCCTTGGCCCTCCTACTAATGAAAACATCTCTCCACATCTACTTCATACAGAACTTTCAGTATCCAATAGATTTCAATGTAATCCCTTCTCATCTTCCTGAACTCCAATATGTGGAGTCCCAGATACGTCAAATGTTTCTCATAGGTTAAATATTTCATTATTGAAACCATTCTTGTGAACTTCCTTCAGACCGTATCCAACGCCAACACACCTTTCCTCAGACAAGGGAGAAAAACTGTTCACAATATTCCAAAAGTGTGGTTTGACCAATGCTTATAAAGCCTCAGCAATACTTATCAAATACTAACATTACGTTTATCTTATTTGTTACCAAATCTGCTTGCATACCAACCTTAACAAAATCGTGGACTAGGGCTCCCTATGTCCCTTTGCACCTCCAGTTTCTGAATTAACTCCCAATTAGGAAACAGTCTGCACCTCTTTTATTCCTAACAAAGAAAATAAACTCAAACTTCCCTACAACATAGTGAACTAGCTCTTTGCCCACTCTCCCAACCCGTCCAAGTCCTTCTGCAATACCACCTGCCCCTCTGTATCACCTGCACAACACAAACAACAAAACAAGCAAAACCAGCCCCCAGTCCTCCATCCCACCAAGCAGTTACACAATCGTCTAACCCAAAACAGACTACCTTCTTCAGCCTCCAAACCCCAGCCAACTCAAAAACACAGACACTGGGCATTTGTCTACCCCAGCAGATACTTGGAGATTCACATTCTCAGCACACTGGTCAATGGGCCTCAATTTCCAGATTTACAATTCAATTCCCAGGTGTAGATCCTCTGCATTGATGCCAGGACCCACTGATCACTGAACACCTGGCCTCGGACTCTCGTCTCACCGATTCACAAACCCAGTGGGTCATCGGACCTCGCTCCTCCTGTTAACATGGAACTCCCACTCCAAGAGCTGCCAGCAATTTGCTGATCCAGGGAGGGAGAGGGGGCTCCAACCTTCATCCATGCTGGTCTGCCAGTTCAACATGAGGCTGGACATCCTGGCCCAGCCCACAGATGTCCCACATTATCGCTGGTCTTTGAACATGGAGACTTTACACTCCAGCCTGTCCTCTAATTTCCCCACATCCTTGTCATAAACACTAACCTGATCCTAACGCCCTCCCTGTCCACCAAACCCATCCCCATAAACCCAAAAAACACTAAATAGATCCTTATTCCCCTCCCTGTCCCCCAAATCCATTCCCATAAACCCAAGGAAACACTGAACTGAACCTACTGCCCCTCCCTGTCCCTCAAACTCTCCAAAACCAAAAAAAACACTAACCAGATACTGACACCCCTCTGTATCCCAAACCCATCCCCATAAACCCCCAAAATTCTAGCCAGATACTAACACCCCTCCATACCCCAAACAAATCCCCATAAGCCCCAAAAAACACTAACCAGATATTAACACCCCTCCATAACCCAAACCCATTCCCATAAACCCAAAGAAACACTGAACTGATCCTAACGACCCTCCCTGTCCTCGAAACTCATCCCCATAAACCCAAAAGAGACAATAACCAGATATTAACACCACTCCATACCCCAAACCCATCCCCATAACCCCCAAAAACCACTAACCTGACACTAATGCGCCTCTCTGTCTGCCAAACCCATTCCCATAAACCCAAAAAAAACACTAAAAAACAGAGGCCTAACTAATTCTCTAGATGTAACCTCTCCGCGCTTAACATCAGCGAGACAAAATAGCTGCATGTTGACCTAAAGATGCAGGTTGCGGGGTGGGTCTTGATGAGGACACGACCCTGTCCTCATCAATGGAGCTGCAAAACAGATGACCAACAGCTGCAAGATTCTGGGCATCCAACTCAGATTCATTTTTTTATAGTGTGGTCTGCATTAACAGCCAAAACAACATAAGGAAGTTTGGAGAGCTACCCACGCGAGTCACCACTCATTCTGGTGGCAGCATCACTTGCCCACAATGCTCTGCAGATCAACACAGAACACATCTAAGCAGAACAGATTTCAAAGAAATTTCATTATCAAATTACGTAGATGTCACCAAATACCACCTGGAGATCCATTTTCTTCCAGACGTTCAGAGTAAGAATAATCATCAATAATCATCTCTTTGGATTTGCTGACATTGAGTTTGTTGTGGTGGTACCATTCAGTCAGGTTTTGACTCTCCCTCCTACATGCCAATTCGACCCTTTTGATTCCACCAACAATAGCGGAGTTGTCAGCAAACTTAAAACATACAATGAACAACAGTACAATAGCAGAATAAACACGAGGAAATCTGCAGATGCTGGAAATTCAAACAACAACACACACAAAATGCTGATAGAACACAGCAGGCTAGGCAGCATCTATAGAGAGAAGCACTGTCAACGTTTCGGGCTGAGACCCTTCATCAGGACTCAAGGTCCTTCTCATCACTGTGTGAGAGGGGGACAAGATAGTTAAATACAGACATTGCTTCTGGTCTTGTTCAGCCCCTCACTCACACCACTACCTGACCCTGAGTACCAAGGGACTGCACGGTCCCATCACACATGCTCAGTGCAGTTAGACAAAGTTAAACTCCATCTTGTCTGTTTGGAATCACACCCTACCAGAGTACAGGTTAGATATGGAAACTCCCTCGACAGTGTTCTGTCACACACTCCCAAGATTTAATTAGACACAGAATACAAGGACACAGGTTAGACACTGTTGGGCTCTCTCTCTCTCTCTCTCTCTCTCTCTCTCTCCCCCTCCCCCTCTCTCTCTCCCTCTCCCTCCCTCATGAAATATGTCTTACCTCACCAGTGTCCTGTCACACAGACTCAAAACACTGGTGAGGTAGAAATAAAATTAACTCATTATTGTTCAGTTACACCTTTGCAGAGTACAGCTTGCACGTTGCCTCCCAGATCTAATTGGGATGTTAGTGGAGTGGTGAAGTTCATTGTAGTTGATAGGACAGTAGGTGTTGCCTAAGTGAACTTCAGCATAGTATTTGATAAGGTCCCTCATGGCTGGTTGAAAGATTAAATCATCTGCTATCCATGACCACTTGTTAAATAGGATCCAGAATTGTCTCGGTCACAGAAACCAGGGAGATGGTTGAAGAATGTCATTCTCACTGGAGGTCTGTGCCTGGCTGTGTTCTGCAAAGGTCATTTCTGTTTGTAAAACTGTATACATTGATGATTTAGCTGAGAATGTCAGTAGGTTTGCAAATGACACAAACAAATTGATGTGCATAACAAAGAAGATTGTCAAAGGATGCAGGAGTATGTCGATCAGTTGCAAGCTTGGGTGGGGTAATAGCAGATTGCTGCGGGAGGAAGCTGCTCTTGTGCTGTGCATTGGAGGCTGCCACTTACAGAAGGGGGGAGCTGGTTGTGAAGAGAATTCATTAAATAAAAATGCATCTTGATAGTTGTTTTTAGAGAACGTCTGTTACAAAAGACAGATGGTTGTGACACTGGATAGAGGTGGAACTATCAGAACAATAGGGGCTATACTCTTAGCTTCTTGTAGAGGCAAACAAATACTGGGCTTTGTTAGCAGGAGGCTGGAATTTAGAAATGGGGAAGTGTTGTTACAGTTGTACAGGATGTTGATGAAACTGCACCGTGAGTGCTGCACACTCAAGTTCACCATATTTGAGTTCACTGTATGAATTTATTTAGGTCACTGTACTTAAGGAAGGTCATCGGAGGTAGCCTGAATGAGATTCACCAGGCTATTTTGTAGAATGAGCAGACAGTTCTTCCATGAAGAGCTAATGGTTCAGATTCAGATGTATTTATTGTCATGTACGGTACCATGTAAACATAAACTGTAGTTGGGGAGCCTAAGACTTTTGCACACGACTGCAGTAACTTTATGTATTGCACTGTACTGCTGCTGCCAAAAGAAACTATTTTCATGACAAAGGAGTGATGATAAACCTGATCCTGATATGGGTCTCTATTGTGGACTGAGAGTGGGAAGGGCACAGGAGAGACAGGAATCGTGGTTGGATAATGGAGGGTGGACGGAGCAGGAGGCATCAGAGAGACATTCTGTGAAGGTCAATAAACTGATTGTAATGAATTAAATAAATTTGCCTGGTGACCCCGGACTGGGTGTGACTGCTCCTGGTCTACACCCCACCACCACTGGCACTTTCTCTGCCACCTGTCCCGCACCCCTCCTGCAGTGCTCCACCCTCCACATTTCCAGCATCCTTTGTTCCCGACAGATTTACAATCTTGCTCACTGCTCCACATTGACAAATAATGTACTGAGCAAAAAGTCTTAGGTACTCTAGCTATATATATGTGACTAAGACCTTGGCATAGTACTGTACACCAGAATACAACGGAATTCCTTTCTCACATGAAGTTCAGCATAGATGGTAATAATAAACACAATAATACATGTAGTGAAGTATGCAAAACTACAACAATGTGCAAATTTCAATGGAGTTGTGTACAATCTGAAGTAACACACAGAATGCTGAAGAAACTCAATAAGTCAGCACCGTACATGGAGGGGAAGATGCAGTTAACGTTTCAAACTGAAATCCTTCATCAAGACAATCTGAACTTGTGCAAAAAGAAATGCCAAAAGCAAGTATTATTTATTAATAAAACAGTATTTATTTATAATAATTATGTTTACAAAAACAAACAATAATAGTTTTATATAAAATTAATTACAGTCATATGTATAACACCAATAACAAATGATGGAATAACTGAGTGAGGTAGAATTAAGGGACTTTGTAAATGGTAACCTCACTGGGAAGAGATATGTGAAAGAGATTATTGGCTCAGAAGTCTTATAATTGGGCAGAAGCTCATCTTGAGCTGTTCAGACTTTTAAGACTATGAACTTTCTCCCAGAAGGTAGGGACAAAGGACTGGCCCAGATGGCATTCATCTCTGACAATGCTGTTCGCCCTCCTGAAGCAATACACCATGCAGGAGGACTGGATGGATGGAGGTGAGGAGGCATGATAAACTGGGCAATGTTACCTTTCTACAGGTTCAGTCAGACCAGAGCAGAACAGATGCCATACCAGGCTGAAAGGCAACCTTTCAGGAGTTTCTCAATGACACATCTGTGGAAGTTTGGGAGAATTCTTGTGGACAAGCCGAATCAACTCAGATACGGAAGGAAGTGCTTGCACTGATGTGCTTTCCTGATCACTGCGTCACTGTGCAGGAGACACGAAGCCCAGTGAGCCCAAACATTGAGACCTGGAGGTTGCTGTCCGCCTGGGAGATAAGACCAAAGAAATAAGAAATCTGGAAATCGAGGACCGATGGCTGATGCCCTGGGCCTATGAGTCTGAAGTCCATTGGGAAGTCAGTTTGCCTGCGAGTCGACTGGAGAGAGTACTCCCCGAGGTCTGTCATCAGATGGGAGGACTGTTGGTATGGCTGGTTGGGAGGGAGGAAGAGGTCTTATTCTGCTATTCACACGAAATGCTAGTAGAACACAGCATGCTAGGCAGCATCTATAGGGAGAAGCGCTGTCGACGTTTCGGGCTGTGACCCTTCGTCAGGACAGTGATAAAAAGCTGAGTGTTGGAGGAAATGTGATCCAAGTGACTTTGACAGTGGAATAATTGTGATGCCAGATGGTGGCTTCAGTATCTCAGAACCTGCTGATTCCTGGGATTTTCACATACAATAGTTTATAGAATTCCCAAAGAATTATGCAAGAAACAAAAAATAAACATCCTGTGAGTAGCAGTTGTGTGGGAGAAAGGACAGAGAAGAATGACCATTCTGCTTCAAGCTGACAGGAAGGTGACAAATAACACAAATAACCACATGTTGCAACAGCACTGTGCAATACAGCATCTCCTAATTCAAAACCTGTTGAACTTTGAAGTGGATGGGCTACAGCAGCACGAGACTAGAACAGATTGCTGTGTGGCCACTTTATTACCATATAACAATTACAGCATGGAAACAGGCCATCTCGGCCCTTCTAGTCAGTGCCGAAAGCTTACTCTCAGCTAGTCCCACCTACCTGCACTCAGCCCATAACCCTCCACTCCTTTCCTGCCAATATACCTATCCAATTTTTTTTAATGACAAAATCGAACATACCTCTACCACTTCTACTGGAAGCTTGTTCCACACAGCTCCCACACTCTGAGTGGTGGCCAGTGCTATCATGTTTGCTGTTGTGTGCTGGGGCAGCAAGCGGAGGGTAGCAGACACCAACAGAATTAACAAACTCATTCGTAAGGCCAGTGATATTGTGGGGGTGGAACTGGACTCTCTGACAGTGGTGTCTGAAAAGAGGATGCTGTCCAAGTTGCATGCCATCTTAGACAATGATTCCCATCCACTCCATAATGTACTGGTTAGGCACAGGAGTACATTCAGCCAGAGACTCATTCCACTGAGATGCAACACTGAGCGTCATAGGAAGTCATTCCTACCGGTGGCCATCAAACTTTACAATTCCTCCCTCGGAGTGTCAGACACCCTGAGCCAATAGGCTGGTCCTGGACTTATTTCCACTTGGCATGATTAACATTATTATTTAAGTATTTGTGGTTTTATATTGCTATATTTCTTCACTATTCCTGGTGCGGCTGTAATGAAACCCAATTTCCCTCAGGATCAATAAATATTGTCTACCTGTCTGTAAAGAAGTTCCCCCTCGTGTTACCTGTAAACTCTCAACTCATGTCCTCTTGTTTGAATCTCCCCTGCTCTCAATGCAAAAAGCTTATCCACATCAACTCTATCTATCCCCCTCATAAATTTAAATACCTCTATCAAGTCCCCACTCAACCTTCTGCACTCCAAAGAATAAAGACCTAACTTGTTCAACCTTTCTCTGTAACTTAGGTGCTGAAACCCAGGTAACATTCTCGTAAGTCTCCTCTGTACTCTCTCTATTTTGTTGACATCTTTCCTATAATTCAGTGACCAGAACTGTACACAATAATCCAAATTTGGCCTCACCAGTGCCTTGTACAATTTTAACATTACATCCCAACTCCTAAACTCAATGCACTGATTTATAAAGGCCAGCATACCAAAAGCTTTCTTCACCACCCTCTCCACATGAGAATCCACCTTCAGGGAACTATGCACCATTATTCCTAGATCACTCTGTTGTACTGCATTCCTCAATGCCCTACTATTTCCCACGTATGTCATATTTTGATTATTCCTATCAAAATGTGGGACCTCAAACTTATCAGCATTAAACTCCATCTGTCATCTTTCAGCCCACTCTTCTAACTGGCCTAAGTCACTCTGCAAGCTTTGAAAACCTACTTCATTATCCACAATGCCACCTATCTTAGAATTATATGCATACTTACTAATCCAATTTACGATCCCATCATCCAGATCAATAATGACAAACAACATTGGACCCAGTACAGATCCCTGAGGCACACCACTAGACACCGGCCTCCAACCTGACAAACAGTTATCCACCACTACTCTCTGGCATCTCCCATCCAGCCACTGTTGAATCCATTTCACTACTTCAATATTAATACCTAACGATTGAACCTTCCGAACTAACCTTCCGTGCGTAACCTTGTCAATGGCCTTACTGAAGTCCATATAGACAACATCCACCGCTTTGCCCTCATCAACTTTCCTAGTAACCTCTTCAACAAATTCAATAAGATTTGTCAAACATGACCTTCCACGCACAAATCCACATTGGCTGCTCCTATTCAGACCCTGTCGATCCAGGTAATTATATTTACCATCTCTAAGAATACTTTGCATTAACTTACCACTGACATCAAACTTACAGGCCGATAATTGCTAGGTTTACTCTTACAACACTTTTTAAACAACGGAACCACATGAGCAATACACCAATCCTCCAGCACCATCCCCATTTCTAATGACATTTGAAATATTTTTGTCAGAGCCCCTAATATTTCTACACTAACTTCCATCAAGGTTCTAGGGAAAATCCTCTCAGGACTTGGAGACTTATCCACTTTTATATTCTTTAAAACCTCTAGTACTTCCTCTTCTTTAATCATCATAGTTTCCATAACTACCCTACTGCCTGGGATGTGAGGGTCCCTGATGATGGATGCTGCTTTCCTGCAATAGCATTCCATGTAGATGTACTTAATGGTAGGACCACATTACCCTTGATGGTTGGGCCATATACACTACCTTCTTCTAAGATATTCCAAACAAGGACATTGCTGTTTCCATAACAGGCTCTGATACAGTCAATCAATATGCTGTCCATGACACAGTTATTGAAGTTTGTTGAGATTTTAGATGTCATGTTGAATCTTTGCAAACTCCAATGGAAGTAAATACGCTGCCGATCTTTCTTCACAATTGCACTTTAGTGTTACGCAGGACTGATCCTCTTAAATAACACCATGGAATTTAAAGTCGTTGTCCCTTGACACTCACTGATCTGCTGATGAGTTCTGGCTCATGGTTTCCGCCTTTCACAGCCAATAATCAGCTCTTGGTCACCAGAACAGAAGCCAGAGGCGCAAGGCTGAATGACTCCCTGTCACCTCTCCCCTTCTCCCCATTCCCCATCATCCACCCCTCCACTTTTCCCCGTCAGTCTCATTCCTCCTCACTGCACACATTTGGATGGGTAGGTGGAATGGAAAACAGAGGGGATGAGGTATGGAATACAGGGAGAGGAGGGAGGAGGAACAGTTGGGGACAGATGGTGGAGGGAAGGAGTGACAAAAGGCGGAGGGATTGAGGGGACACAAGAGAGTTGTTTGAGGGAGAGATATGGAGTGTGGATGGGGAGAGGTGTGAGGAGACAAGGAGTGGTTGAAGAGGCAAGATAGGGAAAGTATGAAAGTCAGAAGGGTGGAGGGAGGGAAGGATAAAGACTGGGAGGGGCAGCATGGAGAGCAGGCAGAGCAAATGAAGAAGGGAGGCAAAGAGAGGAGTGGGCTTATCTGAGGAGCAGAGTGGAATTTGAGGTGCTGAAATGGAGGAACCTGGAACAGAGCAGGTAAGACCAGCAGCGAGAGGAAGTGACAGGAGATTAGGACCAGGTGGGCAGGAGGGATGGTGGGAGGCTGTGAGGGAGGTGGAAGGATGGGTGCATTTGGAGACAGTAGGAGAAAGAGGAACGGAAAAAAAGAGTGGGATTTGAGGGTGGTGAGAGAGAAGGACTATAAGATGAGACCTCTGTGGGGAGAATAATGCAGGATTAGGACCAGGAGTGAACATGTGCTTGACCACTGATCATTGGAATTAATGGAACTGCAAACCCTTTCCCAAAGGATGGCACAACATCCCAGCAGCTGCCAAGCATCACTGATCGATCTATGAAGAGACAGGAATCTGCTGATGCTGAAACCTGAAGCAACAGACTATCTGCTGGAGGAACTTAATGGTTGGCCAGAATTTATGGAGGGAAATGCACAGTCACAGTTTCGAGATGAGACTCTTCACAGGACTGAAGATTGAGGGAGAGTGGTCAATATAAAGAAAGAGTGAAAGGAGGAGGTGGTGTCAGGTGACTGCTGGATCCAGATGATGGGATGAAAGGCAGAAGAAGGAGAGGAGAGCTGAAATAGTGACAAAGGCTCGGAGGTGATAGGTGGAGGAGATGAAGAGCTGCAAATAATGGAATCTGATAGAAAATGAAGTGGAACGTGGAACCAAATAAGGGAGGTGGGGGGGGGGGACCCAGTGGGAGGAGTGTGTAGGTGATAGGCAGATGGAGAGGATGGAGGAAGGGAAAGAAGGAGGAAAGAAATGGATTGATGGGTGGCAGGGAAGGTATGCTGGGTGTAGGAGGAACTGGGCAGATTTGTTTAAAGTAAGGGAATGGAGGAGGAGCAGTTTATCTGAGATTGGAGAATTCAGTCATAGACATGGCATTGGGTTGTAGACTACCCAGCCAGAATACAAGGTTCTGTTCTTCTAGTTGTGACTGGCCTCATCCTAGCAGTGGAGGAGGATAAGGGCAGACATGTCAGAATGGGAACGGAGACAAGATTTAAAATGACTCAGTCTGTTCTTCATCTCACCAGTATACAGGAGGTCTCCATGAGGTAGACAAGGTTGGAGGAGGGGCCTGTGAATGTCTGCCTCATTTGGAAGGTGATGAAGGAGGGAGTAGGTGTAAGGACAAGTTACACCTCCTACAATCACAGAACAAAGTGTCCGGGGAGGGGCTGGGATGGGTGAGCTAGTGAATCATTGAGATCTGGTTCAGTGTACAGATATCCCCTGAGAGAGAGGGACTGACAGACACCGGTCAGTGTACAGATATCCCCTGAGAGAGAGGGACTGAGAGACTCCAGTCAGTGTACAGATATCCCCCTGAGAGAGAGGGACTGAGAGACTCCAGTCAGTGTACAGATATCCCCCTGAGAGAGAGGGACTGAAAGTGTTACAAAAGATGCAGGCCTCTACTGTGAGAGTTACTTTAAGCACCTGAGTAAGGCGGGTCTATGATTTCAATCACAGCCTGCTGCAGACTAAAATACATACAGGGAGAGAGGGAGAGAGGGAGAGAGGGAGAGAAGGAGAAGGGGAGAGGGAGAGGGAGAGAGGGAGAAGGAGAAGGGGAGAGGGAGAGGGAGAGAAGGAGAAGGAGAAGGGGAGAGGGAGAGGGAGAGAAGGAGAAGGGGAGAGGGAGAGGGAGAGGGAGAGGGAGAGGGAGAGAAGGAGAAGGAGAGGGAGAAGGAGAGGGAGAGGGAGAGGGAGAGAGAGAGAGACTGGAAAGCTGTTGGAACTTCTGTTGCTGCTGTCATCGTAAGACTGGGAGTTCTGTGCTCTCCCATGCCCAAAAGTTTGGGGTGATCATCAGCCCGCAGTGGACAATGGACATGTGACTGTCACTTCGTATAATCCATATGTGTGAATTTGGTGGAGTATCCTGTAGCATCTTTGGTTGGCCCTTACCTGGAATCGCGGTGTCATGTGGTAACCACTTGAAGACAATATTCCTGTGACTGTCACCTGGTGATATTTCTAAGTGAATTTCAGAACGAATCGATGGAAAGGATCTTTGACGACTGTTATTTTGTTTTACCAGCATAGAACCTGTAAATCTTCATATCGTCCCCTCTCTACACACTTCTATGTGGATTACAAATCTCTCTCCCATAATTTTTCTGTTGATTACTGAATCTTATTAACTTGCCATCTTCAGACTTTAATAACTGTTTGTCAGCTTGACAAACACACACACACACACACGCACAAAACACTGTTAACTTTTGTTTATCTTGTTTAAGTTACTATATTATAAGTACATATTAATAACGATACTGCTTTTAACATTAAAACCTGACTCAGTGTATAAACTCTTGCTGCTGGTATGTTACCAAATCGTAACAAGAGACACTAGTGTTACATACCCGTGGGCATCTTGTACTTGTCACGTGACAGTGGTGTTGAAGCTATACTGGACCTAAGGTAATGATCTTGTGATGGTGGAGTGACATCATTTTCCTGCCAGTAGAGGTCACGTGACAGTTTTTTTCAACAGGATATCAAAGGAGGACCCCTCCCTGTGAGGAGGGGCAGTTTGTGGCTGGATTTGCCATTTTGACTCCATGCTATTGTGTGGTCCAATATTATGATGCAGTTCCATTGAAAGGGGGAGTTTTATTTAATGCCTAAAGTTTAAAAGGTCATTGCCAGCAGTTTCTTTACAAACTGCCAGTTAAAATCAGTGGAGAGTGAAGAACAGAGTTCGGGAGCTAAAAGATCGAGGGAAGTTGATTTCGACGGTGAAACAGGTTCAACCTTGTTTGATTCTCATTCAGAAGGAATTTGTTGGCTGTGCCCATGTTAGCCCCTGCAATCAGAGCAGAAAGGGTTGGGTGCACAGTTTCATCGAGGAAAGGTCAGTGCCTTTAAGCTGTTTTATTTTCATCTTCGTAAATTCTCCAGGAAAATATAGTTCGACTGCGAACTGCAGTAACACGACGTGAAAGAGAACATAAATCATCTAAAAAGTCTCTCCTTTAATGGACTGTAAGCACTTTGAACTTTTGCAGTACCACTTTGAAGAACTGTTTTTCCAGCATCGCTTTAAGAACTGTTTTTGCTTTATCCCTTTCAGAACTGTTTAAGCTGCCACACAGCAGCTGATTTCCGGTTGCGTTAGTCATTTGTTTACTTTTGGGGTTTGTTTTTCAGTGTTTACTAAATGTTTTATTTGTTATTAAAAAAAAAACCCTGCCTCACTTATATATTTACTGCTGAAGAATCCTTAACATAAATATGGGGGCTCGTCCATGATATACCATTCCTGAGTTCAAATGCTTGCTAAACTTTGAATCGGTGTTTTGGAAAAGGGGAATACTCAATTCTTTTGTTTGATTGGCTTCTGAGTAGTATTTGGCAACAATGAATATTGATGAGTTTCTGGCTTCACCAGACACGGAGTTATTAGCGAAGGTGAAAAAAATGAGGTGTCTGAGATAGCTAGTAGATTGGAACTTGTCGTGGTTTTTCATGCCTCACAAATGACCAGGAGATGCAGAAGATTCTTCAAGAAGGGTTAAACTTTAATTTGCAAATCAAAGCTGAGACAGTCATTGAGCTAGTCGCTGATTGCCCACCGATCCTTGGACATGGCATTTTTTATAGCAATCTCCTGGTCCAGTTGCATTAGCATATGTAATCGATCTATAGTTGCGTATTACACGTACTACACGTACATCATGTCCCTATTGTTCTTATAAATTGGCTTAATCATGTTCTAATCTACATCTCTTAGCTACCTTTCATTAACATACCATTGTCTTCTACATTTGTAAGACTTCAGTCTCCTACCAAATTGGGTACATGCATAGCAAATAATAAACTCAGAACTGAGCAATGTTCTAATCTACATTTCTTTAGCTGTTTAGCTACCTCTCATTAACACACCATTGTCTTCTACATTCCTAAGATTTCATTCTCCTACTAAATTGAGTACATGCGTTGCAAATAACTGACTTCATAATTAAAATTTATACTTTTATGCTCTTTTATACTCCAATATATCCCCCCCTTTGAGACCCAGAGGGTCTCACACAAAGAAATAAGACTAAGAGTCTGCGCACAAAAGCCTCAATAAACTCAAGCACTTATTCCCAAATCTCGGGTTAAACTATAATTTTCTGCGCCAAGTCCTCAAAAGTATTCTCTCCTTGTTACAATGGGCCGCTGAGCCAAAAACCTGTCCCTTTGTACCTGAGACAGGGAAAAAGACTCATAAGCCCTTACAATCCACTCCCACACTGTCGCTTTGCTCTTGTTCATCCTGCAGGTGTTGTAGGCTGTAACGATAACATTTTTGGTGTTTCTTTCTTCACTAAGCTTGCTTCGGTAATTGCCACGAGCATTGGAAATTGGTTGCAGCACGCACTATAAGAGATTTGAGACAAGGAAGAAAATAACACAGCACAAACGCACAGCTCAACAATATAATACTGACAGTTATTGCTATTTTAGTCAGCCATGCTCCCCATCTTCTGAGTCTACTTTCTAACCAATCAAAAAACTGATGTCCGAACCCTGCATTCTGTTTGACCTCCGTCCGCAGATTCTTTAATTTATTCATTGCTTTAGTAAATGATCCTTCTGGGCTAGTATTGTTCGGTATGAAAGTGCAGCATTGTTGTCCAAACATTACACACACACCCCCTTTTTCTGCCAAAAGCCAATCCACTACCTGTCTGTTTTGCCACACCATCCTGCTAGTTGCATCTCGCTGTTGCCCTAGGGCAACAGCTAGATGCAACTAGCAGGATGGCGTGGCAAAACAGACAGGTAGTGGATTAGTCCTCCAGTGCATCATCGGTGTAGTTGATGAACATCTGCTGATTATAGTATATATAGTTTATCCATTCAACATTTTTGCTTACCCCTATCACAAGTATGATAGCTTCCCAGCCTGCAGCAATCACATGCGGTGTCAGGCATGTTATTTGATTAGTTTGCATGTGGTAACTCATCAATGCTAACGGTAAAGCATTGACCCAGTTAAGATTAGTGTCCGCACAAATTTTTTTAGTTTGGCTGTCAGGGTTCCATTAATTCTCTCTACCACGCCCTGCGACTGAGGGTGGTATAGACATCCAAATCTTTGCCTTATCCTCAGCGCTTGTAGTACCAGTTTGACCACTTTCTGGATAAAAGCTGAACCATTTTCTGAGCTAACTTCTGTAGGTATTCCAAACCTTGGGATCACTTCATTTGTCAGAAATTTTACCACCGTCTTTGCCTCTTGATCTTTTGAAGGTACCGCCTCTGCCCATCTGCTAAATCGATCAATTACTACCAGCATGTATCTTTTCCCTCTCACTGTCTTTATCATGTCTACGTAATCGATCACTAAATGTTTAAATGGTCCCTCAGGTACAGGAATGTGACCTATTGGGGTTGTAATTCCCTTCCAAACATTATTCTGTGTGCATACCTCGCACTGTGACAAGACAAAGTCCACTGAAGCCTGTAAATAAGGTGACCAAAAACCATCCTTCTTTATCTTCTTTATCACTTCCTCCCTTGCACAATGGTCCATCCCATGCGCTTCTGAAATCAGAATCGTCAGGAGAGGGGTGGGAGCTACCAACAAACGGTCTTCCGTGCTCTACAAGCCTTCCGGGTTCTGCTTGGACCCCCTTTGTCTCCACATTGTCTGTTCTGCCAAAGTTGCCTTACCTTGTATTTCAATTAGGTCCTCTACCTCCGGTTCTGGAGTTGGGCTTACCTGGGGGGCAATGACAGCTGACGAACACCCAGACGCTTTTCTGGCTGCCTGTCCGCAGCTTGCTTTCCCTTTGTTATTACATCACTTCCCTTTTTATGTGCCTGGCATTTTACTATAGCCAATGCTTTAGGTTTCATTATGGCTTTTATTAAGTCTAGAATTTGCTGACAATGTTGTATGGGATCTCCGTTACTTTTTTAAAAACCTCTCTGCTTCCACACTGCCCCGAATAAATGGCATACTCCATGAGCATATGCTGAATCAGTATAGATGTCTACTTTCTCACCTTCCATCATTTCAGACGCAGCTGTCAGGGCTTTGATTTCCGCTAGTTGGGTGGAACACAGTTGGGGACAGGACTCCATCCTAATAATCTTATAGCTCGACTGATCCTGCTGCACTACTGAGAACCCTGCATGGTTTCCATCATAATCCCTATAACAAGAGCCATCTACAAACAGAACCTTTTTATCTGCATCCTCTAGTGGTTCTGACCGTAAATCTGCTCTCATTTTGGCAAATGTCATCGTCTTCCCTACACAATCATGGGGTTCTCCTTCATAGTCTAAAGGGACACAATCGGCTATATTACTGGTAGTGCATCTCTGTATAGTTATATCTGGAAATGTCAATAGCATCTGATGCGCTGCTATCCTGGCTGGCATCAACACAAATTTCCATCTTTCCAGCAATTCTGCTACTTTGTGGTGTGTGTACAGAGTCACAGGATAGCTCAGGGTTACAGATGATGCCTTTCCATATGCATATTACTGCGCCGCCAATCCCTGATAACAGGGTGGATACCCCTGAGCCACCTCATCTAGTCTCGTACTGTAGTATGCTATTGGCTGCTTTGCTTTTCCTGTGTCTGTCTCTTGTGTTAGAACCGCTGTAACATAACTCTCCTGTTGGTTCGATACATACAAATGAAAAACCTTCTCATAGTCAGGCAAAGCTAACGCTGGGGCTGACTGCAATACCTGCTTAATAGTATTGAAAGCTGTCTCCGCCTCTCCATTCCACTGTAAGCCGTTTTTCAAATTTGTATGTCCTGCTTCTTTCATTATCTTTCTCAAAGGTGTCACAATCTTAGCATATTCTCTTATCCAATCTGAGCTGTATCCTGCCATTCCCAAAAACATCATAATCTGCCCTACAGTCTGGGGTTTGGGGGCCTTAGTTATTGCCTCAATCTGATCTGGTGCTATTGCCTTCACTCCCTTGCATATTACCCTGCCTAAGTATTCCACTTGCTGCGTGCAAAATTGCAGTTTCTTTTTGGATACTTTATGTCCTCCGTGCGCCAGCTTCTCTAACAGAGTTATAGTGTCCTGCTCACACTGTTCCTTACTGTGGGAGCAAATCAACAGGTCATCCACATACTGTAACAATGTATGTTCCAATGGCATACCCTCTAGGTCTGCCTTCAATACCTGATTAAAAATATGTGGTGAATGTTTAAATCCTTGTGGCATTCTGGTATAGGTATACTGAGCACCTCTGTAAGTAAATGCAAAAAAATACTGACACTGATCGGCTAGAGGAATGCTGAAGAAAGCCGAACACAAATCAATCACTGAAAAGTAACTTGCTTCTGGTGGAACATTAGTCAAAAGTGTGTGTGGGTTGGGGACTACCGCTGGCCAGTCCTCTACCACATCATTGACCGCTCGCAAATAATCATGCACCAATCTCCACTTAGATTTATCTGCTTTTAAAACCGGCAGCAACGGGGTATTGCATGGACTGTTTGTTCTTTTAAGCACTCCTATTTCAAGCAACCCCTGCACTGTCGATGCTATTCCCTCTTCTGCTTCTGCTCTTATAGGGTATTGTGGTCTCCTGGGTGGAATTGCTCCTTTTTTCAGCCTTATTTCCACCAGACTAGCTGTTTGTATTTTCCCTACGTCCGTGTCATGCTGCGACCACAGAATAGACGGCAACTCATCTAACCTATCTTTCTGCTGGCCTCTTTCCTTTCCCAGCAAGGGCAGGTGTGGTTGGGGAGTTATTTCGACCTCTCTCACTGTCCCTACCATATCTACACTTACCCTTATCTTAATGCAATTGTTGTCTTCTGATATCCACACCTCTGGCATGATTTTCCTCCACACTGTTACGGTTTCAGCACTCTTAACTAAGGGTCCTAAGTCTTTAGACTGATATCCCATGTTTACCAACAACGTTACGTGGGGCGCAGCCTCCGGTATCCTGTACCATTTTTCTAAAAAGGTGTTCCAATTAACTTGTAAAGCTGCCACTTGCTTTCCAATTATCACAGCCTCCCCTTCCAGGCGCTGCTGGGTGCCATTTCTCCTCTAACTCCCTGTTCTGCGTCTCGTCAAAAATCACTGTACAATGTAGCTCAGATATGGGCATTACAGCCTGCAAGCCCTTTTTCCATTTCTCCCAGGTTTCCTGAATCTGATCTGTGATGTCTCCTATCCAAAAGACATTAGCCTTCTTGGCTTCTTGCACTATCAATTGAGCCCCTGCTCTTCCCACACGCAGCCCATTGCTGGTGCATTCTAATTTTAATTCCAATTTCAATAAGGCATCTCTGCCTAACAAATTAATTGGAGTTCCTTTAATTACTAGCACCGGCAAAACAACTTCTTTATATCCCATTCTCAACTGCACTGGAGCCGTGCACAGTGTCAACTGTGTTTTCCCTGAGAACCCTAACGTCTTAATAAACTTTCCTGACATGGGAAGGTGAAGGGCATACTGTGGCTGTACACAAGTGTACGTGGCTCCAGTATCTATCATCATTGGTGTCAGTTGTCCTTCTAACATAACCTGAACAATGGGTTCCTCATCTGCCTCCATTGTTATCATTGGGTATTGTCCCTTCCCACTCAAGTTCTCGGGGCACCTCGCATAGGGGTTCACAGGTCCACTTGGGCCTGTGGGGGCTGGTCATTGGCTAAACTTTAGTTCCCTTCTTATCGGTTCCTGCTGGTGTGTGACAGGCCATAGTGTAAACTGACAATCTCTTTTCATGTAACCTGGCTGATTACATTCCCAGTACATTCTCTCTACTTCTCTTTCCCCCTGTTTCCTCACTGGTTCCCTTTGCCCATAGCTTCTCTGTCCCCCTCCTTGGAACTTCCAGTCCTGCCTGGGCTGTTTGAATTTAGTCTGTTCCTGATAGGGCATTTGTGGGAATGCTCCCTCAAAGACAATTATTGGCATGGGATTTTCCAGCCCCTGTCTTACAGTATGATCGGTCCCTCCATATAGCAGTGCTTTGTCCAGTTCGATGGCTGTACTCGGACCGATGGTTGCTGGCAGCATCTTTTTGTTTTTCTCTTTTTCCTTCTTTTTAAGTTCTTCAAGCTGCATTTGTATCAACTTTCTTTGCACCTCTTCCTGCTGCTCAGCCAACCTTCATTTATCTTTCTGGTATTTCTCAGCCGCATGAACCATGTGGTCTCCAAATTCTTGTGGGGTCATTGACGTCAGCCCAACCACTTCCTCCAGTATGGATTTTACTTGTGGAGGCATTGCATCCAAAATGCTATGTCGGAACAGTGAGGTCATAAATAAGTTATTCTCCACCTCTTGCTCAGTCTCCAGTCTCCATCTTTTTAACTGGTTTTCTACGTAGGCTGCTGGGTTTTCATTGTCTCCCAGTGGATCCCCTTTGAAGGCTTTGGGGTCCACTTTGGGTGGATAAAGTTTTCTGAGGGCCTGCCATACCCTCTGCCTCACTCTGTCAAACCCATCTCCATCAGTTCTTGGGTCGTTCGAGATTACTATGCCAGCCATTTCCATTAGTTCGTTAAATTTGGAGGTTCCCATCAACCTTATCAACAGTGCCTTCAAATCTCCCATAGCCAATAATCGTCCTGCTGTTTCCTCTTCAAAGGCTCTAATCCATTTCCCTGCCCCTTCATGTAGATTGGGCAGAGTGTTTTTCAGCCCTTCTAGGTCCTGGGATCCCCAAGGGATATACTGCACTTGTCCTGATCCTTTAACTAACAACGACATCATTCTTCCTCCTTCTTCCTACCTGCCCTGGCTCTGCTCCTCACCTGACTCCCCATCTGTCTCAGGGTATGTCTTTACTGCATTCCACACAAATTTCTCCGGGGTCCCCTTCTTCCCTCGGTCTCCCTGTGGAGTCCTTCCTTTCTGTCTTGATTCAATACTTGGTTGGCCCCTGGATATTTTTCGCATCTCCTCTGGCAATCCCCTCTCAGTAACTTATCTGGTTCTCTCTCTACTTCCGCAAATCGCTCCCCTACCGCCTCCTTCTGTTCTTCTAGGCTTCTGCCTCCTACCTCCTCCCCACAAATTCTCACATCCTCTCTCTCTCTCCACTTAACTCTTGCTCCTCCAATGAGTCACCTTCTCTTTCTTTCTGTCCGTGTCTGTACACCTGTGGCAGGGACTCCTGATCCTTACTTGTGCTTGATTCCCTTCTCTCTTGTGTTTTTCCAAGACTCTCATCTCCTATCTTTTTTCCACTTCCTCTTGAATGCCTCATCTCTTCCTGCCTTGATGAGCCACTTTCTTTTCTAGTCTGTTTATTTCTATAGTATAACTGATACTCCTCATTCTCCTTTTCCTCTCTCAAGTATTTCATCCGTTCAATCCCTTCTTACATTTCTCTCTGTACCTGTTCTATCTTCATCTTTTCTGCCTGTATCTCCTTCCATATCGCTGCTTTTTCCTTCTCGTATTGTTTTTTTTCCTCCTCATTATCCCAAACTTGGACTTCTCCCTGCATGTTTACTGTCCCCGTCGGCAGGGGGCACTGCTTAGGGGTTCCTTCCTCATTATAGGGAGGGGGCTTTTTCTGTTTCTGTCGCATCCGGGTATGGAGCTGAAGCCAGCTTCTCACCATACCCTTCTCTCTCTTTAACAGGCTGTTTCTCCAGCACCTTAGTGTCTTCCTTGCTTGTAATCAATATTCTACCTGTCCTCCTCAGCCTTTCTCCCTCCGTTCTGAAGAGTTTTAGCACTTCCATTTCTCGTTCTCTTTTTTGCTTTCTTTTCTTAGATTTATCTTTTGGTTTGTAATTTTTAATTAGCGCCTCCATTTCTTTGCACAAACTTACATCAAACATTCCTTCTCTTGGCCACTTTGTGACCAGGTTATTGGTTCTTTTTTCCCATTTTTCTGAAGTTTTTGTGATCTCATTATTAATTAACGGGAATTTTTTGCTTAGAATCTCTACTGCCGTTCCTTTACCTGTCATGTTATTCTCTCTTTTTAATGTATTTCAGAGATTCACAGTTCGTTTACTGGATAATATTATTTAGTCTAATTCTATGCCTAGTCTACTGTCTATCTACCAGCGCTTTAAACTATATATTGGACTGTCCTTGTTTCCTATTCTGTTCTGCCCGTGCAGAACTCTACCTAGAGCGGTATCCACAGAACTTTCTCTTTGCACCTCGCCCGTTCAGACCCTTATCTCTTAAGGCGGTATCCACGAGGATTTTCTACTCTAAACACCTCGCCCGTTCAGACGCTTATCTCTTAAGGCGGTATCCACGAGGATTTATCAACACCACGTGGACTTTTTCTTAACTTAACTTCTTATTAACTTATTTGTACTTACCTTCACTGCAGTGTTCTTGATCAATCCTCTGAGCCTCCTCTGTTAACCCCCAATTCTGCCAGATTCTTTGGACCGGAGAGACCCTTCGGCAGTGGTTCCACACTTCTGAGACTCCAAGACCTTCGCAAAGCCAACAGAATTCTTAGTCCAAATTTTCGCAAAAAGCGCTTACTTTTTGTTTGGGTGCACCCTTAATTCTGTTAGCCTTGTGGGGGTCCCTAGAGGACTGGGAAGCGCCCCCAATCTGCCGTTTCTTTTCCGCGGGTCTCTATCCGGTCCTGTCATGGTCGCCAATTATGTCGTGGTTTTTCGTGCCTCACAAATGACCAGGAGATGCAGAAGATTCTTCAAGAAGGGTTAAACTTTAATTTGCAAATCAAAGCTGAGACAGTCATTGAGCTAGTCGCTGATTGCCTACTGATCCGGCATTTTTTATAGCAGTCTCCTGGTTTAGTTGCATTAGCATATGTAATCGATCTATAGTTGCGTACTACACGTACATCATGTCCCTATTGTTCCTATCAATTGGCTTAATCATGTTCTAATCTACATCTCTTAGCTACCTCTCATTAACATACCATTGTCTTCTACATTTTTAAGACTTCAGACTCCTACCAAATTGGGTACATGCATAGCAAATAATAAACTCAGAACTGAGCAATGTTCTAATCTACATTTCTTTAGCTGTTTAGCTACCTCTCATTAACACACCATTGTCTTCTACATTCCTAAGATTTCATTCTACTAAATTGAGTGCATGCGTAGCAAATAACTGACTTCATAGTTAAAATTTATACTTGTATACTCTTTTATACTCCAATAAACTTAAAGGTATTTTGAGGTCCACATCAAAGCTCTAATACAGAGAAAAATCACATCACACTATGTGAATTCGGGTGATTTTGATGAATTGATTTTAGATTCATTTCCAATAAGTAATCTAGAGATGCAGTTGCAAATCGAACAAATGAAGTTGGAACAAAGTAAAGCAGATTGGAGCGTTGTAGGTTAGAAGCTGAAAATAAAAAAGAGGGAATTTGAATATTCGATGGCAGAATTAAGGTCTGGGAATCAGTCTTCTGGTTCTAGAAAACCATTTGTTGTTAGTCAAGAAATTAAATTGGTCACTCCCTTTAGTGAAACAGAAGTGGAAAGATATTTCCAAAATTTCGGAATGATTGCTCATATTTCAGAGTGGCTGAAAGATAAATGGTCAGTGTTGTTACAGAGTGTAATTAAAGGCAAAGGACAAGTTTATACAGCTTTAACTGCTGCACAAGCACTTGATTATAATATTGTGAAACAGCTGATTTTGAAGACATATGAATTGATCCCAGAAGCGTATAGAGAAAGATTCAGAAGTTTGAAGAAGTCTGTAGAAAAAACTTATGTGGAATTTGCCTATGATAAAGCTATGTGTTTTGAGAGATGGGCTTCCTCTAAAAATTCAAATGGGGACTATAATAAATTGAAAGAGCTGATTTTAAAGGAGGAATTTAAAAGAAACATCCCTGTTGAAGTAAGGACCTACTTAAATGAGAAGGATACTGATACATTGCAGGACTCTGCTAAATTAGCTGATGAGTATGCTTTAATCCATAAGAATAAATGTCCTCAGGGCAGAATTTATAAGAGGAAAAATAACACAGAGACTCAAGGTAAACCAGAAATTAAATCAGAAGTTAATGAGAAAGATAAGGAGGAAGGAAAACCTGTGAAGGAAAAACAGTTTGGTCCTATTTGTAACTATTGTAAGGAACCTGGCCATGTATTAGCAAACTGTTTCCAATTGAAAAAGAAAGAGAAGGAAGCAGTCCCAGATGCTTGTGTGCAACATACTGAAACACCTGTAAAATTATAGGGTTTGATAAACACAACTGAGGCTTTGTTAGAGTCTGACCAAGTTAAAAAGGGTTATGATCATTTTTTAACTGAAGGGTTTGTATCCTTGAAAGAAGGATCTACTCCGGTGCCAATAAAAATCCTTAGGTATACTGGAGCTTCTGAATCACTGATGTTAGACAGTGTATTGAATTTTAATGAAGAGTCTGATATTGGTGAGGCAAATTATATACGAGGTGTTGGGAGTGCCTTTATGCCTGTACATTTTCTAAAGTAAATTTAGAGTCAGGGGTAGTTACAGGACTTGTTAAATTAGGATTACAGCCTAGCTTACCTGTGAGGGATATTTCTTTATTGTTAGGTGATAACTTGGCAGGTGGACAAGTTTTTCCTAAAGTGCTTCCTCTGTTGTCAGAGGAATGGAGCCAGAGGAAACACAGATGAATTCTAACACAGTTTCTTCCTGTGTTGTGACTAGAGCTATGGCTAAAAAGATTGATGCACAGAGTGAGGTTGATACTCATGACTGTTCAACTCAGGATTCGAGCTTTGAGCATATGTCAGAGACTCTCTTACCTTCATTGCTTGAACAAGATTCTTGGAGTAAGCCTGACTATGAAGATTCATCTCTGTCTCAGAAGAGATGATAGCAGAGCAGAGTAGACACCTGAGATTATAAAATTAAGAGAACAAGCTCTACCAGATAGTGAAATTGAGAAGGTGCCAGTAGGGTATTACTTGGAAAAAGGAGTGTTGATGAGGAAGTGGAGATCACCTACAATTTCTGCAAGTGAGGATTGGAATATTGTTTACCAGGTAGTTGTCCCTAACGTTTATCAAAATGAGATTTTGACTTTAGCTTATAGTGTCTCCTTAGGTGGACATCAAGGGGTAAGGAAAACTGTGGACAAGATTTTAAAACATTTTTATTGGCCTGGTCTAAGAAAAGATGTGGTGATGTTTTGTAGGACGTGCCATACTTGTCAAATCGTGGGTAAACCAAATCAAGTTACACCAGTGGCTCCATTACAACCTATTCCAGCATTTGGTGAACTGTTTTCTAAAGTTATTATAGATTGTGTAGGTCCATTACCAAAGACAAAAACTGGTTATCAGTATTTGTTGACTATTATGTGCACTGTGTCTAGGTTTCCAGAGGCAGTACCACTTAAGAATATAAAAGCTAAAACTGTGACAAAGGCTCTTATAAAATTCTTTACTTATTTTGGAATACCTAAGGAGATACAAACTCCTTTTATGTCTGGATTGTTTCAACAGATAGTTTATAAATTGGGAGGTAAGCAAATCACTTTGTCTGCATACCATCCAGAATCGCAAGGTGCCTTAGAGAGGTTTCATTCTACCCTCAAGAATATGATTAGGACATATTGTGTGGAAAATGAAAGTGATTGGAATGAGGGTACAAACTTACTTTTATTTGCAGTAAGAGAATTGGTACAAGAATCCTTAGGTTTCAGTCCATTTGAACTTGTATTTCAGTATAGAGTTAGAGGACCTTTAGATTTATTAAAGGAACAGCGGATTAGTAAGGAAGTACACGCTAATTTGTTGGACTATGTTTTGAAATTTCAGGACAGGTTACATAAAGCTTGTAGTTCAGCCAAGGAAAATTTAAAATTACTCAGGAGAAAATGAAAACCTGGCATGATAAAGAAGCTAGGATGAGGATGTCTGTGCCTGGAGATAAGGTGCTGGTTCTTTTCCCAGTGGAAATGATTCCTTTACAAGCTAGATTTCATGGTCCTTATGAAATTGTGTCTAAAGTCAATGATGTGGATTACATGATAAAAACTCCAGATCATAGAATGCCAACACAACTTTGCCATATAAATATGATAAAACCATATTATGAGAAACAATCTGCTACTATGACTGTTGTGGTTAATGATAATGAGTTTGATCTCACTAGGAACATGACAGATGATTCATCTGAATTTCATTCCAAATCCAATATTGTTTCTGTCAGGTTACCAAGCTCAACCATTCTGGAAAATATTGATGAGAAATTAACACATTTACAGCCAGAGCAGAAACAGCAGATGAACAAATTAATTTTTAAATATAAGGATTTTTTTCCAGATGTTCTGAGAAGGACTACTATAGCTTCACATGATGTAGATGTTGGAGATGCCAAACCCATTAAACAACACCCATATAGGATGAACTTAGAAAAATGTGAACTTGCTGAGAATGAAATTAAATATATGTTGGAGAATAAAATTATTAGACTTTCTAACTCGAATTGGAGTTCACCTTGTTTTATGGTACCAAAACCGGACGGTAGTATCAGGTTTTGTACGGACTATAGGAAGGTGAATGCTGTAACGAAAACAGATGCATATCCAATTCCTAGAGTAGATGATTGTGTAGATGAAGTTGGAAAAGCAGAGTTCCTTACAAAAGTTGATTTATTGAAAGGGTATTGGTGTGTTCCACTAACAGATAGAGGTAGAGAGATTTCTGCATTTGTAACTCCATCTGGGCTCTATGAATATAATGTTCTTCCATTTGGGATGAAGAATGCCCCAGGTACTTTCCAGAGGATGATTAACTCTGTGATTCAAGGATTGAAAGATACAGATGCTTATATTGATGATTTAGTGACAGGAAATGATACTTGGGAAGCACATATTATTGCAGTGGAGAAATTGTTTGAAAGGCTTTCAAAAGCTAACTTAACTATTAATTTAACTAAAAGTGAATTCGGACATGCCACTGTGACTTACCTTGGTCATGTTGTGGGTCAAGTTAAGGTAGTTCCTGTTCAGGCAGAAGTATGGGCAAATTTTAGAGATTCCCACTCCAGTGGGGAAGAAAACTCTTGGGAGATTCATGGGAATAGTAGGATATTATCGAAAATTTTATAAGAATTTTGCTAATGTTGCCCTTCCATTAACTAACCTCTTGAAGAAGAATGAAAAGTTTGTGTGGACAGTGCCTTGTCAAGAAGCATTTGAGAAATTGAAAACTATAATATGTCAACAACTTGTGGTCAAGGCACCTGACTTTGAAAAGCCTTTTTCATTAGCTGTAGATGCTAGTGATGAGGCTGCAGGAGCAGTATTAATGCAAAGGGATGAGGGTGATGAAGTTGATCATCCCATGGCTTACTTTTCTAAGAAATTTAATAAGCGTCAAAGAAACTATTCGAAAATAGAGAAGGAATTGTTATCTCTTGTTTTAGCTTTAGTATATATTGGTACAACTCAAAAAACACATTGTTTACACTGATCATAATCCGTTAGTGTTTCTGAGTAAGATGAAAAACAAAAACAGAAGGTTATTAAATTGGAATTTGATGTTACAAGAGAACAATATTGCAACCACACATATTAAAGGTAAAGATAATGTGATTGCTGATTGTCTATCTCGATGTTGAATATACAATGTAATTTTTTTTACGGAGTGATTTTTTTTAACATTTGTAACACTCCTACTGTACTGTAAGTTGTAAGATGCTATATCATAATACTATGCATACTGTGTATGTTATAAAATTTATACATTTGTTTTTTTTTCTTGTAAATAATTGTTAAAATTTTGTTCTTGACAGACCAAATTTTTTTTTGGAGGGAGGTGTTACGTACCCGTGGGTATCTTGTACTTGTCATGTGACAATGGTGTTGAAGCTATACTGGACCTAAGGTAATGGTCTTGTGATGGTGGAGTGACTTAATTTGCCTGCCAGTAGAGGTCATGTGACAGTTGTTTTTTCAACAGGGTATAAAAGGAGGACCCCTCCCTGCGAGGAGGTGCAGTTTGTGGCTGGATTTGCCATTTTGACTCTATGCTACTGCGTAGTCCAATATTATGATGCAGTTCTGTTGTAAGGTGGAGTTTTATTTAATGCCTAAAGTTTAGAAGGTCATTGCCGACAGATTCTTTATAATACTGCCAGTTAAAAATCAGTGGAGAGTGAAGATCGGAGTTCGGGAGCTAAAAGACTTTCTTACCTTCAAAAAAACCCTGCCTCGCTTACGGATGCTGTATCCGTAACACTGGTCAGTGTACACATATCCCCCAGAGAGAGGGGGACGGAGACACCAGTCACCACAGGTATCTCCCCTAGAGGAGCAGCATTTGTGTTTTTTAGTGCTGATCAAAGGAGAGGAGTAGATGCTGGTGTTAAAGGAAACTCAATTGTGCCACCAAAGCAAAATGCTTTTGGGCTGAGGTATCAGTGTATGGGTCACTATAACTACTCTTACACTGAACATAGAATAGTGCAGAACAGTATGAGACCTTTAACCATTAATGTGGTGCCAACCATATGTCCAATTCCAAGATCAATCTAACATTTCCCTCACACATAGCCCTCCATTTTACTGTCATCAATGTGGCAATACAAATATCTTAAATTTCCCGAATGTATCCGCCTCTACCAGCTCCCCCAGCAATACTTCCGTGCACTCTGTGTAAAATCTTACCTCTAACATGCCTCCTATACTTTTTTTCACTCACTTTATAAGTATGTGCTTTCATATCAGTCATTGGTGCCCTGGGAAGAAAGGTGCAGGCTATCCATTCTGTTTATGTCCCTTTTATATTTGAGATTTCTATCAAATCACCTCTCAACCTCCTTTGATCTAAAATTAAGTCCTGCTTTGCTTAAGGTTTTTTGATAAACCATTTTCTGTAATCCTGGCAGATTCCTGTTAAGTGCCTGCACCCTCTCTAAAGCTTTCACATCCTCCCTATAATGAGGTGACAAGAACTGAGCACAATACTCCACGTGAGGACTGACCAGAGGTTTGTAGATCTTTAACATTACCTCACAGCACTTGAACTCAATCCCTTGATTAGTCAAGGCCAACACATCATGTACCTTCATATCCACCATACTAACTTACATGGCAGCTTTGAAGGGTTTACGGCTGGTAAGGATCAGGCCATGGAGCTTCCATTCTGCCGTGAATTCTCACCTGCCAAATGGATAATTTCACACTTTTCTGGATTGAACCCCATCTGCCACTTGTCACATCACCAATCTTTGTGTCATCTGCAAACTTACAAACTCACCCTTTCACTTCCTCATCTAAGTTATTTATAATAAATTTTCTCACTGCTGATCTGTAGCTTTCTTGCTGCAAACATATCTCCTCCCATTCTGACACGAAAAACCAGTAGGGAAGGAAGAACCCTTCGAGTAAGTGAAGTCTCATTTGCCGTCTCTCCCGTCCTCGATTGAATTCATCCCTTCCTCGTTCTGAGACCCAGGTTTGGCAACATTCTCCACCGGTTCTTGAAGAAAGATGGATGTAGTGTCCCTGTTCAGCTGTTTCTGGTTGACTCTCTCCATCATCATCCGTGAGTTATATTCTGAGCAACTTACTGTGTTTCACTTCTCTTTCTATCCCCTGAACAAACAGAGCAGGGAAAGAGGTTTCATAAGTGGAGATGATACTGCAGCATGGATTTAGGAATCCATTGCTCCAACAATGAGGAAGGATGTTGTCGAAGGCTTTTCAAATGAGGTCATGTGGAGAGAATTTCTTGTGTCTATACAGCTTCCAGCAGTCAAAGTGACAATTGTACAGAGACAGAACTACAGGATGTGGGTCAGATCTAAAATAGATACTTGTCATCTGTACTCACTCAGGAGATTTTTGTAGAAGCAGATTTCAGGGAGGTTGTTGGTGAAACTGTATAACACAGGATCTGGCAGATCAGACCTCTTTCACCTCAGATGGTTGAAGAAGTTTGGTGTGACCCCCAAAATCCCAAGAACTTTCTACAGGGGCAGAATTGAGAGCATCCTGACTGGCTGCATCACTGCCTGTTTTGGGAACTGTACTTCCCTCAATCGTGGGACTTTGTAAAGTGTGGTGCGTTCAGCCCAGCGCAGTTGTAGATGGTAACTTCCCACTATTCAGGACATTTACAAGGACAGGTGTGTAAAAAGGGCCCAAAGCACCCCAAACCACAAACGGTTCCGGCTGCTTCCATCTGAGAAGCGGTACCGCAGCATAAAAGACAGGTACAACAGGCTCCGGGACAGCTTCTTCCAGCAGGCCATCAGACTGATTAACTCAAGTAGCCACATCTGGGTTTCTATGCTATATTTCCTATCCTGTTCTGCATACTATTTATTACAAATTATTATAAATTGAACATTGCACATTTAGACAGGGACATTACGTAAAGATTTTTACTCCTCATGCATGTAAGTGATAAAGTTGATTCATTTCAATTCAATTCAATATTTGTTGGGGTTTTTGGTCACAGATCAGCTGCAGATTATTGAAGGACAATAAATGTCATACCCGTCTTCAATGATAGCAGTGATAAACCTGAGGCTAACGTCAATGGTAAAGGACTTATTGAATAAAAGAGAGATTAATGTCTTAGAGAGGGAGAATTTATTCAAAATGTGTCAACATGGCTTAATTAAGGAAGATTCTGTCTGTAGAATTTAATGGAGTGTTTTGAAGGGGAGCAAACTGTATTGATTCAGACAGTGTGGTTGACGTAAGTGAGGTTGTCTAAAGTAAGACCTTTGAAATGGGAGAGTGGACTGAAAGGTCAGAGTTCACAGGATCCAGAACGAGTTGGCAATTTGAATTTGATTGAGTTTATTTCTTACACCCTTCACATACATGAGGAGTAAAAATGTACAATGTGCAGAGATGACACCAAATTACTGACGGTGAGGGGAACAGTGGATTCCCTCACAAGTTGATGTTGATCAGCTGTTAAGGTGGGCAAATACAGATAGAATCTAATCCTGGTAAAGATGTGATAATAGCTTTGGGGAACTGAACAGGGAAGGACATTCACCATGAATGGGACGACCCTCGACCCTCGGTATTATAGAGGAACAGGGGATTCTTGGTGTACAAGTCCAAGAATCGCCAAATTTGACAGCAGTCAGATATGGTGATGAGAGTGGATTTGGCATTCCTGCCTTCATTATGTAGGACACAGACAAGAGTTACACCATTATGTTGCAACGTTACAAAACACAGGTAGTACAAGTTCGGCATATAGTGTACAGCCTTGAAGGATGTGATGGCACTGGAAAGGAAGCAGAAGAAATTCTTGGATTTTTGAATGGAAGATTTCAGTGATAAGGGGAACTAAATACTTGTGCGATTTCCTCGGAGTGAAGGGGACTATGGGGAGATATTGTAGCCATGGTGGCGTCCGTTAGTCTTGCGAGACCATGGATCTGCACCTGGAATGGTTTCCAGGGCGCAGGCCTGGGAAAGGTTGTATGGAAGACCGGCAATTAACCATGCAGCATGTCTCCCTCTCCACGACACCGATGTTGTCCAAGGGAAGGGCAAGGGCCGATACAGCTTGGCACCAGTGTTGTCACAGGAGTTGCCAGAACAAGGTTGAAGGCAATGTCGGACTGCATTAGGGACTCCAGTTCCGAACTTGTCCTCAGGGTTTACTCCCGACGCCCTTCCCATGAGTGGTATGGCCGCAAGGCAGCGGAGGTTTGAAACCAGAGTTTTCCCTCTCTTTGATGGACTGCCTTCCCAGGCTGACGAGCTCTATCTACCCGAAGCACTGGTTTAAAGGCACCAGGACCTGCCTTTGCCCCTTCTCCTGTCAGTAGAAATGGTTCTGCTGGGCTTAGAGACTAAGCCACATGAGAAGGCCAAGAGTTGGACTTGATTGTCTGAGGCTATTTGAGGTGCATGCCCCGATGGGCACTCCTCGGCTTGACGACCTTGACAACCTTATTGTAGCCATGTAACTAATGATAAATAATGTGAATATGTGAGATGGAAGGTGTTATGAATGTACCACAGTTCTGAGGGGCCGAAGGGTGAGGGGTAGCCCCCTCCTTTGTGAGAATTGCAAGATCACTATTGAGTCCATTCAGGAGACCCAGGAAATGAGAGAAAGACATGCAGAATTTACAAAGATTGGAATGTGACCTGGCCTCCGAGAGGCGGACCCATTGATACCGGTTATTGTCTCTTGGAGACCGACTTGTGTATTGCATCATGTACGATGCATCGAAGCCCCCAGGCAATGAACCGAGGGGGTTGGTGGAGGGATTGCATCATCTCAACCTGATTGACATCTGAGACCCTGTGAGTCAGGATAAAAGAGGGGCTGGGGGACAGCCCCTCCAGACGCACCAGAAGAAACGCTAGCAATCCCGTAATAGCAAAAGCCAGTGGGAAGGCCACGTGCATTCATTTCCATTTGCCCCGGAATTGGTGTGCCTTGACCACGGAAGAACGGTTTTTAGCTAACAACGGGGAAATCAACTCCCAACGACTCTCGAAGGATTGACATCATAAAAGGACTGAGCAAGTTTTAACCAGTCTTTCTCTCAAACCAAAACGCTGCAGCTTGAACGAAATAGAAGTGACTTTTATATTTCCGTCGGACAATACATTATCCCCTAGACAACGATAGAGCTATTCCTTATTGATTATCATTATACCTGCGCTGTTAGATTTAGTATTGATGACATATATTATCTGTATGTTTGCATTGATAATATTTTGTGTATTTTTATCAATAAATACTGTTAAAAATAGTACCATCAGACTTCAACGGACCTCTCTATCTTTGCTGGTAAGTGACCCAGTTACGGGGTACGTAACAAAGGTATGTTTCTTTCCACAGTAGAGGCATCTGAAAGCAGACGGCATGTATTTATGTTAAGGGTAAAGATTTTTAGAGGGTCATAGAGTCATAGAACTCTACAACACAGAAACAGGCCCTTTGGTCCATCTAGTTTGTTCCAATCCTTTAGACTGCTTTGACCCATCAACTTGTATATAGACCATAGACCTCCAAACCCCTCCTGTCCATGTCCTTACTCAAATTACTCTTAAATGTTGAAATGGATTCTGCATCCAACACTTGTGCTATCAGCTCATTCTACTCTCTCAACACAATGAGTGAAGAAGTTTTCCTCATGTTCCCCTTAAACGTTTCACCTTTCTCACTTAATCCATGACCTACAGAGATCCAGTTTACCACATTGACATTCAGATTGTTGATATAGAAGACAAACGACAATGGACCCAGCACTGATTCCTGCAGCCCATCATGAGACACAGACCTCCACTCAGAGAGGAACCATCTGCTACAATTATCTGTCTTCTCTCTTGAAGCCAATGTCTAATCCAATTTACTACCTCATCTTGAATGCCAAGTGACTCATCCTTTTTGACCAACCTCCCATGCGGGACCTTGTCAAATACTTTGCTAAGGTCTATGTGGACATCAATGGCCTTGCCTTCATCAACTTTCCTCGTAACTTCCTCACAAAACTCTGCAAGTTTGGTTAGACATGACATGCCATACACAAAGGTATGTGGACTACACCCAGTCAGATCCTGTCTATCCAAATACTTACCAATCTGGTCTCTTGGAACACAGTGCTTTCCAATAACGTCCCCACTACTGATTCCAGGTTCACTGGCCTGCAATTCCCTGGCTTGCTCTTAGAGTTTTTCTTAAACAACAGAACAACATGAGCTGTACTCCAATTCTCTGTCTAAGAATGTTTAAATTACCTCTGCTGGGGCCTCTGCAGTTTCTGCACTTGCCTCCCAGAGGGTAAGACAGAACACGTTGTAATGTCTTGGGAACTTATCCAGCCTAATTTTCTCAAGGCAGCAAAGACGTCCTCCACTGTAATCTGAAGAGTGTCCATGACCTTGCTCTTTGCCTCACATCTATGTGACCATTCCCCAAATAAATTGTTTATGCAAAAAATTCAGTGAAGTTCGCCCCCATTTCTTTCAGTTCCACACATCGATTACCACTCAGGTCTCCCAGAGGACCAATTTTGTCACTTGCAAGCCTCTTGCACTTAATCTATCTGTAGAATCCTTCAGAATTCACCTTTTCCTGGAGCCTGGACTGCTGAACCAACCTCATGTCTTGTTTTTTTAACCCTGCTGATTTCCTGCTTTCATGACCCCTTGCATTGTTATGCTCCTCAAGTACCTCATTGGTCCTGTCTGCCTATATATGCTTTGCACATTCTTTTCCTTAAACAGGGCCTCAACATATTTCAAAGCAAAGTTCCCTAAATGTGTTATACTTGTCTTTTAATCTGACAGGAACATACAAACACTATACTCTCAAAATTTCCCCTTTGAAGCCCTCCTACTTCCCAAGTACATTTTGCCAGAGAGCAAACCCTCCCAATCCACAGTTGCCACATTCTTACTGATATCATCAACAATGGCCTTTCTCCAATTTAGAATCTCAACCTGAGACCGACCTTTTCCATAATTACCATGAAACTAATGGCAATATGATTACCAGATGCAAAGAGTTCCCTTGCACTAACTTCTGTCACCAGCCCTGTTTCACTCCCTAATCGGATATCTAGTAACAAAATCTAGTGCAACTGTAAAAAAACCCAATTTCCCTCGGGTTCAATAAAGTATGTCTGTCTGTCTGTAGTGTCACACTCTCTAGTTGAGAATTCTATGCACTGATTGAGGAAACTTTCCTGAACACATTTGAAACTCCTTTCCATCCAGCCCTTGTAGAAAATGGAAGCTCTAGTCAATATGTGGAAAGTTCAAATCACAATCACAACTTTGTGTTCCTTACAACTGTCTGCAATCTCTACAAATTTACTCCTCTATATCCCGAGGACTGTTGGGTGGTCTCTGATGTAATGCCATTAACATAGTCATACTTTTCTTATTCTTAAGTTCTACCCATAAAGATTCGCTGCATGAGATCTCCGATCTGTCCGGACTGAGCACTATTGTGACATTTTCCCTGACTAGAAATGTCTCCCCCTATAATCACTCACGCTCCATCACATCTGAAACAAAGGAACCCCAGAACATTAAGCAGTTACTCCTGCCACTCCTGTAACCAAGTCTCAGTAAAGGCTACGATGTCATTATTCCACATGTTGATTCATGCCCTCAGCTTATTTGCCTTTTCTACAATACTCCTTACATTGAAATATATTCAGCTCTGAACACTGGTCCCACCATGCTCGTCCATTTGATTCTTAACTTTGTATGTAGGCTTCACATCTTTCTCCACCACCATTCCACTCTTTGCTCTGGCAGTCTAGCTCCCATCCCTCTACAAGACTAGTTTGAACCCCAGCTCTTGCAGCACTGGCGATCACTCCCACTAGAGTAATAATCCCCTTTCTGGATTAGATCCAAACCATTCCATTTTTTTTTTACAGGTCTCATCTTTCTTGAAAGAGAAACCAATGATCCCAAATTCTGAAGCCCTCCAATGTGTTAAACTGTCTGATCTTCCTGTTTCTGGCACATGGCACAGGTAGCAATCCTGAGATCAAAAACTGATCCTTTATCTTAGCAACTGAACTCACTTTGCAGAACCATGTCACTCTTCCTATCCAATGTCATTGCAACCAACATGGACAATGACCTCTGACTGCTCAACCTCCCACTTAATAATGCTGTGGACATGATGAGAGACAACCCTGACCTTGGCAACATGGAGGCAACAAACCATTGCGGAACACAAAAAAGTGCTGGTGGAATACAGCAGGCTAGGCAGCATCTATAGGAAGAATAAAGTTGACATTTCGGGCCAAGACCCTTCGTCAGGACTAACTGAAAGAAAAGTAGTAAGAGATATGAAAGTAGGAGGGGAAGGGGGAAATCCAAAATTATTAGAGAAGACAGGAGGGGGAGGGATGAAGCTAAGAGCTGGAAAGTTGATTGGCAAAAGGGATACAGAGCTAGAGAAGGGAAAGGATCATGGGACGGGAGGCCTAGGGAGAAAGAAAGGGGGAGGGGAGCACCAGAGGGAGATGGAGAACAGGCAAGAAGTGATTGTGAGAAGAGCAGAAAGAGAAAAAGAGAGAAAAAATGGGGGGAAATAATCAATCAATAAATAAATAAGGGGTGGGGTAAGAAGGGGAGGAGGGGCATTAACTGAAGTTAAAGAAATCAATATTCATACCATTAGGTCGGAGGCTACCCAGATGGAATATAAGGTGTTGTTCCTCCAACCTCAGTGTGGCTTCATCTTGTCAGTAGAGAAGGCCATGGATAGACATATCAGAATGGCAATGTGACGTGGAATTGAAATGTGTGGCCACTGGGAGGTCCTGCTTTCTCTGGCAGACAGAGCGTAGGTGTTCAGCAAAATAGTCTCTGAGTCTGCTTCGGGTCTCAGCAGTATATAGAAGACCGCAGCAGGACTTCTGCCCTTCTCACAATCATTCCTTGCCTGCTCTCCATCTCCCTCTGGTGCTCCCCTCCCCCTTTCTTTCTCCCTCGGCCTCCTGTCCCATGATCCTTCCTCTTCTCCAGCTGTGTATTCCTTTTGCCAGTCAACCTTCTAGCTCTTGGCTTCATCCCACCCGTCCTGTCCTCTATCATTTTTGGATCTCCCACTCCCCCTCCCACTTTCAAATCTCTTACTATCTTTTCTTTCAGTTAGTCCTGAAGAAGGGTCTCAGCCCAAACCACGACTGTACTTCGTTCTATAGACGTTGCCTGGCCTGCTGCATTCCACCAGCATTTTGTGTGTGTTGCTTGAATTTCCAGCATCTGCAGATTTCCTCATGTTTGCATTTTTAAAACCATTGAGGAACCTCATTCTCATCAACAGTCCCTCCTTTCTGTTCCTCTAATCAACGAAGCCCCTAACACTGTAGCTTGCCTCTTCTGAGTCATAGAGCCCTACTCAGTGCCAGAGACCTGACCACCATGGCTTTCCTCTGCCAGGTAAACCCCTTCTCCAAAGTATCCAAAGTGAGGCACCTGTTGGTGAGGGGATCAGCCTCAGGGGGACTCTGCACTCGCCCCCTATCCTTCTGTCCCTTCCTGACGGCCATCCACTAGGATGTATCATACACCTTGGGTGCAACTACCTCTCTGAATGTCCTGTCTCTCTTTCCATCAGCATCCTGAAACACCCAATGTTCTTTCAGTTCCAGCTCCAACTCCTTAACACGTCTGTTCGAAGCTGAAGCTGGATGCACTTCTTACATCTCTGGTTGCCAAGGACACTGGAAGTGCGCCTGCCTTCACCCACCCTGCAAGAAAAGGAATCCACTATCCCGACTGACATCCCCACTGTTCTAAATGTACCTACACTTCTCATCACTGAATCCTTAATGAATCAAAGCCTCCACTCACTCCTCCAACACTGGCCCACTCATATAATTGATGTTCGACTTAAACCTAACAAATTTTATTGGACCTTCCAAAGAGCCAAATTATGCACAATCCAATGTCTCTTTGGTGCAGAGTGACCCTGCTTGCTTCTTTTAACATTGGTCTCACTCTATGCAATCCAGTGTCTCCTTGAGTCTATGGCATGTAGTGATGTGCCGAATGCTCACGTACGCTTCTTTGAAACTGTCTAACCCTCTACGCAATCCTGTTCTCCTCGGGACTGTGGCATGTAAAAGGGGACATATAGGAAAAAGCTTGTCACTTAGAGGAGGGTTGAAAGCTGGAACACACTGCCTGAGGGGGTGGTGCAGACCCAAACTCTCTAAACATTTAAGAACCTTTGCACATGGACTTTAATTTCTGAGGTCCAGCAGGCAAGAAATGGGATTAGATAGATTGTCGAGAATGCTCCAAGACTTCCTCACAGCTGATCCATTTCCCCATCAACCTCAATCTCTTGCATTCTCCACATAACCTTTCATGACCGGACTAATCAAGAACCTATCAACCTCTGTCTTATACATTACCAGTGACTTGGCCCCCACAGCTGCCTGGAGGAATGAATTCTGCAGATTCATCATTCTCTGGCTAAAGAACTTCCTCCTTTCTAAATGTATATCCTTCTATTCTAAGAATACGTACACAACACTGGAAGAACTCAGCAGGCCAGGCAGCATCCGTGAGAAAAGAATAGCTACTATTTCTCATAGATGCTGCCTGACCTGCTGAGTTCTTCTAGAGTTGTGTACGTATGCTTTAATCCACAGCATCTGCAGTTGTATTTTTGTGCTTTTATTCTAAGGCTGTGTCATCTGGTCTTTGATTCCCCGACCACTGGAAATATCATCTCAAAATATTCCCTGTTGACACCTTTCACCATTCAATAGGTTTCAATAAGATCCCCCTTGTCCTTCTGAATTCCAGTAAGTACAGGACGAGAGACATCAAATGCTTACCAGAAAACGCTCACTTCATTCTCAATCTTTCCCTCCTGCCAATCAGCTACTGCTCAATCCATTGCCTCATACTGCCTCTGGGAGATTTCTTCATTGGGATGTATATATACTCCAACTTCCAATTTCCTCTCAGAAACTCCAGCCACTGTTGCTCTGCTGTCATCCCTGTGAGAGACCCTTCCAAGCAATTTCAGCCAGTTCCTCTCTCACGCCTCTATAATTCCCGTTACTCCACTGTAATACTGATTCATCTGACTTCAGCTTCTCCCTCTCAAATTGCAGGGTGAATTCTATTATATTCTGATCACTGCTCCCGAAGGAGTTCTGTACCTTAAGCTCTCTATCAATTCTGGTTCAGTGCACAATGTCCAATCCAGAATACCCCAGTGGACTCAACCAGAAACTGCCCTAAAAAAACATTTTGTAGGTATTCTACAAACTCCTCCTCATGTTCCAGCACCAACCTGATTTTCCCAATGAAAGTCCATATTGAAATTCCTCATGATTGTTGTAACATTGCCCTTTTGACGTGCATTTTCCATCTCCCATGGTAATCTGTAGCTCACAGCTTTGCTGCTGTTTGGAGGCCTGTATATCAGGATCTTTCTACCCTTGCAGTTTCTTTGCTCTACCCAAAATGATTCTACACTTTCCACTATATTATACCACCTCTCTCTAATGACGTGATTTCAGTTTATAACAACAGAGCCCCCCCCCCACCCCCTCTGCCTAACGCCTGTCCTTTCGACACAATGTGTGCTGGGATGTTCAGCTCGCAGTTGTAATCTTCGTTCAGCCGGGATTCAGTGATGCCCACAACACCATACATGACAATCTCTAACTGTGTTGCAAGTTCATCTACCCTATTCCATGTACTCTGTGAATTCAAATATAACACCTCCAGTCCTGTATTCATCATGATTCTGTGTCTTTTTAACATTGCAACTCATCGTTCACAGTGTCTGTGAATCTCAACCCCTCTGCTCAGAGAAACCCCTCCTTCCCATTTACTCAACTCAGGCCCCTCGTTATTTTACACCCTCCATTGCCTCCTACTCGAAATCCCCTGTTCCAAGCAAAAACAACCCAAACTCTCTGATCTTTCCTCTCAATAATAATGTTCCAATCCCTGCAGCAGCTTCGTAAATTCCCCCTTCACCCTCTCCAAGAGTGACCCTGTCTGTCCTGGGATGTCGTGAACATCCTCGTCTCAGTGTCGAACTGTGTTCAAACTGCGGTTGGCCACCGTTCCAGCATCCCGTCCCGATCTCATACTCCCTGTGTCTCAGCTAAAGAAAGCAATTTGTCTGTTTAACCCCTTATTCACCTGTCCAGTAAAATTAATGAACAGGATACATACACAAAGTCCCCTCTGTCCCTCCACCTTACTCGCACCCTCAGTCAGGCATTGACTCAGCCTCACTACACTGGGACCATGAGTTCTGCTCTGGAGACGGGCAGTCAGTGGGGTTCAATAAACAGGGAGATACACAGTATCTGCCCTCACCCATTAATTAGGGGTGTTTCAGGAACCAGTGAAAGCCGGGCCCCTCTGTGGTGTCTCCCTCACTGTACACCTCCAGTCATACTGTTTAATTTATCCCGTGTTCACTCACAGATTTTCACCCATTCCCAAACAATCTCCACCCACCCTATTTTCTGGATTGGGTCCCATTTGACATCTTCATGTCCCAGACACCCCCTCCCCTCCCCCCCAACATGGCTGCAGGCTGTAACTTTCTCCCTCAGGGCTGGTTGCAGAGAGTCTTCACTCAGTTCCCCACCCCCACGGGCTCACTGTGTGATGTCCGATCTGTGGGCCAGCTCTCTCACAGGGCTGGGAGACAGACGATGGGCCGTATGGCCTGTTGCTATATCTGTGATTCTCACAGCTCTGAATCCTTCACCAGTCACTGAGCTCATCTGCTGACTGTCTCCTCTTGTCTCCTCAGCTGGGACGGGGGCTTCCCCGACCACTGTGAACGGAGCTCGGGGACGGTCGGTATCCTTATCTCCTGGGATCCCAGTCAGACCGGACATTGCTGATGTTGATTGGTATCAGGTATCAACCAGAATCATGATAGTGAAGTACTCGAAGAGGAGCGTTACCTACTTCGGTACCGAGGAGTACAAGCGACGGATAACTCTTCATCTCGGGGACTTCAGTCTGGAAATCCGTGATCTACGGAGAGAGGACTCCGGTGATTATGAGGTGATGCTTACAAAAGATTCAGGAGCTGAAAATAAATCAACAGTGCGACTGGAGGTGTACGGTGAGTAAAACACTGCGGAGGGGCCCGGGTTTCACCAGTTCCTGAAACACTCCTAATTAATGGGTGAGGGCAGATCCTGTGTGTTCCCCTGTTCACTGAACCCCACTCCACCACACTCCGGGGCGACTCGAGTAGCAGCAGAACTCTCAATGGATACGATTAAACATTCCCGTTTCAGCCTGTTACAGCGAAAAAGCACAACTGCTCCCAAGGCCAGTACAATGAACAAGGATGTCTCAATTAATTTAAACAAACTATCGCTGCTTAAAACCGACAGAGACAAACACAGTCTGTGGTCGGAAGTGCCCTCGGGAAAAACCTCGGAGGAAGCGTGAGTGAAGATCAGGATTACAAATGTGATTAAGGAAACGGGGTTTTAAACTCCCCATATCGACGGTCTTGCTAGTGAGTCTCTGGTGAATAAAATCGATGATCTCAGAGCCAGGGTGCTGAATCAGAGGGACAGTAGGACCGCGTGTGTCCTTTGTATCACGGAATCCTGGTTAACCCCTCCAGTACCGGATGCAGCGAGCCAAATCGACAGTCCCTCAAAAGCAGAGGTGGCGGAGTATGCCTCATGATCAATTCTTCTTGGTGCACAAATGTATCAGTGCTGTCCCAATTCTGCTCTCCATTCCTGGAATGTCTAGCAGCAAAATGCCGTCCTTTTCACCTACCACAGATGTTCTCCGGGGTCATTCTGGTAACAGTTTACATTCCACCTCAGGCCAATGTCAAGCAGGCTTTAGATGATCTGAGCAATGGGATCAACATACACGATACAGCGCACCCTAACGCCTTCACCATCGTTTTGGGAGATTTTAACACGGCCAGTCTGAAAATAAATCACTACGCAATTACCATCAACAGCGAACTTGTATCACCAAAGGAAACAACGCACTGGACCATTGTTACACCACCATCCAGAACGCCTCCCGTGTCATTCCACATCCTCCCTCGGCAAGTCTGATCACCTGGCTGTACTTCTACTCCCTGAGCACAGGCAGAGACTGAAGACTGAAGCACCAGCAGTGAGGACCAAGAAAGTTTGGACAAGGGAAGCACAGGAGCACCTACAGGACTGCTGTGAATGGGTAACTGGACTGTATTCAGGGATTCATCTCTGAATCTGGATATGTATGCTGCAGTTGTTACCGACTGCATTAAAACCTCTGCAAGTGAGTGTGTGCCTACAAAGACGTACATTCCCAAAAAGCTGTGGATGAACCAGGAGGTACGTCATCTGCTGAAGGCTAGATCTGTGCATTTAAGTCTGGCAACCCAGGCCTGCACCAGAAAACCAGGTATGATTTACAGAGGGTTAATACAAGGGAGAAGAGACAATTTCCAATGAGGTTGGAGGTGATATCAGACGCACGGCAACTCTGTCAGAGACTGCAAGACATTACTTCCTACAAAGAGAAACCCATATGCTTCATGACCAGATGAAATCAACGTCTTCTATGCCCACTTCGAAAGGGAGAACAAAACTACAGCTGTGAAGATCCCTGCTGCACGTGATGACACTGTAATCTCTGTTTCAGAGACCAATGTTAGGCTGTCTTTAAAGAGAGTGAACCCTCGCAAGGCAGAAGGTCCCGATGGAGTACCTGGTAAGGCTCTGAAAACCTGTGCCAACCAACTAGTGGGAGTAGTCAAGGACATTTTCAACTTCTCACTGCTACGAGCAGAAGTTCCCAATTGCTTCAAAAAGGCAACAATTATACCAGTGTCAAAGAAGAATAATGTGGGCTGCCTTAATGACTATCCCCAGGTAGCACTCACATCGTCAGTGATGAAATGCTTTGAGAGATTGGTTATGAATAGACTGAATTCTTGCCTCAACAAGGACCTGGACCCATTGCAATTTGCCGATTGTCTCAACAGGACAACGGCAGATGTAATCTCCATGGCTCTTCACATGGCTTCAGACCACCTGGACAACACAAACACCTACATCAGGATGATGTTCACCATTTAATACAATCATTTCCACAATCCACATTGAGAAGTTACAGAACCTGGGCCTCTGTACCTCCCTCTGCAATTGGATCCTCAACTTCCTAACTGGAAAACCAGTCTGTGCGATTGGTGATAACATATCCTCCTCGCTGACAATCAACACTGATGCACCTCAGGGGTGTGTGCTTAACCCACTGCTCTACACTGTGTATACACGTGACTGTGGGGCTAGTCATAGCTCAAATGCCATCTACAAACTTGCTGATGATACAACCATTGTTGGTAGAATCTCAGGTGGTGATGAGGGAGCGTACAGGAGTGAGATATGCCAATTAGTGGAATGGTGCCGCAGCACAAATCTGGCATTCAACGTCAGTAAGACGAAAGAGCTGATTGTGGACTTCAGAAAGGATAAGACGAAGGAACACATACCAATCCTCATAGAGGGATCAGAAGTGGAGAGAGTGAGCAGTTTCAAGTTCCTGGGTGTCAAGATTTCTGAGGATCTAACCTGGTCCCAACATATTGATACACTCATAAAGAAGGGAAGACAGCGGCTATACTTTATTAGGAACTTGAAGAATTTTGGCACGTCAACAAATACACTCAAAGACTTATGTAGTTGTATCATAGAAAGCATTCTGACTGGTGGCATCACTGCCTGGTCTGGAGGGACTACTGCACAGGACCAAAAGAAGTTGTGGAAAGTTGTAAATCTAGTCAGCTCCATCTTGGGCACTAGCCTACAAAGTACCCAGGACATATTTAGGGAGCGGTGTCTCAGAAAGGCAGTGTCCATTCTTAAGCACCCCCAGCACCCAGGGCATGCCCTTTTCTCACTGTTACTCTCAGGTAGGAAGTACAGAAGCCTGAAGGCTCACACTCAGTGATTCAGGAACAGCTTCTTCCCCTCTGCCATCTGATTCCTAAATGGACGTTGAAGCTTTGGACACTACCTCACTTTTTTAATATACAATATTTCTGATTTTGCAGATTTTTAATCTATTCAGTATACGTAATTGATTTACTTGTTTATTTATTGTTTACATAGAATAGAATTTATTTATTATGTTTTAGTTTCTTTATTATTGTTATTATTATTTTTCTCTCTCTGCTTTATCATGTGTTGCATTGAACTGCTGTCACTAAGTTACCAAATTCCTCATCACATGCTGGTGATACTAAACCTGATTCTGACTCTAACTGTCCATATCCAGAGCTGGGCTCAGGGTCCCAGTGTAGTGAGACTGAGTCGGTGAGAGTCTGGGACACACACTCACCACCTCCCCAGAGACTGGACCAGAGGCTCTGAAGGATTCACTGACAAAGACCAAGAGGCTCTGAGTCAGGAGGAGCTGAGCGCACAGGGAGTAGGGAATGAGAGGGAGAGGTTGATGGGGTAGGAGGGGTTTCTGGTGTTGTTGGGCTCAGTGGTATAGACCATATGATAAAGAATCAGAATTAGGTCTTTCAACCCATTGATTCTGCCTCATCATTCAATCACAGCTGATTTATTACTTCTCTTTCCCCCATTCTCCTGCCTTATCTGTAACCTTTCATGCCCTGACTGATATAGAACCCATGAACTTTTACTTCAAATATACCAAATGATGTCCTCCACAGCATTCTGTTACAATGAATTCCACACATTCACAACACTCTGCTACAGAAATTCCCTCTCACCTCTGCTCTAAATGGATGTGCTTCTATTCAAAGTCTGTGTCCCCGATCCTAGACTCTCTGACTACAAGAAACAACTTCTCCACATCCACTCTAACAAGGTTTTTCAACAGTGGAAAGCATTCAATGAGATTCCTCCGACTCATACTGCTAAATTCCATTCAGTACAGACCCAGAGCCATTCAATGCTCCTCATTTGTTAACCCTTTCATTCCTAAATCAAATCCTGAGAACCTCCTCTGGACCGTCTCCAGTGCCAGCATATCATTTCTTCGAATAAGGGTCCCAGAACTGCTCCCAATACTCCAAGTGCAGTCTGACCAATGTCTAATGAAGCCTCAGGATTTCATCCTTATCAGTGTTCTGTATCTGTGGGTCACAGTTCAACAGATCCCACTGTAACTTGGTCAAAGGCCTGGTCTGCCATGTACATGGACTCCAGATATTCCATAGGAGTCTCAAAGCGCTGGTTGATAATTGCCCAGACTGAGGTCTGATCTCAGCAAGGTGCTTATTCCTCAGGATCATGGACTTGATATATTCCATCTCTTTCTCTGGGCATTGCTTGTTCTTTGCCCAGACTGAGGTCTGAGCTCGGCAAGAAGTTTATTCCTCAATGTTCATGGTGTGCTGTGCTGAGTGAGACCCTATGTATTCATTACACTGAATATAGTGTCCCAGTGATTGACACAGTACACAGACACAACCACACACTTGGAAATCAAAGGCTGAGGGAGATGGAGGATTATGTTGGAGACATGAAGCCTGTGACCCAGGGTGTGCTGTAGGGAACAGTGCTTTGACTCTTACAGTATTGATCTGCATACAAGGTGTGAGAGGTAACTGTACACAGGCATGAAACTTGGTGGAGTTTTAGATCCGAGTGTACAGGAAAACATTGAACAGCTGGTAAGCCAGGCAGAGCAATGGTAGATGGAATTTAATCCTGATAAGTGTGATGTGTGGCAGACTGGAAATGGGCACGATGCTCCCAGGATGATCTGATCCAGAGTGGAGTTTTCAACAAACTCAGAGGAAACTGGGAATAGATAGAACAGAATGGGACTTTATTGTCATTGCTCTGGACAACGAGACTGTGGTGTCACTCCTGTCCATGCAAAATTGATATTTACATACAATGCATGTGGTACAGTTTAATTTTTAAGAAGATAAATTAATTTATTTTAATTCCCATATTTACATGTAACAAGTAACTTTGATAGTCCATAACACTCAAAGGTCATTGTTTCAGGACACTGGAGCAGGGATCCAATCACAGAGCCAGTACTGTGTACACAGTGATATCAATTGAGTAACAGATTCGGAGGTGCAAACAAAGTCGGTGTCAAAGTTCAGAGATCAAAACATCCAGAGAAATCCAAAAACCAGAATCAGAAAACAGGTAGATTCGATATTTAGATAGACAGAGTACAGATATGAATGCTGGAAAGGCTCAGGAAAATTTACTGGCAAAAATTGACAACTAACAGGTGAAAACACACTGAGTATAAACAGAGAGGCAGATTATAGGTGGAGCACAATGAGACACGGGTGGCAGTAATAATGAGAAACAGGTGAGAGACGGAGTACTCTGATACAGGTGGCAGGGTAGAGCAGGAGTGGAGACAGGAGCACATGGCAATACAAAACCACAGACTGACAGCTAGGGGGAAACATACAAAAAGACAGAGTTCAACTGGAGGTACTGACACATTGACAAACCGGGATGTAGTATTACTCAGCTGTACAATAGCCCTCGTGAAGAAGTTGTTTTTCACTTTTACTGTCTTGGCTGAGAAGTTTCTGTATCTCCAGCTCGATGGCAGGAGATTGAATGGTGTCTGGGATGGGACGGGTCTCTAACGATGTTGTGAGTGCAACACAGGTATTGAGAGTTGTAGATTGTCTCCAGATCCAGTCGTTGAGTCCCAGCGATGTGGAGCCTTTCCAATCACCTGTGCTCTGTGAGCTGTCTTGCTGCAGCAGCATCTACAGGGTTAACAATGTGCCACTGTCCTATTTAAATAAATTTCTAATGATCACATGATCCCGCTTTCCATTAAAAACTTAAAAGTACTGCAGGTCTACACCATCAGCGAGTTGCTCACTGGCAGAGAAATGCTGCTACCTGAGCTGATGGAGGCCTACAGTCTAATAGTGAATAGCCGTCTTGTTATTGCAAAACCCTTTTGAACGTTGTTAATATGGTGGGCCACAAGTTCGATTCACTGATTTATCGGAGGGGAGCAGGGTGTATGTTGGCAGAACCACATGACCTGGCTCGTAGCAAGATCCAGGCCTCAAGCCATGGTGTCAGCTGTTTGCAGCTGCCAGGAGAGAGGTGTTGAAGCCGGTGTGGTCCATAGGGGGCGGTGTGGTGCAAAGTCCGGGACAGAGTCGGTGCTGCCCTTCCTGAGCTTCACTTGGCAGAAGACAAGCTCTGTTGTTGTTGACTGCAGATCCTGGTGGCACTCAATGGACTCAGGGTCTCAAGCCGTGGGGTTGACTGATTTACTGTGTAAATGCTTGCATTGTGTTTTCCACCTTGACCCTGGAGAAACACTGTTTCTTTTGGCTGGATTGATGTAAGCTCAAATGACAATTAAGCTTGAAATGAATTGAATCTTTGGGGCAGATTAGCTCTCTTTGAGCACCTTGGGTAGTGCAGTCACTGTTGTGTCTTCTCTACTATCGTTGTTGTGTTGATGGACCAAGAGAGCTCCTCGGTGATGTTCATCCACAAAAGCTTGAAAATGGAGACCATTTCCACTACTTCGCCACTTGTGAATAGTGGGGCTTGTTTGGTTCCTCTTGCCTTCATGAAGTACAAAACTGAAAGAAAGGAGGGTTTATTTGCAAGGAGACACATTTCTGAGTGGACAGTGGAAGATACTGGGTGTGAGGATGATAGACTGAAGGGGTCTGTGACAGAGAGTGACTTAATCAGTCCAATTGAGAACTTCCTCCTTACCCCATTCACTCACCCAGTTTGACTGGTGCAGACATGTCTGTCAACTTCTTGAACATTTATGAGGCTCCAACTGACCTGGGTGAAGAAGACTCTCCCAAGTGGAGGGTCAGTGTATAGAGATCACTGACAAGTCCCTTGTCTCCCTGTCTTCACTCAGATTTTCTCATCTCTCTGTGATTGGTCCTACAGTATATTTGCCATGTTGTCTGTGATCCTGCATTAATTGGTGGTGTCGGTGTTAAAAACAACATCATATTGATACTCATACATGAGATTCAGCAGATGCTGGAAGTCCAGAGCAACACACACAGAATGCTGAAGGAACTCTGCAGCTCAGGCAGCGTCTACGGAGAGGAAGACCCTTCTTCAGAATTGGAATTGAAGGGAGAATACCGCAGATAAAAAGATGGGGGTGTGTGGTCAGGGATGGTGGACTCGCTAGAGGAGATCAGTGAAGCGAGGTGTGCGGGAAAGGTAAGGAGCTGGAGAAGAATGATTCTGATAGGAGAGGAAACCAGACCATGGGAGAAAGGGAAGAAGGAGGAACACCAGGGGGAGGTGACAGGTGGGTAAGGAAAAGACATAATAGGCTAGAGTGGGGAATGGAAGACACAGTAAGCCAAATGACTTACTGTGTCAGATCCAGCCCCAGTTCTATAGTTCCGGTTATTCCTGTGGCCATGTCACCTTTCAGGATGTTGGCTTGAGAAAATGGACAGAAAAGCCCTGGATAACTGAATATGACAATTGAGGTCTGAGTGAAAGCAGTAGCTGGAGGTGTTGGTCCTTCAGCCTCTATGATATCTGGGCAGCTGTGTTCCTCCTGAAGGCTGAGAGGGTCGTGTCCCTGACCCGGATCTGATGGATTACGGGTGGTGGGGGTGGGGGATCCTGTTGCTGGCCGTCCCACTGGAGGCTTTTGCAGAGAGGGTCACCATTCCTAACGTCCGACCCTTGTTGCTGGTGAGGTCCTCCTCTCCCAGCTGTCTCCTCTGGGGGAGTGGTGTGTTTGGTGATTCCCCCCAAATCCCCTCAGACTTGAGGAGAACTTCCTCCACCGTGCTTTTCCTTCCCAGCACCAGCTGTTTGTGCACCTAGAATGGGAGGAAGTCACTGGGGAGCATGCTCACTCCAAATCAAATCAAATCAAATCAGATCAGGATTAGTTACCATTCAAACCATACATAGAAACAGCTGAAGAGAGAGTTCCTCTGGGGCCATGGGACAAAACATTCAAATTACAAAGCAAACTGCTAAGTAGCAATGAACACTCAAAATAGCAAGGAACATAACTTAAATTAGCTTGCAAAGAAGCATACTGACTGGAATCATAAAACATACATAGTCAAAGCCCCTGAGTGACAATGTCCGGAAATCGATGGTACCGTCTCCCGGCAGTGTGCAGACTCATGCCATCCAGCCTGTCATTCCACCACATGGACATGGACGGGGAGTAACAATGGGAGAGATCAGGCCCGGCCAGCCACAGACACCATGCTGGACTGATTCCTTATCTCTCACCTGGTCTGCAACAACAGGCAAGCTCGAGGCTTGAGGCCTCGTCCTCGCTACAACTTTCCCTTTACACTGGGGTCCTGGGGTGGAGAGTATTGCACAGAGCAGTACCATGCAACAGATTCCTAAGACAGTTTACGGGCACCCGCGCTGTTTTCCCTTTCTATGGCTGGGATGAATCTGTGTATCAGTCTGTGGGTCTCCTCCAGTTTTGGCTCCATTTCAGCCTCACACTCCTGAACTTCAGGCACCCAAAGTGCGAGTGGTGGTGGGTTGTTCAGGGGATCTCCTGGTCCGTTTGCTGGTGTCCTTCCCAAGTTGCCTTTTCAAGGTTCCAGGGAGTGGGCAGTCGAGGGCTCTGCAGAATCCAACTGTCACACTTCGAACTGGCCACCAGAGGGAGGCAGAGATGAGAAGGCCAAACCACTTCCTGCCCATCTTCCTGTTCAGCTCATTCTTAGTTCATTGTTAATCACCTGTGCCTTATATTTGTTTTCTTATTTTAATGTCTGGTCTTTTGTTTCATTGTTCAGTCTGAGAATCCTTTTGATTGGTTTGCCGTCCATTGCCATATTAATCTGTCTCTGCTTTCAGTGAGGATGAATCTTTCGCCCCAGATCCCAGCACTGTCTCTGTGACTGACTCCCCATTCTGACTCTTGTTTCCCCACTCAGAATGTGCCACATCACCAGATTGGAATTAACTTCCTGGTTCCACCCCGATCTGTGTGTTAATGAGTTGCTCTGTGGTGGAGAGGATGTGTACCCAGGATGTGAATGGTGCCAGTTTCACTCTGGACCAGCAGAAAGTCCCAGTTGGGGTCTGGGCCGATCACAGTCCCAGGGCTGCTGTACTTGGACCAGATTCAGGCTGGTCTGGATGGGACACACTCAGGTGTTGAAGGGAGATTGGGACCAGTTACCATAGTGACAATAGTTATGAACTGGAGAGAACTGCTGGGATACAGAACCATAAATAGGATTCTGGGGATTTCTTATGGAAAAGTGCGGGTTGTGGTTGGGAAAGAGGGAGCAGAAACGTGGGAACTTCCTCCAGCAGGAACTGACTGAACTGAATGCTGAAGGAAGGGTTAAACAAGTGGGTGGAAATTATTTGTGATTGGCTTAAATCATATTTGGGACTGTCAGAGACAGTGGGGTGATCGAGTGTTCATAAAGATCTCCTTTACTCATCTTTCGTCTCTTCATCCAAACCTCAGAACTAGTGTCAGGAACAAACATCACAGTTCTGAAATTCACTGGGACCTGTGAGCTCACCCTGACCTGCTCTGTGACCTCTGGTGACAACACCAGCTTCAGATGGCTGAGGGGAGGAGAAGCTGTGGTGAACGACACAACCCATCATCTCTGGGGACACGGAGAGACACTGAAGATTCATCACACCACAGAGAGCGGAGCTGTAGTGTACAAATGTGAGGCCAGGAATCTCGTCAGTGTGAACACAGCTCAGATCCGGTTGGAGGATGTGTGTAAACTGGACAAGTCTGGTGAGTGTCGGAGCAAGAATTGGAATTATAATGTTCAAAGTAAATTCATTATGGAAGTACAAATATGTCACAATATACAACCCTGAGATTCATTGTCTTGCAGCATTCTAAATAAATACATAATAGAATAATAACCGTAATAGAGTCAGTGAGAGAATGCACCAACTGGGTGTTCAACTAGTGTGTAAAAGAGAACAAACTGTGCAAATACAAAGTGAAAGCAACAGAAATAATAGCAATAAATGAGTAATAAATATCGAGAACATGAGATGAGTCCTTGTCTGTGAGTTCATAGGTTGTGGGAACTGTTCAGTGATGGGGCAAGTGAAGTTTAGTGAAGTTATCCCCTTTGTTTCAGGAGCCTTGGTGGCTGAGGCATAGTGACTGTTCCTGAACCTGGTGTTGTGAGTCCTCAGGCTCCTGTACCTTCTTCCTGATGGCAGCAGCAAGAAGTTTGTGTGACAGTGGATGTGGTGATCCCTGATAATGGGTGCTGCTTTCCAGCAACAGTGCCCTGTGTAGATGTGCTCAATGGTAGGGAAGACTTTACCCATGATGGACTGAACCATATGCACTAAGATTATGAGTAGGAGAAGGTGGTGTTTCCCTGACCAGAATTGTCTGTAATGAGACACTAGCATAATTCATTATCGAACTTGTAGCTCGGCAGGGTATGATTGGACTTAGAGAGTTTGATTTGTATTGAATCCCTGCCCAGGATGTGTATGATGGGATAGTGATGTCCATGGGTATGTGATGTTGGTCAATGTTGGGAGTGTGGGGCTGGAGATGGCCTGGTACCGTCTCTAATTTGTGATCCTCTCTTCCTCCAGCCGAGAGAAGCTGTCTCTGTGGATGTTGGCTGAGGGCCACAGTCATTGCCGTCCTGCTCCTGATTCTCCTCTTAGTTACAGTCGCCGTACACGTCATCAGTGAGAACTGTTTTTGTGTTTCCAGTGAGAATCTGTTGTTCTGAAGGGTGGTATCAACAGTGAGGGGTGGATTCAGACCGGTGTTTAAAACCCCCGTTTCGGTCTCTCAATCCCACCCACCTTGTGACTCTGATTCCCATCCACCTCAGCTGTCCCAGGTCTCTCAATCTCTCCCCCCCCCCCTCACTTCACTGCTTCACTGAATCCCTCTTGTCCCAGACTCTGCACTCTTCATCTTTCACTCCTCGTTTAATCTGACCGAGTATAACAGGGTCCAAGGGTGTGGGATAAAGACAGGGAGGGTGGAATGTGGAGACTGGGAACATGTGGATATGCAGTTCTAAAGAGGAAGATATGAAATTAGGGAAGGGGGAGGTGTGAAGTCCAGGACGATGTGAGATACAAACCACAAGGGGGGATGTGGACACTTGAGACTTTTCATCGAGACTGGGAAAGGGAGAGAGGATTTTCTTCCGGATAAGCCAAGAGAGACCACGTGACAATGCCCTCTGCAGTGAGGGGTCCTAGTGTGATGAGAAAGTAATTGAAACCTCTGACCCCTCACAGGGTGCACTGACCTCTCTCCTCTGACCCCACAGGCTCCCGCCCAGGCACCGGAGCAGAAGCCAGACTTCACAAGGCTGCATGACTCCCTGTCACCTCTTCCCTTCGCCCCATCCCCATCATCCTCTTCCTCTCCACTCCTCCATCTTCATTACTATCTTCCCCTTCCTTCTCTCTCCCTACATACCTCTCCTGTCCCCTGTTCTGCCCTCCCACCACTACACACAGATGGGTGGGTAGGTTGAATGGAAGGCAGAGGGGATGAGGAATGGGGTACGGAGGGAGGAAGGCAGAGGGACAGTTGGGGTTAGACAGTGGAGGAAGGAATGTAAAAGGACAGAGGGAAGGAGAGGAGGCAGGAGAGTTGAGAGGAGGGAAAGGTATGGAGTGTGGATGGGGAGAGGTGTGAGGATACTAGGAGTAATCGAAGGGGCAAGAGAAGGAGAGCATGGAAGACAGGGAGGGAAGGGGAGGGAGAGAAGAATATACTGGGGGGGTTAGCACAGACAGTAGGCAGAGTGAGGGAAGACAGGAGGCAGAGAAAGGAGTGGGTTTGTCTGGGAATCACAGGGAATATGAGGTGATAAGAGGCAGGGACCTGGAGCATAGCAGGTGAGACACAGTCAGAGGATGACAGGGATCAGGGGTAGGTGGGAGACAGAGTGGGGCAGTTGGGCCGATGGGTGGATTTGGAGATGGTAGGTAAGAGGAAGGACAAATAAAGGAGTGGGATTTGAGGGTGGTGAGATAAAGGGACAGTAAACTGAAACCAGTAGGGGAAGTACGATGCAGGATTAGGACCGGGGGGGGGGGGGGGGGAGCCTGTGCCTGCCCACTTATTTCGGGAAACTATGGAACCATTCCTTGCAAGAACAGGAACTACAAACCCTTTCCCAAAGGATGGCACAACATCCCAGCAGCTGCCAAGCAACACTGATCGATCTATGGAGAGACAGGAATCTGCCGATGCTGGAATCTGAAGCAACAGACAATCTGCTGGAGGAACTTGACGGGTCAGGCAGCATTTGTGGAGGGAAACAGACTGTCAACATTTCGAGTCACGACCCTTCACTGGACTGATAGAGGGAGAATGTTCAGTATAAAGAGAGAATGGGAGGAAGAGATGACGTGTGGATGCGGATTATTGGATGGTAGGCAGAACAAAGCGAGGAGAAGTGAAATAGTGAAAAAGCTGGGAGGTGAGAGGTGGAGTGAGCAGAGGAGAATAGAGTGGGTGGGGACCTAGTGGGAGAAGTGTGTAGGTGATGAGCAGATGGAGAAAGAGAAAGAGGGAAATAAATGGATTGTTAGGTGGCAGCGAGGTGTGGGAGGAACTGGGAAGATTAGGTGGGAGAAAGAACAGGAACAGAGGGGGAGCAGTTTATCTGAGATTGGGGAATTCAATCATGTACATGACATTGGGTTGTAGACTAGCCAGTCGGAATACAAGGTCTTGTTTCGCCAGTTGTGTTTGGCCTCATCCTGGCAGAGGAAGAGGCGAAGGACATCCATGTCATTATTGGAATGGAGACAGGAATTGAAATTGCTCAAATCTATGAGCTCCAGTTGGCATTGGTGGTTGGATTGCTGGGTCTCACCAACGCAGAGAAGCTGACTGCTTCAGACAAGGTCAGAGGAGGGGCATGTGAATGTCTGCCTCATCTGGAAGGTGATGAGGGAGGGAGGAGATGTAAGGACTATTGTTACACCTCCTACAATCATAGAGCAGTCTCTGGGGAGTGGAGAGGTGAGCGAGGTGGAGAATCATGGAGGGAGTGATTGATTTGGAAATCCGCAAGATGTCAGGGAATTGGGGAAGTGAGGTTAGTGTAGGATTCACATTGCAGTTGGCACAAGTGGTAAGTGACATGCTGCATACCTGGGCTGGTTGAATGTAAGAACTCCCTCTCACTTCTGCCTTGGTCGAGAGAAAGTGAGTTGAGATGTACAAGAGAGGAGACGTGGGTGAAGGTGCCTCTGACAGAGTGTTGGTGGGGGGGGGGGGGGGCAGAGCAGTTCTTCATGAAGAAGGATCACAGACATCCTGCAGTGTAAGGCCTCATCTCAACTACAGTTGAAATCCAGAAACTGTGACGAAGCAATGGAGTCCGAACAAGGGACATGGTGGGAGGATGTGTGGTCTAGGTAGTTATGTGAATAAGTAAGGTTGAAGGAAATGTCTCCGGAGATGGAGGCAGTGATCAAGAAAGGGGAGAATGGTGTCGGAAATAGAACAGGGGAATTTGAAGGGTGGGCGGGGGTGGAAGTTAGCTTAGGCATCAATGAAATTGCGTTCCAGATGGGTGCAGGAATTGTCACCCGTGCAGTCATCAATAGAAGAGTTGGGGAGCGATATCTGGGTAGGTTTGGAAATTCATATAGCCAGAGAAAAGGCAGCCACAGTTAGGGCCAATTCCAGTGCCTGTGGCTGCACAGTTGATCTCCAGTAAGTGGGAGGAAACGGCGCTGGTGGAGGAGGGTGTTAGTCGAGGAGAACCATTTGGACCTGTGTTTTCGAAAGAACTGGAAAGGCCTTAAGCCTTCCTGATGGGGGATGTCAGTCCAGGGTGAAGGTGAGGCAGCGGAGGGCAGGGATTCCGAAGTTGTTGGAATGGTGGGTGTGGTAAACCATGTATACCTGTCTGGACACACCCCCCTGCTGACTGCTCCTGTGGCTCCTCCCACAGACCCCTGTATAAAGGTGATTGGGGGACTGCTCCTCCCTCAGTCTCTGACATGTCATGCTCCTTTTTCGCTGTTAATAAAAGCCTATCGTTCACTTCCAGTCTCCGAGATTTAGTGATGGTGCATCAGCGAGGTATGCTGAATGCGGTGGGTCTGTGCTGGTCTTCACATTTTCTCTGTAAATGCCACACCTCTCTAAACCTGAATAAAGCAAACTATCAGAGGCATGAGCTGTGAGCCGTCTCTGGTAAAGTGGGAAACGACTTTCAAAACAACTTTAAAATGTACAACCAGATGTTAAATTTAGCATTGTGATGTTGATTTTCGTAGACTTCAGGTGCAATACATTGGATAGTGGTGTTTGACAAATGTCGAATCTGATAATAATCAAATATTTAAATACTCCATGTCGTTTCTGTAGCAGTTACATTTCATTGTGCATTCTGTCGCGCAAGAGCTTCTGCAGATGTTGGGAATATTCAGACCAGAGCTCTGTCAAGGGTCCCGCCTCTCACCCACCGCACGACCGGGATACTCAGATTTGGAGGTTGAAGGCACCTCTCTCCTTGGTCCGTGCCTCGCCGCATGGCCGGAGGAGTTTGAAGGCTCCCGCTGCTTCCCGCTTGAGTCGGCTACGTGCCCACGCTGCCACCGTGCAGGTCAATATGGAGACGATATTCCTGGGCCGACTGAGGGTCTTTTCCTCAGCCTCGTGTCGGTCCTCATTGTCGTAGGGCAGAGAAGAGGACAGCTGCTGGAATCTGCCGGAGGAGCTCAACGCCTGCGCTTGCCGCTCCGTGTCAAATCCCATCGAGGAATGGCTGCTTTAGAGAGGTTGTGCTGCTCTCTCCGCTGGGGCGGGGGGGGTTGGTGACACCTTCCCTCACTGCTCCCCTTCTGTCCTTTCTGACTGTACATTATATTGGTTTCCTTCACTTTCCTGTCTTTTCTTTCTTGTGGATGAATGGTGGGTAGGTGATCTGTTAATTTTTGTGTGAGAGAGAGGTTGGGAGTTCGGTACTACTGTGGCTGTTCGTTTCTGCGAATGAGGGGTTCGGGGACTGTTATTGGGGCAGTTTTTGTGAGTGAGGGGCCTGTGGACTGTTATTGTGGCTGTTTCTGTGAGTGAGAGGTCGGGGAACTGCTATTCTGACTGTTTCTGCGAGTGGGGGGACTCGGGGACTGTTATTGTGGCTGTTTTTTACTCTGGTGGAGGGGGGATTTGGGGATCAGCGAGTTTTGTTTTTTTTAGAACATAATATAAGAACATCAGAAATAGGAGCTGGAGTAGGCCATCCAGTCCATCGGAGCCTGCCCTGCCATTCAATCGATCCTGGTTGATCTGTCAGTAAACTCAGCTCCAGCTACCTGCCTTTTCCCCAGAACCCTTAATTCCACTACTGTGTAAAAACCTATCTAACTGCCTCTTAAACATATTTAGTGAGGAAGCCTCAACTGCTTCCTGGGGCAGAGAATTCCACAGATTCACCACACTCTGGGGAAAAACAGTTTCTCCTCACCTCCACCCTAAATCTTCTCTCCTGAATCTTGAGGTAATGCCCGCTAGTTCTAGTCTCACCTACCAATGGAAACAACTTTCCTACTTCTATCTTATCTATCCCTTTCAAAATTTTGCATGTTTCTATAAGATCCCGTCTCATTCTTCCAAACTCCAGAGAGTATAGTCCCAGGTGACACAATCTCCCTCATAGGTTAACTCCTTTATCTCTGGACTCATCCTGGAACTCCTCTGCACTGCCTCCAAAGCCAGTCTATGCTTCCTCAAGCATGGAGACCAAAACTGCACACAGTACTCCAGGTGTGGCCTCACCAGTACCCTGTACATTTGCAGCATGAACTCCCTGCCCTTGAATTCAATCCCTCTAGCAATAAAAGTCAACATTCCGTTTGCCTTCGCAATAACCTGTTGCACCTGCAAGCCAACTTTTTGTAATTCATGCACAAGCACTCCCAAAGTCCCTCTGCACAACAGCATGCTGCAATCTTTCACCATTGAAATAATAATCAGTTCTTCTGTATTCCTTGAAAAGTGGATGATCTCACATTTCTTCCTTAATGACAGCTTCAAGCATTTTCCCGACTACAGATGTTTTTCAAATTAGAACTGGGCTATAGTTGCCTGTCTTTTGCCTACATCCTTTTTAGAAAAGTGGTGTGACATTTACTGTCTTCCAATCCACCAGGACCTGCCAAGGGTCTAGAGAGTTTTGATAAATGATTACCAACGTGTCTACTATAACCTCTGCCAATTCCTTCAGCACCCTGGGATGCATCCCATCAGGACCAGAGGACTTATCTACCTTCAGGCCCTCCAGTTTTCTCATCACTATCCCTTTAGTGACAGTGATTTTATCGAGGTCCTCACCTCCCATTTCATCCATAACATCCTTCTTTGGCATATTAGATGTGTCCTTCACCATGAAAACCAACACAAAATAGTCATTCAATGCCTCAGCCATTTCCTTATCACCCAATATCAATTTCCTCTTCTCATCTTTCAAGGGACCTACATTGACTTTAGCCACCCTCTTCTACTTTAAATATTTATAAAAACTTTTGCTATCCATTTTTAGAGTTTGTGCTAATTTACTTTCATACTCTATCTTCCCTTTCTTTATTTCATGTTTAGTTGTTCTTTGTTGCTTTTTAAAGTTTTCCCAATCCTCCTGTCTCCCACTACTCTTTGCGACTCTGTACACGAGCTTTTAATTTGATACTATCTTTTATTTCCTTATTACCCAATATCAATTTCCCCTCATCTTCCAAGGGACCTATGTTGACTTTAGCCACCCTCTTCCACTTTATAGAATTATAAAAACTTTTGCTGGTTTTATATTTTTTCATGCAAGGGTTGGGTGGGAGTTGATATATTTTCTTTCATCAATACCCATGGTCTTTTCTGTATGTAATTGCTATCTGGATTTGAGTGTTGTATTATACATGCGTACTTTGACAATAAACTGAACCTTTGATCCATCTACTTAAGTCTCTTCAGTAGATTGATGAAAGACTGACAGGGAACGTTGGGGTCTCTCCTGTGGACTCAGGTGCTCACCCAACCTGCGTTTGGTGTCTTCAGCATAGAGGGGACCACAGCATGGTTACAGAATATGTGGACTGGATTGGAGAATGTTCGACTGAATCACTGCTTCATTTGGAAGGAAAATTCAGGTCCCTGGATTGGGGTCAGCTCAGAGTCAGAGCGCTGACCACAGAAACAGGCCCTATGGCCGATCCAGTCCGTGACAACTTCTCTCAAATGTCGCAATTGAATGCGCAGCCACCACCTCCGCTGGCAGCCTGTTGCAAACTCACTCGACCCTCTGAATGGAGAAGTGCCCCATCACATTGCCCTTTAATAAGATCATTGGAGTAGAATTCGGCCATTAAGTCAATCAAGTCTGCTGTGCCTTTCCATAATGACTGATGTATTCCCCCCCAAAACACAATTCCCCTTCCTTCCCATACCTTTGATAGAGAGGGAGATAGAAGTGGGGGAAGGGAGGTTAGGGCAATAATGAGAGACAATCTCACAGCTGCACTCAGAGGGGACATAGTTGTGTCTATATAGGTAGAAAATTGAATCAATATTGGTAGAAAAGTTGAGGAGGGTGCTATCATGCTAATGGGATTGTACTACAGACCCCCCCTCCCCCGCTTCCCATAGCTACCAGGTCAGTGAAGAACAGGCATGCACACACATTAAGGACAGGTGTAAAAACAACAGGGTTGTTGTCATGGTGGATTCAACTTCCCTAATATAAACTGGGACTTTGAATAAGAAGTTTACATGGGACAGAATTTATTCAGCTCATCCAGTAGGATTTCTTAAATCAGTGTGTAGATAGTCCAACAAGCACAAAGTCTTTACTGGACCTAGTGTTGGGTAATGAACCCGGCCAAGTGACTGAGTTTTCAGTTTGGGACAGTAACTGTAATGATATGCTAGGACATTTCAAGGTAAAGGAGGAGATAATGTTGGGTCCCTGAAAGAGCATATTCAGGTGGATAAATCCTCATGACTTGATGCGACAGACCCCAGGATATTGAGAGAGGCAAATAAGAGATGGCCGGGGTCTTGACCAATATCTTTGTGTCCTCACTCACAAGTGATGAGGTCCCAAAGGACTGGCAAGTAGCTCTTGTTGTTCCAGTTTATGAGAAGGGAAGCAGGAATAATCCTGGAACCGTCAGACTGGTGAGTCCCACGTCAGTGGTTGGGAAGTTACTGGGAGAATTCTTAGGGATAGGATTTATCAGTAGACCTAATTAGGGAGAGCAGCATGGCTCTACATAGGACAATTCATGTCTTATTATCTTGCCTGAGTTTTTTGATGAAGGTAGAGCTGTGGATGTTGTTTACCTGGATTTTAGTAAGGCATCTGACAAGGAAGCTCATCCAGAGATTAAGATGCATGGCGTACATGGTGACTTGGTGATTTGGATTCAGAACTGCCTTGCCCATAGATGACAAAGGGTGGGGGTCTGTGATTAGGGATCTGTACTGGGACCTCCACTGTTCATAAATAATGTAGATGAAAATGTTGATGGGTGGGTTAGTAAATTTGCAGAAGCTATGAAGATTGGTGGTGTTGTGAGATGTGTAGAAGACTGACAAAGAATTCAGTAGGATATAGGTTTGTTGCAGATATGGTCAGAGAAATGATAAATGGAGTTTAAACTGGCCAAATGTGAAGTCTTGCAACTTAATAGTTCAAATGTAAAGAGACAGTATAATCTTAAGGGCAAGACCCATAAAAGTGATGACAAGCAGAGGGACCTTGGGGTCCAAGTCCATAACTCCCTTAAAGTGGCTACACAATTTGGTAAGAAGGCACATGGCATGTTTGCCTTTATTAGCTGAGGCGTTATTCAAAAGTCAGCAAGTTATGTTGCAGCTTTATAAAACTCTAGTTAGGGTGTGTCAGTTCTGGTTTTCCCACTATAGGGAGGATGTTGAGGCTTTGGAGAGGGTGCAGAGCAGGTTCACCAGGATGTTGACTGGATTAGGGGGCTTGTGCAATAATGAGAGGTTGGAAAGACTTTGCTTGTTTTCTCTGGAGTGGCAGAGGGAGGGGAGATCTTATGGAGGTTTATAAGATTATGAGAGGCATTGACAGAGTAAACACACAGTATCTTTTTTCCCCAGTGCCTTTTATAAGCTGGACAACACTGACTCAGCTCAGGAGCAGAGAAAGTGAGGAACTGAGGTAAGTGTTAGTGTAGTGGAGGAAGAGGTATAGATCAATGTGGAGGTTGATGATAATGAATGAAGTAACCCTGTTACGAACCCGCAGGTTTCATAAATTGCGGACTGTCGCTTTAAGAGTGCCTGAGTGAGGCGGGACTATGATGTCAGTCACAGGCTTCTGCGGTCTGTGCAGATTAAAAGAGAGAACGAGAGAGAATGAGAACAACTACTCTCTCAGTCTTCGCAAGACTTGGACCTGCGAACTGTCGGGGCAGGTTTGCTCCAGTATGGGTGTCTGGCACATCGTGTAATCCATAGGAGTGGATTTTGGTATATCTTGTGGGACTGCTTGTGTAGCCCCTGCCTGGGTGTGTTGTGTGGTAAGAGAGTATTCCTATGACAGGTCACTTTCGGTGATAATTCGTATGTGGATTTGAAACAATACAATGGACAAGATCTACTGCAATTGTTATCTTGTTTCCAGCGTGGAACCTGTGGAATATTTTGTACTTACCTTTTTCTACATTACAACCTGGGTTGCAAATATCTCTCTCCCATCATTTACTTTGTGGATTACTGAACTTTCCTACTTTACCATCTCGCAACTCTAAGCCTTGCTCCCCCACTCAAGCTCAATATAGTCTGGGAGCTATATTTACACATATATACACAGAACACTGTTAACTTCTGTTTATCTTGGTTTAAGTTTCTATATTACAAGTAGTCAGTAATAAAGATAGTGGTTTTAACTTCAAAATCAGATACCATGTGTAATCTATGGCTGCTGGTTCATTTCTAAAATGTTACAGTTCGTAAAAACCCTCAAACAAAACCCAGCCAAGCAGCTCAAACTTTGAACAGTAGAGACGGCAAATGGAGTTTCTTTTCCCAGAGAACTCTAGATAAAGCTCTTGGTCCGGTCGCATTCACACAAACCAATCTTCTATCCTTGGAATCACTTTACACCGCATGCTGTCAGAGCAGTGCTGCCAGGATAATCAAGGAGACAACCCACCCAGCCAACACACTTTTTGTCCCTCTTCCCTCCGGGAGAAGGTACAGGAGCTTGAAGATTTGTACGGCCAGATTTGGGAACAGCTTCTTTCCAACCGTGATAAGGCTGCTGAACAGTTCCTGACCTGGATCTGGGCCGTACCTTACAAACATCCGGACCTGACTTGCACTACCTTACTTTCCCTTTTCTATTTTCTAATTCTGATTTTAATTATGATTTATAATTATGATGTATAAATTATTTTTTTATTATATTTACTTGGATTTGTACTTCAGGGAGCATGAAGCGCAGAATCAAATATCGCTGTGATGATTGTACGCTCTGGTATCAATTGTTTGGTGACAATGAAGTATTGTATTGTATCCAGTGTATTGCGTGTAGATCTGGTCACCCCATTATAGGGAGGATGTTGAAGCTTTGGAGAGGGTGCAGAAGAGGTTTACCAGGATTCTGCATGGTTCAGAGGGCCTGTTATATCATGAGAGTCTGGATAAACTAGGGGTATTTTCTCTGGAGTGGTGGTGGCTGAGGAAAGATCTGATAGAGGTCTACAAGATTATAAGAGGCACATATAGAGTGTCTGTTTCCCAGGGTAGTAATCTCTGATACTGGAGGGCATGTGAGAGGGGTAGGTCCAAGAGGGATATGAAGGGTAGGGTCTTTACTCAGTCGTTGATGTCTGGAATGCGCTGGTAGAGGCAAATACATTAGAGGCTTTTGGATAGGCACATAAATATGAGGAAGAGGGAGGGATATGGACGTGGTGGAGGTAGGAGGAATTAGTGTATGGGTGTTTTTGTTTTGCTTTTTAGCTGGTTTGACACTACGTTTTGGGAAAAATGGTTTGTTCCTGTGCTGTACTATTCTATGTTCTGAGGAACTGGGGAGTTTCAACCCTTTCTGTGGGGCTGTTAGACTTGGGGCAGAGGCTACGTTGTGACTGAGAAGACTGGTGTCCCATTTATGGAAGTTTATTCACTGAGGGACAATTTCAAACCTATTGTCGACATGGAGCATAGAGGCAGTTTGTAAATCTGACAGGAGCAAAGGAATTGGTGAGGGTAGACCATGGGAGGGGTATTGAGGAGGGAGGGGCATGGAGCAGGTGGCAGAGAAGGAGTGCACTTGAGAAGGGACTCAAATCTGCTCACAATTCTTCAAACATAGTCTGACGAAAGCATTATAAAGCCTTAGCATTACATCCTTGCTTTTATATTCTAGTCCTTTGAAATGAATTCTATTATTGCATATGCTTTCCTTGCCACTGACTCAAAATGCAGTTTAACATTTAGAGAATCCTGCACTGGCACTCCTAAGTCTCTTTGTACCTCTGTTTCTAAATTTGCTCCTGTTTCAGAAAGTGCTCCTCACCTTTATTCCTTCTACCAAAGTGCATGACCATACACTTCCCTGAGCTGTATTCCATGCTGACTTCAGCTGATTTTATCATGAGCCTTCCTTACTAATCCTTACTAAACCTCATCCTTACGAATGAATCATAACATCTTACCAAACACTGAAGTCAGGCTAATTGGTGTATAACTTCCTATCCTCTGTCCCCCTTAAAGAGTATTGGTGACATTTGCAATTTTCCAGTCCTCTGAAGCCTTTCCAGAATCTAGTGATTCTTGAAAGATCATTACTAATGCCTCCAAAATCTCTTTACTTTTGGATCCAGGGGTGGAGGGCATCTGGTCCAGTGACTTATCTGCCTTCAGATTTCCAAGCACGTTCTTCTGATAGTGACTATACTCATTTCTGTCACTCGTCTCTTGAATTTCTGGCATGTGCAGGTGTCTTCCACACAAAATATTTATTGGTGGTCTACCATTTCTTTTTCCCCATTGCTGCCTCTCCAGTATCATTTACAATGTTCCAATGTACACAGTGCTCCAGTACCTACACCTCTCCCTATCTTTGTAAACTCCTCCAGCCCTGCACCCTTCCCTGGTTCTGCCATCCCTCCTGCTCTTAAACCCATCCTTATCTTTGCAAACCCCTCCAGGCCATACATTCTATCCTACCTATCTCTAGCTTCCTCAGTCCCCACACCCTCCCTGTCAGACCCACTGGAGGTTCTTGGTGGTTTGAGTGGGGTCTGTGGAGGCAGATGTTGCGGGGCAGAGAGCTCTGAGTTGGGACAGAGAGGGTGGGGGAGGAATAGACAGTTGGTGTGAGGAGGTGAGTGGGAAACAGATGAAGAAGAAGCTGGTGGGGCAATAAAAGGATCAAATTGAGTCTCTGGAGTGGAGGGAGAACGGGAAGGGGGCTGGGAAAGGGAAACTGGGATGGGAAAGTGGGGGAGGGTGGTTTTCCCCATGGGTTTTAACAGTTGGGATATTACGTTGCAGCATTAAAAACTGTTTTGACCACACTTAGATTATGTGTACATTTCCAGTCACAACACTAGAAGTAGTGGCTCTGCTGGTAAGATTCACCAGCATGCTGCCTGGATTGTAGAATTGCAGTTCTAGGAAGTGATTAATAAGCTGGGTTTTTTTTCCCTGGAGTGAAATAGAATGTGGGGTGACCAGGTAGAAGTGTATAAGATCATGAGAGGCAGAGATACAGCAATAGAGCAGTACGGCAAGAATGCAGGCCACTTTGGCCCAACCTGAAAATGCTAACCATGGTAGTCTTGTAGCTCGTCCCAATTTCCTGTCTTTGGGCCACATTTCTCTAAGCCCCGGTCCTTCACAAAGCTTTTCAAGATCTTATTAAAATCATACCATTGCATCTGTTTCAACCACATCCTCTGGCATCTGCATTACAGTTATTGTATCACTATTACGGCGCCAGCTGTCCCAAAGGAGTTTGCACATTCTCCCCGTGACCACGCAGATTTCCTCTGGGTACTCCAGTTTCCTCCCACATTCCAAAGATGTAGGGTTAGAGTTAGTGAGTTCTGGACATGCTCTGTTGGTGTTTCATGTGCTGTGATACTTGTCGGCCAAAAGCCAGCACAATCCTCACTGATTTGATTTGATGCAGAGTACACATTTGTCTGAGTGTTTTGATATTTTGACATAAATGTTAGAAGTAAAGCTAATCTCTCTCCCTTAATCACCTCATTCCACATACACAACCATCTGTGTGAAAACTTTGCCCTGCAAGTTGCGTTTAAATCCTTACACTGCACCAAATCTGTACCCCTTAGTTTTGGGCTCCCATCTCTGAAAAAGACTGTCATCAGCCACCTTATCTTTGCCTCTGATAATTCTGAATGCTTCTGTATGTCGCCCCTGATTTTCCTACTTTCTAAGGAGCAGTGAGCTGACCATGCCAACCTCTCCCCATATCTCAGAACCTCTGCTTCAGGCAGCACCCTCCTTAATTATTCTTTGTCTTGTTTCTTTTTCACAGACGTGTCATACATGTTAGTAGGTGAGCCTCACATCAGCGATTGGGAAATTACTGGAGAACGTTGATGTAGTTGCATTTTGTCATGACTGACGAGGTTGTATGTCATCGATACAGAATGCTGTAAAGCTTTCAACCACGTAAGTGATTGTGAGCCTGACAACGGGTCCCTGAGGGAGAGGGTGTGGTGCGTCTGACAGCCAAGTGGCCTGTTGCCTGGCCCCAGAGGGGTACTCCTTCAGAAAGGTGCACTTTCTGCCTCCAAGGGAAATCACTGTGCACTCCCCTCATTAATCTCCAACCCCTCGTCTCCCAGGCTCTCACCTTCCCTCTGTCATCTGCTGGGCAGGAATTGGTCTTGGCAGAAGTGAGCTGTGTACCAATTGGACAAAGTGATATCTGAAGTTAGGTGGACTTCAGGATTGGACAGAAAGAATCTCTGTGATTCTCCGCACTCGCTGATCTCACAATGGATCAGACCTAGAGGTCTGATCTGTACCTCAGCTTACCAACTGTCCGCAGAGCTTGAAGCTCTGCTAAGTCACAGAGAGAGAGATGTCCCAGTTAATCCCCTTTGTGAGGGCATGGGGAGGGAAAGCAGGAGGGGGCACATGAACCTTCTCCCTTAAAACATGAGCTAGCTCTGCCTCTTGCAACCTTCCAGCCTCTCCTTCAACCCTTACTGAGAAATAAATCTAGTGCAGTTGAATATGTGGTTAAGGAAGTGGTGTTGGTGGGAGGGCTTCAGGTACTTGGACAGCTGAGTCCCTTGCAGGCCAGGTTCAGAGGTTCAATTTAATATGACAATGTCTACAGTATACAACCTGAAATCCTGATTCTCCACAGACACCCACGAAACAGAAGAAAACCCCAAAGAATGAATGACAGGAAAACACTAGAAACCAAAAGCCCTCCTACCCCTCCCACACACAAACAGCAGCAAGCACTAACCCTCCCCCACCTGCCTCAGCAAAACCGTCAGCCACCAAGCAATCCACAGTAAAGCCCCCAAAGAGACCATGATTTAGAGACTATCAAAAAACCACTGTCCGTCCCAACATTCAACATCCCACAGGCTTTCTCTCTCTCTCGAGGGAGAGTGAGGTATCACTCCTGCCTCAGTGAGAGGGGAGGCCACTGGTTCGCTGTTTCAATGTTACAGTCTGCAGCGTTGCTTATTTCAACAGCAGGCTGCACTGCTGTCTCGATGTTCTGATCTTCCGTGATGCTTCATTCGATAACACCGGTGAGGAGCTGGGTCATCCACAGGGCCGCAGGGCCTCACCCCGATGGCACACGTCTTCCAGACCGCTCCTGGAGCAACCGAAAATGCTCAGTTGCCAGGCGAGCTCTGAGAGCAGGAAGCCACTGCCGTGAAGAACTGCAGTTTAAGTGCAGCTGTGGATCACGGACTCCGGTGGGATCTGTACCAGGGTAGCTGGCTGTACCTAAACCAACGGAGAACCAACATCGTCACTGGGGGGTTTGCAGGTGCTGCTCCTGCTCGGGAGAGGTTAAACTGGAGTGTGAGGGTGTTGGGTAGGTGTTGGAAAACAAACAGTAGATCATTAGAAAGACGGACTGATGGTACGGTAGAGTGGTGGGTCCGTTGGGCAGAAGTGAGTTTGTTTCAGTCCAGGGGTATTCAAGGCAAAGCAAATGAAGTTTAATCTATGCTGCTGTGACATGGTTGTGAGGGGGGTAGGACCGACAGCTCAGTGTTGCAGATGTCGATGGTTCTGGTATGATGGAGAAAGAGGTGAAAAGGTAAAGCAGTTGCATTACTCACCCAGGAGGATGTCACAGCTGCATTGGAGGGCTCATCCATTGAGTCAATATGGGTAGAGATCAAAACTGAAAAGGTGTAATCACTTTGATGGGATTAGAGTAGTGCTTCCTGATCTTTTTTAGCCCATCTTCCCTACAACACTTTCACACTTGCCAATGCCCCTGTTAGGCATAATATACTTCCCAGCAACCCCATAGTGTAAAAAATATATCTCCCATAAGCTAACATGAAAGAAAAATGATTCTGCTTGAAATTTTTATTTGTCTTTAAACCTAGCTTACACAGTACCTTTGCACTGTATGGTTTTTTGCAAGTGGTGAAGTATCTGGTTCAAGTTGTGTCAGCTAAAGCCTTAAATCCCCACACACAATATCCAAGCTGTTTCTGTTTTTTGTGAGTATGTGGTTCACTGCACAAAAGCCTCTTCAACAAGATAAGAGGATGGAAATGCAATGAAGAGCAGTTTGACTCTTCTCCAAAGACCAGGAAATTTTGCATGACTGTGCAGCCACATAATACAAAAGCCAACATTTTTGAAAAGCATTTTTGCTTCTTCATCATTCTGAATTTCGATAATTTCTTCTTGCAAGTTCCTGTTCTGTTCTTCCACCTTACAAAGCAATGGGTTAATTACCCTATCTAGAATTTCTAGATCGTTCAAATCTCATACAGGAGCAAGATATGCCAACTAGTGGAATGGTGCCGCAGCAACAACCTGGCACTCAACGTCAGTAGGACGAAAGAGCTGATTGTGGACTTCAGGAAAGGTAAGACACAGGAACAGATACTAATCCTCACAGAGAGATCAGAAGTGGAGAGAGTGAGCAGCTTCATGTTCCTGGGTGACAAGATCTCTGAGGATCTAACCTGGTCCCAACATATCGATGCAGTTATAAAGAAGGCAAGACAGTGGCTATACTTCATTAGGAGTTTGAAGAGATTTGGTATGTCAACAAATACACTCAAAAACTTCTATAGATTTAGCATGGAGAGCATTCTGACAGACTGCATCATGGTTTGGTATGGGGGTGCGGCTTCACAGGACTGAAAGAAGCTGCAGAGGGTTGTAAATCTAGTCAGCTACTTCTTGGGCACAAGCCTACAAAGTACCCAGGACATCTTAAAGGAGCGGTGTCTCAGAAAAGCAGTATCCATTATTAATGACCTCCAGCACCCAGGGCATGCTCTTTTCTTACTGTTACTGTCAGTTAGGAGGTACAGAAGCCTAAAGGCACACGCTCAGCGATTCAGGAACAGTTTCTTCCCCTCTGCCATCCGATTACTAAATGGACACCGAACCCTTGCTTTTTTTACCTCACTTTTTTATTATATTATTTCTGGTTTTGGCATGATTTTTAATCTATTCAATTTACAGATTCGGTAATTGATCTACTTTATTATTATTATTATTTTATTTTGTTTCTTTTCTTCTGTATTATGTATTGCATTGAACTGCTGCTGCTAAAATAACAAATTTCATGTCACATGCAAGTGATAATAATTCTAATTCTGATCTTTGAATTGATTCTGAGAATCCTTCTTCGGTGACTGCAGGTGTAAGCAGTACTCTTGCAAATCACCCTCTGTGAAAGAGAGTGGCATACTTTCCATGCAGTGACAATATTCTTCTCCCAATGCTTTGCTTATACATTTTCCAATAAAAGTAGATACTGCACTTTTTGCCTGGATTAAATTGAATTTCTCGCTATGCTGTTTCATATTTAGAATGTTCATTTTGTAATACAAATTGGCTAGGTATGCTACATCTTCACCTAGAAGTTTAATCTTGCATCCCAAGCTCTTGTTGACTTTGATTAAGAATTCAACAATAGTACCAAAAAGATCAAAGACACATTTTAAGCAGCAGTCTTTTGACTGCCGATGCACTTCAGTGTCAAGAAGCAAGCATTCAAACTCTTCATTGTTATCTTGGCATAACTGGCAAAATATTCTGCTATTTAATGGCTGAGCTTTAATTTTGTTGATAGCAGATATTACAAGGGTCATGCTTGAAAAACAATTGCTAGCTATTTGCTGCGAGATGCTGATAATGTATTACACACTGGATTGCAAACAGACTTGGGTTTTCTTTTTTCATTAATGTCACTAAACCAGCATGGTGACCTATCATTTACGGTGCTCCATCTAATTGGAATATTTTTATCCTTAATATACATTTTGAGCTCATCTCAGATTGATTTTCGTTGCTGCTTGTTTTAATTTTAAAAGAGAATCACTTCATAATTTTTTCTATTTGTGATAAACTGTTCATATACCATTAGCAATGCCTCACTGTCTTGTACAGTAGACTCTTCCAGTTATATACCAAATTGTTTTTTGTAGCTCTGTGCATAGTTGATACTCAATTGTCTTCACTCATTTCGCAAAGACAAAGAGCTACAGAGTTATTACATAGAGGAATTGATTTTGCAATACTGGAAACCATTTTGAGAACAGTGGTGAGCACTTCTCATGCAGCAGGCATTATTAGTCTTTCCTAGTTGTATGAGATTTTCCACACTTTATTAACATTTTGGAAATATAAGAAGCAATGAAACCAATATCAAGGTCATTTTTAGCTTTCTTGGCAAATGACTCAGCTTAGAAACACTTTTTAAATGTTCATTTTTTCTTCTGCAACTGAGTAATACCACAAGTAGCCTTTTCAGGGTGTATTTTACAGAAATGTTCCTGCAATCCTGATGGTTTATTGGTTTCACTGATTGGCTCAATGTCACCGTTTCCGGCCAGCGCTATATTGTTGCGTGACCTGTTTTGAGTAGAGAAGGTTGAGAGGGTGTACTTGACTTACCAACTGTTAAATTGCATAAACTCGTTCACAAGGGGAACTATTGGACACCCTGGTTGCTAATTTATGCATCGTTAATAATGTCTATTTGGTTGGTAAGGTTGGATGAGATTGCTGAGTTTCAGACGCATTGTGACAATGAATGCTCACTGCCTGTAGAGCTATGGTTATTCCTGTGTTCCAGTGCTTTATCATTTATTTTTTTGGAAATGCCTGATCTACTAACGGTCAGTCAGGTCTTATACCTCAATTAAGGTACCGCTTACCGCCCCAGGTGAGGCAAAAAATGGATGAACAGTCAGAGTCATTGCCCCATGACAGGGTGCCTAAAATGAGAGGATGTAGGTTTAAAGGAAATCTGAGAGGTAGATTTCTCACACAAAGAACAGCTGATATTTGGAATGAGCTGCCAGAGAAGGTGATGAAGATTGTAACCCACATGGTCTTTGTATTGAACACTCCCCATGACCCTGCCGTTCACTGTGTATATCCTTTCTGGTTTGATGTCACTTCTCAGCCTCTTGTTCTCCTCCAGGGTGAACAAAGGGGGTTGGGCCTAAGACGTGTGCAGGGGCAGACCACCTCCCTATCCTCTGTAGTTCAGCCTCCGGGAAGAGTTCAGTTTCCATGTGTCGCCATCGAGGAGGCACTACCTGAGGCTTGCTCTTGGAGAGGCTATGTACCGGCAGGAAGAGACTCCATATTCAGCTCTCCTTTTCACAAGCCTGCTAGTTCGTGGTGAAAGCTGAAAGTGAGATGACAAACACTATGCACTTTACTAAAGCACTCGACAACCATTTTGACATCGGATTTGAAATCAGACCCTGCATTTAGAGGGAGTCCCGGTGTACATCTCTGTACTTAGATGGAGTCCCAGATCACAGCTCTATGTTTAGAGGGAGTGCGAGTCTGTATGTAAAGGGAGTCCCAATGCACAATTCTGTAATTAGAGGGAGTCCCGGTATACAAGTCTGTATTTAGAGACATCTCTGTATCCACTGTCCCAAGACTAGAGAGACAGCTGTAGATACTGCCATGTTGACAGGGCTTGCTTGTGAATACTGACATAGTTCTGCTCCTCCTGTAAATACTGATACACTTACTGAGGGCTTTCTGTAAATACTAACAGTTTCCTAGGGAACCCCGAGAAATAACGAGCAACTACGTGGGACTGGAGAACACCCTCTAAATATACACATGCGCATTAGAAACTCCTTTAAATCCCATCTGAATGGAAATACGGACCACATGTAAATATGGCACAGTCCGCGGGACCCTCTGTAAGTAGTAACACACAGCGGGGGGGGGGGGGGATCCCTGAAAATCCTGACTAATTCCCTGGGACATGGGACTCACCTTAAAATACAGCAATTACACTGGAACTCCCTCGACGTATGGACTCGCACACCGGGACTCCCTCTAAATATAGACTCGGACTCCGAGACTCATTCTAAATATAGACTCACACACCGGGACTCCCTCTAAATACAGACGCAAACCGGGACTCTCTAAATACAGAGATGTACACCTGGACTCTCTCTAAATACTGATGCAGACTGGGACTCACATTAAATACAGACCCGCACACCGGGACATGCACTAGATACAGAATCAGACATCAGGATTCCCTCTAAGTACAAAATTGCATACTGGGCCTCACTCTGAATGTTGTTCGTCCTTTGGAGTACATCTCTGAATACAGAGATGTACACTGGGTGAAAGCTAAATCATCTTATACATTTAAAAACAAGGGGAGAACTTGGAAGAGAGTAACTCTTTAACTCACGGATAAAGAAGGGGATTTATGACTGGAGCAGGGAAGTGGGTGAGGTATTGATCAGTACATCCAGATTCACCAAGAAGGCCATGGTGAGGGCAAGATGGGCAGAGTACTGTATACTAATAGTCCAGGCACCTTGCTATGAAGGAGAAGGAAGTGCAGGGTCTTTGGAAAATCTTTAAGGTGGATAAGTCCCCAGAGTTCAATGGGATATATCCCAAGTTATTCACAAAGGCAACAGATCGTGAATGGGTGAAGAACAGCCAATGTTTTCCTTTGTTTAGGAAAGGCAACAGGGACAGATTATGATATTATATACCAGTGACTCTTGCATCAGTGGAGAGGGTATCATTGGAGAAATTTCTGGTAGTGGGATTTTATCCCCTCTGGAAAAGTATGGACTTATTTGGATAGTCAGCCTGGCTCTGTGTAGGGGAGGTCATGTCTAACAAACTAGGTAGAGGTGTTTGAGGAGGTGACAAAAGGTGATTATTGTGGGTAGGGCTGTGAATGTTGTACGCAGGCACACATTATTCTCCAGAACACGATGGCTGCAGAGTGCACCGTGGACAAAATAGACCGCCTTTGCCCATCCAGACTACTCCGACATCACCTCCCAACCCCACCACCTTTACCACTGAAGGTGTGCAGGGGAACACTTCCCTTCCATGTCTCACATGATGCTGGCTGGGAAACTTGTCAGTGGCCCTTCACTGTCACTGGGCATAAATCCTGGAAATCCCTCCCCTACGGGAGCACCTTCATAGGTCAAGAGGCAGCTCAACCCCACCTTCTCTGGGGCAAATGAGAATTGGCAGTAAATGATGGCATTGACTCAGAGCCAGATGTGTAGAATGTATAGAGTAACCCCCTCTGGTCCCAATACTCCTCCTTATCTCTATAAGCCCCTCTGGCCACAATCCCCCTCCCTATCTCTGTAACCCCACCCCCGTCCCAATAACCTCTCTATCTCTGTAAACCCCCCCAGTCCCAATCCCCATCCCTATCTCTGTAACCCCCCCCCGTCCCAATAACCTCTCTATCTCTGTAAACCCCCCCAGACCCAATCCCCATCCCTAGCTCTGTAACCCCCCCCCCTGGTCCCAATACCCTCCCTATCTCTGTAACCCCCTCTGGCCCCAATCCCTATCCCTATCTCTGTAACCCCCTCTGCACCCAATCCCCATCCCTATCTCTGTAACTCCCCCCCACTGGTCCCAATATCCTCCCTATCTCTGAATTTGACTAAAGGGTTAATAAAGAAAAAGCAAAAGAAAAGGGCCCATTTTAATTGAACAGTCTAACGTGCAGAAGCTGGAGCTCGCGGGTTCCCCTTCGCCGATCCTCCATCCATCTCCCCGGGCTTCATCGAATCCTGGCCACATTCTGGGTCGACTCCCCCGACCTCTCCGGTAGCTTATCTCCTCTCCCCTCTCAAGAGCCCGAAGCCCAACCTTAGTGTCCCTCAGCAGAGACCCCCCCACCCCATTAATTCATCCCAATTAGATGGTGCACATTTCTCCTATCTCTTATCCTCAACAGTAACCCAAACACGCAGCTTACACAGGGAACAGAAAAGCTTCACGGAGGAAAAAGATGAACCATGTGAACCAGGCCATTACACCCTTCTGGCCTCTGTACCCCTCTCCAACCTTATATCCCTCCCTATCTCTGTAACTCCTCTGGATTCTATAGCCCTCCCTCCATCTGTACACCCCTCTGGCCTCTATATGCCTTTCTCTGTAACCCTCTCTGGTCCCTACACTATATCTATAAACTGCTATGGCCCTTTATTCCTTCCCTTTCTCTGTACCCCCTCTGGCTTCTACAGCACCCTGTCATCTCTGTAACCCCCTCTGGCCTCCATACCCCAACCTCTGTAACCCCTCAGGCCCCTATACCCTTTGCTAAATCTGTAACTCCTCTTGCCCTTATCTCTTCACTATCACTATCAGCCCTTCTGGCCTCTATACCCCTCCCTTGATCTGTAAACCCCTCTGGCCTCTATACCCGATACTATCCCTGTATCTTCCTCTGGCCTCTCTACCCTGATCTCCATATCCCTCTCTGGCCTCTCTGCCCCTCCCTCTCTACAATCCCCTCTGGCAGGTGTACCCCTCCTGATGTATGTAATTCCCTCTAGCCACACACACATTGAACAACAGAATGCTTTAGAAAAGGCTATTATAATATTTTATAATATAGCAGATGACCTTTGAACTTTTGGATTTAAACAGTAAATAAAATCAAACTGCACAATCTGGAAATCTGAAGCAAAAACAGGAAATGCTAGAAACACTAAAGCGGTGCCTATGAGCTGGGGTGCCCGTCAGTTGGACGTTGAAGCCACATCTGATCCATCCAACAAACCCCTTGTCAACATCAACCTGTGGGACAGAGAGAATCGGTGAGGGGCTCCGTCAGTCAGTGAGCCACCGACAGACATGTTCTAGTCACCCACACCCATCCCCTGCCCTGTCTCCACCCCGACCAACCACCAGTAGACCCCTAGAACGGCCCACACTACCTTCTGGTAACGCCAATCCCAGGAGCCACCGTTTCACAAGATTTAGGCATCCTCATTCTTCAACCTCACACCCTCTAATTTCTGACAAATCCAAAACAGAAATACTTTGGGTGCTTATACACTGTACCCCAGGACTGGGTGCATGGGGGACCATGCATCCCAGTGTCTGGGTGTGTTGGGGACTGTGTATCCCAGTGTCTGGGTGTGTTGGGGACTGTGTATCCCAGTGACTGGGTGTTTTGGGCACTGTATATACCAGTGACTGGGTGTGTGGGAACAGTGTACCCCAGGACTGGGAGCATTGGGGACCGTGTATCCCAGTGTCTCCAGTGTCTGGGTGTGTTGGGGACAGTGTACCCAGTGACTGGGTGTGTGACAGTGTATCCCAGTGACTGGGTGTGTTGGGGACCGTGTATCCCAGTGACTGGGTGTGTGGGGGACAGTGTATCCCAGTGACTGAGTGTGTTGGGGACCATGTATCCCAGTGACTGGGTGTGTGGGGGACAGTGTATCCCAGTGACTGGGTGTGTGGGGACCGTGTATCCCAGTGTCTGGGTGTATTGGGGACAGTGTATCCCAGTGTCTGGGTGTGTTGGGGACAGTGTACCCAATGACCGGGTGTGTGACAGTGTATCCCAGTGACTGGGTGTGTTGGGGACAGTGTACCCAATGACCGGGTGTGTGACAGTGTACCCCAGTGACTGGGTGTGTTGGGGACCATGTATCCCAGTGACTGGGTGTGTGGGGGACAGTGTATCCCAGTGACTGGGTGTGTTGGGGACAGTGTACCCAGAGACTGGGTGTGTGACAGTGTATCCCAGTGACTGGGTGTGTTGGGGACAGTGTACCCAATGACCGGGTGTGTGACAGTGTACCCCAGTGACTGGGTGTGTTGGGGACCATGTATCCCAGTGACTGGGTGTGTGGGGGACCGTGTATCCCAGTGACTGGGTATGTGGGGACCGTGTATCCCAGTGACTGGGTGTGTTGGGGACAGTGTACCCAATGACTGGGTGTGTGAGAGTGTACCCCAGTGACTGGGTGTGTTGGAGACCATGCATCCCAGTGACTGGATGTGTGGGGGACAGTGTATCCCAGTGACTGGGTGTGTGGGGGACAGTGTATCCCAGTGACTGGGTGTGTGGGGACCGTGTATCCCAGTGACTGGGTGTGTTGGGGACCATGTATCCCAGTGACTGGGTGTGTGGGGACAGTGTATCCCAGTGACTGGGTGTGTGGGGACAGTGTATCCCAGTGACTGGGTGTGTTGGGGACCGTGTACCCCAGGACTGGGAGCATTGGGGACCGTGTATCCCAGTGTCTCCAGTGTCTGGGTGTGTTGGGGACAGTGTACCCAGTGACTGGGTGTGTGACAGTGTATCCCAGTGACTGGGTGTGTTGGGGACCGTGTATCCCAGTGACTGGGTGTGTGGGGGACCATGTATCCCAGTGACTGGGTGTGTGGGGGACAGTGTATCCCAGTGACTGGGTGTGTGGGGACCGTGTATCTCAGTGTCTGGGTGTGTTGGGGACAGTGTACCCAGAGACTGGGTGTGTGACAGTGTATCCCAGTGACTGGGTGTGTTGGGGACAGTGTACCCAATGACCGGGTGTGTGACAGTGTACCCCAGTGACTGGGTGTGTTGGGGACCATGTATCCCAGTGACTGGGTGTGTGGGGGACCGTGTATCCCAGTGACTGGGTGTGTTGGGGACAGTGTACCCAATGACTGGGTGTGTGAGAGTGTACCCCAGTGACTGGGTGTGTGGGGGACAGTGTATCCCAGTGACTGGGTGTGTGGGGACCGTGTATCCCAGTGACTGGGTGTGTTGGGGACCGTGTATCCCAGTGACTGGGTGTGTGGGGACAGTGTATCCCAGTGACTGGGTGTGTGGGGACAGTGTATCCCAGTGACTGGGTCTGTGGGGACAGTGTACCACAGTGACTGAGTGTGTAGGGGACAGTGTATCCCAGTGACTGGGTGTGTTGGGGACAGTGTACCACAGTAACTGGGTGTGTGGGGATAGTGTACCACAGTGACTGGATGTGTGGGGGACAGTGTACACTCAGGACGGTGTGTCTCAATCCTGGGTAATTTGTGCATGTGGAAGTTTTTGTTACAATAAGACCATTAGACCATAAGAGATAGGAGGAGGATTAGGCCTTTTAACCCATTGAGTCTGCACCGCCATTGAATCATGTCCAATCCTTTTCTCCCCTCAGCCCCACTCCCCCACCTTCTCTCTGTAACCTTTGATGCCACGGTCAATCAAGAACCTATCAATCTCTGCCTTAAATGCACCCAATAACCGGGCCTCCACAGCTGCCATTTGAGTATCTCTTTGTTTTTGGAATACATCTATCATGCACCTTCCTCATTTTCCATGAAGCATACCCCCTTGATGCTCTGCTGTCTTCCCTGCCAGCATCTCCTTCCAGTTTACTTTGGCCAACTTCTCTCTCATACCACTGTAATTTCTTTACTCCACTGAAATATTGCTATGTCAGACTTTACTTTCTCCCTATCAAATTTGAAGTTGAACTCAGTCATGTTGTGATCACTGCCTCCTAAGGGCTCCTTTACCTGAAGCTCCCTAATCACCTCTGGTTTGTTTCATAACATCCAATCCAATATAGCTGACCCCTCTCTCTTCAGGACCATCACTTTTTCTTCATATGTTATTGGTACCACTGTACCAAAACATTTGCTTGATCTTCCTCCCATTCCAAACTGCTGTGGATGCGATCCAAGACATCCCTGACCCTGGCTCCTGTGAGGCAGTATACCATCCAGATGTCCCGTATACATACGCAAAATCTCCTGTTGGTTCCTCTGACTATTGAGTCCCCTATCACTACCGCTCCCCTCATCCTCCTTATTCCCATGTACACCATGGACCCTGGCATTATCTGTCTTGCACCCTATTTGTCTCCCTGGAGCTCCCTTCCCCTTGGGTCTCCGTAAAGGGTGAAAGTGATGATCTGTGAGAGTCCCCAATGAGCTCACTTTTGCGGTCACTCTTTGTGTTCTGCCTGGTGCAGTATGTAATGACTGGATCGCACCAGACTGTACGAGAACATTGGCTCTGTGAAAGTGTTCAGTGGTCTGTGCCATGCAGCCCTCTCTTTGAATGACTCATTTCCCTTCCCCTCTTTCCCCCACTCCCACCCCTTACACCCCTACCATCTCCGCCTGCACCCTCTTCTCTGTCACACTCAAACCCCCTCCTGTGTACTCATCCAATTCTACTCTCCCCACTGCCTTCTCCTTGACCACTCCCCGCTCCCCTTGCACCCAGTTCTCCAATGTCCCCTGCGGGTACTCACGAGCACAGATGTTACGGTATCTGTCCCGCTGTTCTCCTCCAGAGAACAACGATGCTGACCACGACCATCACACTGATCAGAGCCACAATGATGAACAGAGCAATTCCCCATCCTGGTCATTCTGGTTTCGCAGTTGGGGAGGAGAAAAAAAAAACTCAGTGACTGCCTCCCAAAGAAATGGGGCAGACAAGATCCATTCCACCCACCCATCCCAGGACCCCGGTGCCCTCACTACCCCTCCCCTCTCCCCACACAGCACCCCGACCCTCTGCTTGCCCCACTCCATTATCCTGCCTGTGACCAGTCCATCTCGCAGGAGATGTATCCATTATCAGAACCACAGCAGGGCCGCCCAATGGCGGAATGGTTAGCACAACGCTTTACAGGACCTGCAACCCCGCTGCTGCGTGTGAGCAGTTCGTACTTTCTTCCCATAACCGTTTGGTGTCCTTTTAGAATGGAGAGGAAGAGGAATTTGATTAGCCAGAGAGTGGTGAATCGTGGAATTCATTGCCACTGGATTGCACCAATCACAGCAAGAGGTGGAGAGGGAAGAGGCAAAAGAAGCTCCCAGAGAAGCTTTTTTTTTAACTGTTCGTGGCAAAGAGGTTAGACTGCGCAGGCGCATGATGCAGTGCGCCAAAGGTGTAAAAAGAAAGACGCCATATACAGCGGCCATCATCGGAGTGGACTGAGGCAGAGGGGGTCAGCTTTGGCTCGATCGGGCCTTGGTAAGAACAGGCAGAGGTGAGGTTTGAACGGGGCACGACTGCACAAGCACGTGAAAGTCAGCCTCTGAGATCAGCGGGGGAATATAAAAAAGCGAACAGAGGCTGAGGACGAGCTTCACTCCGGGTGAGGTAAGACCGGGTAAGCTCCTTTAATTAATTTAATTACCTTAGGAGTAGGTAATGGAGGCAGCAGTTAGGACTGTTGAGTGCTCGGTTTGCAGTATGTGGGAAGTCAGCGCGAGACAATTCTCCCTGATGACTACACCTGCGAAAGGTGCATCCAGCTGCAGCTCCTGACAAACCATGTCAGGGAACTGGAGCTAGAGCTGGATGAACTTCGGATCATTCGGGGGGCAGAGGCAGAAATAGACAGGAGTTTCAGGGAGATAGTCACCCCTAGGAGTCAGGAGACAGGTAGTTGGTGACTATCAGGGGAGGGAAGGGGGATAGACAGGAAGAGCACAGCACCCCTGTGGCCGTTCCCATCAACAATAAGTATACCGTTTTGGATACTGTTGGTGGGGACGACCTACCAGGGACAAGTTGCAGTGGTTGCATCTCTGGCACTGAGACTGAACCCTCAGCTCAGAAGGGAAAGAGGGAAAAGAGGACAACAGTAGTGATAGGGGATTCGATAGTTTGGGGGACAGATAAGAGGTTCTGTGGAAGAGATCGAGAATACCAGATGGTCTGTTGCCTCTCTGGTGCCAGGGTCTGTGATATCTCGGATCGAGTTCTCAGTATTCTCAAGAGGGAGGGTGAGCAGCTGGATGTCATGGTCCACGTAGGGACCAATGATGTGGGTAGGAAGAGTGAGAAGGTCCTGAAAGGTGAGTTTAGGGAGCTTGGTGCCAAGTTAAAGGACAGGACCTCCAGGATAGCAATCTCAGGATTGCTGCCAGTGCCACATGCAGGTGGGTTTAGAAATAGTAAGATAGCGCAGATCAACACGTGGCTGAAGACATGGTGCAGGAGGGAGGGCTTCAGATTTATAGATAACTGGGCAGTTTTCCAGGGAAGGTGGGACCTGTTCCGGCAGGACGGTTTACATCTGAACTGGAGGGGGACAAATATTCTTGCAGGTAGGTTTGCTAGAGAGGCTCCAGTGGATTTAAACTAGATATAGGGGGGAGGGGAACCAGAGTGTAGGAACAGATGTATTGGAGAAGGAAGAAAAAGAAAACTGTAAAGTTCTTTGTACTGTTAGAGATAAACAGAGAGGAAGAGGTGGAGAGTTTCTTATATGCATTTATTTTAATACTATGAGCATTGTAAGAAAGGTGGATGAGCTTAGAGCATGGATTGATACCTGGAAATATGATGTTGTAGCTATTAGTGAAACATGGTTGTAGGAGGGGTGTGATTGGCAACTAAATATTCCTGGATTTCGTTGCTTCAGGTGTGATAGAATCGGAGGGGCAAGAGGGGGAGGTGTTGCGTTGCTTGTCAGAGAAAATATTACAGCAGTGCTCTGGCAGGATAGATTAGCGGGCTTGTCTAGGGAGACTATTTGGGTGGAATTGAGGAATGGAAAAGGAGTAGTAACACTTATAGGGGTGTATTATAGACCACATAATGGGGAGCAAAAATTGGAGGAGCAAATTTGCAAGGAGATAGCAGATATTTGTAGTAAGCACAAGGTTGTGATTGTGGGAGATTTTAATTTTCCACACATAGACTGGGAAGCCCATACCGTAAAAGGGATGGATGGTTTGAAGTTTGTAAAATGTGTGCAGGATAGTTTTTTGCAGCAATACATAGAGGTACCAACTAAAGAAGGGGCAGTGTTGGATCTCCTGTTAGTGAATGAGATAGGTCAGGTGACAGAGGTATGTGTGGGGGAGAACTTCAGGTCTAGTGATTACAATGCCATTAGTTTCAATATAATTATGGAGAAGGATAAGACTGGACCCAGGGTTGAGATTTTTGATTGGTGAAAGGCTAACTTTGAGGAGATGCAAAAGGATTTAGAAGGAGTGGATTGGAACAATTTGTTATATGGGAAGGATATAATAGAGAAACGGCAGTCATTTAAAGGTGAAATTCTGAGGGTACAGAATCTTTATGTTCCTGTTACATTGAAAGGAAAGGTTAAAAGTTTGAGAGAGCTATGGTTTTCAAGAGATATTGGAAACTTGGTTCGGAAAAAGAGAGATATCTACAATAAATATAGGCAGCATGGTGTAAATGAGGTGCTCAAGGAATATAAAGAAAGTAAGAAGCATCTTAAGAAAGAAATTAGAAAAGCTAAAAGAAGATACGAGTTTGCTTTGGCGAGTAAGATGAAAATAAGGGTTTCTACAGTTATATTAATAGCAAAAGGTTAGTGAGGGATAAAATTGGTCCCTTAGAGAATCAGAATGGACAGCTATATGTGGAGCCGAAATAGATGGTGGAGATTTTGAACAATTTCTTTTCTTTGGTATTCACTAAAAAGGATATTGAATTGTGTAAGGTAAGGGAAACAAGTAGGGAAGTTATGGTAACTATGATGATTAAAGAGGAGGAAGTACTGGCGATTGAAGCAACATAAAAGTGGATAAATCTCCAGTTCCTGACAGGATATTCCCTAGGACCTTGAGGGAGGTTAGTTTAGAAATAGCAGGGGCTCTGACAGAAATATTTCAAATGTCATTAGAAGCAGGGATGGTGCCAAAGGATTGGGTATTGCTCATGTGGTTCCATTGTTTAAAAAGTGTTCTAAGAATAAACCTAGCAATTATAGGCCTGTCAGTTTAACGTCAATGGTAGGTATATTAATGGAAAGTATTCTTCGAGATGGTATATATAATTACCAGGATAGACAGGGCCTGATTAGGAACAGTCAACATGGATTTGTGCATGGAAGGTCATGTTTGACAAATCTTATTGAATTTTTTTGTAGAGGTTACTAGGAAAGTTGATGAGGGTAAAGCAGTCGAAGTTGTCTATATGGACTTCAGTAAGGCCTTTGACAAGGTTCCACATGGAAGGTTAATTAGGAAGGTTCAATCATTAGGTATTAATATTGAAGTAGTGGAATGGATTCAACAGTGGCTAGCTGGGAGATGCCAGAGAGTAGTGGTGGATAACTGTTTGTCAGGTTGAAGGCCGGTGACGAGTGGTGTGCCTCAGGGATCTGTACTGGGTCCAATGTTGTTTGTCATATACATTAATAATCTGGATGATGGGGTGGTAAATTGGATTAGTAAGTATGCAGATGATACTAAGGTAACTGACGTTGTGGATAATGAAGTAGGTTTTCAAAGTTTGCAGAGAGATTTATTCCAGTTAGCAGAGTGGGCTGAGTGATGGAGTTTAATGCTGATAAGTGTGAGGTGCTACATGTTGGTAAGGAATAATCCAAATAGGACATACATGGTAAATGGTAGGGCATTGAAGAATGCAGTAGAACAGAGTGATCTAGGAATAAACGTGCATAGTTCACTGAAGGTGGAATCTCATGTGGATAGGGTGGTGAAGAAAGCTTCTGGTGTGCTGGCCTTTATAAATCAGAGCATTGAGTATAGGAGTTGGGATGTAATGTTAAAATTGTACAAGGCATTGGTAAGGCCAAATTTGGAGTATTGTGTACAGTTCTGGTCACCGAATTATAGGAAGGATGTCAACAACATAAAGAGAGTACAGAGAAGATTTACTAGAATGTTACTTGGGTTTCAGTGCCTAAGTTACAGGGAAAAATTGAACAAGTTAGGTCTTTATTCTTTGGAGCGTAGAAGGTTGAGGGGGGACTTGATAGAGGTATTTATTTATGAGGGGGATAGATAGAGTTCATGTGGATAGGCTTTTTCCATTGAGAGTAGGGAAGATTCAAATAAGAGGACATGAATTGAGACTTAGGGGGCAAAAGTTTAAGGGTAACACGAGGGGGAATTTCTTTACTCAGAGAGTGGTAGCTGTGTGGAATGAGTTTCCAGCAGAAGTGGTAGAGGCAGGTTCGGTATTGTCATTTAAAGTAAAAATTGGATAGGTATATGGACAGGAAAGGTATGGAGGGTTATGGGCTGAGTGCAGGTAGGTGGGACTAGGTGAGTGTAAGTGTTCCGCACGGACTAGAAGGGCCGAGATGGCCTGTTTCCGTGCTGTAATTGTTATATGGTTATATGGCAGCTGTGGAGGCCAAGTCTTTATATATATTTAAGGCAGAGTTGATAGATTCTTGATTGGGCAGGGCATGAAGGAAAAACGGGGAAGGCAGGAGACTGTGGCTGAGAGCGAAATAGATCAGCCATGATGAAATGGTGGAACAGATTCGATGGGCAAAATGGCCTAATTCTGCTCTTATGATCATTGATGACACAATGATAAATCCAATATGGAATCTAGAAGAAAATCACTTCCCCATGGAGCTTTGGGAATGTGGGATTTGTTCCCTCTGAGGTTAGCCCTGCTGAACCGCACTGAGGGCTTTAGAGGTAACAGGATAAACACACAAGGGACAGGAGTACAGGAAGATTCCTATAATGTGGGTGAGCCTGTACCCCAGCTCTGTACCCCTTGATCCTGTACCCCAGCTCTGACCCCAGTGAGTGAGAAAAGGCTTGATGGGCTGAATGGCCTCCTCTTGGCCTTATTTCCCATGTTCTGATGTACTTCATATAATAGTTAACCCTGGGATGGATAAGGTTTCTCAGCTGGGCATTGCTGAGTGAGATTATTGTGATTATGATTTTACTGTTCGAGTGAGTCAGGAACCATATTGCTGTGTGTGAGTGTGCTGTTGTGTCTGTGTACTGTGTCACTCACTGGGACACTATATTCAGTGTAATGAATACACAGGGTCTCACTCAGCACAGCACAGCATGAACGCTGAGGAATAAACACCTTGCTGAGCTCAGACCTCAGTCTGGGGAATTAACAAGCAGTGTCCCAGGAAACAGATGGGATAACTGGGATCCCTGAACATGACAGACCAGGCCTTTGACCTGGGGTAGAGTGTGTAACTGTGACCCACAGATACAGACTGTTCAGCCCATTCACATCAGCCTTTTCCACCCCATCAGTTTATCTCCCATTCCCCTGCTCCACATGTGCTCAGCTCCTTGAGGTTTTGGATACACGAGGTCCCCCATTGATTATACAAACTTCACGCCTCCTGGTTCAGTCTCCGGGAATGTGGTGAGTGTGTCCCCAGACTGACACTGACTCAGCCTCACTACACTGGGACCGTGAGCCCAGCTCTGGATATGGGCCGTCCATGGGGTTCAGTAAACAGGGGAACGCACAGGATTTGCCCTCACCCAATAAATAGATGTCTCACTCACCGTACACCTCCAGTCGCACTGTTGAATAAGTCTCTTCTCTCGGATGTGTTCTTATGGTCATCTCGTAATCACCAGCATCTCCTGCTCGTAGATTACGGATTAACAGACTGCAGTCCATGAGGAAAAGAGTCATTCGTCGCTTGTCCTCAACAGTACCGAAGTATTCAAAACCATTTTCCGAGTACTTCACAATCCTTATTCGGGGTGATACTCGGCTCCATTCAATCTCAGTAAAGTTCCATTGAATTGAAATCCCAAAAGATAGCCAGGCCATTTGGCCCTGAGCTCCATACACAGTAGGAGGGGAAACCCCAGTACTTGCTGAGGAGACAAATGGAAATGGTCAGTAGGGAGTTCAACAACTGGAGGAGGAATCAGAGGTGTGAAATCACCATTTTCGGAGCAGGCCATGTGGCTTATCTTGCAGTGAGGGAGCCGGTGCCCTGTCCCTTCATCACACAGAGAGCCCAAGGGGGGAGCAGTGTGAAGACTCTTTGCACCTGGCCCTGAGGAAGGGAGTTGAAACTTGCAGCAGGTGAACATGAGGGCACAGACGTGGAAAATGGGACCCAGGAGGTAAGTGCAAGGGATTGTGAGTGCTCTTAAGATAAAAGACAGCTTACAGTTCTTCACTGATACAGTATTGTGCAAAAGTCTTGGGCACATATGTAAATACAGCTCGGGTGCCTAAATCTTTTGCACAGTACTGTAGTAATTTTCTTTATTGCCCTGTACTGCAGTTGCAAAACAAAATCATGACATTTGTGAGTGATGATAAACCTGATTCTAATATGGCTCTCTATTGTGGGCAGGGAGAGGGAGGGGAGGGAGGGGGAAGCACCAAAGAGGCATTCTGTAATGATCAGTAAATCAATTGTTTGGAATCCAGTGACTTTGCCCGGTGTCTCAGGGCTGGGTGTAGCTGTGCCCGCACCACCCACCACCCCTGGTACCACTTCTCTGCCACCTTTCCACACCCTCCCACAGCACGCCACCCTCACCATTCCCAACATCCTTTGCTCCTACCAGATTTACAAACTCGCTTTCCGCTCCACATTGACAAATGCAGTACTGTGCATCCTAGCTATAGATATGTGTCTAAGACTTTTGCACAGTACGGTATATTGTTAGGAAAATAATCCTCTCTCCAGAATGACTAAACATCAGAAGAGATGCATTCATTTTAAAGGCAAAAAGATCACACTTTCCTGGAGTAATGAGGCTGTAATAAGTTAGACAGGATAAAAATGCTTTTGTTTTTTATTCTGTATTCCAGACAACACTGGAAGTTGGAAATTTGCCAGTTTATACCTCTTTGTGATTTGTCTTTGTGTCTTCTTCCGCAGATCAATGCTTTTTTCTTTCTGCCTTCTACCCTAAAGAGAAGGTGCAGAGAGCCTGAAGAGCAAGGCTCCAGAGATCAAGACAGCCAAGAGGTGGTCACGGGAGTCTGAGGAGTGCTTACAAAATTATCTTGAGTCAGTGGACTTGGCCGTGTTCAAGAACTCATCTGAAGACCTGAACGATTACTCCAGGGTTGTTACAGACTTTATTAAAACAACTGAGGATGAGTGTGTCTCCATGAAATCATTCAGGATTTTCCCCAATCAGAAGCCCTGGATGAATAATGACATCCAGAACCTGCTGAGAGCCAGATCAGAGGCAGTCAAGTCTGGAGATCAAGAATGCTACAAAAGGTGCAGGTATGATCTCTAAAAAGCAATCTCTCAGACAAAGTGGAGATTCTGGACTAGCCTGGAATCAATGTGAATGCTCAACAGCTGTGGCAGGGCTTGAATGCTATAACCTCCTACAAAGCTAAATCTTGCAACATAGGGGACAGCTGAGCTTTGTTTCCAGCTGAGCTCAATGCCTTCTATACTCGCTTTGATCACCAGCACAGGGAGGAACCATCTCCTGATGATCTTTTGGTTTCAGTATCTGAAGATAACGTGTGGACTGCCTTCAAGAAAGTGAATCCAAGGAAAGCATCCGAGCTGGATGGAGTACCTGGCCGCGTACTGAAGACCTGTGCTGACCAACAGGCTGGTGTATTCACGGATATCTCTCACTCCAGCAGTGTGTGACATCCAACTGCTTCAAGCAGGCTTCAATCATACTGATACCCAAGAAGTGTGTGGTAACCTGTCTAAGTGACTATCGCCTAATAGCACTGACATCCACAGTGATAAAGTGTTTTGAAAACTGGAGTTGAAGGATATCAGCTCCTGTCTGAATCGTGACTTGAATCTTCTCCAGTTCACCTACCAAAGCAACAGGTCTACAGCAGATGATATCTCATTGGCTCTTCACACAACCTAGGAACATCTGGACAGCAAAGATGTGTACATCAAGATGCTCTTTATCGAATACAGCTCAGCATGTAACACCATCATCCCCTCAAAACTGATCAGTAATCTCCAAAACCCGAACGTCAATACTGCTTGTGTAATTGGATCTTGGATTTCCTCACTTGCAGACCCCACTCAGTTCGGATTAGCAAAAACATCTCCTCCACAATCCCCATCAGCACAGGAGCACCACAGGGATGTGTACTTAGCCCCCTGCTCTACGCGCTTTTCACCTGTGACTGTGTGGCTAAGTACACCTCCAAAACCATATCCAAGTTTGCTGACGAGACCACTCTTGTGGGCTGTTTCAAAGGGAGTGATGAATCAGCATACAGGCAGGAGATTAAAAACTTGGCTGACTGGTGTAATAACAACAACCTCTCACTCAACGCCAACACGACCAAGAAACTGATTGTAGACTTCAGGAGAGGGAACCAGAGTTCCATCAGCCAGTAGTCATCAGAGGATCAGAGGTGGTGAGGGTCAGTAACTTTAAATTCATGGGTGTCACTATCTCAGAGGATCTGACCTGGACCCATCAAATAAATGTTTTTATGAAGAAAGCACAACAGCACCTCAACTTCCTCAGGAATCTGCAGAGTTTCCAAGAACCTGACAAACTTCTATGGATTTGTGGTGGGAAGTGTGCTGACTGGCTGCACTATGGCCTGGTGTGGGAACACCAATGCCTCTGAGCAGAAAACCCTACAAAAGGTAATGAATTGGCCCAGTACATCACTGGTAAAAGCTTCCCGATCATTGAGCACATCTACATGAAGCATTGCCATAGAAAAACAAATTCATCATCAAAGATCCTCACCACCCAGGCCATGCACGTTTCTCTCTGCTGTGATCAGGTAGAACCTACAGGTGCCTTTGGACTCGCACCTCCATGTTCACAAACAGTTTCTACCCTCAACCATCAGGCTCTTGAACAAAAGGGGTTAGTTATACTCATTTAAAGATTCTGTTATATTGTCATTTCATGCAGGTTATTTATTGCTATTTATTTATTTCTACATTTGCACTGTTTGCTTGCATTTAACAGTTCCTGATGTTTATAGTTTACAGTTACTGTTCTATAGATTTGCTAAGTCTGGCCATCAGATAAAAGAATCTCAAGGTTGTATATGGTAATATGTATGTACTTTGATAGAAACATAGAACACATACAGCACAATACAGGCCCTGCAGCTCACAAAGCTCTGTCGAACATGTCCCTACCTTAGAACTACCTAGGCTTTACCCATAGCCCTCTATTTTTCTAAACTCCATGACATCTGACATGGAGCCCTGACATCTCCTCAGTACCTACTTCCAAGCACCTTAAAACTATGCCCTCTCATGTTAGCCATTTCAGCCCTGGGAAAAAGCCTCTGACTATCTACATGACCAGTGCCTCTCATTATCTTGTACACCTTTATCAGAACACCTCTTATCCTCCGTTGCTCCAAGGAGAAAATGCCAAGTTCACTCAACCTATTCTTATAAGGTATGCTCCCCAATCCAGGAAACAGCCTTGTAAATCTCCTGTGTACCCTTTCTAAAGTTTCCATAGTTGATAATAAATTTGACTTTGAACTTCAAACCCATTTGCCCTCAGTGGGAAAGCTTTGTAAGACAACCTGTCTGAATACAACTGTGATATTTTCCTGTATAGATGGGTACGTGATTGTCCGTGAGAATGTGCTGAGCTGAAGGTCTCTGTCCACGCTGCCCTAGATCCTTGCCTCAGTTTCTTTAGATGTCTGTCCAGGGCTCTGTCCCTGTGCTTGGGGCAATCAGTCCTCCCTGGCTATTCTGTGCAGACCCCTACCCTCACCACCTTACACCTGCCCCATTGCCTCTGCTTTCCCTCCCCCATTCCAGGACAGATAGTCCCAAAATTAAATTAAATAAGTTATGCTTTCTATTTGCTCTCTTTTGCACTACAGTACTTACTTAATTTAATATTTTGTATTGTAATTTATAATTTGTTTAAGTATTGCAGTTTTGCAACATTCCAGTAGTAAATGTCTACAACATTTTTGCACCTTTGTGGCAGATCAGGCAACATTTTTTGCCATTTCATTTGCATTTGTCTCCTCTCATCCTCCTCTACAAAGAGTAAAGTCCTATCTCCCTTAATCTCTGATCATAATCCACACTCTCTAAACCAGGCAGCATCCTGGTAAATCTCTTCTGTACCCTTTCCAATGCTTCCACATCCTTCCTATACTGAGGCGACCAGAACTGGACACAGTCCTCCAAGTGTGGCTTAACTAGAGTTTCATAGAGCTGCATCATTACATCACATCTCTTAAACTCTATCTCTCGACTTATGAAAGCTAACACCCCATAAGCTTTCTTAACTACCCTATCTACCTGTGAGGCAACTTTCAGGGATCTGTGGACATGTACCCCCAGATCCCTCTGCTCCTCCACACTACCAAGTAACCTGCCATTTACTTTGTACTCTGCCTTGGAGTTTGTCCTTCCAAAGTGTACCACCTCCCACTTCTCTGGGTTGAACTCCATCTGCCACTTCTCAGCCCACTTCTGCATCCTATCAATGTCTCTCTGCAATCTTCGACAATCCTCTACACTATCTACAACACCACCAACTGCGTCGTCTGCAAACTTGCCAACCCACCCTTCTACCCCTACATCCAGGTCATTAATAAAAATCACAAAAAGTAGAGGTCTCAGAACAAATCCTTGAGGGGCACCACTAGTCACAACCCTCCAATCTGAATGTACTCCCTCAACCACGACCCTCTGCCTTCTGCAGGCATGGATGGAAAGTGTGCCGGATTCAAACCCTGGACCATTGGTCTCAAAGTCTGGTACTGATACCACTACACCACCAGCTGGCTGTACCATAGTCAGCGACGATAAAACTGACTCTGAATCAGTTCTGCCCCCCCACTACATTTGCTGATAGACAACAGTTGATGGGAGGAAGAGGCTCCATGAACGGCCCCACTCTCACTGACGGTGGGACCCAGCTCGTGAGTGCTGGAGACAAAGTTGATCATTCACATTTGTGCTCAGACAGAAGTGCTGAGTGGATGATCTCCCTTGACTCCACTTGCCGCATCTCTGCCCAGGTGACCAGACCAGCTCCAGCTTCCTGTGGATCGTAGCTGTGCTTTTCACTGCTGTCCATGCGGACACTGTGCACCATCTGGAAATGTCTTAACCCGGAGTTCCTGTCCAGTGGTGAACTGGTGTCAGTGTGCAGTGATCTCGTTCTGACAGGATAAGTGGGTAGTGAAACGTGGCATCAAATCGTGGCAGGAAGTGGGAGAGGATCAGAACTTCTCTGGTAAGCAGAAAGGGGAGAGACGTGTGAAGTGGAGAAAGGAGCTGGGATGCCAATATAGAGTGAGAGATGAGCATACACACACTCACATGCTCACACACACAAACACACACACAAAACACACACACACACAAACACACACACAAAACACACACACACACACACACACTCAAAACGCACACACACAAAACACACACACACAAAACACACATACACACACACACAAACAGATGCACACACACAAAACACACACACACAAACAGTCGCACACAGACACACACACACACAAACAGTCGCACACAGACACACACACACAAAACACACACATAGACACACATACATACACACACACACACAAACAGATGCACATAGACACACACACACACACACAAACAGATGCACATAGACACACACACACAGTCGCACAGACACATACACACACACACACTCAAAACACACACACACACAAACAGACGCACACAGATGCACATAGACACACACACAAAACACACAGAGACACACATACACACACAAAAATATACACACGCACACAGACACATGCAAAACCTAAACACACAACCTAAAAACATACATACACTGCACACATAACACACAGAGAGCACACCGACAGCACACACATATACACACTCCCCCCTCTCTCTCCATCTCTGTCTCCACTGCTCTCTCTCTCCCCCTCTCTCCCCATCCCTCTCTCTCCCTCTCCCCCTCCCTCTCTCCCTTCTCCCTTTCTCCCTCTCTCTCCATCTCCATCTCCTCCTCCCTCTCCCTCTTTCCCTCACTCTCACTTTCTACCCATCACTCCCCTCTCCCTCTCATTCTCTTTCTAACCCTCACACCCCTCTCCCTCTCATTCCCTTTATCCCTTACTCTCTCTTCTCTCTCCCTCCCCTTCCTTTCTCCCCTCTCTCTCTGCCTCCCCGTCTCTCCCTTTTCCTCTCTCTCACATTATCTTTCCCTATCCTTTTCCCTCTGCCTCTCTCTGAACCTCTCCCTCTCCCTCGCTCCCACCCTCTCACTCTTTCCCCACCCCTCCCACTTCCATTTGATCTATTTTTCTGTTTCTCTCCCCATCCCTCCCTCTCACTCTCTCTGTCTCTCTTCCTCCCTCTCCCTCTCCCCCTCACTCTCTCTCACCTCCTCTCTCTCCCTGCCTCTCCCTCTTCCTCCCTCCCACTCCCTCTCTCTGTCTCTCTTCCTCCCTCCCCCTCTCCCCCTCACTCTCTCACCCCCTCTCTCTCCCCGCCTCTCCCTCTTCCTACCTGCCTCTCCCTCCCTCTCCCTCTTGTTATCTCTCTCTTTCTCTCTCCCTCTTTCCCTCCCTCTCTCTTCCACTCCACCTCCCTAGCCTATCCCTCTCGCTCTGTCTCCTTCTCTCGCTCCCATTCCTTCACTCCCCTCACTTTACCCTCTCTCTCTTTCCCTCTCCCCCTCCCTCTCCAATTACCTCTCCCTCAGCCTTTACTTCACTCTCTCTTCCTATGCCACTCCCTTTCCCCTCCCTCTCCCTCTCTCCCACATTCTCACTTTCTCCCTCTCCCTCCCCTCTCCTCCAACCTCTACCCCTCCCTGTGCCTCTGACTCCCTCTCCCTTTCGCTCTCTCCTTCTCTCTCTCTCTCTTGCTCCCCCTCACACTCTCCCTCTCCCACCCTCATCCCCTCCCTCATGTCCTCTCTCTCACTCTCCCTTTCCCTTTCCTTCTCCCTGTTTTTCTCTCACCCTCTCCCTCTTTTTCTCCCTCGCCTCCCCCCTCTCCCTCTCCTTTGCTTCCAGTCCCTGTCCCCCTCCCTCTACCCCCTCTCTATGGCTCTCCCTCTCCCTTTCCCTCTCTCCCTTCCCTCTACCTCTCCCTCTGTATGTCTTTCTCTCTCCCCCTCTTTCTCTCTTTCTGTTACTCTCTCCTTCTTGCAATTCCTCTCCATCTCACTCATTTTCCCTCTCCCTCACACTCTCACTCTCATTCGATCTCACTCTCTCTTCCTCTCTCTGTCTCCCTCTCACTCTAGCTTCTCCCTCTAATTCTTCCTCTCCCTCTCTCTATCCCCCCTCCCTCATGCTCTCTTTTCCCTCTAACCCTCCCTCTCTCTCTCTCTCACTCTCTCCCTCTCACTCTGTCTCTCACTGTCTCCCTTTTCTCACTCTCTCGTTGTCTCCCTTTCTCTCTTGCTCACCCTCTGACTCCCTCTTCCTCTTTCTCTTTCTCTCCCTCTGCTTCTCCCACTCCCTCTCCCTCTTCCTCTTGCTCTCTCCATCTCTCTCTCCCCTTCTCCCTCCCCTCTCCCTCTCCTCGCTTCCTCTGTCTCTTCCCCATCCTTCTCACTCTCCCTCTCTTTCCCTTCCTCTCACTATCTCCCTCTCAATTTCTCTTTCCCTCCCTCACCCTCACTCACTTTCCCTCTCCTTCTCCCTCTCCCTCTGTGTCTCACCCCTTGGTGTGCATGATCTGAGAGTGTCGAGGAAGCTTCACTCAGTATCTGACCCATGTTCTGGGACTGTGTGATGGGACAGTGTAGAGGGAGCTTCACTCTGTGTCTGACCCGTGTCCTGGGAGTGTGTGATGGGACAGTGTAGAGAGAGTTTCACTCTGTGTCTGACCCGTGTCCTGGGAGTGTGTGATGGGACAGTGTAGAGGGGGCTTCACACTGTGTCTGACCCATGTTCTGGGAGTGTGTGATGGGACAGTGTAGAGGGGGCTTCACTCTGTGTCTGACCCGTGTCCTGGGAGTGTGTGATGGGACAGTGTAGAGGGAGCTTCACTCTGTGTCTGACCCATACCCTGGGAGTGTGTGATGGGACAGTGTAGGGGGAGCTTCACACTGTGTCTGACCCGTGTCCTGGGAGTGTGTGATGGGACAGTGTAGGGGGAGCTTCACACTGTGTATGACCCGTGTCCTGGGAGTGTGTGATGGGACAGTGTAGGGGGAGCTTCACTCTGTGTCTGACCCATACCCTGGGAGTGTGTGATGGGACAGTGTAGAGGAAGCTTCACTCTGTGTCTGACCCATACCCTGGGAGTGTGTGATGGGACAGTGTAGAGGGGGCTTCACTCTGTGTCTGACCCGTGTCCTGGGAGTGTGTGATGGGACGGTGTAGAGGGAGTGTGTGATGGGACGGTGTAGAGGGAGTGTGTGATGGGACGGTGTAGAGGGAGTGTGTGATGGGACGGTGTAGAGGGAGTGTGTGATGGGACGGTGTAGAGGGAGTGTGTGATGGGACGGTGTAGAGGGAGTGTGTGATGGGACAGTGTAGAGGGAGTGTGTGATGGGACGGTGTAGAGGGAGTGTGTGATGGGACAGTGTAGAGGGAGCTTCCTCCAACCATCCTGTTCCTGCTGTTTCTGTCATGGGAGCGTATGGTCCAGAACTATCCCTGTAGTTTAAATAAAGGAGACAGAGAAAGGGAAGTGAAACAGATATATGCCATTTGGTTAAACTTACAGACTGAGAAGAAGGTGAACCAGAGGCCCACGAGGAAACATCTGCTGTTCATTCTTTTCCCGGAGCAGGAGCGCGGGGTCAGAAAGCTTCCTCTTCACCAGGTCCTTGTCGGTAAACGATCGGTCAAAAGGAGGTGAATTTAACTGCTTGGAATGAACCTGACTGGAGGAGGTGTGGTCTATTTCAGGAAACCACAGCTCCTAAAGGCAGATCTGAAGGTGCCTGGTGGCAGTATATCTTCAAGCCCAGCGACCATGCAATATATAATCTAGCAGAGAGAGAAAAAATAATAATGAATAAAATAAAACATAATATAAATAAATGAGTAAATCAATTACATATGTTGAATAGATTTTTTTAAAAATGTGCAAAAACAGGAATAATGTGTATTTAAAAAGTGAGGTAGTGTCCCAAGCTTCAATGTCCATTTAGGAATCTGATGGCAGAGGGAAAAAAGCCATTCCTGAATCACTGAGTGTGTGTCTTCAGGCTTCTGTATCTCCCACCTGATAGTAACAGTGAGAAAAGGGCATGCCCTGGGTGCTGGAGGTCTTTAATAATGGACGCTGCCTTTCTGAGACACCACTCCCTAAAGATGTCCTGGGTATTTCGTACGCTAGTGCCCAGGATGGAGCTGACTAGATTTGTAACCTTCTGCAGCTTCTTTCGGTCCTGTGCAGTAGCCCCTCCATACCAGACAGTGATGCAGCCTGTCAGAATGCTCTCCATGTTACAACTATAGAAATTTTTAAGTGTATTTGTTGACATGCCAAATCTACATGCTTTGGTAAAGGTAATTTACGTTTGACCATCTTACTGGAGTGTTTGGAAGGAGTAACCTGTGCTGTGGATGAAGGGGAACTGGTAGATGGAATGTACTCAGATTTCTAGGGAGCATTTAATGCAGTCCTACATCAAAGATGATTGTGGAAGATCAAAGTTCATGGTGCAGGTGTAACATTTATATATTGGGATACAGAGTGAAGTGGTATGGCTGTTCACGCTGCACCTCCAATTCAATGCTAGCCTAATCACTGGACAATTTTACAATTACCAATTAGCCTGCTAACCAGTAAGCTTTTGGAGTGTGGGAGGAAACCTGGAGGACACCTACACAGTCACAGGTAGAATGTACATATCGCTTGCTCTTGCAGGCAGTGGCAGGAATTGAACCCACTGTAAAGTGTTGTGCTAGCCACTATGCCGGAGTGCCACTCTGTCCTGTTGTAACTGGGATGAACTTTGTTGCTGTCCAGGTGCCATCCATTTTGGTTCAAGTGCAGACTTTGAAATCGTGCCACATCTACTCTCATCCAAACTGTCAGTATATTTGACAAAATACACAGCGTCACGGGACTCTAGTCTGAAAAAGTAATGTGGGAACAGAAAAGGGACCGCGGGGAGGAGAACAGAGCACTGAGAGCTTGCAGGTTGGTGTGGATTGGTTTTGGGCTTGCTAATAGGAGACAGAAAGGTGGGTGTTTACAGGATCTTCCCTGAATCAAGAGTTGGGTCGATTCTGGCACCATTCATGAGTTATTTCAGGAAAAGGTGAGACCACATAGGGTGTACTAAGGATTTTGGATTTTTTTTGGTCTCCTTATTTGAAGAAAAATATTAGCACCCTTTTAGCCTTTCCAGGAAGATTTACTAGACAGGTATTTGGAATGGATTGGTTGTCTTTGAAGGTTGCACAGACCAACACCTGGAAGTTTTCAGAAGAGTGAGAGGGGACTTGATTGAAATGTGCCTGATCCTGATGAATGGGGAGAAGATGTTTTCTTGTGGAAGAAACCTGAATTACAATCAGAATCAGGGTTAAAAACACTGACATGCATGGTGAGACAATTGCTGTTTTGTGGCAACAGTACAAAGAAAAGTCATAAAAATGACTATAAATAGCAATATTAGTGAAGTACAAAGGAAAGAATAATGCAGTAGTGCTCATGGACCATTCCAAAATCTGATGGTAAAGGGAATGAGATGTTCTTGAATTGATGTATGAGGATCTTCTGGCTCCTGTATCACCTCCCTGATGGTAGTAATGAAAGGAGGGCATATGCTGGATGGTGAGGGTCCTTAGTAATAGATGCCTCCTTCCTGAGCCACTGCAAATTGAAGATGTCCTCATTGACGGGGAGGGCTGTGTCATGACAGAGCAGCCTGAGTCTACATGTCTCTGCAGCCTCATTCCATCCTGTGCATTGGAGATTCCATACCAGACTAGGATACAAACGATCAGAATGCTCTTCACCATTCTAAAAGAAGAGCTGCGTAGCAGTTCTAGGCAAGAAAGTATGATAAATGCAAGAGAGCAGTTCAGAAAGAAATCAAGAGGGCTAAAGGAAGGCATGAAGTTGTCCTAGCAGCCAAGGTGAAGGAGAATGCTAAGGGATTCTACAGAAATGTTAAGAGCAAAACAACTGCAAAGGACAAAACTGGTCCTCTGATAGATCAGAATAATAATCCATGCATGAAGCCAAAAGAGATGGGGCAGATCTGAAATGGACTTTTTTTACATCTCTATTTACTCAGGAGATGGACATACAGACTATAGAAGTGAAGCAAAACAGCAGTGACTTCATGAACCCTATACAGATTAAATAGGAGGAGGTGGATAAATCCCCAGGGCCTTCAGTTCTTCCTTCAGACCCTGTGAGAGTCGTGCAGAAACTGAAGGGGCCTTAGCAGAAATATTTAAATCGTCCTCAGCAACAGGTGAGGTACTGGAGGATTCAATGTAAGGCATCGAGTCTATGAACATGCATTAGCATGTATGTGAGTAGGCAGGCAGGTATCATATCTATGGATTGTTCCATAGATTGTGTGTGTGTGTGTGTACTGAGATCACTGGAGCTGGGGGATCAAACATCTGGAGGAACATGGGGTCGAGCAGCATCTGGTGAAGGGGTGGGTGGTTGAGCTCCTTCACAAGGAAAATGGACAGAAATAGCCAGTAAAAGGAATTTACTGTAAATCGATTGACCAGTGGAATGTGAATGAACTTTTTTTGAGAAAGGGCAAGTGGGGAAGTGTGAGTTAGATACTGAGCAACACACCCTTGACACTGTCCTGTTATACTTCAAAGGGTGTGGTTAGAGTGGATGGCAGCTTCAGTATTTCAAGAGGAAGTGGGTTCAGAGTGGGACACGCTCGCTGCCAGTTCTCAGAACAGAGCCTGAAATAGACAAATGTTCACACAGAGTGGGAAGGACTTAGCAGAGATATAGAAAAGGCCAAGTGATCAACGTCCTCCCAGACCACAGCAACGAGGTTCCCATGTATATGGACAGGTTTCACAGGATCAGTGGGAAGGGATCATGATGGAGGAGGGGGTCTAGATGGAGGGAGAGAGGAATGAAGGGAAAGAGGGATCAGGAAGGAGAACCTGTTCTCAGGAAGCTCCAGAGGCGTTGGCCCATCGTTCTTCTCTGACTGCATTGTGGTGATGTTGTCTGTAGCCCCGATCACACAATGGGACACGGGAGGTGTGTGTGTGTGTGTGAACCCAGAACCCACAATGGGACTCTGGAGTAAGGAAAACAAACAAGTAGTTTCTCAGGAAACTCAGCTGGTCAGGCCACATCTGTAGGGTCATGACCTTTCATCTGAAAAATGGCAAGAACGCTACAATTGAGAAGCGTAATGTTAAAATTGTACAAGGCATTGGTAAGGCCAAATTTGGAATATTGTGTACAGTTCTGGTCACCGAATTGTAGGAAAGATATCAATAAATTAGAGAGAGTGCAGAGACGATTTACCAGGATGTTACCTGGGTTTCAGCACTTAAGTTACAGAGAAAGGTTGAACAAGTTAGGTCTCTATTCATTGGAGTGTAGAAGGTTGAGGGGGGATTTGATCGAGGTATTTAAAATTTTGAGAGGGATAGATAGAGTTGACGTGAACAGGCTGTTTCCATTGAGAGTAGGGGAGATTCAAACTAGAGGACATGATTTGAGAGTTGGGGGCAGAAGTTTAAGGGAAACACGAGGGGGTATTTCTTTACTCAGAGAGTGATAGCTGTGTAGAATGAGCTTCCTGTAGAAGTAGTAGAGGCCAGTTCAGTTGTGTCATTTCAGGTAAAATTGGATAGGTATATGGACAGGAAAGGAGTGGAGGGTTATGGGCTGAGTGCAGGTAGGTGGGACTAGGTGAGATTAAGAGTTTGGCATGGACTAGGAGGGCCGAGTTGGCCTGTTTCCGTGCTGTGATTGTTATATGGTTATATGGTTAAGAGGGTTGTAGCAAGAGCTGGCAGATAATAGGTGGATCAGGGTGAGGGGGTTGTGGTGATTGATAAGCAGACCGTGGGGAGAAGAGAGGAAATTGTGGCAGAAGCTGTGAGGTGATAGACAGAGGCAACCAAATGGAATCTACTCAGGGAGTAAGCTGGAGTAAGGAACCAGATAAGGGAGGAGGCTGTGTCCATGGTGGGGGTGCTGGGAAGGAGCGTAGCACCAGCAAAGGAAGGGATAGATTTGTCGCAAGGGAAGGAAGGCTGGGAAATGGACAACGTCTCTTCAGGCCATTCCCCTTGAGGAATAAGTGCGGGCAGTTTCCTTAGCACCTGAGATAGGATATCTGGAGCCTCTGGCCAAGGAGATGGGGAGAGGAGATGAGGTGATGGGGGCTGATGATCCTTCCTTAATGCAGGTCACTCCACGTGTCAATAGGATACAGAGAAGAAGGCCTATGTTCCCTGAGACGGCAAATGGCCCTGCTGGCCACCGAGTGAGATCATTTACCCTCTGTTAGGGCCGCATCTGCAAAATATGTGTCCTCTGTGTTGGTGGGGGCTAGAAGAACAGGGGAAACATGAGGGGAGAGATTTGTCCTGGGGGGTTGGTTTTTGCCTTGGGGTGCAGTCTTTCATTGATTCTATTTTATTTCTTGAATTTACTGTGATTTTCCTGAGAGGGCAGATCAGCCTTGTGGGGGTTTTCCAGACGGTGACCTCTACTGACACCGTGTGCCCTGTTGAGGGGCAGCTGACCCCAGACTCTGAGGGGAATAAGGATACCCTGCAACATCGATGAGCACTAGTGGGGATCCAGATGCTCTGGATAGAGAAGACTATGCTGCAATCTGAAGGCAATTTACAATAAATTGTGGGATGAGTGGAATATTGTAGTCTGTTATAATATAATGTAATTACTGAATAAATCTTTGAAAAAGGCAAAAAGGATTAATTAGATGAAGACCAAGACCGTAAGCCATGAAGAAGCTGAATTTGGCCATTTGTCCCATTGAGTCTGTTCCATCATTCCATCATGGCAGATATATTATCCCTTTCAAGCCCATTCTACTCCCTTCTCTCTGTCACCTTTGACACCCATACTGATCAGGAACCGATCAACCTCTGCTTTAAATATACCCAATGACAACCTCCACAGCCACTGGTGGCAATGAATTCCACAGTATCACCACCATATGGCTAAAGAAATTCCTTCTCATCTCTGCTCGAAAGAGACATCCTGGTATTCTGAGGCTGTGCCCTCTGGTCCTAGACATCCCCACAATAACATCCTCTCAACGTCTGCTCTATATGTGTTTTTGAATATTGATAGCTATCAACAAGAACCTCCTTCGTTCTGCTAAACTCCTGTGCATAGAGTCCCAGAGCCTTCAAGCTTTCCTCATAAATTAATCCTTTTGTTCACAGGCTTGTGAACCTCCTCTGAACTCTCTCCTATGCCCCAAAACTGCTCACAATACTCCAAGTGTGATCTGACCAAAGCCTTACCAAGCCTTGGCATTGCATCCTGGCTTTTATTTTCTCGTCCTTTTGAAATGAATGCTGACATTGCATTTGCCCTCCTCGCCACTGACTCAACTTGCAAGTCAACCTTTAGGGAGTCCTGGATTAGGACTCCCAAATTGTTTTGCACCTCTGCATTCTGAGTTTGTTCCCCATTTAGAAAATAGTCTATGCCTTTATTCCTTCTATCAAAGTGCATGGCCATATACTTCCCTACACAATATTTCATTTGTCACCTCTTTGCCTTTCTCCTAATCCGTCTAAATTTTTTCACAGGCTCCTGGCTTCCTCAGCAGTACTCTTTGTATCATTTGCAAACTTGGCCAGAAAGCCAACAACTCTATATCCAGGTCATTGACGTAAAATGTAAAGGAAGTAGTCAAACAAAGCTCTTTTCCAAATTGCCCCAGTACTCTTCTAGGGCTGTACATCTGCCAGGCGTGTGGGGTTGTTGTGGTTCTTCTCAAGGAAGACGGAGGGTGACAGGCAGTATAAAGGAATTTACTGTAAATTGTTTGACCAGTGAAACATTGTAATTTGTTATAAGTTAATCTTGTAATCATTTAATAACTCTTTGAGAAAGGGAAGGTGTGTGAGTTAGATACAGAGCAAAGCTCTCTCTACTCTGTCTCATCAAAGGCTGTGGTCAGAGAGTGATTAACAGCTTCAGTAACTAAAGAGGTGGTGGGTGCAGAGCTGAACATGCTGGCTGCTATTTCTCAAAATAGACCTTAAGATACTGATAAATGGAGGGTGGGGAAGGACTTAGCAGGGATGTAAAGAGGCGAAGTGGACAAAGTGCCATCATCCCCTCAACCATCAAGGTTAAGAACACTCACTTGTCCATCCACTGAGATATTCCTACAACCAAAGAGCTCACTTTAAGGTTATTTCATGATCTCGTTATTTATTGCTATCTATTTATATTTGCATTTGCACAATTTGTAGTCTTCTGCACTCTACTTGATTGTTCATAGAACTGTTACTGCTCTATAGATTTTCTGACCATACCCATATGAAAATGAAGCTCAGGCTTGCCTGCAGTTTCATATATACTCTGTTAATAAAGTTTACTTTCAACTTTGTCCTCCCAGAGCCCAGCAACAGGCATCATATGTATATGGGAGCCATTTTGCAGGATTAAAGAGGGGGGCCTCATGATGGAGAGGTGGGACTGGATGGAGGGAGAGAGGAATGAAGGAAAGGAGGAGGGAGCCATAGATGAGGCAGAGCAGGGCAAGCAAAAAGGAGAACTAGATATCACGGGGCACCAGAAGGAGCTGGTCCATCTCTCTTCTCTGATTAGATACTGCTAACATTGTCTATAGCCCTGATCACGCAATGGGACATTGGAGTAATGTGTGTATGTGAACCCAGATCACACAACACTGGGGGGGGGGGGGGGGGCGGGGAGTGTGTGTGTGTGTGTGTGTGTGAGAGAGAGAATCCAGATCACACAACAGCACAGGACCCTTTGGCCTGTGGGAGGAAAACTGGGACAATGCACAAAACTCTTTACAGGCAGCAGCAGGAATTGAAAGAGCAAGCACGACAAAATCTGCAGATGCTGGAAATTCAAACAACACACACAAAATGCTGGTGGAACACATCAGGCCAGGCAGCATCTATAGGAGAAGCACTGTCAATGTTTCAGCCCAAGACCCTTCATCAGAGCTAACTGAAAGAAAAGATCGTAAGAGATCTTAGTATCTTAGTATCTTTGCTTTCAGTTAGTCCTGACGAAGGGACTCGGCCCAAAACGTCAACAGTGCTTCTCCTATAGATGCTGCCTGACCTGCTGGGTTCCACCAGCATTTTGTGTGTGTAGCAGGAATTGAACCTGCGTTGCCTGTACTGTAAAGACTTGTGCTACCGTTATGGTTACTTTACCATTACGCCAACTACGCTACGATTGGTGGCTCCCTGTTTCTCCCTCTATCCTTTCCTAAATAGTTGGATGGCATTTGGTGTTCTCCAATGCAGAGGAATTTATGGAATTCTGTAAGTTGATAACCAGAGTCACTTTTTAATCACCGACTCTTCCAAAACCACAGGGATGTAGACCATTGTGTCCTTGGGATTTATCGACACCAACCTGTTTTAGTGGACTTTCATTCTCATGTAACACTTGGTTCTCTCATAATTGCAGGGTTTGTTTTGCCTTTACCCTTAAAACAGATAAGAAAGTAAATGTTTAACTCCCCTGTCCTACATCCCAGCCCTGTCCCTGTGACTGATCCCCCATTCCAACTCCTTGTTTCCTGTTTGAGAATGATCCACATCACCAGATAAGAATTAACTTCCTGATTCCAGCCCCAATCTGTGAGCTGATGAATGGGGGGAGAGGATGCGTGACTCAGTGGCAGGTTCACGCTGAAACACCGCACACAGTCCCAGTCACGGTCTGTGCCAATTACAGTCCTGGCTCTGCAGCTTTTGGACCAAATGCAGGGACGGTCTGGGTTGGGTCACACCTGGGTGTGGAAGGGAAACTGGGACCACTTACAACTGTAACAACAGATGTGAGCGTGGAGGGGATTGCCTGGAATCAAAGCCATAAACAGGGCACTGAGAATTTTTTATGTAGGCAGTGGTTGGGAAAGTGGGAACTTACTCCAGCAACAACTGGCTGAATGGAAGGTTGAGGGAAGGAGTGCAGGAATTGGGGATCGAGGTTTGCATAAGGATCTCCTTAACTCAACATTTATCATTCCTGCTCAACCTCAGACCCCGTGTCAGGAACATACGTCATGGTCTATTCATTTTCATAGATGCTGCCTGACCTGTTGAGATCCTACAACATCTTGTGTGTGTTGCTCTTGGTTCTGATAATTATCGGGACCTTTGATCTGCTCCATGACATTGGGGATCCCACCAGCGGTGGTGAAGGAAGGAGAAGCTGTGAGAGACACCAGCATACATCACCTCTGGAATCATGGAGAGATGGTAGAGTTTAACCTGTACATGGGCAGTGTCATGGGGCAGTGCAGATGGAGCTTCGCTTTATGTCAAACATGTGCACATTTATTTATTTTACACTGCTCACAATTCAATCTTTACAAATATTCATGCAATTAGAACATCAAATTAAATCATGATTATACTCCAGGATGCAACCTGCAGTTGGTGTTTCGAAGACCAGAGGGGACAGTCTCAAAGTAGATTGGCATCCTCTTCAAATGGAGTTGAGGAGGAATTTGTTTAGCTAGAGAATGGTGAATCAGTGGTATTTCTGGTTAAGGCAGTTGTGGATCCCAATTCTTTATGTGTATTTAAGGCAGAAGTTGATAGATTTTTGATTGATGAAAACATGAAGTGTTACGGGGGAAGGCAAGTAATTGAGGCTGAGAGGATAAATGGATCAGCCATGATGAAATGGTGGAGCAGTCTTGTTGGGCCAAATGGCCTAATTCTGCTCCAATATCTTATGGTCATGTGGAAATCCAGCAGCACACCTTGTTCATGCAACAACTAAGGCAATGCAACTCCCCCATTACTGGTCTTTCCAAACAACGAATAAACTTCGTGCTGTGGACCTTCCCTCCTCTGTGCTCCCTCAAGTCCTCTTGGTGGGGAAGACCAGTTGTAATGGGGGATGAGGGATGACCTAACTGTTCCAGAAGCAGATGTAGAATCTCTATATGGAGAGGCCCCTCCCTCCTCTGAGCTCTCTCATGTCTGCTTGGTGGGCAAGACCAGTTGTAATGGGGAACTCTGAGTAGAGAGCAGTAACAAACGTTTGAGACTTGTTGAGTGGACGTGCAGACCCCTCATCATTATAGACACTCCCGGGTTCTGTGCTCGTCCACATCCTGAATCAGAAAGCATTGACAACTCCATCCCTCATGCTGTTTCTTTCTTCTCCACAGACATTCTCGAGCTCTCTCACTGGGAATTCCCATCTACGAAGTCCTTTGTCTCCTTTAGCATCTTTGTCTGCTGCTCTCTCGGCTGCCCTGTTCATTCTCTGACTTCCTCTGCTGTCCATTGGGTCAAACAGCACAGAGATCATCCCTTTGATCCACTGAGGGAACTCCAACCATCAAACACCACTTTACACCAATACCATTTCATTAATCCCATCACCTCCCCCAGGTTCTACCCCTCACCCTCTCAGTGGGGGCAATTTATAGTGGTTAGTTATCCTACCACCCTTGAATCTTTGGAATCTGTGAGGAAATAGGAGCACCCAGGGTAACCCATACCTTCACTGGGAGAACATGCAAATTCCACTCAGATGGAATCTAAAACCAGGATTAAACTGAGTTTGCTGTAGTTGTGAGAAGCAGAACTTCCTGCTGCCCATCTGTGTGTGTTTTCTCTCTCACTCCAGAGACAACTGCACTCCAGCACCATTTTCAGTTTCACAACCTCAACCACTTCCTGCCACCATGTTACAACTTTGCAAGTCTTTCATCAAGATCCCACACACCTCAAGCTGCTGAAACCCTTCATTCGTATTCTCTACCTTGTTGATCAATCTGTTGTGTTTTGATGTCACTGGCTCTGTTTCACCAGACTGACCTGTGCCAGCCTCTCACTGGATCTGGCACAAGGCCACAAACAGTATTAATTTATTGCTCTTGCCCCATGTCACTTCCTTTGTTCAACACTGTTCATCCAAACATGCAGCTCAGTCTGCGTCAGGTCACACAGGCTGTTTGTTTGATAAGCCTGTCAGTCTGACAACATCAAAAACAGCTTTTTATTTGGAACTGGTCTCTTATTTATCAGATTGTCGATCCCACTGCATATACTTTGACTCATTTTTCTAAATTTCAGTGAGTACAGGCCCCGAGTGGTTCCTGAACCTGGTGGTGTGGAACCTGAGGTCCATACCTCCGTTCCAACAGCAGCAATGAAAGGAGATAACGGACTGGATGGTAGGGGTCCCTGATGATGCATGTTGCTTTCTTGTAGCAGTGCTCCTTGTAGATCTGCTCAGTGGTAGGGAGGGGTTTTCTTGTGATGGACTGGACCGTATCCACCACTTCATTTCAGCTTTTCTCTTCCTTTGATCAGGACTGTGGTGATGAGATTAAAGATTAGTCATAGTCTCATTGAAGGGGGAGCAGGGACAAGGGGACAAAAATCCTTTTGTTTTTATTGTTCTTACTTGGTGTGAGGTGACATTCTGACATCAGTCAGTCCTCTCTTGACGTCGAGCGCTGTGGCTTTCTGCCTGTGATCACACCTCTGTATTTCAGCTTTTGCACAACATGTACTTTCTTGTCAACTGCTCCTCACAACGTACTGACTAGGAGGGGAAGCTTTGTGCAACGCATCAGCGTCTATACTGTTCCGTGAGAACAATGAACACCAGGCATCTGCTAATCTCCTGCTGGCTAACTCTCTGCACCTCACTCCGTAAGTTTGATTCAGAGCAAGTCTTTGTCTTTAAAATCCTTCTCTCCAGGTTCTCTGTTACTTTCTGGACTGGGGCATTTCTTGGTCCCACAGTACTACAGCAAGGAGAGTGTAGGTTGGGCACAGTGAAGCACAAGTTTGACATAGAGAGCAGGAAAAGCTTGGTTACTTGTGGGTATTAGGACAGAGGATTGGCTCATACTGTAGCCATAGAACCATCCTGCGGCTAATTCTGGAAACGGAGCTTGAAAAACAGGTATCAGTTTTCATATCCATGAATAAATCATGAAAACATTTTATTCCCTTTGTTTTCCATAAAAGCTTGATCAATTCTTGATGGTTGAAAGAAAAAAAATAGATATAATAGAACTTGACAGGATAAATTTATTCAAACCAAAAAATTTACAAAATTGAAACCATACTCATATTGTATGTTAAATTATTGGATATATCAGTTGTTTATTCAATTTAGTAAGTGCAAAGGGAAATGGAGCCCCTAAAATAGAAGCCAGTGAAAACCCCTGTTCAGACTCCTACTTGAGTTTCATCCATTGTGGACATCGGGCTTCACCCAGCTCTTGTGTCCAAAACATCAATATAGAATCTTAATTGCCCAATAATAAAATATAAGATTCAGCAAAGCCAAACCACCTACCTGTTTTGATTTCTGTAAATATTTCTTACTTAATCTGGGATTTCCATTCTGCCATATATATGAAGACATTTTAGAATCAATGATATCATAAAAAAGATTTAGGAATGAAAATTGATACCACCTGAAATAGATATAGAAATTTAGGTAAAATAATAATCTTAATAGCATTAATTCGACCAATCAAAGATAAGGATAATGGGGACCATATAGTAAACAGTTGTTTAACATGATCAATTAAGGGTAAAAATTGATTTTAAATAGATCCTTATGCTTCCTAGTAATTTTAACACCCAAATAAATAAAATAATCAGTAATCAATCTAAATGGTGATTGTCTATAAATTGGAACTTGTATATTTAATGGCAAAAGCACACTCTTATTAAGATTCAATTTATAACCAGAAAAATTACTAAATTGAGCAAGTAGTGTTATTTCTGCAGGAATGGATTTCTCTGGGTTCGAGATATGTAGTAACAGGTCATCTGCATATAGTGGTACTTTATGTGTCCCATTCCTACAAATAATGACAAATATATTCAGTGAATCACGAAGAACAATATCAAATATTGTTCCAGGGCAATATCAAATAGTAAAGGGTTTAAAGGACAACCCTGTCTAGTACCTCGAAAAGCATAAAAAAAGCTGATCTCTGATTATTGGTAAATACAGCAGCCAAGGGTGTGTTATTATATCAATTGATTCCAAGATATAAATTTTGGGTTAAATTAAATTTCTCAAGTATATTAAATAAATTTTCCCATTCAAGTCTGTCAAACACCTTCTTGGTGTCAAGCGAAATGACACATTCTGGAGCATTAGATGAAGTGGTGTTTACAATGTTCATTAACCTCCTAACATTAAAATTGAGTAACAATTTTTAATAAATCCTGTCTGGAACTCAGAGACAATTTGTGGCATTACCTTCTCTAATCTAATTGCTAATATTTTGGAAAAGATTTTAGAATCCATATTCAACAAAGTTATAGGTCTGTATGATGCACATTCAGTGGGATCTTTGTCTTATTTAGGAATTAAAGAAAGAGATGCTTCATAAAAGAATTCTGGTAATTTACCTACAAATAAAACATCTTTAAAAATTCTACATAACCAGGGAGAAAGTAAATCGGAAAAAGACTTAAAAATTCAGCTGTATACCTATCCGGGCCAAGTGCTTTACCAGAGTTCATCAAAAAATTGCTTTCTTTATTTCCTCTTTAGTAATGGGCGCATCTAATGCTAAATGTTCATCAGCTGGTAATTTTGGAATATTCAGTTTCCTTAACAATTCATGCATTATGGTAGGATCATCAGGAAATTCTGATTGAAATAAATTGGTGTAAAATTCTTGAAAAAATTATTAATTTCATCATGGTCAGTGGTCAAAATACCATCCCATCTATAAACTTTATTAATCTGATGTTTCGCTAAAGCAGCTTTCAATTGGTTAGCCAATAATTGACCTGATTTATCATCATGTATATAAAATAACACTTGGTTTTAAGTAATTGATTTTCAAATCGGGGATGTTAATAACAAACTATGTTGCATCTGAAGTTCAACTCTCTCTTTATAAAGCTCTAGGTTGGGAGCAATAGAATTTTTTTAATGAATTTCTTTAATCTTATCAACCAATGTGCGTATTTCACTATTAATCTGGTTTTTCAGTTCTTCAAAGTTTGAAATAATTTGCCCACAGATAAATTTCTTTAAAGGTACCCCATAATATCCCACTGGAAATTTCTTCCATTGAGTGAGTTGTAAAGAAAAATGCAATCTGTTCTTTATAATAAGATTAACAAAATTTAAATCATGAAGCAAAATAGTGTTGAACCATCATTGTCTAGTACTAAAAGTTACATCAATTAATTTAATTGATAATTTCAAAGGCGCATCATCAGAAATGGAGATTGCATCATAATTACAGGCAGTGATAGATGAAAATAATAGAGAATCAATAATTAAGTAATCGATTCTAGAGTAATTATGAGATACATGAGAAAAGAAAGATAACTCTTTATCATTAGGATCTAAAAACCTCCAAATTAAAATTCTCAAGTCAACTCAAAAGGAATTAACAAAAGTAGCAGATTTGTTTGGAAGTACCTGATTGGGCACAGAGCTATCCATCATAGGATTCAGATAACACTTAAAATATCCACCCATTTTTCACATATATTCATTTAAATTGGGAAGAGATACAAATATATGCTTGAAGAATTCAGGACAGTCAGTTTTTGGTGCATAAATATTAACCAAAATTACTTTTTGGTTATAAAGTAAATATGGGTCTGAGATTGTCTCATAATGAACAAATGAGATCGAGGTGTCTATATAAAAATGGATATGCCTTTTGCTTTGGTTGAAGAGTTAGAATGAAACTGTGCACTTTCCAAAACCTAAAAAACTGCTGATTATCATCCTTCCTCACATGAGACTCCTGCGCAAAAAATAATCTGAGCATTTGATGTAAGAAAAACATTTTAAAATCTTCCATTGTTTAATTGGGTGATTCAAGCCATTCGTGTTCCATGAAACAAAATTAATAATAAACCATATAATATGTAAAGGGGTAACCATATTGGATTGGAAACTCATGAATCAGGAAGAGGGAAATATTTAAAGTTTAAAAGTTTAAAGAGGAAAGAGAAGTTACGACAATACAGACTTTTCTGTAGTTTCAGATCAGCCCAAATGAAAAATACTGAACTAAAAACCGTTCCCCCCTACTCCCACAAAGACCAGAAACCTGCCAATAGAAAGCCAGGGAACTATCTAAGAAACTCCCTATCCCCAGCGCTCTTGACAGCAAGTCTCCAAATTTTTAAAAAAATAAAATAACCACCCCTAGTCAAAACATTGCGAAAGGAATGCCAAAGAGAAGTTAAGAAGAAAACAACCATTTGAAGACCATTTTAAAAGAGGTCTTAAAAAATGAAGCAGAATACAATCTTAATAATATTTCAAGAAAAAAACAAATAATCACCAAGCCAGAGTCTTAATAACTTTCTAAAATGAACAATTAAAAATAAACTAAAATAATAAAAGAAAGGAACTTTAACATAGAAACATAATAAACCTCCGCACGCCAAAGCGAAGTACCAGAGGAATCGGCCCAAGGACAAAGTTCTACGAACTTAAAATGTCCAAATCTATAGACTAGTTATTAACTAATAAACCAGAAGTATACAAACATAAAGGAACGGTAAATTTATTAAACATCCGAGCTCAAACAATGCTCCTCGAGAAATTGTTGTGTGTCATCTACGGATTTAAACCACTTAAACAGTTTATCAGGCAGAAAAAACCTTAAACGAGTGGGGTATAGCACAGCCAGTCAGAATTTCCTTTGATATAATCCTGACATCACCAATTTAAATCTCAATCTTTCTTGCATTACCTCAGGACAATAATCTTTAACCAGACGAAACTTAAAATTTTGATGTTCAGTAATTCCTTTCTGACGAGCAATTTGAAGTAAGTGCTGTTTAGTACTCATATAGTGGAATCAAAGAATCACAGGGCATGGTTTTAACTCTTTCAATGGTTTTGGTCTTAACCCCGATGCATATGGTCGAGTACCGCAGAAGAAGACAAGACCTCCGAGCCAAAGGCCTCCATTATGAATTGAGATAAAGATTTAGTAAGATCCCTGCTCTCAACGTCTTCACTGAGTCCTATTATTCACAAATTCTGTCTGTGACTACGACTCTCCAAATCAATAATCTTGACTTTATACTGCTCCAATGTATGACTGACAGATTATTGATCCCGTGGGAAATTGGGTTTTGTTACTGTTGCACCAACCAAGAATAGTGTATAAATATAGCAATATAAAACCTTAAATATTTAAATAATAATAAGTTAATCATGCCAAGTGGAAAGAAGTCCAGGACCAGCCTATTGGCTCAGGGTGTCTGACACTCCGAGGGAGGAGTTGTAAAGTTTGATGGCCACAGGTAGGAATGACTTCCTATGACACTCAGTGTTACATCTCGGTGGAATGAGTCTCTGGCTGAATGTACTCCTATGCCTAACCAGTACATTATGGGGTGGATAGCAGACATTGTCCAAGATGGCATGCAACTTGGACAGCATCCTCTTTTCAGACACCACCGTCAGAGAGTCCAGTTCCACACCCACAACATCACTGGCCTTACGAATGAGTTTGTTGATTCTGTTGGTGTCTGCTACCCTCAGCTTGCTGCCCCAGCATACAACAGCAAACATGATAGCATTGGCAACCACAGCCTTGTAGAACATCCTCAGCATTGTCCTGCAGATGTTAAAGGACCTCAGTCTCTTTAGGAAATAGAGACAGCTCTGACCCTTCTTGTAGACAGCCTCAGTGTTCTTTAACCAGTCCAGTTTATTGTCAGTTCGTATCCCCAGGTATTTGTAATCCTCCAGCATGTCCACAGTGACCCCTTGGATGGAAACAGGGGTCACTGGTGCCTTAGCCCTCCTCAGGTCCACCACCAGCTCCTTAGTCTTTTTCACATTAAGCTGCAGATGATTCTGCTCACACCATGTGACAAAGTTTCCCACCGTAGCCCTGTACTCCACCTCATCTCCCTTGCTGATGCATCGAACTATGGCAGAGTCATCAGAAAACTTCTGAAGATGGCAAGACTCTGTGTTGTAGTTGAAGTCTGAGGTGTAGATGGTGAAGAGAAAGGGAGACAGTCCCCTGTGGAGCCCCAGTGCTGCTGACCACTGTGTTTGACATGCAGTGTTGCAAGTGCACGTACTGTGGTCTGCCAGTCAGGTAATCAATAATCCATGACACCAGGGAAGCATCCACCTGCATCACTGTCAGCTTCTCCCCCAGCAGAGCAGGGCAGATGGTGTTGAACGCTCTGGAGAAGTCAAAAAGCATGACCCTCACAGTGCTCGCCAGCTTGTCCAGGTGGGTGTAGACACATTTCAGCAGGTAGAGTAGCCAAGGTTAGGTTCTTTTCCAAAGAAGTCAATCTAGAATCTCTCTGTTTCCCAGCTTCACTAAGCTCTGAAATTTGCTGTTGCTGTTTTACATTCTCCTTTTTGAGTGCTGCCAGTTTACCTCCATTCTCCTTTTAACAATAGCAGCGAAGCTCTTATCGAATTTTTCATCCAAAAGATTCGAGACAGTCTGCAAAGTGAGTTGAGGCTGTTGAGGTTGTTTGAAGACACCTTTCTTCTCATTTCCATTACCGGTTTCCTTGCTTTCGGCTAATGCCTTTCTTCCTTAGTAGTCATTTTCATTAATTAAAATTCAGAATTCAAACATATAAAGTTGTTAAAAACACTCTGATATAGATAATGAAAGGGAGGTAAGGAAATTGAAAAATGATGGGAGCAGAGCCAAAATTTGACCTACTCCATCCAGCACCTCCAATAGAATCCAGAATGAGTCAAATGCCCGCTTCGGTGCCGCTGCTACTGTGCGGTCCGGAATCTCTGGAGGAGAAGGCCTCCGAGACCTCGGCTTTCCTTGTTTCGGTGGCTGGGACGAGGTCAAAGGTGCTCGGCAGAGGAGGGCGCTCGGGAGGCTGTATCGGAGGGGCTGGTGGAGGCTCGAAGTTTTCAGACGGACTCAGAGTCTGCTGTGGTCGGTACTTCCAAGGCATTAGTTGTCAGTGCCTGGAAGTTTATGGCAGGGAGAGCTTCTCCCTTTTGCTGCCTGATATCAGGACTATTGGAGTCGATAAGGACTTGTGACTTTTTTTAAAAACCGTGCCCATGGTCTGCTTTAATCAAATTACGGTATTGCTTTGCACTGCTGTAACTATATGCTATAATTATATGGTTTTGTCAGTGTGAGTCTTTGGTTTGTCCTTTTTTTGTTTTGTGATATCACTCTGGAGGAACATTGTATCATTTCTTAATGCATGCATGCATTTCTAAATCACAAGAAAAGAGGACTGAGTGTCCTCATAATCTAATCTAATAATCTAATAAATCTGAGGATTGAGATTGATTATGAACACAGCAAAGGGTAACAGAAATATTGTTGAAGAAAAGGAAAATGGACAATTGAAGGATATTAAGAACAGTCTGTGAGAGCCAGAATCAGGAAAAGAAACAAATATAGCAGCAGGTACAACTGTGGTTCCCTTACAGACAGAGGTGGGTCTTTGCAGTTGGGAATGAAGGAACAGTGGAGGAAATAAACCATAGCTTCTTGTGTGCCTTTGTGGAAGACACAAAAACCTGCCAGAAATACAGAATAGACAAGTGTTGAATGCAAGGGTAGAAATAAAATCAGTCAGCATCAATGATGAAATACCATCATGAAAATTGATAACTGACACAGGCCTGATGAACTCCATCCCGGAGTTTGTGACAAGATGTCAGTAGTGTTACTCAACTTTCTGGTTATCATCTGCCAAACTCTACAGTTTCAGGAATGGTTCCTTCAGACTGTTTCAAAAAGGAGGGAGAGAGAGAAAACTGGGAACCACTCACCTGCCCAACTGACACTGGGAACAGGGACAATGTTGGAATCTGTAATAATGGGTGTGAAATGCAAGCTGAAGAGGAATTATCACAAAGATTGATCAGACTGGTTTCTGATGTGGTGGATCTGACTTGTCACTAGCGTGGGAAATAGACTACACCTGTATTGAATAAACAACAATTAAGTAACAATAAACAACCTGTTCTTGGATGTGGTGGTGCAAATCCTGAGGCACTTGTACCTTTTGCTTGATGAGAGCAGTGAGAAAAGTGCATGGCCTGGGTGGTGAGGATCTTTGCTTATGGCAATGATTCATGTAGGCGCTTCCAGTGGCTGGAAGGGTTATATCCGTGATGTACTGGATTGAATTTGCCTATTTTGTAGGATTTTCACTTAAATACATGGTGTTCCCATACCAGGCCATAATGAAGCCAGCCAGCACACTGTGGTAAATCATTGGGATTCTCTGGTGAGGAATTCTTCTTTCATTGATTGTTTTCTAGATATTAAAGAGATCAAGAGATTAAAGAGTTTTAGCCAGGATCAGTTGAATACGTTGTGTGGTTCAATGGTAGCACGTCCGCTTCCTGCTCCTGCTCATCATGTTGACACGAGCTCGGCAAAATGTTTGTGAACCCCGATCACACAATGGAACATCAGAGCGGGGAGTGTGAGTGTTTGCATGTGAGTGTGTGATTGAGGGAGAGAGAGAACAATGGTGCGTGTCTGCGTGTGAGTCTGTGTGTGTGTTTGTCTGAGAATTGGGATCACACATGGAACAACAGAGCATACAGTGTCAGTGTTTGCATGTGTGTGTGAGTGTGTGTGAGTGCATGTATGTGTGTAAGCATGAGCAATGTTCTCTGTGTGTGTGAGTGTGTGCGTGTTTCTCTGTGTGAGTGTGTGCGTTTCTGTGTGTGTGTGTGTGTGTGTGTGTGTGTGTGTGTGTGTTAGGTAGCAAGAGATATGAACATAGATCACACAATGGGAAACTTGAGTAAGGCGTATGTGTCACAACTATGGGTTGTTTTTAAACAAGAAAGGGATTTTATCAATTTGTATGTGGATTGTATTTTCTCAGTGTCACCTCGTAGGCATGTAATGTTCATTTGTTTGTGAACTTTACATGTCTAATTGTTTGTCTTTGCACAAAGTGGGTTTTCACTTTGTGTTGCAAGTGTCTCATTTGAGATCACAAGGATTGTTAGGATCTCTTTATATTGATCACTTTTATTCAATTTGGTTTGACGTGCTTTCTTGATCACTGTGTAAGCTGGAAAGACCCAGATTCTATATTGTTGATAAGGATGCAAAGAACCAAAGAAAACCTACAGCACAATACAGGTCTTCAGCCCACATATCCCTACCTTAGAAGTCACTAGGCTTACCTATAGCCCTCTATTTTACTAAGCTCTATGTACCTAACTAAAAGCCTCTTAAAAGCCCCTATTGTATCTGCCTCCACCACTGCTGCTGGCAGCCCATTCCACGCACACACCACTTTTTGAGTAAAAACTTACCCCTGACATCTCTTCTGTACTTACTCCCCAGCACCTTAAACCTGTGTCCTCTTGTGGCAACCATTTCAGCCCTGGGAAAATGCATCTAACTATCCACATGAGCAATGCCTCTCATTGTCTTATACACCTCTATCAGGTCTCCTCTCATCCTCTGTCACTCCAAGGAGGAGGCCAAGTTCACTCAACCTGTTTTCATAAGGCATGCTACCTAATCCAGGCAACATCCTTGTAAATCTCCTCTGCACCCTTTCTATGGCTTCCACATCCTTCCTGTAGTGAGGCGATCAGAACTGAGCACAGTACTCCAAGTGGGGTCTGACCAGGGTCCTATACAGCTGCAACGTTTCCTCTCGACTCCTAAATTTAGTTCCACAATTGATGAAGGCCAATACACCATATGTCTTCTTAATCACAGAGTCAACCTGCACAGATGCTTTGAGCATCCTTTGTACTCAGACCCCAAGATCCCTCTGATCCTCCACACTGCCAAGAGTCTTACCTTTAATACTATATTCTGCCATCATATTTGACCTACCAAAATGAACCACTTCACACTTATCTGGGTTGAACTCCACCTGTTACTTCTCAGCTCAGATTTACATCCTATCGATGTCCCGCTGTAACCTCTGACAGCCCTCCACACTATCCACAACACCTCCAACCTTAGTGTCATCAGCAAACTTACTAACCAATCCCTCCACTTCCTCATCCAGGTCACTTATAAAAATCACGAAGAGTAAGGGTCCCAGAAGTGCTCTCTGTGGCACTCCACTAGTGACTGACCTCCATGCAGAATATGACCCGTTTACAACCACTCTTTGCTTTCTGTGGGCAAGCCAGTTCTGGATCCACAAAGCAATGTCCCCTTGGATCCCATGCCTCTTTACTTTCTCAATAAGCCTTGCATAGGGTACCTTATCAAATGTCTTACTGAAATCCATATGTACTACATCAACTGCTCTTCCTTCATCAATGTGTTTAGTAACATCTTCAAAAAATGCAATTAGGCCCGTAAGGCATGTCCTGCCCTTGACAAAGCCATGCTGACTACTCCTAAGCATATTATACATCTCCAAATGTTCATAAATCCTGCCTCTTAGGATCTTCTCCATCAACTTACCAATCACTTAGGTAAGACACTGGACTATAATTTTCTGGGCTATCTCTACTCCATTTCTCGAATAAATGAACAGCATCCTCAACCCTCCAAACTTCTCCCATCCCCATTGATGATGCAAAGATCATTGCCAGAGGCTCAGCAATCTCCTCTCTTGCCTTCCACAGCAGCCTGGGGTACATCTCATCCAGTCCCAGCGATTTATCCAACTTGATGCTTTCCAAAAGCCTCAGCACATCCTCTTTCTTATTATCTACATGGTCAAGCTTTTCAGTCTGCTGCAATCATCACTACAATCACCAAGATCCTTTTCCATAGTGAATACTGAAGTGAAGTATTCATTAAATACCTCTGCTATTTTCTCTGGTTCCATACACACTTTCCCACTGTCACACTTGATAGGTTCTATTCTTTCATGACTTATCCTCTTGCTCTTCTCATTCTCATAGAATGTCTTGGGCTTTTTCTTAATGCAGCCCGCCAAGGACTTCTCATGGCCCCTTCTGGCTCTCCTAATTTCCTTCTTAAGCTCCTACCTAGTAGCCTTATAATCTTCTAGATCTCTAAAATTACCTAGCTCTCTGAATCTTTTGTAAGCTTTTCTTTTCTTCTTGACTAGATTTATTACAGCTTTTGTACACCATGATTCCTGTACCCTACCATAGCTTCCCTCTCTCATTGGAATGTACCTATACAGAACTCCACACAAATATCCCCTGTATATTTGCCACATTTCCTCCGTACTTTACCCGGAGAACATCTTTTTTTTTCAATTTAAACCTCCAGTTTCCTGCATGATAGTCCCATAATTCCCCTTATTCCAATTAAACTCTTTTCTAACTTGTCTGTTCCTATCTCTCTCCAATGCTATTGTAAAGGAGACAGAATTATGATCACTATCTCCAAAATGCTCTCCCACTGAGAGATCTGACACTGGACCAGGTTATTTCCCAATACCAAATCAAGTACCACCTCTCCTCTTGTAGGCTTATCTACATACTGTGTCAAGAAACCTTCCTGAACACACCTAACAAACTCCACCCCATCTAAACCCCTTGATCTAGGGAGATGCCAATCGATATTTGGGAAATTAAAATCTCCCATCACGACAACTCTGTTATTATTACACCTTTCCAGGATCTCTTTCCCTATCTGCTCCTCGATATCCCTGTTACTATTGGGCAGCCTATTAAAATAAAAACCAGTAACATTATTGACCCCATCTTGTTCCTAAACTGTACCCACAGAGATTTCATAAACAATCCCTCCATGGCGTCCATCTTTTCTGCAGCTGTGACACTATCTCTGATCAGCAGTTCCATGCCCCCACCTCTTTTGCCTCTCTCCCTCTCCTTTCTGAAACATCCAAAACCCGGCACTTGAAGTAACCATTCCTATCCCGGAGTCATCCAAGTCTCTGTAATGGCCACCACATCATGTCTCCAGATACTGATCCACGCTCTAAGCTCATCGGCTTTGTTCACAACAGTCCTTGCGTTAAAATAGACACATCTCAAACCTTCAGTCTGAACGTGTCCCTTCTCTAACACCTGCCTACTCTCCCTCTTGCACTGTCTACAAGCTGTCTCTATTTGTGAGTCAATCTCCTCTTCCCCAGTCTCTTCTGTTTGGTTTCCACCCCGCAACAATTCTAGTTCAAACTCTCCCCAGTATCCTTAGCAAAACTCCCCTCAAGGATATTAGTCTCCCTGGGATTCAAATGCAACCCATCCTTTTTATACAGGTCACACCTGCCCCAAAAGAGGTCCCAATGATCCAGAAATCTAAATCCCTGCCCCCTGCACCAATCCCTCAGCCACGCATTTATCCTCCACCTCATTCTATTCCTATTCTCACTGTCGCGTGGCACAGGCAGTAATCCCCAGATTACTACCTTTGCAGTCCTGCTTCTCAACCTCTTTTGTAACAACCTGTAGTCTCTTTTCAGGACCTCTTAACTTTTCCTACCTACGTCATTGTGTATGTCAATGTGTACCATGACCTCTGACTGTTCTCCCTCCCACTACAGGATATCTTGGATGTGATCAGAGCCATCCCGGACCCTGGCACCAGGGAGACAAACTACCATCCAAGTTTCTTTCCTGCATCCACAAAGTCGCCTGTCTGACCCACTAACTATAGAGTCCCCTATCACTCCTGCCTTCCTCATCCTTTCCCTACCCTTCTGAGCCACAGGGCCAAACTGTGCCAGAGGCACAGCCACTGCCATTTCCCCCAGGTAGGTTGTCCCCCCCCCCAACAGTACTCAAACAGGAGTACTTATTGTCAAGGGGTACAGCCACAGGGGTACTCTCTAGTACCTGACTCTTTCCCTTCCCCTTCCTGACTGTGACCCACTTGTCTGCGTCCCGTGGCCCTGGTGTGACCAGCTGCCTTTAATTCCTCTCTATCAGCTCCTCGCCCTCCTTGACTAGGCGAGGGTCATCGAGCTGCTTCTCCAGTTCCCTAACTCAGTCCCTCAGGAGCTGCAGCTCAACACATCTGGTGTGAATATGGCCGTCCAGGAAGCTGGGAGACTCCAGGACCCCCCACATCTGACACCAAGCACCGAAAACTGGGCTCACACACATACTACCTCCTTCCAGCAGTTATCACAGTTAAACCTACTCCGCCTCGACCTGTTACTGCCTAAGCCCATCGAGCTAAAGCCCTAGCACTCTGCTGCCTCTCACTCCGCTGCCCGCTGGATATGGCTGCCTTCTTTTTAAACCTTTCACACTCTACTCATTGAGGTCTTGTGCCTGCGCAGTCTCGCCTCTCTTTTAACCCGAGTAGTAAAAAACTCCCTTCGTTCCAAAAATTCAGCCGTTCACTCACAGCCATCTTGCTCCGAATCAAGAAGGCCTGCTTCAAATCTGTCAACAATCTCTACAGTAGCTGTTTCAATCAAGACAGGGTTGTGTACACATTCTGTCTTGATTATGTTGAGGTCTGTGTTGTTCTGACACCATGACAAAAGCATCATGATCACTTTCCTGCAGAGTGAACTCACACATATGACCTTCAGTAGTTTGTTTAGATTTAGTCAAGTTCAGTTTGTACTCCTCCTGCTTATTGACACCCCTCTCTGCTTCCTTGTTGCACCTCTTCAGCCTTCCAGATTTCCCGGCATTGGGGTCCTCCTCCCAACCCAGTTTTATCAAATTTGAAGCTCAGTCTACCTCCCTTGTGATTAGATTCAGTCTGATCACAGTCTGTCCTAGTAGAACTGTACTCACCTTCTCCAGTACTAATGCCAATCCCACAGGGACTAAAAGCCATAGCAGGGTCTGAGTAACTCCTCCCCGATCCCATTAACTCTGTCATGATGTGCTTGTGGGTTGGGCAATAATGCAAAGATTGAGACGTTTGTGGTCATGTTTGTGAATGTAACCCCGGTTGCTCAGTGTCTGGGGAGATTTGACACTCTGCGGCCATTTTGTTGATAACATCCTGTAACTAATAAATTGGCCACTAAGGGTGTGTTCGTGGTCTTCTGCTGCTGTTGCCCATCCACTTCAAGGTTCAAGGTGTTCTCAGAGATGATAAACTGGATGAGCTTAGAGCATGGATTGGGACAATTTGTTTTATGGGAAGGATGTAATACAGAAATGGAGGTTATTTAAAGGTGAATTTTTAAGGATATATAATCTTTATGTTCCTGTTACGTTGAAAGGAAAGGTTAAAAGTTTCAGAGAGCCATGGTTTTCAAGGGATATTGGAAATTTGGTTAGAAAAAAGAGAGAGATCTACAATAAAGATAGGCAGCATGGAGTAAATGAGGTGCTTGAGGAATATAAAGAATGGAAAAGGAATCTTAAGAAAGAAATTAGAAAAGCTAAAAGAAGGTATGAGGATGCTTTGGCAAGTAAGGTGAAAATAAATCCAAAGGGTTCCTACAGTTATATTAATAGCAAAAGAATAGTGAGAGATAAAATTGGTCCATTAGAGAATCAGAGTGGACGGCTATGTGCGGAGCCAAAAGAGATGGGGAAGTTTTTGAACAATTTCTTTTCTTTGGAATTCACTAAGTAGAAGAATATTGAATTGTGTAAGCTAAGGGAAACAAGTAGGGCAGTTATGGAAACTATGATGATTCAAGAAGAGGAAGTACTGGTGCTTTTAAAGAATATGAAAGTGGGTACGTCTCCAGGTCCTGATAGGATATTCCACAGCACCTTGAGGGAAGTTAATGTAGAAATAGCAGGGGCTCTGACAGAAATATTTCAAATTTCATTAGAAATGGGGATGGTGCCAGAGGATTGGCACATTGTTCATGTGGTTCCATTGTTTAAAAAGGGTTCTAAGAGTAAACCTAGCAAGTAAGTTTTACATCAGTGGTGGGTAAATTAATGGAAATTATTCTTAGAGATGGTATATATAATTATCTGGATAGACAGGGTCTGATTAGAAACAGTCAACATGGATTTGTATGTGGAATGTCATGTTTGACAAATCTTATTGAATTTTTTGAAGAGGTTGCAAGGAAAGTTGACGAGGGTAAAGCAGTGGATGTTGTCTATATGGACTTCAGTAAGGCATTTGACAAGGTTCCGCACAGAAGGTTAGTTAGGAAAGTTCAATCGTTAGGTATTAATATTGAAGTAGTGGAATGGATTCAACAGTGGCTAGATGGGAGATGCCAGAGAGTAGTGGTGGATAACTATTTGTCAGGTTGGAGGCCAGTGACTAGTGGTGTGCCTCCGGGATCTGTATTGGTCCAATGTTGTTTGTCATATACATTAATGATCTGGATGATGGCGTGGTAAATTAGATTAGTAAATATGCAAATGATACTAAGATAGGTGGCATTGTGGATAATGAAGTAGGTTTTCAAAGCTTGCAGAGAGATTTAGGCCAGTTAGAAGAGTGGGCTGAACGATGGCAGATGGAATTTAATGCTGATAAGTGTGAGGTGCTTCATTTTGGTAGGACTAATCAAAATAGGACATACATGGAAAATGGTAAGCCTTTGAGGAATGCAGTAGAACAGTGTGATCTAGGAATAATGGTGCATAGTTCCCTGAAGGTGGAATCTCATGTGGATAGGGTGGTGAAGACAGCTTTTGGTATGCTGGCCTTTACAAACCAGAGCACTGAGTATAGGAGTTGGGATGTAATGTTAAAATTGTACAAGGCATTGATGAGGCCACATTTGGAGTATTGTGTACAGTTCTGGTCGCTGAATTATAAGAAAGATGTCAACAAAATAGAGAGAGTACAGAGGAGATTTACTAGGATGTTACCTGGGTTTCAGCACCTAAGTTACAGAGAAAGGTTGAGCAAGTTAGGTCTTTATTTTTTGGAGTGTAGAAGGTTGGGGGGGGGGGGAGTTGATAGAGGTATTTAAAATTATGAGGGGGATAGATCAAGTTGATGTAGATATGTTTTTTCCATTGAGAGTAGAGGAGATTCAAACAAAAGGACATGAGTTGAGAGTTAGGGAGCAAAATTTTAGGTGCAACACAAGGGGGAATTTCTTTACTCAGAGAGTGGTTGCTGTGTGGAATGAGCTCCATTAGAAGTGGTAGAGGCAGGTTCGATATTGACAGTTGAAGTAAAATTGGATAAGTATATGGAGTGGAAAGGCATTGATGAGGCCACATTTGGAGTATTGTGTACAGTTCTGGTCGCTGAATTATAAGAAAGATGTCAACAAAATAGAGAGAGTACTGAGGAGATTTACTACAATGTTACCTGGGTTTCAGCACCTAAGTTACAGAGAAAGGTTGGACAAATTAGGACTTTATTCTTTGGAGCGTAGAAGGTTGAGGGGGGACTTGATAGAGGTATTTAAAATTATGAGGGGGATATATTGAGTTGACGTGGATTTTTCCATTGAGAGTAGGGGAGATTCAAACATGAGGACATGAGTTGAGAGTTAAGGGGCAAAAGTTTAGGTGTAACACAAGGGGGAACTTCTTTACTCAGAGAGTGGTAGCTGTGTGGAACGAGCTTCCAGTAGAAGTGGTACAGGCAGGTTTGATATTGTCATTTAAAAAACAATTGGATAGGTATATGGACTGGAGCAGAATTGAGGGTTATGGGCTGAGTGCAGGTCAGTGGGACTAGGTGATAGTAAGCGTTCGGAACGGGCTAGAAGTGCCGAGATGGCCTGTGTAATTTCTATGTGTAATTGTTATATGGTTATATGGTTATGTGCTCTTCTCCACAGCAATGTTGTAACGTGTGGTTATTTGAGGTACTGTCACTTTCCTGTCATCTTGAACCAGTCTGGCTATTTGCTGCTAGCCTCTCTTATAAACAAGGCACTTTTGCCCAAGGAAATGCAGCTCAATGTTGTTTTTTAGTTTTAATCACCTCCATCTGTAATATGTAGAGATCGATGTGGTGAAAATTCCAGATCAGCATTGAATTGTTTCCACCCGATGACTGATTTGATATTTGCATTAACAAGCAGATGTCCGGTTGTATCCAATAAAGTGAACATTGAGTGTGCTCCAGGCACAGCCCTGCAGTGGATTCAGTGACCAGCATCTCAGTGTGGAGAAGCCATCCAAAGTGAGACAGAGAGAGATACTGTAGGGAAACTGTACCTTCAAACCACTGAGTCTACACTAACCATCAAACACCTGTTTACACTCATCCTACATTACCGGTGTCTGGTCCAGATGGCATTCCTGGCCAAGTACTAAAGATCTGTGTGGTCCAACTAGCAGGAGTATTTAGCACTTTCTTCACTGTACAGCTGCACATGGCTGGAAATGTGGTTAGAACCAGAGATGTTGCCCCAAAGACACTCTGATCCATTTTTAAAATCTCTCCGTCTCCATCATATGAGACTGGAGATAGAAGCACTCTGCAGTTCAGGACTCATTGTGGAATCAGAAAAGAGCCAACATTTCAGGTCAAAGACTCTTCATTAGGACGATGGAGAAGAAAAAACTAAAGGAAAAGTGGGTGTGGGGGTGTTGCTGATAGGGTGCCATGGGGATAAACTGGCTACAAGATTATCTGGTCAATGGCTGATTGGAATCAGTTGGAACTGGGAGAACATGGACAAAAGGATATTGATCAGAATGTATAGACATCAACTATTGAACAGGAAGCCTGCTCTGGAAGGCCATGCTCCACTGCCACGTCTAGCTAGATGCCCTGACACCCTTCTTAAGCCAATCACCCCTAGTGGGGCAAAGGCTGTTGACAGCAGCTCACTAGAGAACTCTATCCATCTAAACAGGGAATTCTGACTCTCCAGGACGACAGAAACCTGCCCAGAAACTGTAGCATTGGACTGAAAACACTCTTTGCTCCAATGTCTTATGAGGAGTGGCAGAGTTCTCAGAGACAGACTCAAACTGCGACTCCACACTCACCACCTCACACTGGAGATCCAGGCAACAGGTGAGGGTCGGACAGTGCAGTGTGTACAGGAGTAGCTGGTGCAAGGAACCCCTCTGGGGATGGGAGATGCTGCCTGTGGGACATTTCCCAGAGACGGAGCAATTTGTGCTGAGCTAGCTCTATAGGAGAGCTTGGGGACTCAGGTCCAGTGACAATTCAGTCTGAGTAGTTGTCACCTTGTGTCCGATCAGTCAACCTCCTGACCCCTGCGCACACACAGTGAGGGTATCCCAGTGTCAGACCCCAAACCTCCATGAATATGTCTGTGACCACACCCGACCACTGATATCTAGCTGTGGGCTGAAACGTCATTTCTCAGGGCTGGGTGCAGAGAGTTTTGAGCCCTGATGAAGGGTCTCAGCATGAAACAAAAGGAACTTTGTGTTGTCTGTCTCACAGGGCTGGGAGCAACATGATGGGCCGAATGTCTTTTTCCAGTGTCTTTGATTTTCCCAAGTGTGATTCCACTTCCAATCACTGACCTCACCTATGGACTGTCTTGTCTTGTCTCCTCAGCTGGGACTGCGGTTCCCCCCACCAATGTGACCGGAACTCAGGGACACTCGGTCTCCTTACATCCTGGGATCCCAGTCGGACCGGACATTCCTGAGGTTGAGTGGAGTCGGGTATGGCCCAGAAACAGGATTGTGAAGTACTCGAATGGAAACATTAACTATTATGGTAATGGGCTGTACAAGAACAGGATAACCTTTCATCCTGGGAACGTCAGTCTGGAAATCCGTGACCTACGGAGAGAGGACTCTGGTGAATATGATGTGATTTATACAGCTACAAGTTCAGGAGATGAATATAAAACAAAAGTGCGACTGGAGGTGTACGGTAAGTGAGACCAGTCCCTGAAACACCCCTAATGGATGGGTGAGGGCAGATCCTGTGTGTTTCTCTGTTTACTGAACCCCACTGACTACTTGTGACTGGGGCTGGGCTCGCGGTCCCAGTGTAGTGAGTCTGGAGGATACACCCGCCACATCCACCGAGGCTGAGTCAGGAGCCGGGACGGATCGAACCAACAATGGGGAATCTCATGTGTCTGAGACTGAGGGAGCTCAACACGCAGGGAGGATGGACCTGGTGTGAATGGGCTGGACAGTCTGTATCTGTGGGTCACAGTTACACACTCTACCCGAGGTCAAAGGCCTGGTCTGTCATGTTCAGGGATCCCAGTTGTCCCATCTGTTTCCCAGGACACTGCTTGTTAATTGCCCAGACTGAGGTCTGAGCTCAGCAAGGTGTTAATTCCTCAGCCATTATTCCGTGCTGTGCTGAGTGAGACCCTGTGTGTTCATTACACTGAATATAGTGTCCCAGTGATTGACACAGTACACAACCACACACTCACACACAGCAATATGGTACCTGACTCACTCCAACAGTAATATCACATTCACAATAATCCCACTCAACAGGGTCTGGCTGAGAAACCTTCTCTCCTCTGTTTGGGCGCATTGTGTAGTTAAGGAATATCACAAATATTAATCTCACCGGCAAACCATCTTCAGACATGAAGGTGGATTGTAGATTGAATTTAAAATGCTTCTCTGAGCAGTAGTTTTCTTGCAGTTGTAGGCTGGAGTTGATTGCAAACCAGACAATTCTGATTAACATTCATTTTGCGTAACTTGAATGTGGGTGTGAAGAAGGGGGTGTGTGAAAACTATACGTAAGTCAAAGGAAGCATTGTAGATACATTATAACTATACAATTATCCTGCATTTACCTTTGACCTTTGACAGTTAACAATATCATGTAATATTGGGTCGGGAGGCCGCTTCCTCCAAGATTGTCTGAATATGATGCCTGCTGCTTATTCTTGTTGAATAAGACATTTCTATATCCACCAGCTTTGGTGTCTCTCTGGTGACTTCACATTACAACGTCTACCATCCCAGTGTTAATGTTCACCATTTGCAGGAGGAGAACATCAGAACAGCTGGAGATGGGCCCTCGTCTGTACACTGGTCTCTACTGGGATAGTGTCAGAAGTCAGAATCAGAGTGGGAGCAGGATGGAGAATCAAAGTGACAGCTACTAGAACTTCTGAGTCAAAATGGTGCCTGAATTGAAACGTCTGTCAAGATGTTTCAGTGACACTGTGTCTGGTTTCTCAGTGGAGAGAGGGTCACCGTGTGAACACAAAGAGAGTTCACTGCATTGGGTGTATGCGTTAGTCTCAGTTTCTGCTTTTAGTGCCCTTCATGGAGGGAAGGGAAATGGTTTTGTGACACCTCCTCCTGTGGATGTCCAGAACGTGGTGTGGGTCATGGAGTGGTGGGAGTTGTGGGTGTGGGAGTAGAACCGAGCAAGTTGTTACTCAGGGAGGAAGTGATCAAAGTATGTAAGAAAGAGAGAAGGGAGTGGAATGTAAGTCTGAGGATAGTGTAAACTAAGTGGGTAATTTACTCAAAGGTATTCTAACGGACCAGGTATAAGTAAAAATACTTGGATCGGGAGATAGTTGACATGTTTCTCTGTGTGGTAGGTTGTGTCTAGATTTTTGAGGAGGTTTGAGGAGCTGATGAAGGAAAAGCAATTAAATTTGTCTACATGGACTTTAATGTTTATTACCTTGGCATTCAGATTGAGTTTGCAAATTAGATTGGGCATCTGCTTTGCAAGTGATCTACAAGATGGTTGTCTCTCTGATTGGAGGACCATGATTAGTGATGTGTCCTTATTGTTTGTTATCTATATCAGCGATCTGGATGACAATGTGGTTAACTGGATCATCAAATTTGAGGATGACACTGATTGGGTGTAGGGTAAGGAAGACTATCAAAGCCTTTAGCGTGATCTGGACCAGCAGGAATAATGAGCCGAAAATTGGCAGTTTCAATTTGATGCAGACGAGTACAAAGCCTTGACCCTCGGGAAGTAAACCAGGGTGGAACTTAAATAATGACCAGTCAGGTACTGAAGAGTGTAGTAGAATAGAGAGATCTTGGAATACAGAACAATAAATTCTTGCAAGTGTGTCACAGTCAGATAGGGTCATAAAAAATGCTTTTGGCACATTGCCATTCATAAGTCAAAGGATTGAGTCCAGGAGTTGCAATGTTATGTTGAAATTTTATAAGAACTTGGAGAGGCCTAATTTGGAGTATTAGATTTTAGAGGGAGAATGTGAGAGTTGGATTAAAAAGTGAGTCCATAGATATGAAGCCTAGTGCAGCCGGAGCAGGACAGACTCGGTGTCTGTTCATTTGGAGTATTTGTGCTATCTTGGTCACCTACGTTACCTGCGTACAGGAAAGGTATCAACTAGACTGGAAGAATGAAGAGTATCAGGACTCGAGGACCTGAGTTATAGGGGAAGTTGGGGGAATTTCTTCACCCAGAGGGTGGAACAAGGTGCAGGTGGAAGTGTTGGAACCAGGTTCAATTTCAATGTCTAACAGAAGTTTGGATAAATTTTGGGAGGAATGTGGAAGGCTTCGTCCAGATGTGGATCAGAGGGGCTAAGTATAGACTAGATGGACTGAAGGGCCATTTTAGCCACTGCAGTGCTCTGTGATTCAATGCAGTCTCATTGAAAGGACCAGGAAGCATAGATGTTGATCCACTGAAGGTGGAGACCAGTGGGGTTGAAGGAAAGGGCCAGAGGAAACATCCTTGTTTTCGGTGGGAGAGGGTGTGAGCACAGAGACGTAAGCAATGGAACAGGTTCTCAGGGTCTCACACCTTCATCATAATCTGGGCAGGCAGAGTGGAGATTGAGAGATTGACAGAATAGAATGGGCTGTGTCTTGTGTTGGACCAGATTCAAGGCAGCTCAGAGCTGGGTCTCACTCAGTTTTAGGCTTTGAAGGGATGCAGGGACAACACAGAGGAGGAACAAAAGACATGGAAATGGAGAGAATTTCTGGCATAGAGCGCTATAAAGTGGACATGATGGAGAGTTTGTAGATGAGTGTGAGTTGTTTTTGGGAAAGAGGGTGTAGCACATGGGAACTTCGTTCATCAGTAGGTGACTGAACAAAAGGGTGAGGGAAGGTTTAAATCATTGGGTAAAAATGAGGTGGGATTGGTTTGAAGTTTACTCTGGACTGTTGGGGATGGGACGAGGGCGTTGAGGATCGAGCTGTCCACGATGATCTCTTTTACTCATCTTCTATCTCTCCCTCACGCCAACAGAGCCCGTGTCAGGAGCAAACATAACGGTTCAGAACATCACCAGGACCTGTAACCTCACCCTGACCTGCTCCGTGACCTCTGGCAACCCCACCAGCTTCAGTTGGTGGAGAAGGGGAGATGTTACAGGAGACAACAGCAGCCATCACTTCTGGAGACACGGAGAGACGATACAGATTCATTGCACAGCAGAAATCGGGGATGTGGTGTACAGGTGTGAGGCCAGCAACCCCATCAGTGAGGACACTGCACAGGTCCGGCTGGAGAACGTCTGTAATCTGGACATATGTAGTGAGTGTCAGAGAAAGGAGTTGGGATTTAGTTATCTCCATGTCCCAGGAGAGTGAGATGGGACAGCACAGAGGAACTTCAGTTTGTATCCATTCTGCACTCTGACATTGTCTGAGAGGATACTGTAGAGAACCATTCACTTTACAGGCAACCATTTTTGGATTTTATCCTCAGGCCTCTGCTCATATTTTGTCTGCATCGCCTGGGTGAGGAAGTGAAGTGCAGTTTGCAGAATGTCCACACTGAATCAACTGTGCACTGTTCCTGGAAGGAGCGAATGATTAGATTGGAGGGAAGGATTATTTATGATGGCCGAGGCACCAAGTGGTCAGGGAGGTGGAGGCAGAGCTTGAGGAGAGGGATTACTGAGGGAGTGTGAGGGAGCTGGATTGAAATCAGTGGAAATAGAATCCATGGCACATGTGCTGGGGAAGAGGGTTTACTGAGAGTTTCCTTCTTGACAGAATTGGACTAATATTTGTGGAGATCTGGTCGATGATACAGGCCCCCAGCTGTGAGTGATTTTAGAGGGAGAATGTGAGAGTTGGATTAACCAGCGAGTCCATAGATACAAAGCCGAGTGCAGCCAGAGCAGGACAGACTCGGTGTCTGTTCATCACAGTGGGACAAATCGTTGAGAAGTTTGTAATCACAAAACCCTGAGCATCTGGAGCTGGACACAGACTCAGCCTCAGCTCCGTGGGGAAGGGAGTGAAAATCAGAGCAGTAATGGACTGCGCCAGGAGCTGGATCAACATCATTAGAGATACAGACAGTGACAAAGACATGAGGGGAGAGGGGTTGCAGAGGGATAATGTGAGGGAACAGAATTAAATCACTGGAGAAACAGTCAGTGGCGCTGGAGACTGAGGGAGAGGGGTGTCTTAGGAACTAGGTAAGTGAGATTGAATGACATCACTGGACATACATTTAGTGACTCAGGAAGTTTGTGGAGAGGAGGGATGAAGGGAAAACATGAAGAACTCAGTCAGTGTCAGCAGGTACATTCAGTGATACACAGTGATGGGGAAGAGGGATTCCTGGTGAGAGTGTCGGGAAGTGGCGTCAACACGGTTTGGATATGGCCCAAGTGCGGAGTGAGGGACACTGAGGCAGGTTGATGGTTCAGACTTTAATTCGAAAAAGGGAAAATTAAACAATAAATGGTAGGCCAAACAGCGCCTGTTAACTAAAACTCTCGAAAGGGAAACAAAGCCCACACTGCGGCCGAAAAGAATATCTGAACATTAAACGAATACCAAGTAACGCACATAAAATTCTGGTAGAACGCCACAGGCCAGGCAGCATCTATAGGAAGAAGTACAGTTCACACTTCAGGCCGAGACTCTTCGTCAGGACTAACAGAAAGAAGAGATAGTAAGAGATTTTTAAATGAATACTGCTAGTCTTCAGTGTTAGTTGATTTTGAAAGTCCAATGGCTCAGGGAAGGCCGAATGCAAAACAGCAGCGAAGCTTTGCTATGACCTGTCCAAGTCTCGACGAGCACTACAATGACAAGAATGTAGTTAAATACTATCACGATTAAATAATAATTACCTGACCCTTCCAAATTCACAAATGCGATTGCCGTATCTACTGCGCTACCGAATCTGTGGTTACGACAAGCGGAGTTTTCTGTCGGACACCAAACAATCATAAGACTATAAGATATAGGAATAGAAGTGGGCCATTTGGCTCATTAATCCTGCTCCGCCATTCAATCACGGGCTGATCCAATTCTTCCAATCATCCCCACTCCCATGCTTTCACCACACACCTTTTGATGCCCTGGCTAACCAAAAACCTATCTATCTCTGCCTTAAATACACCCTTGGCCTCCACAGCCACTCAGTAAAACAAGATCCACAGATTTACCACCCTCTGACTGAAGTAAATTCTCTGCAACTCAGTTCTAAAAGGATGTCCTTGAATTAAAAAGTCAGTGAGAAAGAACTAAATTAACATGAGTAGATTTGCAGTCAATTGCACAGGCACTGAGAAAGAAGGGCTTTCGAGGGAATGGATGAGGCAGAGGATAACAGCTTTAATTAATGCCATCTATTCTTTCCTGGCTGTTTAAGGCCACAGGGTCTCTGTATTTCTGGAAGATTTTTTGTACCTTTGTTTGAGAAGATGGGCAACTTCAGTTTTGATTCCTATACCATTTCCTTAATTCCTGTCACAAACATTTCCAAATACGTCTGTCAACTGTACTCTTCATCTGTGTACCAATGGGAACACGATAGTGTAGAAGGGTGTTGGAAGGTAGTGATGTGATAGTGACCAGGGGATGAGGGGACTGAGGGGTACTGGGAGGGAGGAGAAGGAAGGGGAGTAATGTGATGGTGATTGGAGGGAGTGGGGATGGATAGAGGACTGATGAATAATAGAGGGGAGAGGAGGCATGCAGGGCAATGATACAATGGTGATTAGGGGGAATGGGGAACAAGGAGATTGAGGGGTATTGGAGGGGGGAGGTGCAGAAGAGTGATGTGATGTTAATTAGAGGGAATGGGGACCGAGGTGACTGACATGTATTGGAGGGGAGTGGTGCAGGACAGTGATGTGATGGAGATTGGAGGGAATGTAGATGGAGGGACTGAGGAGTATTGGAAGGGAGGAGAAGGGAGGGGAGTGATTTGATAGTGATTGGGGGAATAGGGATGAAGAGGGGACTGATGGGTATTGGAGGGGAGAGGTGCAGGACAATGATGTGATGGAGATCGGAGGGAATAGGGGTAGAGGGACTGAGGGATGTTGGAAGGGAGGGGAGCAGGGTGGAGAGGTGGGGTTGGAGGGGATTTATGTGATGGGGATTGCAGGGTACTGAGGGACTGTGTTGAGGTGACAGGGAGATTTCTCCGACTGAGGAGGGATGGAGTGAAGTCATCAATCCTGTGTCACTGGGAGTGTGAGGACTGGATTCATCAGGAAACCTTTTCTCCTCTGTGTTACAGCCCCTAAAACAACAGCGGTGTCAGATGCAGTGACCCTGGTGATTGGACTGTCAGTGGCGGGGACCCTCCTGATCTCTGCTCTCACTGCAATCTTCACAGTCACATGGAGGAGAAGACCTGAGGGAACAGAAGTAACTTCAGAGACTGAAAGCAAGTGGATGTGATATTCTGTCGTTGAGTCTAGTATTTGTGGGAGGGAGAGAGAGTGGGTGGGGCAGGGAGGTAACAACAGGGGTGGGAGAGAGGTGTTATATGTGGTAAAGTGGGAATGGTTTCAGTACATACCCTGTTACCTCTGCTTTCTGACCCACAGACCCATTGGAGACAGGCATCATTTATGCAAATCTTCCGAAGAATCGCAGTGTCTGGCTGCCCCCCCCGGGGGAATGGCAGGATAATGACAGACACGTTACCCCTGGAAAAAGGGCACCCAGGGATCACTCACAGTCCTTGGGACAGACTGAACATAAGGCCTGCATGTAATCTGCACAATCCCAGAATCAACCACAGGTCCCTGTCACCAGGGATCGTTCCAACCACTACTGCATATTAATACTCTCAGTTACTCCAACATCTGCTTCTGAAAACTCCAGTCTCAACAACAAGTAACCATTGTGTGGGTAGTCATCAGTACTAAGCCCCCAAATCTCAAAGGCACCGAGTGGCATCAATGGTAAATGTGTCAGATACCGTTTGTAAATGGATCTATAAAGTAAAGTAAGTTGAGAACCTGTGTCAAGTATGGCCCGAGCAAAAATACCTTCAGTCCATTTGGACACACCAGAGTCTGGTCCCACTAAACCTCCAGGAATATTGTTTTGCATTTTAGTATTTCCCTTGATGCACTGATTGGAACTTATTCTCCCCGAGACACCAGTCCATATCTTTACAATGTCCACCCACAGTTTTGTATCTTTTTTGCTCTGTCTGACTAACCATTATGTACTTTCTGTAGATTTTCCTGTTCCTCACAGTTTCACTTGAAATGTCTATCTTTTCCATGGTTGTCACAGAAAATACCAGTCAATCCTCTCATCAAAAGACCATTTATAACAGCATTCCTCTGCTTAGTAAATCCTACAGATGGGTCAGTTTCCTAATAAAAATGTCACATTTAGTTAAAACATTAGCAAACATCCACTGAATCAGCTCAGTTTGAAGGCTATTCTTCTCATTCCTGAATATCTTGATCTCTGTAGCATCAGGGGCTACTTTATCAACAGAGGCTACCACTGACGGCATTACTCAGCTTCTGGAAACATCCCGCTCCTCAATCGTATTTCCATCCTCTCTAACTTCTCTGAATAACTCAGTTAAAGATGGAGGAAGATGCATCTTGTGAGTCATTCAAATATGTAGAGCAATCGTGCCGTGTGATAATACACTCTTCACAACTTGCTCCACCCTCAATACTACCCTCTCAGGTAGTTGAATGCCCCCTTTGTGACCCACACAATGCAGCAGTTTCTGACCAGAAAAGGTAGTCATAAAGCTTCTGCCCTTCCTCCTAGACTGTGTGCCTCAACTTCATCACAGAGTCGGCCGAATGTCCAGTGGTGCCCAAGTTTGCATATAGTTTACTGATGTAGCTAGAGAATTGTTTTGCCTTATCTCAGCTGCCAGACCCTATAAACTCTCTACCGGTATCTATTTTTTTCATGTTATCTGAGCACTGCCATTCATCCAATAAATAAGACTAATCCTTAACTCAAGCCTCACATTCTTCTTCCCAATTGGGTGTGAGTTTGACTCCAGGGAACATTCTCAGCCCACAATAACACTGGCTCTCAACAGCTACACTTTAGTGTTAAGCAAACGGTGATGTAATCGCTGAAAGCAGCACAGAACTTAAATCAACAGCTGGAGGACCTATAAGACTTTTCACCTCAAAGTCTTCCACTCACTCACAGAAAACTGTGCATCTCGGAAGAGCCCCCAAAAACTAACCCTCTCACTGTGGCTCATAACAAAATTGGCTGGTTTGCTAACTCTGGCCAACAGTCACATAACGCAACAATAATGTGTAACGATGAGAAAGTCACCTTCAATAAGCAACACACTTCCAGGTTCGGTACATATCGGGTTCAACCAGACAGGAAAGTTGGCATGTTCTGATGCGGGAACAAAAATTGTAGTGAATGCTCTGTAAGTGCTGCCCCATGCAGAGTTGTCATTTTCCAGGAAATAACACCTTACACTAGTATAAAAATAAAGTGGAATTATATTTACTGACATTAAAATTTTAAACAGTTAATAGAGGGGAAGGAAAAGGGTCCAGCTCAGCTGAACTAGTCTATATGGGCAAATAAACATTGGATCTTTGATTTCTCACTTGCTGAACCCATGATCTGCATGGAAGACACCAGTCACCTTTGGAACTTCCCTTGAAAGCCATTTTGAATGAACTGGCTAACTCAGGAGCATTGGCTCTTCCTGCTGAGAACCATTTGGCTACACAAAGCACTTCTTGCAACAGTGACTCTCCCTTGAACAGTGTTCACTGAGCATCTTCGCTTGTGTTCTCCTCCACTGCTCCTGCCAACCAAACCTCCCTGGACTGGCTGACACAACATTCCCAGCCTGAGCAAGTAGTCCTTATCTCAGCCGAAGCCAAAACACTAAGCTATGAGGCTTAACGATGAGAAAACATTGCATTTGCAGAAAAACTGCCAAAATAAAAATACCTCACAGCATACCAGTAGAAATACGATAAAACATGTGCTTAACTTGGGAATGACACAGGCAAATGGATTGAATGTGATCAAGTACTCAATGGTAACCACAGAGATGGAGGGCCAATGGGCCTGTTTCTGTAGCTCCATCCTATTTGAAACCCTCCACCAATACCTGGCAGTTCAAAGTATATTTTATCAAAGTGAGCATATATTATCCAAGCTTGAGATTCATCTCTTTATGGACGGTCACAAAACAAGAATCTCAAAAGAACCCATGAAAAAAGAAAACCAAACGCCAAATGGGAGAGAGTGGGGGGTGGGGGAAGAGGAGGAGAGAGTGAGATCCCGGCAGGGCCCCCTCCCAGGCCTGGGCCGGGCCCCCTCCCAGGCCTGGGCCAGTCGTGAACACCTGGGCAGGTGTGGGGCACAACCCTTAGGGATCAACAGATGGAAGGGGCATTGGCAGTCCAGTCAGAACCGCCTGACGGAGGCAACGGGTAAGAAGGGGCAGAACCCTCACCGGGCAGTGGCAGTCCGGCCAGATGGCCTGACACAGGCAATGAGTAGGAAGCTGGGTCCAGGGTAAGCAGCAAAACTACAGTGATCCACCAGGTACATTGGTAAATTGGGAAAGGCAACCAACAGCGTGGCAGCGCAAGCGAGGAGAAAATGGCGGAACAGCGGGACCAGCGCACAGGTGAGTAGCAGGGGAACAAGACCAACTGGATAGAGCATATACAGAACAGTCCAACAACCAGCGCAGAGCCTGATTCCCAGCAGGGTGGCAACCAGGTCAGAACAGGATACAGAACTCTCTCACTCATTTTACAGCAGTTGGCACCCAGCTTAATGGTGCATTAACACCTCCTTCTGCTCCGGAGTATGCGATGGACTCACATTCTAAATCCCTTCACCCAATCGCACACCTACCCTAACCTACACTTTATCCTCCCCATCCTAGTACCCCATTTCTGTTTATCCATCATATCCTATTAAAAAAAAACCTGTATCCCTTAAGAAAGCTAAAAATACCCTGACCTGTATTCTCTCACCCATGCCCAGTAACCCTTTTAACGTGCACCCCCAATTCCCTTAGATTAATTCTCATCATCTCTCTGTATCCCATACTTCCTACAACTCAGAACTACATGTTCTACTGACTCCTCTTCCTGACATTCCACACACAATCCTGCCTGGTGTTTCCCTATCAATTTCAATGTTTGGTTTAGTGCACAGTGCCCCAGCCTTAACCTAGTCCACACAATTTCCTCTCTTCTGTATCTACTTCCTACCCTAGTACCTGCAACACTTCTTTGTATTCCATATAAATGCCTCCCTTTCCCCTCCCTGTCCCATCTTTCTTGCCACATTTGGTTAATTTTTTTCCCAGATAACACACTTAACCTCTGCTTTACTGATACTAATGTGCATTTCTATATTTTCTTTCTTTAATGCCCTCTTTGCCAAGTCATCCACCCTTTCACTCCCCTTCGCCCCTACATGAGCTGGAACCCATAGAAATTTATCCTGACCTCCCTGATCTGCAACTCGTTTGACTGACTGAAGGATTTCATGAAGTACATCTTGCCGGCTGTTTGAGTGAGAAGACCTTAAACTTGCCAGTACTGAAGATGAATCTGAGCATATCAACACTTTGACGAGTTTAGATTTCTCCACCCAACACAACGCAACCAACACTGCCATCATCTCCACTGTATACACCGCTAACTTATCAGATTGTTCTGCTGATCAAACACTCCACATGATCGAGCAATATCATTCCCTACCCGACTAAAGTTTTCCCTCTGAAACCTCCCATTTTCCCAGGACTCCTGTAACACTCCTTTAGCAGGGTGAGAGTCATTGTGTCCCTGCAAATAAACCCAGTAGTTTGCCATCAATTGCATCCTTCTTAATTCCAAAGGCATTCTTCCCATTTCTACCTGCAGGGCCGATATTGGTGATGTTTTAAAAGCCCCACTGCACACTCTCAAAACCTGAGCCTGAATCACATCCAGTTTCCTTGTAAGAGACCTAGCTGCTGATCCATATGCTACACTTCCATAATCCAACACAGATCTTACTAAAGCCACATACATTCTCTTCAATGCTGAACAACTTGCTCCCCATTCCCTACCAGTCAAACATCTCATCACGTTTATTACTTTTTTACATTTCTCCTCAACTTTCCTGATATGGTCTGCCCATGTTAATCGTGAATCAAATATAACTCCCAGAAACTTAAATGATCCAACCCTTTCTAATTCAATCCCATACATCCTTAACTCCTTCCCTATTTCAATTCTTTTCCTAGTGAAAAATACAGTTTGAGTTTTTTCCACTGAAAATCTACATCCCCAATCATAACCCCACTCTACCACTTCATCAATTGCTCCTTGTAGTTTCTTGATTATATGCTCAGTGTTCCTGCCTCTTTTCCACAAGGCCCCATCATCCGCAAACAGTGACCTACCTATATCGACTGGTACCTTTGTGAAGACATCGTTGATCATGATGATGAAAAGTAACGGGCTAATCACACTACCCCGAGGTGTGCCTTTTCCCACTATGTACTGTTTTGATCATTCTGTTCCAATCCGAACTTGAATTTTTGAACCAAACAAAAAATCTTTAATCCAATTAAAAACTCTCCCCCCAACCCCCATCTTCTGCAGTTTAATTAATAATCCTTCCTTCCACATCATATCATAGGCTTTTTCAATGTCAAAAAACACTGCAACTACTGACTCTTTATTTGCCTGGGCCTTTCTTATTTCAGTCTCTAATCTTATCACTGAGTCCATGGAATTCCTTCCCTTCCTAAAACCTCTGATAACTTGTCAGCATTCCTCTCTTCAAGATCATATGATAACCTTTCAGTTATCATCCTTTCCATTACCTTACATATATTTGATGTTAGTGCTATTGGCCTGTAGCTAGTAGGTTTTGATGGATCCTTGCCAGGTTTCCTTATTGGAATTACTACTGCTTCTTTCCATGCACTTGGTAATCTTCCCTCCTCCCACACTGTTATAAAAGATGCAGTAACTTCAAGAGCGCTCCTTCTTCTAGATTTTTTAGCATAACATTGCATATTAGATCTTTCCTTGGGGAGATTGGTCTCCATCTCTTTATTGCTCTCACCATTTCTGCCAAAGTAAATGGATCATCAATTATATCATCTGTTTCTTCCCTCCTGTTTAACACACCTGGGTATTGACTCATTGTTCTTTCCCTTCTCCATTCTTCAGACAAATTTTCTGAACTATGTACCTTTACAAATGACTTGGCCATGATCTCAGCCTTACCCCTGCTGGAGACTGCTGTTTCCTACTCAGATATCATTACTGGATACTGCCAATCCCTTCTACCTCCCCCCATCCTCTTAATCATTCCCCATACCTCTACCACAGGCATTTTTCTTCCTATTTTGTTGCAAAAACTCTTCCTACTTGCCCTTTTAGCTTGACGTATAGTTCCTCTCACCTCTGCCTGTGCCTTCTTATATTGAATCAAATGGTGCATATTATGGGTTCTTTTAACTAGCCTGAATGCTTTTTTTTTTAAATACACAGCCTGACAACATTCCTCTGTCCATCATGGCACTACTTGTATATTCATCCTATTTTCACTCCTGGGTATAGATCCTTCTGCTACCATAATAATTGCTGAAGTCACCTGACTGTTTAATTCATCTATATCTCCAGAAATGTCAATCCTTGTCAATGCTTCTTTTCTTAACTTCTGGAACTTAACCCCATCTGCTTTTCCAAACACCCACTTTGGGACTCCCCCACCTGGTCTTATTTCAACTCTTTCACCCACTGAACATAAAACTGGGTAGTGATCACTGCCTACTGTTGAAGCAATCGAAACTCCCCAGTTACTGATGCCAGCCAAGACATTAGACACTAACGTTATATCTAATACCGACTCAGTTCCTGTTATGTTTATCCTTGTTCCTCTACCATCATTCATACATACCAAATCCCTTTCTTCCATTAAATCTTCAATTACCATTCCATTTGAATCTGTAATCGGATCCCCCCATATTGTGCTGTGAGCATTGAAATCTGCACACCACACTACTTTATGTCTATTTTGTCCTTGTATCCTTAGTAGGCTGTCCAAATCCAACCTCTTACATGGATTGTAGTAGTTAATTATAACCACTCCCTCCCCTCTCTCCCATATTTCCACCACTGTGTATTCCTGTTCATCTCCTTTTTCCAGTACTCTATACGGTATACCTTGCTTGATTAACATAGCACAAACTCCTCTTCCCCCTAGATTTCTATCTTTCCTTATCATTGTATACCCATGTACCACAAAGTTTAAAGGTGGTTTCAACCAAGTTTCCTGAATACACACTACATCCAGTTTTACAACCATTTCCTTAATAAAGTCCTTAAATTCCTGGCCATTGGCCAGTAAACTCCTTGCATTCCATTGCAAAAGGATCACCATAATGAGTACTAACCAACCTATGACACTTCCTGGCTTGACTGATTAGTGAGGTTCTCCCTCACTTCTTCCCATGTCAGTCCAACTAACCCTAAATGGTTTACTGCTGCTTTGACCACCAGCTGAATTTTGTCACTTTTTGACTTTACCTCTGCCGTACTATTAATGACTCCTGCAATGAATGTTACTGGAGCTTTTTTTCCCACATAAATCCTGTCATTTACTCTTCGCTGCATCTCGTGTATCCCTATTGCTCTCTGGTCATTAGGAGCATTATTCAGTTCTCTTCACATTCTTACAGCTTCTGCATAAGTGATCTTTTTTTTCACTCTTATTTCTTGAATTTTATTCTCCCGTCTCATAACCTCACGCTCACTATACGCCACATTATGAGCTCCTCCACAATTACAGCATTTTGGTTGCACTCCTGTTCCACACTTTCCATATTCATGATCACCCCCACATCTAGCACATCTCCTCTGCCTTTTACAGTTTTTAGCTATGTATTCAAACCTTTGAAAATTATAGCACCTCAATGGCTTTGGCACACATACCCTTACTGGGTAACTCATGAAACCCAGGAACACTTTCCTTGGCAAAGTTTCTTCTTCAAATTCAATCAATACTGTTTCACTTTCCTTTTTCATTCCCTCCTTTGTTGTTTTCAGTCTTAGAATATTAATTACTTTCCCCCCTTTGATATTCCTCTTCAACTCCTCCATGTTTATAATCATTGGTACACCCATGATCACTCCTTTACAGCTACCATTTCATGCTCCCACCCTCTCTGTATATTCCACCTTGCATTTTCCTATCTCTTTTAGCTTGAGTGCTTTCTCAAGTTGTTCCTCATTCACACACCTTACCAATAGATTGCCATCACTAAGGACTTTTGCAAATACTATTTCCCCTATCTTACTTACCAGAGTTGTTGTTAGCACAAACAGGTTAATTTTCTTCATGGTTCCTTGCACCTTCTCATTAAACCTAATTATGACAACACCTCCTCTCTGAACTTGTTCATTTTCCTCACTTTCAGAACTCTCTCCACTGTCATTTCTTATTCTTTTATTCCCTTTGTTTTGGTTTTCATTCATCCTTGCCCTCACTATCTCCTTATTCCCTTTGTTTCTCCCTTTACCATAATCCATTTCTCCCCAGCTGCCTACCTCTGATCCCAAATCCCTATCCCACTCATTCTCCACTCTCTTTCCCTCAGCCCCTCCTCTCACATTATTTACCATTACCAGACCAAGGAAACCTCCTCCCAGCAATCCCCACTCTTCTTCCCTCAACAAGTTCCAAACCACATGCACCAACTCTGAGCCCTTAGCCCTTAGCCCTTAGCCCTTAGCCCTTAGCCCTTAGCCCTTAGCCCTTAGCCCTTAGCCCTTAGCCCTTAGCCCTTAGCCCTTAGCCCTTAGCCCTTAGCCCTTGCCTCCTCCACCACCCACCCAGTCTCTGTCTCACGGCCCCTTATAAACACCTGCAGCCAAATTGGCCACAGGTGTGCCTCCTTGATCCCGGCTGATCTTAACAGGCTCAAAGGGGCCGGGAGGGGCAGCTGCCAGAACTGGAGTCCGGAGCAAGGGACTGGATTGAGACCTGGAATGCGGATTCCGGACCGGACAGGACCCTGACACATGGGCCTGCTGCTTTCAGAATCTGAGAGAGGGAGAGAGCTAGAGATGGAAAGGGACTGTGGCTGGAGATGTGGAGATGGTTAATGGGATGTGTTTGAGTTACAGCTTGTGCTCTGTGCCTGTTTGGAGTAGTATTGCCTCTTCCCCATCACAGTCTATTAGATAGCTGTGACATAGCCAGTTTCCACTGCTTTAGTTATTACCCCTCGACCATCAAGCTCTTGAGTAAAGGTGGATACCTACCCTCACTGCCCCATCATTAAATGTCTTACACCAAAGATCTCACTTTAAGGATTCTTTATCTCATTACCTCATGTTCCCAATATTCATTGTTATTTATTTATATTTGCATTTGCACAGTTTTGGTTGTCTTCACTCTGGTGAATCTTTCATTGATTCTGTTTTAGTTACTATTCTATGGATTTGTTGAGCATGCCCAAAGCAAAATACATCACAGGCTTGTATATGGTGATATATATGTTCATTGATAATAAAACTTAATTTGATCACTTTGAAGTGTACTTATTTCCAATCTTTGTTCTCCAAGCACCAAATGAAGTTACAAGTTTTAAGTTCAAGCCCAAGTTTCAAGTTTAATTATCATTCAAATATACATGAATACAGGCAAACGACAAGTCACAAACCAACAGCGTACAGCACACTTCACATAGCACATTACACAAATAGCACATTTGGTTATTCATCAGTGCAGAACAACATACAGTCACAAAGAGAGATAAAAATATATCGCCTAAGTCTTGAGTTTTCCTGGTCCAGCTTGTTCTTTCACCAAGTGAACACTGGAGGGCAGCACAGACAGGAGGGCTCAGACACCAACCCAGTATGAAATCTGATTTGGACAATCCACATAGTATAGTGAGAATGGTTGCAGGGACAGTGTACCTGGAGTAAAAATGTACAGCCAGTGCAGAGTACACCTGTGGCCATTCCCCTCAATAATAACCTTAGATACTATTGAGAGGGATGACCTCCCAGGGAGGAGCCACAATGACCAGGTCTCTGGCACTGAGTTTGGTGCTGTGTCTCAGATGAGCGGAGAGGTGAAGAGGACTGCAGTATTGGTAGGAGATTCCTTCATCGGAGGAAAAGAGAAAAGGTTCTGTGGGTGAGATAGAGACACACAAATTGTATCTTGCCTCCCTGATGCCAGGATCAGGGATATCTCAATTCTTGACCATGGCATTCTCAAGGGCAAAGTTGAGCAGCTGAAGTTTTTGTACATATTGACATCATGACATGGGTAAATAATGTGATGAGGTCCTGAAGAGCGATTTTATGGAGCTAGGTAGAAAGCTGAGAAACAGGACCATCAGGATAGTGATCACTGGATTGTTGCCTGTGCCATGTGCCACTGAAGGAAAGAATAGGATGATTTGGCAGGTGAATATGTAGCTGAGGAACTGGAGCATGAGGCAAGGGTTGAAATTTATGGATCTTAGTGATCTCTCCTGGGGCAGCTATGAGCTGTACAATAAAAGACAGGCTACACCTGATCCCGAGGATCTCCAATATCCTTGTGGGCAGGTTGGTTCAAGTTGTTTGGGTGGGTTTAAACGAGTTCAGCAGGGGGCTGGGAACTGGAATGGTAATGCGGAGGATGAGCGCTATCAGATGTAAACAGATGTAATGTGTAGTGAGACTCCTAGCAGGCAGACCTATGCGATAGATAAAAATTGCAGTAAACCGGAAGAGCTGTAATGTAAAGATGTTCAAAATTGAAAAAGGTGAATACAGAACTAAAGGTGTCATATTTGACCGCGGGCGGTAATAGAATAAGTTCGATGAACTTATAGTACAGATTCAGATTGGCAAAGATGATGTAGGTATCACTGAATAGGCAGGAAGGCAGAGGGTCTGGCATGGCACTGTTGATAAAAAATTAAATTAAATCATTCGAAAGAAGTGACATAAGGTCAGAAGATGTTGAATTGTTGTAGTTAGAGCTGAGGAACTGCAAGGGTAAAGAGACGCTGACGGATGTTATCTACAGACGCCCAAACAGAGTTAAGGATGTGGTCTGCAAGTTGGAATGGGAGATGGGAATTGCCTGCCAAAAGGGCAATGTTACAGTACTCACAAGGTCCATCAATATACAAATAGATTGGGAAAACCAGGTTGGTGTGGGATTCCAAGAGGGGCAATTTCTAACTTATGGGATATCTTTCTAGAACAGTTTGTGTTTGAGCCCTGTAGGGGTTAGCTATTCTAGATTGAGTGTTGTGCGATGAACCAGAATTGATCAGAGAGCTTAAAGTAAAACAATCCTGAGGGGTAACTTATCATTATGTAGTCAAAATGACACTGAAATTTGAGAAAGGGAAGCTGAAATCACATCTTACAGTATTACAGTGCAGTAAAATATATCACAGGGGCATGAGAGAGGAGTTGTCCAGTACTGATTCAATAAAAAAATAACACAGGCAGGGATGATGACAGAGATGCAATCGCTGCAATAACTGAAAGCAATTCAGATGACACAGGATTTATAAATCTCAAAGTGTAGGAAGTATACTAAGGGCAAGATGACACAACCATGGCTAACGAAGGAAGTCAAGGTCAACATGAGGTCCAAAGTGAGGACATATAATAGAGCAGAAAATTTGCGAGATGTTAGGGAAGTGGGAAGTTTTTAAGTACCAACAAAAGGCAACTAAAAGTCATTAAGTAGGTAAATATGGAATAAAGCCAGCCAATAATATTAAAGACAATACCAGCAATTTCTTCAGGACCATAAAGTGTGAAAGAGAGGCAAGACTGGATGTTGGACCAGTGGAAAATGATACTGTTATGGGGACAAGGAAATGGCAGAAAAACTGGATACGTTTTTGCATCAGTCTTACTGTGGAAGAATCTAACAGTGTGGAGGAAGTTACAGGTATCAGGGGTCATGTAATGTGTAAAGTTATCACTACCAGAGAGAAGGTCCTTGGGACACTGAAAGGTCTGATGATGGATAACTCACCGGGAGCAGATGGTGTACTCCCCAAGATTCTGATAGAGGTGGTTGAACAGATTGTGGAGGCATTAGTAATGACCTTTCAATAATCATTAGATTCTGTAAAGGTTCCTGAAGACTGGACAATTGCAAATGGCACCCCACTCTTCAAGAAAAGAGAAAGGCAGAAGAAAGGAAATTAAAGGCCAATTAGTCTGACCTCAGTGGTCGGGAAGATGTTGGATTCAATTGTTAAGGATGTGTTTTCGAGGTTCTCGGAGACACAGGATAAAATAGGCCATAGTCAGCATAGTTTTCTCAAATGAACATCTTGCCTGACATGTGTGTTGAAATTCTTTGTAGATATAACAAGCAGGATAGACAAAGGAGAATTGGTTAACGCTGCAAACTTGTGTAACACCCTGGGAAAGTGTTCACTGCTAACATAATGGATTTTCTGTAGAAGCTGTGTTTGGAGTATTGTGAGCAGTTCTAGGCCCTTTATCTTGAAAAGGATGTGCTGAAACTGGAGAGAGAACAAAGGAAGTTCATGAAAGATATTCCAGGATAAATTGACTTGTCATATGAAGTGCGTTTGATTGTTCTGATCCTGTAATCAACGGAAATAAAAATAATGAGGGATGACCTAATTGAAACCTACCAAAATTGTAAAAAGTCTTGATAGAGTGGCTGTGGAGAGGATGTTTTCTGCGGGTGGAGTTTTGAAGACCCAATAGATTGACATCTACTTCGAACAGATTTGTGGAGGAACTTGTTTAGCTGGAGAGTGGTGAATCAGTGAGATTTGTTGCTACAGGAAGCTGAGGAGGCCAATTCTTTATGTACATTTAAGGCAGAGGTTAATAGATTCTTAATTGATCACAGCATGAAGGGATACAGGGGGAAGGCAGGAGACTGGGGCTGAGAGGAAAACAGATTAGCCATGATGAAATGGCAGAGCAGATTCAATGGGCTAAATGGTCATTTGGAAATCCAGCAGCACATCTTGTTCACACAACAACTCAGTCAATGCAAATCCCCCGTCATTGGTCTCTCCAGAGAACGAGTAAACCAAACTTGCAGTACTTTTTTGTCCAACAGGGTCTTGTGATCACTACACTAAATATCCAAAGCAATCAACCGTACTTTTTTAGGGCTGCGCACAGTCTAGGCACAAATGTACGCAACAAGTCCAGCTCCGTCAATATCGAGCAAGTCCACATCCATGAAGCTCTTTATCTCCTTTAGCGTCTCTGTCTGCTGCTCTCTCGGCTGCCCTGTCCATTCTCTGACTTCCTCTGCTGTCCATTGGGTCAAACAGCACAGAGATCGTCCCTTTGATCCACTGAGGGAACTCCAACCATCAACTACCACTTTACACCAATACCATTTCATTAATCCCATCACCTCCCCCAGATTCTACCCCTCACCTTCTCAGTGGGGGCAATTTATAGTGGACAAGTAACCTACCGCCCTTGTATCATTGGAATCTGGGAGGAAATAATAGCACCCTGGGTAACTCGTACCTTTACAGGGAGAACATGCAAACTCCACACAAATGGAATCTAAAACCAGGATTAAACTGAGTTTGCTGGAGTTGTGAGAAGCAGAACTTCTTGCTGCCCGTCTGTATGTGATTTCTCTCTCACTCCAGAGACAACTGCACTCCAGCACCATTTTCAGTTTCACAACCTCAACCACTTCCTGCCACCATGTTACAACTTTGCAAGTCTTTCATCAAGATCCCACACATCTCGAGCTGCTGAAACCCTTCATTCGTATTCTCTACCTTGTTGATCAATCTGTTGTGTTTTGATGTCACTGGCTCTGTTTCACCTGACTGACCTGTGCCAGCCTCTCACTGGATCTGGCACAAGGCCACAAACAGTATTAATTTATTGCTCTTGCCCCATGTCACTTCCTTTGTTCAACACAGTTCATCCAAACATGCAGCTCAGTCTTCGTCAGGTCACACAGGCTGTTTGTTTGATAAGCCTGTCAGTCGACGAAATCAAAAACAGCTTTTTATTTGGAAATGATCGCGCATTAATCAGATTGTCGATCCCACTGCATCTACTTATCGCTGCTTTGATGAGACCGTCCCCAGGGGGGAGCCAGCTCACAAAATGGTGGCTGCAGAGAACACACATAAAATGGCAGCCTCCATTCCTTCTACTACAGGAATATATTTGTTTTTATTGCTTCCCTTGTCCCTGGCTTATTCCGTGCTTTACATTCCTCCTCATATGCTCTAACCATGAGCTGTAGAATACTTGAAAGTGAGTCCATAGTTTGTGGAATCAATTCAGAGTTGCAGTGTGAGAAGTTACCCACGCTGGTTCAGGAGTCTGATGTATAACTGTTCCTGAACCTGGCGGTGTGGAACCTGAGGTCCATACCTCCATTCCGACAGCAGCATTGAAAGATTATGGACTGGATGGTAGGGTTCCCTGATGATGCATGGTGCTTTCTTGTATCAGTGCTTCTTGTAGATCTGCTCAGTGGTGGGGAGGGTTTTTTTTATGATGGATTGGCCATATCCACCACTTCATGTAACACACACAAAATGCAAGTGGAACGCAGCAGGCCAGGCAGCATCTATAGGGAGAAGTGCTGTCGATGCTTTGGGCCAAGACCCTTTGTCAGGACTAACGAAGCGTCAACAGCGCTTCTCCCTATAGATTCTGCCTGGCCTGCTGCGTTCCACCAGTATTTTGTGTGTGTTGCTTGAATTTCCAGCATTTGCAGATATCCTCGTGTTTGACAACCACTTCACGTTGGCTTTTTTGTTCCATTGATCAGGACTGTGGTGCTGAGATAAAAGATTAGTCACAGTCCCATTGAAGGGGGAGCAGGCACAAGGATCCAAAAATCCTCCTGCTCTCATTGTTCTTATTTGGTGTGAGGTGACATTCTGACATCAGTCAGTCCGCTCTTGATGTCGAGCGCTGTGGCTTTCTGCCTGTGATCACACCTCTGTATTTCACCTTTTGCACAACACGTACTTTCTTGTCGACTGCTCCTCACAACGTACTGACTAGGAGGGGAAGCTTTGTGCAGCCCACCAGCGTCTATACTGTTCCGTGAGAACAATGAACACCAGGCATCTGCTGATCTCCTGCTGGCTAACTCTCTGTGCCTCACTTTGTAAGTTTGATTCAGAGCAAGTCTTTGTCTTTAAAATCCTTCTCTGCACGTTCTCTGTTACTGTCTGGACTGGAGCATTTCTGGGTCCCACACTACCAGTGCAAGGAGAGTGTAGGTTGGGCACAGTGAAGCTGCCTCTCCTGTCACACTCTCATAAAACACGAGTTTGACATAGAGAGCAAGAGAAGCTTAGTTATTGATGGGTATTGGGAAAGAGGATTGGCTCATTCTGTAGCCAACGACCCATCCTGCTGCTAGTTCTGGAAATGGGGCTTGAGAAACTGGCACCAGTTGTTCACAGGATTGGGAAGGATTTGCAGGGATGTGGAATTGTGTACATGAGAGAAAATGGCGGCGTGCCGGCAGTGTGCAGCGGCCACTCCAGGATGAATATCTGTTATCTGTCTAGTAGGATGCTGTGTACAATCCTGATTTGATGGAGTCGGACATGAAAAGCACGGAGGAACATCTGGCGATCTTCTGAAATGTCTGCTTCGCTGCCGCTGCTACTGTGTAATTGAAAAATCTCCAGAGAAGAATGCCCCGAATCCTCGACTTTGCCTGTTGCTTGGCGGCCGGGGCCGGGGTCGAAGCGTTCGGCAGAGATGGTGCTCGGCGCTCGGTGTCGGAGGGCTGGTCGGAGGCTCGAAGTTTTTGGACGGACTCAGAGTTGGCCGTGGTCGGGTGCTTCCAGGGTGCTGCATCGGTAACTTTGCGGCACTGGAGGCTCATGGCAGGAAGAGTTTTTCTTCCTTCTACCGTCTGCGTGAGATGATGGGCTGTCGGGGACTTTGAGACTTCTTCTTTACCGTGCCTATGGTCTGCTCATATCAAATTACGGTATTGCTTTGCACTGTTGTAACTATATGTTATAATTATGTGGGTTTTGTCAGTTAGTCTTGGTCTGTCTTGTGTTTCTGTGATATCACACTGGAGGAACATTGTATCATTTCTTAATGAATGCATTACTAAATGACAATAAACGAGGACTGAGTGTCCTCATAATCTAATAATCTAATGTGACCCAGGACCCCTCAGAACCCAGGAACTGGGATCTGGTCTGGAGATATTTCATGGGAAAAGATCATGATGGGGAATCGCTGCAGGAATGATGGATGGTGACGGCAGGAAGTAGGGAGGCACTGGAATGCACAAAGAAAGTGGAAGTTGTTAGCTGTCATCTAACGTTTTGGCATCCGAGTGCTGGTTTCCTCTCTCTCTGCAGACAGACTGTCGATCTATCCATAGCCCAAATGACAATACTGAACATTCAAGCAGTGAGAGAGAATGATGAAGAAAATCGTGATATCATTGCCAGAAAAGGTTGTTAACCTGCAGAATGAGTCGAAAACCTGAGGATTGAGATTGATTACGAACACAGCAAAGGGTAACAGAAATATCATTGAAGAAAACGAAAATGGACAATTGAAGGATGTTAAGAACAGACTGTGAGAGCTGGAATCAGGAAATGAAATAGCAGCAGGTACAACTGTGGTTCCCTTACAGACAGAGGTGGGTCTTTGCAGTGGGGAATGAAGGAACAGTGGAGGAAATAAACCGTGGCTTCTTGTGTGTCTTTGTGGAAGACACAAAAACCTGCCAGAAATACAGAATAGACAAGTGTTGAATGCAAGGGTAGAAATAAAATCAGTCAGCATCAATGATGAAATACCATCATGAAAATTGATAACTGACACAGGCCTGATGAACTCCATCCCGGAGTTTGTGACAAGATGCCAGTAGTGTTACTCAACTTTCTGGTTATCATCTGCCAAACTCTACAGTTTCAGGAATGGTTCCTTCAGCCTGTTTCAAAAAGGAGGGAGAGAGAGAAAACTGGGAACCACTCACCTGCCCAACTGACACTGGGAACAGGGACAATGTTGGAATCTGTAATAATGGGTGTGAAATGCATGCTGAAGAGGAATTATCACAAAGATTGATCAGACTGGTTTCTGATGTGAGGGGTCTGACATGTCACTAGTGTGGGAAATAGACGAGGCCTCTATTCAAATAGTTCAAAGTAAGTTTTATTATCAGAGTACATTTCTGTCACCACATACAAACCTGAGATTATTTCTCTTCGGGCATACTTAGCAAATCTATAGAACAGCAACTGTAAACAGGATCAATGGACAACGAACTGTGCAAATGCAAATATAAATAAATAGCAATCAACAACCTGTTCTTGGACCTGGATTCTTCACCTTTGCAGCATATGGAGCAGGTCGCGTTTCTAGCGGCTCTCTCTCTTTTAATATATTTTATTTCCCACTAACAGATCCCTTTTAGTTCTAATGACTCACTACTTCTACTGAAGGAATTATTATTTTTATTGAAGGATTCATGACTTAATTACAATGGCCGAAAAAAGTCGTTCTGGTATTGAATTGCGTTGTGGCAAGACTTTCCCCGAAATGGAGCAAACGGAACAAACCAAGAAAACAGAGGAACCTGTTACACTAGCGGGAAAATTTTCTTCAATACAAGACCTGGTCAGAATTCGGATCGCTGAATATTAAAATTCATAAGCTGACCGGTTCAAACGGGAAGCTTGAAAAAGCTATTTCTACGATTCAAGACTCGCTGAAAAACTTGGATTCTCAACTTCAAACACTTCAGCAGACTACAACCCGAATTGAGAGCGAGCATGATTTATTCAAGCAAGCTATTAAATATCAAGGAATGAAGATATCTTTGACGGAAAAGAAAATCAATGAAATTACCTCGGAACTATCTAAAATGAAGAAAAGAATGGTTGATTCAGATAGTAGAGGGCGTCGGAGGAATCTGCGTATTCTGGCACTGCCTGAAAATACTGAAGCTGGCGATCTGTTAAAATTATTTTCAAATATACTGTATTCACTTTTCAATGAGAACCTCGAAACTAGCCCCTTAATCGACAAAGCCCTCAGAATTCCATACTCTCTTCGTTCAGCCGAATTACATCCTCGAGCAGTTGTACTTTCTTTGCATTATTACACGACTAAAGAAGCTATTCTCCGAGAAGCCAGAAAGAAACGGAAATTATTCTTCAATTCAACACACATTCGTATAGTTGAAGATTATGCTCCCGAAATCTTTGCCGAAAGAAAGAAATATCGAGAAGTTATGAGTGAAATGTATAAGTTAGATTTAAATCCCTCCCCTCGCTTTCCAGCAAAGCTGATAATTCTTCCTGAAAAATCTCAACCATTGAGAATCTATTCTCCTCACGAGGGATGGGAGTATATTAAAAACTTTAAAGTTAAGCCTACTGAATACAATATTAAAGTTACATCGATTATTCAATAGCCAATTTTGAAGTATCTGCTGTATGTTGTTTATGGAGCTTTTGAGATAAGTACATGTTATATCTTTTCACTCTCTGCTATGGGACATGGTCGATTTTTTTTTTACCTTATTAATAATTAATACATATATAACTATTTTGTAGGGAACCTTTATAGTATTGTACTTTAGTGGTCCATGTAGGACCTGTTGTGTATTAATCTTTTTATTTTTTTTTATTTGTTTCAATACTTATAGTTTTAGGTCTGTTATATACATATATTCATTTATTTTTATTTTTTGAGAGAAAGAATATTCTTGTAACATTATTTGCTCGGATTTATTCTTTCTTTTGAGTATGTGTTTAAGCTACTTTAGCTGATTCATGTTTTTATTAATGTTAGACACAACGTTATAGTAGTTGGATTCTGTTTGTGCCTTTTATTATGGCTATTTTCCATGGGATTTTTGCTTTTTTTATATCTGGAGCTGCAAGTTGGAGAACAGGGTCAAAGGAGATTAGTTAGCATGGGACCTGCCTATCGGTTCTATCTATCTATTGGGTGGGGGGAGGGGGAGGGGTCTATTCGTAGGTTTTTTTCTTGATTGAGCAGTTCTTTTGATGGATTTCTCTTTCGTAAATGCGTCACTCCTTCTGGTTGTACCCGCGCCTTTTGGTTTAATCTGTACTTGCGTAACATTTCTTTCATATAATATTAAACTCAATTTTAAACATGGATGTTAATAAAATTAATATAATATCGTGGAATTAGAACTGTGTCAATCATCTCATTAAGTGTTAAAAGATTTTTAAGAAATTAAAAACACTTAATGCTGATATTATTTTTGTGCAAGAAAATCATATTCGAAAACAGGATGGGGATAGAATTTTTCTCTTTTGGAAAGGGACTCTTTTTCACTCACTGTCGGATAGGAAAACAAGAGGCGTTTCTATATTTCTTAGTCCCAAAACCCCTTTTGTACACCTTAATACTACTACAGATTCAATTGGAAGATATTTAATTGTTATTGGTTTATTATGTGAGCAAAAGGTAGCTCTAGTGTGTGTATACCTACTTAATGTAGATAATTCTGATTTTTTAAAGAAACTTTTTTCAGAGTTACTGAATCTCAATGAATATAAGCTGATCATGGGTGATGACTTTAACTGTTGCTTAAATCCGGCGATTGTCAGGTCAGCAACCAATCCGTTGCTTCCTAATAAAGCGGCAGCTTGTATTAACTCTTTTTTTATTAGAATGTGGCCTTGTCGATATTTGGAGATATAAACACCCCAATGATAAAGATTTCTCCTTTTTTTCACACGTCCGTCACAAATATTCCCGAATTGATTACTATTTTTTAGATACACATCTGATAAACTCCGTTGTTGAATGTGCTTATGACATCATTGCGCTTTCAGATCATGCGCCTTTAAAGTTAATCCTTAAGATCCCAGATAGATTTTTGAAAATCTCACAGTGGAGATTGAACCCTATTTTGTTACAGGATCCAGCTTTTGTTAATTTTATTAAGGAGCAAATTTCTGTATTTTTTGAATTTAATACAACCGAAGAAATGTCAAATCTGGTTATATGGGACACCTTGAAATCTTTTCCTAGGGGACAGATAATCTCATATTTAGCAGCCTTGAGAAAGAAAACCAAAGTGGAATTGTCAGTGCTTATTAATCAAATTAAACAGATAGATAAAGTGTATTCAGTTAAACCTACTGAAGACCATATAAAAAAAGGGTCGAACTTCAATCACAGTATGATTTATTTCTGACCTTTCCCATTGAACAGAAAATTTTTAAATCTATAAGTTTATTTTATATACATGGGGAAAAATCTGCTAAACTTTTAGCGGGTCAGTTAAAGGCTGGGATGGTCAGAAGACAGATTTTAAAAATTCGCTGACCAGATAGAACAGAAACTTTAGATCCTTATGAAATTACTAAGATACTTATGGACTTTTATTCTAATCTTTATAAATCTGAATTCTCTGATAGTAATATCACTATGAATAGATTTTTGCAAAGGTTAAACATACCTCAAATTTTCAATTTTTCAATTTCATAGATTTTTTGAATTAAATGATTTTTTACTTTCTGGTAATATTTATTCTAATTTCTTTTTTAAACCTTGGATAAGGCTTTTCTAACATGGAAAATTAAGGGAATAAAAACTTTTTTAGAATTGTTTTTACACAACTGTTTAATGTCTTTTTCACTGTTAATGGATAAAAATGATATCTCCAATACACAGTTTTTCAGATATTTACAGGTTAGGAATTTCTTACGCGATTTTTTACCAAATTACCCCTTGATCTGCTCTTCAAATTTTGCTTTTGTTATTTTTCAGTTTAAACCTTTTCAAAAAGGATTAATAGCTATCATTTATAAACAGTTAATGAATGCTCGCACATCGCCTAATGATAGGGTTCAACACTCCTGGGAAGTAGAACTTCAACATTCACTCTCAGATAACCAATGGAGTAAAATTTATTATTTAGTTAATAATTCATCTATCTGCGCACGCCATATTTTAATTCAGTTTAAGATAGTACACAGGGCCCATATGTCCAAAGATAAATTGGTGCATATTTTGCCTAATATATGCCCTATTTGTGAAAGATGTAATGCAGAAGTGGCTACTCTAACCCATATGTTTCGGTCATGTGTAAGTTTAAATAATTTTTGGAGGGATGTGTTTGGAATATTATCTAAAGTTATAGATCTGGATGTTCAACCTAATCCACTTACAGCAATTTTTGGGATTTTCCCAGAGGAAGCAAGTAAAGTGTCTGCCTCCGCCCAACATGTGATAGCTTTTTCAACTTTACTGGCAAGGAGAGCTATTTTGCTACACTGGAAAGAAACTAACTCGCCCACTGTTTTCTATTGTCTCTCCTTTATCATGTCATGTTTAAGCTTGGAGAAAATTAGAAGCCAGACATTTGATACATCTTTTGAATTTGGGGCCCTTTATTTAATATTTTCACATGATTTAAGTAATCTTTATTTATTTATTTTTCTCTATTCTCTTTGGACAATATCCCTGTCCATGAAGGTTCAGAGATGACTGGAAGGATGTGTTGTTTTTTCTCTCTCTTTCTTTTTTTAAGTTTATCCTCATTTGGACTGCCCAATCTTTTTTTTCTTTCTCTCTTTTTTGTTTTAGTTTAGTTAGTGGGGTTTTTCTTTCTATCAATAAAATTTCCAAACTTTTTTTTTACGATTGCTATGAGGTGTTGTAATTTCTCTCTGACCATTGTATATATAACAGCATAATATATTACCTATTTGAGTTTGATATTATATGCTTTTTGTCTTTAATATTGCTGTTTATATGTCTTTTATATTATCTACTTGTTAAACTCCTCTTTCGATTTGTATTTGTATATTCTTTATTTGAAAATCAATAAAAAGGATTGAAAAATGAAAATGTTCTTGGACGTGGTGGTGCAAGTCCAGAGGCACATGGACCTTCTACCTGGTGATAGCAGTGAGAAAGAGCATGGCCTGGGTGGTGAGGATCTTTGATTAATGTAGATGCTTTCAGTGGCTGGGGGGATTTTATCTGCGATGTACTGGACTGAATTTGCTACATTTTGTAGAACTTCCACTCAAATACATGGTTTCCATACCAGGCCATAATGAAACCAGCCAGCATACTGTGGGAAAACATTGGAATTCTCCCGTGAGGAATTCTTCTTTCATTGATAGACTTCTAGATATTAAAATGATCAAGCAAATGGCAAGAAAAAGTTTTAGCCAGGATCAGTTGACTACGTTGTGTGGTCCATTGGTAGCACATCTGTTTCCTGCTCCTGCTCGTCATGTTGACATGAGCTCGGTAAAGTGTTTGTGAACACAGATCACACAATAGAACCTCAGAGCAGGGAGTGTGAGTGTTTACACTCTGCGGCCATTTATTGATAACATCCTGTGCCTAACAAAGTGGCCACTAAGGGTATGTTCATGGTCTTCTGCTGCTGTCATGCATCAGAGATGCTCTTTTTCATCAGCACTGTTGTAACGTGTGGTTATTTGAGCTACTGCCACATTCCTGTCAGCTTGAACCAGTCTGGCTATTCCCCTCTAGCCTCTCTTATAAACAAGGCACTTTTGCCCAAAGAAATGCAGCGCAATTTGCTTTTTAGATTTAATCACCACTATCTGTTTTATCTAGAGATTGATGTGGTGAAAATCCCAGGAGATCGGTCGTTTCTGAGATACTCAAACCATCCCATCCGGCATCAACAATCATTCCACAGTCAAAGACACTTAGGTCACATTTCTGATGTTTGGTCTGAACCTCATGACAATGTCTGCATGCTTTATGCATTGAGTTGTTGCCACATGATGGCTGATTTGGTATTTGCTTTAATGAGCAGATGTCCAGTTGTATCTAATAAAGTGACTATTGAGTGTGCTCCAGGCACAGCCCTGCAGTGGATTCAGTGACCAGCATCTCAATGTGGAGAAGCCATCCAAAGTGAGACAGAGAGAGATACTGTAGGGAAACTGTACCTTCAAATCTCTGAGTCTATGCTAACCATCAACCACCTGTTTACACTCATCCTACATTAATGGTGTCTGGTCCAGACAGCATTCCTGGCCAAGTACTAAAGATCTGTGTGTTCCAACTAGCAGGAGTATTTAGCACTTTCTTTACTGTGCATCCGCACATGGTTGGGAACGGGTTTAGAACCAGAGAAGCTGCCCCAAAGACACTCTGATCCATTTTTTTAAAATCTCACCGTCTCCATCATATGAGACCGGAGGTAGAAGCAGTCAGCAGTTCAGGACACTTTGTTGAATGAGAAAAAGCCAACATTTCAGGTCAAAGTCTCTACATTAGAACTGTGGAGAAGAAAAATTCTATAGGGGGTCTCTTTGATAGGGTGCCATGGGGATAAGCTGGCTACGGGATTATCTGGTCAATGAGTGGCAACAGTTGGAACAGGGAGAACATGGACAAAAGGACATTGAGCAGAATGTATAGACGTGAACTGTAAAACAGGAAGCCTGGTCCGGTAGGTCAGGCTGGACACCATCTCCACCACCACATCCAGTTAGATTCTCTTACACCCTTCTTAAGCCAGTCACCCCTAGTGGGGCACAGGCTGCTGACAGCAGCTCACTCGAGACCTCTATCCATCTAAACAGGAAATTCTGTCTCTCTAGGACAACAGAAACCTGCCCAGAAACTGTAGCATTGGACTGTACACCCTCTTTGCTCCAAGGTCTTATCAGAAGAGGAGAGTCCTCAGAGACAGACTCAAACTGCGACTCCACGCTCACCACCTGACACTGGAGGTCCAGGCAACAGGTGAGGGTTGGACAGTGCAGTGTGTACAGGAGCAGCCGGTGGAAGGAACCCCCTGGGGACGGGAGGTGCGGCCTGTGGGACATTTCCCAGAGATGGAGCAATTTGTGCTGAACCAGCTCTGTATGAGAGCTTGGGGACCCAGGTCCAGTGACAATTCAGTCTGAGTGGTGGTCACCTTGTGTCCGATCAGTCAACCTCCTGACCCCTGCGCACACACAGTGAGGGTATCCCAGTGTCAGACCCCAAACCTCCATGAATATGTCTGTGACCACACCCGACCACTGATATCTGGCTGCAGGTTGAAACTTCATTTCTCAGGGCTGGGTGCAGAGAGTTTTGAGCCCTGATGAAGGGTCTCAGCATGAAACAAAAGGAACTTTGTGTTGTCTGTCTCACAGGGCTGGGAGCAACATGATGGGCTGAATGTCTTTTTCCAGTGCCTTTGATTTTCCCAGGACTGATTCCTCTTCCAATCTCTGACCTCACCTATGGACTGTCTTGTCTTGTCTCCTCAGCTGGGACTGCGGTTCCCCCAACCATTGTGACCGGAACTCAGGGACATTCGGTCTCCTTACATCCTGGGATCCCAGTCGGACCGGACATTACTGAGGTTGAGTGGAGTCGGGTATGGCCCAGAAACAGGATTGTGAAGTACTCGAATGGGAACATTGACTACAGTAGTAATGAGCTGTACAAGAACAGGATAACCTTTCATTCTGGGAACATCAGTCTGGAAATCCATGATCTACGGAGAAATGACTCTGGTGAATATATTGGGATTTTTACAGCTGCAAGTTCAGGAGATGAAAGTAATACAACAGTGCGACTGGAGGTGTACGGTGAGTGAGACCAGTCCCTGAAACACCCCTAATGGATGGGTGAGGGCAGATCCTCTGTGTTTCTCTGTTTACTGAACCCCACTGACTACCCGTGGCTGGGGCTGGGCTCACGGTTCCAGTGTAGTGAGTCTGGAGGATACACCCGCCACATCCACAGAGGCGGAGTCAGGAGCCGGGAGGGATTGAACCAACAATGGGGAATCTCATGAGACTGAGGGAGCTCAGCACACAGGGAGAATGGACTTGATGTGAATGGGCTGGACAGTCTGTATCTGTGGGTCTCAGTTGCACACTCTACCCCAGGTGAAAGGCCTGGTCTGTCCTGTTCAGGGATCCCAGCTATCCCATCTGTTTAACAGGACACTGCTTGTTTATTCCCACAGACTGAGGTCTGAGCTCAGCAAAGTGTTTATTCCTCAGCCTTCATGCTGTGCTGTGCTGAGTGAGACCCTGTGTATTCATTACACTGAATATAGTGTCCCAGTGAGTGACACATGGAGGGAAGGGAAATGGTTTTGTGACACTTCCTCCTGTGTGTGTCCAGAACGTGGTGTGGGACATGGAGTGGTGGGAGTTGTGGATGTGGCAGTAGAGCAGAGCAAGGTGTTACTCAGGGAGAAACTGGCCAAAATATGTAAGAAAGAGGGAAGGGAGTGGAATGTAAGTCTGAGGATAGTGTAAACTAAGTGGGTAAAGTTACTCAAAGGTATTCTAAAGGACCAAGCATAAAAAGTATTTGGATTGGGAGATAGTTGAAATGTCTCTCTGTGTGGTAGATTGTGTCTAGGTTTTTGAGGAGGCTATCGGAAAGTTGATGAAGGAAAAGCAGTTAAATTTGTCTACATGGACTTTAACAATGTCCTGCATGGGATGTTGGTGAAGAATGTTTATTGCCTTGGCATTCAGGTTGAGGTTGCAAATTGGATTCAACATCGGCTTTGCAGGTGATCTACAAGATGGTTGTCTCTCTGATTGGAGGACTGTGATTAGTGAAATGCCTCAAGGATTGGTGCTGGGTCCTTATTGTTTGTTATCTATATCAGCGATCTGGATGACAATGTGGTTAACTGGATCATCAAATTTGAGGATGACACTGATTGGGTGTACGGTAAGGAAGACTATCAAAGTCTTTAGCGGGATCTGGACCAGCAAGAATAATGAGCTGAAAATTGGCAGTTTCAATTTGATGCAGACGAGTACAAAGCCTTGACCCTTGGGAAGTAAACCAGGGTGGAACTTAAATAATGACCAGTCAGGTACTGAAGAGTGTAGTAGAATAGAGAGATCTTGGAATACAGAACAATAAATTCTTGAAAGTGTTGTCACAGTCAGATAGGGTCATAAAAAAAGCTTCTGGCACGTTGCCATTCATAAATCAAAGGATTGAGTCCAGGAGTTGCAATGTTATGTTGAAATTTTATAAGACCTTGGAGAGGATTAATTTGGAGTATTTGTGCAATTCCTGTCACCTATGTACAGGAAAGGTATCAATTCGATTGAACGAGTGCAGAGTATCAGGACTTGAGGACCTGAGTTATAGGGGAAGGTGGGGGAATTTCAAGGTGCAGGTGGAAGTATTGGAACCAGGTTCAATTTCAATGTCTAACTGAAACTTGAATAAATATTGGGAGGGATGTTAAAGACTTTGTCCAGATGTGGATCAATGGGGCTAGGTATAGACTAGATGGACTGAAGGATCTGTTTAGCCACTGCAATGCTCTATGATTCAATGTAGTCTCATTGAAAGGACCAGGAAGCATAGATGTTGATCCACTGAAGGTGGAGACCAGTGGGGTCGAAGGAAAGGGCCAGAGGAAACATATCCTTGCTTTCGGTGGGAGAGGGTGTGAGAACAGAGACGTAAGAAATGGAACAGGTTCTCAGGGCCTCACACCTTCATCATAATCTGGGCAGGCAGAGTGGAGATTGACAGATTGCAGAATAGAATGGGCTGTGTCTTGTGTTGGACCAGATTCAAGGCAGCTCAGGGCTGGGGCTCACTCAGGTTTTAGGCTTTGCAGGGATTCAGGGACCACACAGAGGAGGAACAAAAGACATGGAAATGGAGAGAATTTCTGGAATAGAGCGCTATAAACAGGACATGATGGAGAGTTTGTAGATGAGTGTGGGTTGTGTTTGGGAAAGAGGGTGCAGCACGTGGGAACTTGCTTCAGCAGCAAGTGACTGAACAGAAGGATGAGGGAAGGTTTAAATCGTTTGGGTAAAAATGAGGTTGGATTGGCTTGAAGTTTACTCTGGACCGTTGTGGATGGGACGAGGGAGTTGGGGATCGAGCTGTCCACAATGATCTTCTTTACTTATCTTCTATCTCTCCCTCACACCCTCAGAGCCTGTGTCAGGAGCAAACATCATGGTTCAGAACATCACCAGGACCTGTAGCCTCACCCTGACCTGCTCTGTGACCTCTGGCAACCCCACCAGCTTCAGTTGGTGGAGAGGAGGAGAAGTTACAGGAGACAACAACAGCCATCACTTCTGGAGACACGAAGAGACGATACAGGTTCATTGCACAGCAGAGATGGAGGATGTGGTGTACGGGTGTAAGGCCAGCAACCCCATCAGTGAGGACACCGCACAGGTCCGGCTGGGGAACGTCTGTAATCTGGACACATGTCGTGAGTGTCAGAGGAAGGAGTTGGGATTTAGTTATCTCCCCATCCCAGGAGTCTGAGATGGGACAGCACAGAGGATCTTCACAAAACCATAAAAATTTACAGCAGATGACAGACCTTTTGACCCACAATGTTGTGCTGACCATGTAACCTACTCTAAAACTGCCTAGAAATTCCCCATAGCACAGCCCTCGATTTTTCTAAGCTCCATGCTCCTATCAAACAATCTCTTAAAAGACCCTATTGGATCTGTCTCTACCAGCATTGCTGGCAGTGCATTCCATGCACCCACCAGTCTCTGTGTGAAAACTTACCTCTAACAGCCCCCTTGTACCTACTTCTAAGCATCTTAAAACAATGCCCCTATGTGTTAGCCATTTCAGTCCTTTGATACAGCCTCTGGCTAGCCACGCGATCAATCCCTCTCATCATCTTACACACTTCTATCAGGTCACCTCTCATCCTCCTTTGCTCCAAGGAGAAAAGGCCAAGTTCACTCAACCTATTCTGGACAGGTACATTGGAGCTCAGAAAAATAGAGGGCTATGGGTAACCCTAGGTAATTTCCAAGGTAAAGACAAGTTCGGCATAGCTTTGTGGGCCGAAGGGTCTGTAACGTCCTGTAAGTTTTCTATGTTTGAGAAGATGAGCAATTACAGATTTGATTCCTCTACCATTTCATAAATTCCTGTCACAAACATTTCCCAAATTGTCTGTCAACAGTATTGTTCTTTTGTGTACCAATGGGAGCACTGCAGAGTAGGAGGGGATAGAGGGGAGTGATGTGATAATGAGGGGATTGAGGTGTAGGTTGCAAGTCAGTGATGCGATGTTGATTATAGGGAATGGGGAAAGAAAGGACTGAGGGGTATCAGAGGGGAGGTGATGGGTTTGGAGGTCAATGATTTGATGGTGATTGGAGGAAATAGGGATTGTGGGATATTAGAGGGGAAGGGTTGGAGGGACTGAGGGTTATTGGAAGGGAGGGGAGTGGGGTGAAGAGGTGGGGGTTGGAAGGAATTTATGTGATGGGGATTGCAGGGTACTGAGGGACCATGTTGAGGTGACAGGGAGTTTTTTCCGACTGAGGAGGGATGGAGTGAATTCATCAATCCTGTGTCACTGGGAGGGTGAGGACTGGATTCATCAGGAAATCTTTTCTCCTCTGTGTTACAGCCCCTAAAACAACAGCGGTGCCGATTGCACTGACCCTGGTGTTCAGATTGTCAGTGGTGCTGATCCTCCTGATCTCTGCTCTCACTGCGATCCTCATGGTCACATGGAGGAGAAGACCTGAGGGAAGGGAAGTAACTTCAGAGACTGAAGGCAAGTGGAGCTGACACCCTGTCATTGAGTCTAGTATTTGGGAGAGGGAGAGAGAGGGGGTGGGCTGGGGTGGTGACAACAGGGGTGGGAGAGAAGAGTTAGATGGGGTAAAGTGGGAATGGTTTCAATACAGGCCCTGTCACCTCTGCTTTCTGTCCCACAGACCCACTGGAGACAGGCATCATTGACACAGACCTTCAGAAGAATCGCTGTATCTGGCAGCCCCCTAGGGGGAATGACAGGGTAATGACGGACACCTTACACCTGGAAAGAGGGCACCCAGGGACCACTCACAGTCCTTGGGGCAAACTGAACATAAGGCCTGCATGTAATCTGAACAATCCCAGAATCAACCACAGGTCCCTGTCACTGGGGATCGTTCCAACCACCACTGCATATTAATACTCTCAGTTACTCCAAAATCTGCTTCTGCAAACTCCAGTCTCATCAACAACATTGTGTGGGTAGTCATCAGTACTAAGCCCCCAAATCTCAAAGGCACTGAGTGGTATCAATGGTAAATGTGTCAGATACCGTTTGTAAATGGATCTATAAAGTAAAGTAAGTTGAGAACCTGTGTCAAGTATGGCCCGAGCAAAAATACCTTCAGTCCATTTGGACACACCAGAGTCTGGTCCCTCTAAACCTTCACGAATATTGTTTTGCACTTTAGTATTTCCCTTGATGCACTGATTGGAACGTATTCTGTCTGAGAATCCAGTCCATACCTATACAGTGTTCACCCGCAGTTTTGCATCTTTAGTTCTCTGATTGATTAACCGTGATTTACTTTCTGTAGATTTTCGTGTTACTCATAGTTTCACTTGAAATGTCTATCTTCTTCACAGTTGTTACAGAACTTCCAGGTTTGGTACGTTTTGTATTCAACTGAACAGGAGAGTTGGAATATTCTGATGCGGGAATAAAAATTGTGGTAAATGCTCTGTAAATGCTGCCCCATGCAAAGTTATCATTTTCCAGGGAATAACACCCTGCACCAGCAAAAAATAAAGTGGAGTTATATTTACTGATATTAAAACTTTAACAGTTAATAGAGGGAAAAGAAAAGGGTCCAGCACAGCTAAACCAGTCTGAATGGGCAGATAAACGTTGGAGCTTTGACTTCTCACTTGCTGAACCCATGATCTGCATGGAAGACACCAGTCACCTTTGGAACTTCCCTTGAAAGCCATTTTGAATGAACTGGCTAACTCAGGAGCATTGGCTCTTCCTGCTGAGAACCATTTGGCTACACGAAGCACTTCTTGCAACAGTGACTCTCCCTTGAACAGTGTTCACTGAGCATCTTCGCTTGTGTTCTCCTCCACTGTTCCTGCCAACCAAACCTCCCCGGACTGGCTGACACAACATTCCCAGCCTGAGCAAGTAGTCCTTATCTCAGCCGAAACCAAAACACTAAGCTATGAGGCTTAACGATGAGAAAACATTGCATTTGCAGAAAAACTGCTAAAATTAAAATACCTCACAGCATACCAGTAGAAACACAATAAAACATGTGCTTAACTTGGGAATGACACAGGCAAATTGTTTGAATGTGAGCAATGACTCAATGGCAGCCATAGAGATGGAGGGCCAATGGGCCTGTTTCTGTGACTCCACCCTATTTGACTCCCTTCACCAACACATCACAGTTCAGAGTTCAAAGTATATTTTATTATCAAAGTGTGCATATATTATACAAGCTTGCGATTCATCTACTTATGGGCAGTCAGAACACAAGAATCTCAAAAGAACCCATGAAAAAAGAAAGTTAACAAACACCCAATGTGCAGAGAGAGAGAGAGAGAGAGACATCACACCAATCATGCAAACAATAAAAGCCAGCCAAAGCATTCAGGATGAAAGCGAGCCCATAGACACAAACCCTGGAGCATCCGGAGCAGGCCCACAGCCTCAGCTTCAGTTCATCACACAGCAGAGCAAAATGTCATGGAGCTGACACACATGGACCCTGAGGCATCTGGAGCCAGCTCACAGCCTCAGTGTCAATATGCAGCAAACCAGCCAACACGCACGACCTTTTCAATCGATCTGGCTCAGGGTTTAAATCATCCACTATAACACCACACACAGTTCCAGTCACGGTCTGTGCCGATCAAAGTCCCAGGTCTGCTGCTCTTGGACCAGATTCAGACACGGTCTGGGCTGGGTCACACCCGGGTGTAGAAGGGAAACTGGGACCATAAGACCATAAGATATAGGAGTAGAAGTAGGCCATTTGGCCCATCGAGTCTGCTCCACCATTCAATCATGGGCTGATCCAATTTTTCCAGTCATACCCACTACCCTGCCTTCACCCAAACCCTTTGATGCCCTGGCTAATCAAGAACCTATCTATCTCTGCCTTAAGTACACCCAATTACTTGGACTCCACAGCCACTTGGGGCAACAAATTCCACAGATTTATCTCCCTCTGACGAAAGTAATTTCTCTGCATCTCAGTTCTAAATGGACGTCCTTCAATCCTGAATTCATACCTTCTTGTCCTAGACTCCCCTACCATGGGAAATAACTCTGTTATATCTAACTTGTTCAGGCCTTTTAACATTTGGAATGTTTCTATGAGATCCCCCTCATTCTCCTGAACTCCAGGGAATACAACCCATGAACTGCCAAACATTCCTCATGCAGTAACCCTTTCATTCCTGGAATCATTCTGTAAATATTCTCTGAACCTTCTCCAATGTTAGTATAGTCTTTCCAAAATAAGAAGTCCACAGCTGCACACAATCCTCCACGAGTGCCTTATAGAGCCTCAGCATCACATCCCACCTCTTATATTCTATACCTCTAGAAATGATCGCCAACATTGCATTCGCCTTCTTCCCAACCAACTCAACCTGGAGGTTACACTTACAATGGTGACAACATATGTGGGCCTGGAGAGGATTACTGGGAATCAAAGCCATAAACAGGGAACTGTGGATTTTTTATGGATGTTGCGGGAAGTGGTTGGGAAAGTGGGAACTTACTCCAGCAATAACTGATGAAATGAAGGTTGAGGGAAGGGCTAAAGTGGTGTGTGGCAATGAGCTGGAATCAGCTTCAAGTTCACTTGGGACCATTGGGGATTGAATGCAGGAATCGGGGACCGATTTTCCTTAACTCATCTTTCACCATTACTGCTCAACCTGAAATCCCGTGTAAGGAACATACATCATGGTCTATTCATTTTCATAGATGCTGCTTGACCTGTTGAGATCCTACAGCATTTTGAGTGTGTTGCCCTTGGTTCTGAACATTACCGGGACCTTTGACCTCACCTGGTCCTGCTCCATGTCCTTAGGGTTCTTACCAGCTTCAAGTGGTGAAGGGGAGGAGAAGCTGTGCGAGACTCCAGCATACATCACCTCTGGAATCATGGAGAGATGGGTGCGGTTCATCACACAGATTAACCTGTGGATGGGCAGTGTGATGGGGCAGTGTAGGTGGCGCTTCACTTTGTGTCAAACATGTGCACATTTATTTGTTTTACAATAATCACACTGTTCTCAGTTCAATCTTGACAAATATTTATGCATTTAAAACATCAAATTAAATCATGATCATCCTTGTCCAGGATGCAACCCAGCCCTTGTAATGCCCACTGCCATCTGAAAACATCCAAGATGTGAATGAAGAGTACGTACTCTCTTTCCAAAACCAGATTGAGCTGAGTTACTGACTCTCAGCTGATCTGCAGTGTCGGAGCCAGAGTCAGGTAGCAGTTTGTGGTGTCCTGCCATTTTTCGGTTGAGTAGCAGTGCACAGTATGAACTGTTCCCTAAAGCGAAAGACTACTCTGAGTGATCTCCTGAGGGGATGATCCCTCAGTAGGTACTTCTGTCTTTCATCAGTACTGTGGGTCTCTTAATTGTTGTCCAGCCTATAGTGGTTAAAGTCTTGTGCATTCTGTTTAATCTTGTCAAGCTTATTTTTCTACATCCTGTGATTATTTAAAGTGGACTCCCAATTAACACCTAATGGTGGGTCATTGTGTTCTGAAAATAATTTGTTTCACAGAGTCGCTCGCTCAGGCCACCAATGTTCTGTTGGAATTCCAATGCATGAACTCATCTTCTATCTCCACATGGGAGTCTATCGCTCCTCTGCACCTGGGTTCAGTTGTCTCCCAGCACACACCGTGACACTGTCTGCTACAATGCAGGTAGTCAACAGCTAGGTCCAGGTATGACTCTAAGCTGAGCAGATTCTTTTGAAATGTTTCATCTCAGACTTCTGCCTCTTGGTCGTGCTCTTCTTGTACACTTGATAAAAGTGATGGTGGTGAGTCTTACCCATGTCCCACCTAGACTTCAGAAAAGGGAATGTCCGGAACCTTTGGAATGAATCCTGGAGTCGGCCACCTTCCAGCAGCCAGTTGTTACAGAGCTTACGTGGACCCCACTCATGTGCACGTCAGGACAAACTCTGCCCACGCGAAGTGATCGATTGAGTATGAAACTGGCCTCACAGTGGACATCAGACATGTTTGCTGCTCAAATTATAGATGGTCTCCTCCGTCAGCCCCCTTCAACTGTTACACCACTCCCACTGGAAATTAAAATGAAATGATTCATGTTGAGTTCCCCCCGCTGTCCCCCTGCATCCAAGAGACAGGTGGCTACAATTAAAATGGACTCCACGGGGTGTGGAGATGTGGCACAACCCCGGTGAGACTCACCATCTTTTATAGATGTACTATAGCAAGCATCCTATGTGGATGTATCACAGATTTGTATGGCTACTGCTCTGAATATGAAATGGCAGAGAGTTGTGAATGCAGCCCAGTCTGTCACACAAAGCAACCTCCCATTCATGGACTGTGTCCTCACTTACCACCGGCTCAGGAAAGGAGACAACACAATCAGAGAGCCCACCCACCACTGTCATTCTCTCTTCCCTCCCCAGTCTGCCCCGACACCATCCCACTGACCCACAAATCTGTCTTTCTCAGCCGAACACCCGACCCCTCACCATGCCTTCCAACAACACTCTCCGCAAAGTCTCCACTTTGTCTCCCTTGTAAAGGCCGACTCCACAGTTCCTCCACCGTCCCCAGCACACAGATGCACAGACACACACAGGATCAGGATGGAGACAGCAATCGGAGGGTGGGGAGGGGGTTGAGGACTGGGGTAGATCATCCACTGTCATATTCAATGGTGCGAGAGGCTGGGTTGCTTGAGGGGCCGAAGCCAACTCCTGCTCTTATTTCCCTCTTTGTGTGTGTCTGTTTGTACATGTGTGAGAGAGAGAAAGAGTGGGTGGGGAGATCTTCAGAACTGAGTGAAAATGCAGACTGAGAGGGAGAGACACAGACTAAGAAACCGAGAGAGGAATGTGAAAACAGTGACTTCTGAAGAGAAATGAAAGGTAAATTGAAAAAGATGTCCTCTCAGAGACTATGAGAAACAGGAGAATGAAAGGACAAGAGAAGATGGGCAGAGAGGCTGTGGGTAAGGGTACAGAATCTGAGAGAGAGAGAGAGAGCTAGAGGTGGACAGGGACTGGTTGGAGATGTGGAGATGGTTAATGGGATGTGTTTGAGTTACAGCTTGTGCTCTGTGCCTGTTTGGAGTAGTATTGCCTCTTCCCCATCACAGTGTATTAGATAGGTGTGACATAGCCAGTTTCCACTGCTTTAGTTATTACCCATCGACCATCAAGCTCTTGAGTAAATGTGGATACCTACCCTCACTACCCCATCATTAAATGTCTTACACCAAAGATCTCACTTTAAGGATTCTTTATCTCATTATCTCATGTTCCCAGTATTCCTTGCTATTTATTTATATTTACATTTGCACAGTTTTTTTTGTTTTCACTCTGGAGGATCTTTCATTGATCCTGTTTTAGATACTATTCTTTAGATTTGTTGAGCATGCCCCAAGGAAAATAAATCTCAGGATTCTATATGGTGATATATATCTACTTTGATAATAAAGTTTACTTTGCTCACTTTGAAGTGTACTTGTTTCCAATGCTTGTTCACCAAGCACCAAATGAAGTTGCAAGTTTTAAGTTCAAGAACAAGTTTCAAGTTTAATTATCGTTCAATTATACATGAATAGAGGCAAACTACAAGGTGCAAAACACATACCAACAACATACAGCACACTTCACATAGCACATTGCACAAATAGCACGTTTGGTTATTCATCAGTACAGAACAACATACAGTCACAAAGAGAAATAAAAATATATTGCCCAAGTCTTGAGTTGTCCTGGTCCAGCTTGTTCTTTCACCAAGTGAACACTGGAGGGCAGCAGAGACAGGAGGGCTCAGACACCAACCCAGTATGAAATCTGATTTGGACAATCCACATATTATAGTGAGAATGGTTACAGCGACTTTGTATTCCGTGTGGTATGTGGGAAGTCTGGGACACCTCCAGTCTCCCAGATAAACACAACTGCATCAGGTGCACCGAGTTGCACTTCCTGAGAGAACATATAAAGGAACAGGAGCTCAACTCAATGACCTTTGACTCATGTGGGAGAATGAAGAAGAGATAAAAAAGAATTAGAGGGAGGTAGTTACCCCAGGATTACAGGAGTGAGGTAACTGAGAGATTGCCAGGAGAAGGAGGGGAAATGTACAGCCAGTGCAGAGTACACTTGTGGCCATTCCCCTCAATAATAACTTTAGATACTATTGAGAGGGATGACCTAACAGGGAGGAGCCACAATGACCAGGTCTCTGGCACTGAGTTTGATGCTGTGTCTCAGATGAGCGGAGAGGTGAAGAGGACTGAAGTATTGGTAGGAGATTCCTTCATCGGAGGAAAAGAGAAAAGGTTCTGTGGGTGAGATAGAGACACACAAATTGTATCTTGCCTCCCTGACGCCAGGATCAGGGATATCTCGATTCTTGACCATGGCATTCTCAAGGGCAAAGTTGAGCAGCTGAAGTTTTTGTACATATTGACACCATGACATGGGTAAATAATGTGATGAGGTCCTGAAGAGAGATTTTATGGAGCTAGGTAGAAAGCTGAGAAACAGGACCATCAGGATAGTGATCACTGGATTGTTGCCTGTGCCATGTGCCACTGAGGGAAAGAATAGGATGACTTGGCAGGTGAATATGTAGCTGAGGAACTGGAGCATGAGGCAAGGGTTGAAATTTATGGATCTTTGTGATTTCTCCTGGGGCAGCTATGACCTGTACAATAAAAGACAGGCTACACCTGATCCCGAGGATCTCCAATATCCTTGTGGGCAGGTTGGCTCAAGTTGTTTGGGTGGGTTTAAACGAGTTCAGCAGGGGGCTGGGAACTGGAATGGTAATGCGGAGGATGAGCGCTATCAGATGTAAACAGATGTAATGTGTAGTGAGACTCCTAGCAGGCAGACCTATACGATAGATAAAAATTGCAGTAAACCGGAAGAGCTGTAATGTAAAGGTGTTCAAAATTGAAAAAGGTGAATACAGAACTAAAGGTGTAATATTTGACCGCGGGCGGTAATGGAATAAGGTCGATGAACTTGTAGTACAGATACAGATTGGCAAAGATGATGTAGGTATCACTGAATAGGCAGGAAGGCAGAGGGTCTGGCATGGCACTGTTGATAAAAAATGAAATTAAATCATTCGAAAGAAGTGACATAAGGTCAGAAGATGTTGAATTGTTGTAGTTAGAGCTGAGGAACTGCAAGGGTAAAGAGACGCTGATGGGTGTTATCTACAGACGCCCAAACAGAGGTAAGGATGTGGTCTACAAGTTAGAATGGGAGATGGGAATTGCCTGCCAAAAGGGCAATGTTACAGTACTTACGAGTTCCATCAATATACAAGTAGATTGGGAAAACCAGGTTGGTGTGGGATTCGAAGAGGGGCAATTTCTAACTTATGGGATATCTTTCTAGAGCAGTTTGTGTTTGAGCTCCGTAGGGGTTAGCTATTCTAGATTGAGTGTTGTGCGATGAACCAGAATTGATCAGAGAGCTTAAAGTAAAACAATCCTGAGGGGTAACTTATCATTATGTAGTCAAAATGACACTGAAATTGGAGAAAGAGAAGCTAAAATCACATCTTACAGTATTACAGTGGAGTAAAATATATCACAGGGGCATGAGAGAGGAGTTGTCCAGTACTGATTCAAGAAAAAAATAACACAGGCAGGGATGATGGCAGAGATGCAATTGCTGCAATTACTGAAAGCAATTCCGATGACACAGGATTTATAAATCTCAAAGTGTAGGAAGTATACTAAGGGCAAGATGACACAACCATGGCTAACGAAGGAAGTCAAGGTCAACATGAGGTCCAAAGTGAGGACATATAATAGAGCAGAAAATTGACGAGATGTTAGGGGAGTGGGAAGCTTTTAAATACCAACAGAAGGCAACTAAATGTCGTTAAGTAGGTAAATGTTGAATAAATCTAGCCAATAATATTAAAGACAATACCAACAATTTCTTCAGGACCATAAAGTGTGAAAGAGAGGCAAGAGTGGATTTTGGACCACTGGAAAATGATGCTGTTATGGGGACAAGGAAATGGCAGAAAAACTGGATAAGTATTTTGCATCAGTCTTACTGTGGAAGAATCTAACAGTGTGGAGGATGATACAGGTAATGTGTCGTGTAATGTTTGAAGTTACCACTACTAGAGAGAAGGTCCTTGGGACACTAAAAGGTCTGATGGTGGATAACTCACCGGGAGCAGATGGTGTACTCCCCAAGATTCTGATAGAGGTGGTTGAACAGATTGTGGAGGCATTAGTAATGACCTTTCAATAATCATTAGATTCTGTAAAGGTTCCTGAAGACTGGACAATTGCAAAAGGAACCCCACTCTTCAAGAAAAGAGAAAGGCAGAAGAAAGGAAATTAAAGGCCAATTAGTCTGACCTCAGTGGTCGTGAAGATGTTGGATTCAATTGTTAAGGATGTGTTTTCGAGGTTCTCGGAGACACAGGATAAAATAGGCCATAGTCAGCATAGTTTTCTCAAATGAACATCTTGCCTGACATGTGTGTTGAAATTCTTTGTAGATATAACAAGCAGGATAGACAAAGGAGAATTGGTTAACGCTGCAAACTTGTGTAACACCCTGGGAAAGTGTTCACTGCTGACATAATGGTTTTTCTGTAGAAGCTGTGTTTGGAGTATTGTGAGCAGTTCTGGGCCCTTTATCTCAAAAAGGATGTGCTGAAACTGGAAAGGGAACAAAGGAGGTTCATGAAAATTATTCCAGGATGAATTGACTTGTCATATGAACTGTGTTTAATTGTTCTGATCCTGTAATCAATGGAAATAAAAAGAATGAGAGATGACCTAATTGAAACCTACCAAAATTGTAAAAAGTCTTGATAGAGTGGCTGTGGAGAGGATGTTTTCTACGGGTGGAGTTTGAAGACCCAATAGATTGACATCTTCTTCGAACAGATTTGTGGAGGAACTTGTTTAGCTGGAGAGTGGTGAATCAGTGATATTTGTTGCTACAGGAAGCTGAGGAGGCCAATTCTTTATGTACATTTAAGGCAGAGGTTAATAGATTCTTGATTGATCACAGCATGAAGGGATACAGGGGGAAGGCAGGAGACTGGGGCTGAGAGGAAAACAGATTAGCCATGATGAAATGGCAGAGCAGATTCAATGGGCTAAATGGTCATTTGGAAATCCAGCAGCACATCTTGTTCACACAACAACTCAGTCAATGCAAATCCCCCGTCATTGGTCTCTCCAGAGAACGAGTAAACCAAACGCAGTATTTTTTTGTCCAACAGGGTCTTGTGATCACTACACTAAATATCCAAAGCAATCAACCGTACTTTTTTAGGGCTGCGCACAGTCTGGGCACAAATGTACGCAACAAGTCCAGCTCCGTCAATATCGAGCAAGTTGCTGCTGGGGTAGTCCTGCAGTCATTGATGTTCTTAATCTCCAGCAGTGACTTGCGGATGGAAAATAGACGTACAGGATGAGCAAATACACGGGAGTGGTCGCTGTGTCTGAGCACGCCGCCATCGTTCCAGAAGCAGATGTAGAGTCTCGATGTGGAGGGGCCCCTCCCTCCTCTGAGCTCTCTCATGTCTGCTTGGTGGGCAAGACCAGTTGTAATGGGGAACTCTGAGTAGAGAGCAGTAACAAATATTTGAGACATGTTGAGTGGACGTGCAGACCCCTCATCCATTGTGGTCACTCCCGGGTTCTCTGCTTGTCCACATCCATGAAGCTCTTTGTCTCCTTCAGCGTCTCTGTCTGCTGCTCTCTCGGCTGCCCTGTCCATTCTCTGACTTCCTCTGCTGTCCATTGGGTCAAACAGCACAGAGATCGTCCCTTTGATCCACTGAGCGAACTCCAACCATCAAACACCACGTTACACCAATACCATTTCATTAATCCCATCACCTCCCCCAGTTTCTACCACTCACCCTCTCAGTAGGGGCAATTTATAGTGGACAATTAACCTACCGCCCTTGTATCATTGGAATCTGGGATGAAATAATAGCACCCTGGGTAACCCGTGCCTTCACTGGGAGAACATGCAAACTCCACACAGCTGGAATCTAAAACCAGGATGAAATTAGGTTTGCTGGAGTTGTGAGACAGCAGAACTTCCTGCTGCCCGTCTGTATGTGATTTCTCTCTTAACTTCAGAGACAACTGCACTCCAGCACCATTTTCTGTTTCACAACCTCAAACACTTCCCGCCACCATGTTACAACTTTGCAAGTCTTTCATCAAGATCCCACACACCTCGAGCTGCTGAAACCCTTCATTCGTATTCTTGTTGATCAATCTGTTGTGTTTTGTTGTCACTGGAGTTGCTTCATCTGATTGACCTGTGCCAGCCTCTCACTGGATCTGGCACAAGGCCACAAACAGTATTAATTTATTGCTCTTGCCCCATGTCTCTTCCTTTGTTCAACACTGTTCATCCAAACATGCAGCTCAGTCTTCGTCAGGTCACACAGGCTGTTTTTTTGATAAGCCTGTCAGTCTGACAAAATCAAAAAGAGCTGTTTATTTGGAAATGATCGCTCATTTATCAGATTGTCGATCTCACTGCATCTACTTATCGCTGCTCTGATCTAACCATCCCCAGGGGGGAGCCAGCTCACAAAATGGTGGCTGTAGAGAACACACATAAAATGGCAGCCTCCATTCCTTCCACTACAAGAATGTATTTGCTTTTACTGCTTCCCCTGTCCCTGGCTCTTTCGGTGTTCTATAGTTTTTTAATCCCTTCATCACTGACAATCCACAGGATCAGCATTCAATCCCTCACTTTGTTGTACGAAAGCTTCAGAATTCGGGGAGATGAGATTGTTTGGTCAGGTAGGCAGAGGAAGAGGCAAATGGAGAATAGAATGGAGTTTGTGTTGGATCAATGTAAATTGATGTTCTCTATTTGGAGGCTGTGTCGTCTGGTCCTACACTCCTCCACCCTTAGAAACATCCTCTCTGTTGAGGTCTTTTAGCATTCGATAGGTTTTACTGCTTCCCCTGTCCCTGGCTCATTCCGTGTTTTACATTCCTCCTCATATGCTCTAAAGATGAACTGTAGAATACTTGAAAGTGAGTCCATAGGTTGTGGAATCAATTCAGAGTTGCAGTGTGAGAAGTTACCCACGCTGGTTCAGGAGTCTGATGTATAACTGTTCCTGAAACTTGTGGTGTGGAACCTGAGATCCATACCTCTGTTCCAACAGCAGCAATAAAAGCAGATTATGGACTGGATGGTAGGTGTCCCTGATGATGCATGTTTGCTTTCTTGTAGCAGTGCTCCTTGAGATCTGCTTAGTGGTTGGGAGGGATTTTCTTGTGATGGACTGGACCGTATCCACCACTTCATGTTGGCTTTTCTGTTCCTTTGATCAGGACTGTGGTGATGAGATAAAACTTCAGTCAGAGTTTCATTGAACGGGGGCAGGGACGAGGGTCCAAAAATCCTCCTGCTCTTATTGTTCTTATTTGGTGTGAGGTGACATTCTGACATCAGTCAGTCCGCATTTGACGTCGAGCGCTGTGGCTTTCTGCCTGTGATCACACCTCTGTATTTCACCTTTTGCACAACACGTACTTTCTTGTCGACTGCTCCTCACAACATACTGACTAGGAGGGGAAGCTTTGTTTGGTCCATCAGCATTTATACTGTTCTGTGAGAACAATGAACACCAGGCATCTGCTGATCTCCTGCTGGCTAACTCTCTGTGCCTCACGCTGTAAGTTTGATTCAGAGCAAGTCTTTGTCTTTTAAAGTCCTTCTCTTCAGGTTCTCTGTTAATTTCTGGACTGGGGCATTTCTGGGTCCCACAATACCAGAGCAAGGAGAGTGTATGCTGGTCAGAATGAAGCACGGGTTTGATATAGAGAGCGAAAAAAGCTTGGTTACTGGTGGGCATTGGGGCAGAGGATTGGCGCATTCTGTAGCCATAGACACATCCTGCTGCTAATTCTGTAAATGAAGCTTGAGAAAAAAGTATCAGTTGTTCACGGGATTGGGAAGGATTTATCAGGGATGTGGAACCCAGGAACTGGGATCTGATCCAGAGATGTTTCCAGGAAAAGTTCATGATGGGGAATCGTTGTAGGAATGATGGTTGGGGGGGGGGGGACACTGAATGCAGAAAGAGAGGGGAAATTGTTAACAGTCATCTAACATTTTGGGATCTGAATGCTGGTTTCCTCTCTCTCTCTGTTAACAGAGTGTCGATCTGTCAATAGCCCAAATCACAGAACCGGACATACAATCAGTGAGAGAGAATGATGAGGAAAATCCTGATATCATTGTCAGAAGCAGTTGTTAACCTGAAGAATGAGTCTTTTCTTTTTCAATCTTTTTATTAAGTTTCAAATTAGTAAACATAACAATAATGATAATGATACAAAGAGGTCGGGATTACATTAATAACGGTTAACATGTACAAACACAGATTCCAAATAACAAATGTAGTTTAGCCTCCCAATCTCTTAGTAAATGCCCATGAAAAAAAATTGATAAAGAGAGAATAAAAACCATAAACTAAAAAAAACTGAAATAAAAAAACAAAGATTGGACTGCCATATTTCATTGGCTAAAATTATAATTTGTTGTTAACTCTGCTCCTCTATACCTGAGCAAAATATTACTAAAAATGGATTCAGAAAGGCTCAACTTACATCATATGAAAACAAATGGCCTCCAAGTTTCTTCAAATTTAACCAAAGGATCCACAGAACTGCTCCTAATTTTTTCCAAGTTTAAACATGCTATCATTTGGTAAAATCATTGAAATGTGGTAGGGGGATTGGAATCTTTCCATTTAAGTAAAATGGTTTTTCTGACTATTAATGTAACAAATGCAATTAAATGACAAGCTGATGAGGTTAAATGATTGTAGTCTATCACTGGTAATCCAAAAATTGCAGTAATGGGATGAGTTTGTAAATCAACCCACAGAACTACTGAAATAATATCAAAATTATCTTTCCAGTATTTTCCTCAAAGAAGGCAAGAACAGAACATAAGTGTCAAGGAAGCTACTTCAGAATTATATCTATCGCAAACAGGATTTATTTGGCAGTAAAAGTGAGCTAGCTTATCCTTGGACATATGAGCCCTATGAACCACCTTAAATTGTATCAAAGTGTGTCTGGCACACATTGAGGAAGTATTAACTAGTTGAAGAATTTTCTCCCATTTCTCTGTAGATAAAGATAATTGAAGTTCTCTTTCCCACTCAGTCTTGATTTTATCAGAAGTACTTAAGCGTATTTTCATAATTAAATCATAAATAAATGCTATTAAACTCTTCTGATATGGATTTAAACTTAATTTTTTTTCTGTAACTTCAATTTTATGTGATATCTGAACGGTACCTAAAGTAGCGTTCAGAAAGTTTCTAATCTGTAAATATCTGAAAAAGTGTGATGTAGGCAAATTATATTTATTACACAATAAATGAAACATGAAACAATCATCCATGAATAAATCACTAAAACATGTTATTCTCTTTGTTTTCCATAAAATAAAAGCTTAATTAATTCTTGATGGTTGAAAGAAAAATATAGATATAATAGAACTTGGCAGGATAAATTTATTCAATCCAAAAAATTTACAAAATTGTAACCATATTCATATTGTATGTTTGATTATTGGCTTCTCATTTGTTTATTCAATTTAGTAAGTGCAAAGGGAAGCGCAGCTCCTAAAATAGAAGCCCATGAAAACACCTGTGCAGACTCCCACTCGAGGTTCATCCATCGTGGATATTGAGTTTCATCCAACTCTTGTGTCTGAAACATTAATTTTGAATATTAATTGCCCAATAATAAAATCTAAGATTCGACAAAACCAAACGCCTTCCTGTTTTGATTTCTGTAAATATTTCTTACTTAACATAGGATTTCTTTTCTGCCATATATATGAAGAAATTTTAGAATCAATAATATCAAAAATGATTTAGGGATGAAAATTGATACTACCTGAAATAGATATAGAAATTTAGGTAAAATAATCATCTTCATAGCATTAATTCAACCAATCAAAGATAGGGACAATGGGGACAATTTAGTAAACAGTTGTTTAACTTGATCAATTAAGGGTAAAAATGTGATTTTAAATAGAACCTTATACTTCTTAGTAATTTTAACACCCAAATAAATAAAATATTCAGTAACCAATCTAAATGGTGATTGCATATAAATTGGAACCTGCATATTTAATGGGGAAAACACATTCTTATTAAGATTCAATTTATGACCAGAAAATCTACTAAACTGAGCAAGTAGTGTTATTACTGCAGGAATGGGTATCTCTGGGTACAACATATGTAGTAATAGGTCAACTGCATGTAATGATACTTTATGCATCCCATTCTTACAATTAATGCCAAATATATTGGGTGAATCAAGAAGAGTGACTGCCAAGGGCTCCAGGGCAATATCGAATAGTAAAGGGCTTAAAGGACAACCCTGTCTCATACCTCAAAAAAGCCTACAAAAGGGAGATCTCTGATTATTGGTAAATACAGCAGCCAAGGGTGTATGATATATCAATTGAATCTAAGGTAGAAATTTTGGGCTAAAATTAAATTTCTCAAGTATATTAAATAAATATTCCCATTCAAGTCTGTCAAATGTCTTCTCGGCATTAAGCGAAATAACGCATTCTGCAGTATTAGATAAAGTGGTGTATATAATGTTCATTAAACTCCTAACATTAAAATGTGAATAACAATTTTTAATAAATCCTGTCCGATCCTCAGAGACAATTTGTGGCAATATCTTCTGTAATCAACTTGCTAATATTTTGGAAAAGATTTTAGAATCAACATTCAACAAAGATATAGGTCTGTATGATGCATATTCATATCTTTGTCTTTTTTAGGAATTAAAGAAATAGATGCTTCATAAAAGGATTGTGGTCATTTACCTACAAATAAAGCATATTTAAAAATTCTGCATAACAAAGCAGAATGTAAATCTGAAAAATAATATAAAAATTCATCTGTATACCTATCCGGACTTTACCAGAGTTCATTGAAAAAATTGCTTTTTTTATTTCAGTAATGGGTGCAGCTAATGGGTTAATCAGCTGGTAATTTTGGAATATTCAGTTTCCTTAAAAATTCATGCATTATGGTAGGATCATCAGGAAATTCTGATTGGTATAAATTGGTATAAAATTCTTGAAAAGATTTATTAATTTCATTGTGGTCAACCGTCAAAATACCATGCTGTCTATGAACTTTATTCATCTGACGTTTCACCAAAGCAGCCTTCATTTGGTTAGCCAATGATAGACTTGATTTATCACCATGTATATAAAATTGACTCTTAGTTTTAAGTAATTGATTTTCAATTGAGGATGTTAATAACAAGCTATGTCGCATCTGAAGTTCACCTTTCTCTTTATAAAGCTCCAGATTGGGAGCAATAGAATATTTTTTATTAATTTCTTTAACCTTATCAAGCAATGTATATATTTCACTATTAATCCATGTTTTCAATCCAGCAGAGTATGAAATAATTTGCCCACAGATATATACTCTTAAGGTACAGGTGTCCCCCGTTTTTCAAATGTTCACTTTATGTCAACTCGCTGTTACAAAAGACCTACATTAGTTACCTGTTTTCACTGACAGAAGGTTCTTTCAATGTTAAGAGAAAAGGCAGCGCATACCCTGTGCAGCCAAGCTACTCCCCCAGAAATGCATTCTCGCCAGCATTGCTTAAACGCGTGCCTGTGAGCATCTGTGCTTAATGTCAATTTATTTTCTGCATCGGTTAGCAATATGAGTTCTAAGGTATCAGAAAAGTCTAAAAGAGTGCATAAGGGTGTTACACTTAGTGTAAAACTAGAAAATTAAGCATTTCGATTGTTGTGAACAAAATAAGGATATAGTGAGTTTGGCTAAGGGCTTGTGGAAGTTGACGAAGATGATATTGAAGGGGTTTTGGCTTCCCATGACCAAGAACTGACAGATGAAGAGCAGATGAAGAGGAAAAGATAACAATTGAAACCGAACACAGTAGCAAAATAGTGAAGTCATCCAGGAACTGAACATGAAGCAATAATGTGAGACTTTTATTGCGATTGGCAATGCTGCAATGGTTGCAGAAAAGTACGACTTTAATTTTTAAAAGGTACGTAGGTTTAGGGCATATTTGCTGGATGGTTTGAGTGCTTATGCAAATTTATGATGAAGGTCAACAGATGCTTGATGCTCCAATTAACGAGCATGAAATTCAGAAAGCTATTTCATCAATGCAATCAGGTAAAGCTCCCAGACTTGATGGTTCTTCGGTGGGATTGGTCAAAAAAATTGAAAGATTAGTTTCTCCGTATCTTTTGGAAATATTTCATGAATCCTTTGAGAAAGGTAATTTACATTCTTCTTTTTATGAAGCATCTATAGCCTTAATTCTTAAAAAAGATAAAGATGCCGTTGAATGCCATAGACCTATTTCACTATTAAATGTGGATGCAAAAATTCTTTCTAAAATAATGGCTAACAACTTGGAAACTTTTTAAATTAAAATTATCTCTATGGACCAGATGGGCTTTATTAAAGACCGTTACTCTTTCTCTAATGTTTGGAGATTGATGAACATTATTTATTCACCATTATCTAAGCAACCTCAATGTGTTATCTCTCTTGATGCAGAAAAGGCATTCGATAGAGTTGAGTGGCCATACTTGTTCACAGTATTAGAAAAATCTGGTTTTGGTAATAATTTTAATAGATGGATTAAAATGATCTATAAGAACCCTATTGCTATGGTCATTACTAGCAAATACAGGTCTTCTTTCTTTTCACTTTCTCATGGTACTAGACAGGGATGTCCATTAAGCCCTTTATTATTTAATCTTGTATTGGAACCTTTAGCTATAACATTATGGGAGGCCAAAAGCATTCATGGTATTTCTATAAATGGAACCATTCATAAGATTTCTCTTTATGCAGATGATCTTTTGATTTTTATTTCAAATCTTGAGGAATCAATTCCTAATCTTTTTGGAAACACCTAAAGATTTTGGAAAATTTTCAGGATACCAACTTAGTTTGAATAAAAGTGAATTGTTTCATTAAATACTCCTGTTAGTATATATAATGATATTCCTTTTAGAATTGTTAATACATTTAGATATTTAGGTATTATAATTATGAAAAAATATAAAGATCTTTATAAAGCTAATATAGTTCCTCTAGTACACTCCATGAAATTACTATTTTCTAGATGGAATCCACTTACTCTTTCTTTAGTAGGTCATATCCATGCTGTTAAAATTATGATTTTATTTAGATTTTTAGATAATTTCCAAAATATACCTATCTTTTTAACTAAAAAAATTTTGATCAAATTGACTCTCCTATTTCTTCCTTTATTTGGAACAATAAGGGACCAAGAACTAACAAATACTATTTACAAAAACCCAAAAAAGATGGTGGACTTACACTTCCTAATTTAAGACTGTCTTATTGGGCTGTGAATATTAGATAATTATGTTTTTGGTTATATTGGCTTGATAAGAGCCAAAAATCACTTTGGGTTGATTTGGAATTGAAAGCTGTTAAACAATTTCATTTAACTTCAATATTAAGAGCTCCATTACCTTTACAGCTCTCTAAAATTACAAATCTAAATTTTTCCCAGTTATTAAACAATCTTTACAGATTTGGATTCAATTTTGTAATTTTTTAAATTTTAAACAATTTAAGTGGTCTAGTTTTCTATATCAAAACTTTTCATTTGAATCTTTAATAACCGACCCCATTTTTCTCCTATGGAAAAATAAATGGATCCTTTCTTTACATATTTATTTAGTGATGGTCAATTGATGACTTTTGAAGAATTAATTAACAACTACCCTCTCGCTCATACACATTTTTGCAATATTTTCAGTTTAGACATTTTTTACAACAGTATTTACCTAAGTTTCCATATTTACAAGAATCTGATTTGTTGCATACCATTTTGAAATTGAATCCCATAGTGAAAAGTTCCATTAGTAGAATTTATAATTTATTTTTGTTACAAAAATAGAACCTATCACTAAAGATTAAACAAGATTGGGAGAGAGAACTTAATATGACCTTTGTGAATGAAGATTGGGTTCGAATTTTGAAAAACGTAAATTCTTCTTGTATATGTGCCAATCACTGTTTAATTCAATTTAAAATTGTCCATTGTTATTATTTAACAAAGGACAGACTATCTGAAATATTTCCTAGTGTAGATAATTACTGTGATAGATATAAAACTGAAGTAGCTACTTCGCCACATATGTTCTGGTCATGTTCTTCATTTAAACTGTTTTGGAAATCTTTATTGTCTACAATCTCTAAACTGAAAATAAATTTACAACCTAACAGACTAACTGTTCTATTTGGAATAGTTCTGTATCATATTCAGCATATTTCATCTTCAGATCAACATGTAATTGCATTTGTTACATTGTTGGCAAGAAGAGCTATTTTATTAAAATAAAAAGATGTCTCTTCCCTGACATTAATTGAATGGATTTCTCAAGTACTGTTATGTCTCAGCTTGGAAAAAGTTAAAAGTAGAACTTTCACACCTCGATTTGATTTTGAGAGCAGATGGGGTTCTTTTGCCAATTATTACCATTTAATTTGAATTATTCTATATATGGTTTCCTTCCAATTTTATTTTTTTAAAATGTGAATTGAAGGCTGATGACTTTTATATTAATATATATATCTAGATAATAGTTAAATGTATTACTTCCAGAGTTGATTCCTAATGGGGTTTTCTTTGTAGTTAATGTTTTTTTTTCTTAGTTAGATGGGGTTCTTTTTTTTATATATATATATTTTTTTAATTTCTATATATTATGATTAGTTTTTGTCTTCAGCTTTATTAATTGTATACTAATCAATTTGTTGAAGTTTTGTATTATTCAATAGTTGCAGAATATTATGTATTAATAAAATGATTCTAAAAATGAAAATGAAAATGAAACTGTATGATAGAAAAATGTGTGAGGCTAAGTGGTCAAGCATACTGTCATTTTTCAAGCCTTCCACATCAGCCAGAGCAGACAATGAAACTCGACCTTCGACAACGAGGCAGGCAGATTTTGACGAAGTTGACCTACCTGTCCTGGAGGAAACAGACGGCGATGAGATGACATCCCTGTCTCCCACCACCCCAAGCTCTGACGACTCAGCCAAACACACCAGTGTGCTCATTGTATTCCCAATTCTGATAAGGGGAATTACACTGTACATACATTATTTCTACTTTATATAGGCTGTGTATTTTTATGTGTTACTTGGTAGCTTCATAGCTTAAAGATTACTGGAAAGAGTGCGTCTGCCGGGAGCGCTTGTGCCATGTGTTTTTGCTGCAAGAGCTGCCGAGAATGCTTGCGTGAGATTTTCGCTGCGGTGGACAGGCTGCAATAATTGCAGAGAAGTATTCCTACATTATATAGGCTGTGTATTTATCAGATCATTCCTGCTTTTACTATATGTTACTGTTATTTTAGGTTTTATGTGTTATTTGGCATGATTTGGTAGGTTATTTTTTGGGTCTGCGAATGCTCACAAATTTTTCCCATATAAATAAATGGTAATTGCTTCTTCACTTTATGACATTCCAGCAAACAAACAATTTCATAGGAACTCTCTACCTTCGAATCGCGGGGGAAACCTGAATCCCATAATATCCCACTGGAAATTTCTTCCATTGAGGTAGTTGAAAAGACAAAATGCAATCTTTTCTTTAATGAAATTATCAAAATTTAAATCATGAAGCAAAATGGAGTTGAACCGCCATTATCTAGTACTAAAAGTTACATCAAATAATTTAATTGATAATTCAAAGGCGCATCTTCGGAAATGGCGATTGTATCACACTCACAGGCAGTGACAGATGAAAATAATTGAGATTCAATAAATAAGTAATCAATTCTAGAGGAATTATGATATACCGGAGAAAAGAAAGGTTACTCTTTATCATTGGGATTTAAAAGCTCCGAATTTCTAAAATTCCTGCGTCAACTAAAAAGGAATTAATAAAAGTAGCAGATTTGTTTGGAAGTACCTGATTTGGTGCAGACCTATCCATCATAGGGTTCAGAAAACAATTAAAATCTCTGCCCATTATTAACATATATTCATTTAAATTGGGAAGAGATACAAATAAATGCTTAGATAATTGAGGATAAACAGTATTTGGTGCATAAACAGACAGACAGACAGACATACTTTATTGATCCCGAGGGAAATTGGGTTTCATTACAGCTGCACCAACCAAGAATAGTGAAGAAATATAGCAATATAAAACCATAAATAATTAAATATTAATAAGTTAATCATGCCAAGTGCAAATAAAGTCCAGGACCAGCCTATTGGCTTAGGGGGTCTGACATTCGAGGGAGGAGTTGTAAAGTTTGATGGCCACAGGTAGGAATGACTTCCTATGACGCTCAGTGTTACATCTTGGTGGAATGAATCTCTGGCTGAATGTACTCCTGTGCCTAACCAGTACATTCTGGACCAATATTAACCAAAACTACTTTTTGGTTATAAAGTAAACCAGTAATTAATAGCAATCTACCATATGGGTCTGAGATTGTCTCATAATGAACAAATGAGATCGATGAGTCTATATAAAAAATGGATATGCCTTTCGCTTTGGTTGAAGAATTAGAATGAAACTGTTGCACTTTCCAAAACCTAAAAACTTCTGATTATTATCCTTCCTCACATGAAACTCCTGCGCAAAAATAATCAGAGCATTCGATCTATGAAAAACTTTAAAAATCTTTTTCTGTTTAATTGGGTGATTCAAACCATTCGTGTTCCATGAAACAAAGTTAATAATATTATCCATTTTCCTTAAATAAATGATATAGTATGTAAAGGATTAACCATATTGCATTGGAAACTTATGAATCAGGAAGAGGGAAAAAAGTTTAAAGAGGAACCAGAAGTTACGACAATACAGACATTTTTGTAGTTTCAAATCAGCCCAAGTGAAAAATACTGAAATAAAAATAGCTCCCCCCTACTGTGACAAAGACCCGAAACCTGGCCAATAGAAAGCCAGGGAACTACCTAAGAAGCTCCTTACCTCCATCTCTCTTGATGGCAAATCTCCAGATTTTAAAAAAAAAACACCCATAGTCAAAACATTGCAAAAGGAATGCCAAACACAAGTTAAGAAAAAAAAAAACCAGCCATTTGCAGACCATTTCAAAAGACAAGGTCTTAAAAAATGAAGTAGAATACAATCTTAATAATATTTCAAGAAAAAACAAATGATCATCAAGCCAGAGTCTTAATAACTTTCTAAAGAGAACAATTAAAAATAAAAAAAGAAAATAATAAAGGAAAAAGAAAGGAACTTTAACATAGAAACATTATAAACCTCCGTATGCCAAAGCAAGGTACTAGAAGAATCAGCACAAGGGCAAAGTTCTACAAACTTAAAATGTTCGAATCTATAGACTAGTTATTAACTAATAAACAAGCTATATACAAACATAAAGGAACGGTAAATGTATTAAACATCTGAGCTCAAACAATGCTCCTCGAGAAATTGTTGTGTGTCATCTATGGATTTAAATCACTTAAACAATTTATCAGGCAGAACAACCCTTAAATGAATGGGGTATAGCAGAGCCGGTCGGAAATTCCTTTGATATAATTCTGACATCACCGATTTGAAAGTCAAGCTTTCTTGCATTGCCTCAGGACAATAATCTTTAACCAGATGAAACTTATGATTTTGATGTAAAATAATTCCTTTCTGACGAGTAATTCAAATTAAGCGCTCTTTAGTACTCACATAGTGAAATCGAAGAATCACAGGGCACGGTTTTAACTCTTTCAACAGTTTTGGTCTTAAATCCCGATGGTTATGGTCGAGTACCAGAGAAGAAGTAAAGACCACCGAGCCAAAGGCCTCCATTAAGAACTGAGAAAAAATTTTAGTAAGGTCCCTGCTCTCAACGTCTTCACTGAGTCCTATTATTCACAAGTTCTGTCTGCGACTACGACTCTCCAAATCAATAACCTTGACTTTATACTGCTCCAATGTATGAGCAGCTGAGGTTAGTTTCTTTTCCAAAGAATTCAGTCTGGAATCTCTGTTTTCCAGCTTCACTAAGCTCTGAAATTTGATGTTGCTGTTTTTCGTTCTCCTTTTTGAGTACTGCCAGTTTACCTTCATTCTCCTTTAACATTACTTTCAAAGCACAGAATCTCTTATCAAGTTTTTCATCCAAAAGATTGGAGACAGCCAGCAAAGTGAGTTGAGGCTGTTTAGGTTGTTCGAAGACACCTTCTTTCTTCCCATTTCCATTACCTTGCCTTGGGCTAATGCCTTTCTTCCTTAGTAGTCATTTACGGCGATTAACATTCAGAATTCAAACATATAAAGCCGTTAAAAACACTTTGATATAGATAATAAAATGGTGGTAAGGAAATTGAAAAATGACCGGAGCAGAGCCAAAATGTGACCTAGTCCATCTAGCGCCACCAATAGAATCCAGAATGAGTCATAAGTCTGAGGATTGAGATTGATTACGAACACAGCAAAGGGTAACAGAAATATTGTTGAAGAAAGCAAAAATGGAAAATTGAAGGATATTAAGAACAGACTGTGAGAGCCAAAATCAGGAAATGAAACAAACATAGCAGCAGGTACAACTGTAGTTCCCTTACAGACAGAGGTTGGTCTTTGCATTGGGGAATAAGGACCAACGACATAGGCAGGAAGAGGGATGAGGTCCTGAAGTGTGAGTTTCGGGAACTAGGCAGAAGGCTGAAGAACAGGACCTCAAGGGTGGTGTTCTCAGGATAGCTGCCAGTGCTGCGTGATAGTGATGGTAAGAATTGGAGGAGATGGCAGTTGAATGTGTGGCTGAGGAGTTGGTGCAGGGGGCAGGGTTTTACCTTTTTGGATCATTGGGATCTCTTCTGGGGAAGGTGGGACCTGCAGAGATTGGATGGGTTGCACGTGAACTCAAGGGGGAGCAATATCCTTGCAGGTAGGTTTGCTTGCATGGTTCAGGAGGGTTTAAACTAATTTGCAAGGGGGCTGGGACCCGCAGCGATAGAGCAGTGAAAGAAGTGCATGGAGCAACACCAGATCTAGCATATAGAGAGGATTTGAGGACAGAGAAACAGAAGAAAGGGTGTAAAGGTAGTAAGGTAGAAGGGCTAAAGTGTGTACTTCAATGCCAGAAACATCAGGAACAAAGGTGATGAACTGAGAGCTTGGGTACATACAATAGTGGTCATTACGGAGACTTGGCTGGCACCAGGGCAGGAATGGATTCTCAAAATTCCTGGATCTCAGTGCTTTAAAAGGGACAGAGAGGGGGGGAAAGGGGAGAAGGGGTGGCATTACTGGTCAGGGTTACTATTACAGCTGCAGAAAGGGTGGGTAATGTAGCAGGATCTTCTTTTGAGTCAGTATGGGTGTAAGTCAGAACAGGAAGGGAGCAGTTTGTCACAGTATGTTGACAAGTCGACTAGGGGGAATTCCATACTAGATCTAGTATTTGGTATCGAACCGGGTCAGGTCACTGATCTCTCAGTGGGTGAGCATCTGGGGGAGAGTGATCACCGCTCGCTGGCCTTTAGTACTATCATGGAAAAGGATAGAATCAGAGAAGACAGGAAAATTTTTAAGTGGGAAAGGGCAAATTATGAGGATATAAGGCTAGAGGTTGCGGGTGTGAATGAGATGATGTTTTTGCAGGGAAATTTACTATGGACATGGTCGATGCTTAAGGATCTCTTGCAGGAAATTAGGGAAAAATTTGTCCCAATGAGGAAGATAAAGATTGGTAGGGTGAAGGAACCATGGGTGACAAGTGAAGTGGAATATCTAGTTAGGTGGAAGAAGGCAGCATACATGAGGTTTAGGAAGCAAGGATCAGATGGGTCTATTGAGGAATATATGGTAGCAAGAAAGGAGCTTAAGAAGGGGGCATGAGAAGTCCTTGGCGAGTAGGGTAAAGGAAAACCCCAAGGCATTCTTCAATTATGTGAAGAAGAAAAGGATGACAGGAGTGAAGGTAGGGCTGATTAGAGATAAAAGTGGGAAGATGTGCCTGGAGGCTGTGGAAGTGAGCGAGGTCCTCAATGAATACTTCTCTTTGGTATTCACCACTGAGAGGGAACTTGATGACGGTGAGGACAATATGAGTGAGGTTGATGTTCTGGAGCATGTTGATATTAAGGGAGAGGAGGTGTTGGAGTTGTTAAAATACATTTTGACGGATAAGTCCCCGGGGTCTGACGGAATATTCCCCAGGCTGCTCCACGAGACAGGGGAAGAGATTGCTGAACCGCTGGCTAGGATTTTGATGTCCTGGTTGTCCACGGAAATGGTACTGGAGGACTGGATGGAGGCGAATGTTGTCCCTTTGTTCAAAAAAGGTAGTAGGGATAGTCCAGGTAATTATAGACCAGTGAGCCTTATGTCTGTAGTGGGAAAGCTGTTGGAAAAGATTCTTAGAGATAGGATTTATGGGCATTTAGAGAATCATGGTCTAATCAGGGACAGTCAACATGGCTTTGTGAAGGGCAGATTGTGCCTAACAAGCCTGATAGATTTCTTTGAGGAGTTCACCAGGCATATAGATGAGGGTAGAACAGTGCATGTGATCTACATGGATTTTAGTAAGGCATTTGACAAGGTTCCACATGGTAGGCTTATTCAGAAAGTCAGAAGGCATGGGTCCAGGGAAGTTTGGCCAGGTGGATTCAGAATTGGCTTGCCTGCAGAAGGCAGAGTGTTGTGGTGGAGGGAGTACTTTAGGATTGGAGGGGTGTGACTAGTGGTGTCCCATAAGGATCTGTTCTGGGACCTCTACTTTTTGTGATTGTTATTGACGACCTGGATGTGTGGGTAGAGGGTGGGTTGGAAAGTTTGCAGATGACACAAAGGTTGGTGGTGTTGTAGATAGGGTAGAGGATTGTCGAAGATTGCAGAGACACATTGATAGGATGCAGAAGTGGGCTGACAATTGGCAGATGGAGTTCAATCCGGAGAAGTGTGAGGCGGTACACTTTGGAAGGACTAACTCCAAGGCATAGTACAAAGTAAATGGCAGGATACTTGGTAGTGTGGAGGAGCAGAGGGATCTAGTGGTACATGTCCACAGGACCCTGAAAGTTGCTTCACAGGAGATAGAGTAGTTAAGATAGCTTATGGGGTGTTAGCTTTCATAAGTCAAGGAATAGAGTTTAAGAGACGCGAAGTAATGTTGCAACTCTATAAAACTCTAGTTAGGCCACACTTGGAGTACTGTGTCCAGTTCTGGTCGCCTCACTATAGGAAGGATGTGGAAGCATTGGAAAGGGTATAGAGGAGATTTACCAGGATGCTGCCTGGTTTAGAGAGTATGGATTATGATCAAAAACTAAGGGAACTAGGGCTTTACTCTTTGTAGAGAAGGAAGATGAGAGGAGACATGATAGAGGTGTACAAGATATTAAGAGGAATAGACAAGGTGGACATCCACCGCCTCTTCCCCAGGGCAGTGCTGCTAAGTACAAGAGGACATGGCTTTAAGATAAGGGGAGGGAAGTTCAAGGGGGATATTAGAGGAAGGTTTTTCACTCAGTGAGTGGTTGGTGCGTGGAATGCACTGCCTGTGTCAGTGGTGGAGGCAGATACACTAGTGAAGTTTAAGAGACTACTAGACAGGTATATGGAGGAATTGAAGGTCTTGGGTTATATGGGAGGCAGGGTTTGAGGGTTGGCACAACATTGTGGGCTGAAGGGCCTGCAATGTTCTGTACTATTCAATGAGCTGTAGAGGAAATAAACCGTGGCTTTTTGTGTGTCTTTGTGGAGGACACAAAAACCTGTCAGAAATACAGGATAGACAAGTGTTGAATACAAGTGTAGAAATAAAATCAGTCAGCATCAATGATGAAATAACATCATGAAAATGGATAACTGACACAGTCCTGTTGATCTCCATCCTGGAGTATGTGCCAAGATGTCAGTAGTGTTACTCAACTTTCCGGTTATCATCAGCCAAACTCTACAGTTTCAGGAATGGTTCCTTCAGCCTGTTTCAAAAAGGAGGGAGAGACTCTGGGAGTGGGGGCAATGTTGGAATCTGTAATAATGGGTGTGAAATGCATGCTGAAGAGGAATTATCACAAAAATTCAACAGACTGGTTTCTGATGTTGTGGGTCTGACATGTCACTAGCGTAGGAAATAGACTAGGCCTCTATTCAAATAGTTCAAAATAAGTTTTATTATCAAAGTGCATATCTGTCACCACATACAACCCTGAGATATTTTCTCTTCAGGTATACTTAGCAGATCTATAGAACAGTAACTGTAAATAGGATCAATGGACAACAAACTGTGCAAATGGAAATATGAATGAATAGCAATAAACAACCTGTTCTTGGACCTGGTGGTGCAAGTCCTGAGGCACTTGTACCTTCTACCTGATGATAGCAGTGAGAAAGAACTTGGCCTGGGTGGTGAGGATTTTTGATTATGTCGATGATTAATGCAGATGCTTTCAGTGGCTGGGGGGGATTTTATCCCCGATGTACTGGACTGAATTTGCTAAATTTTGTAGGACTTTCACTCAAATACATGTTTCCCATACCAGGCCATAATGAAACCAGCCAGCATACTGTGGGAAAACATTGGGATTCTCCCGTGAGAAATACTTTTTTCATTGATTGTTTTCTAGATATTAAAAAGATCAAGGAAATGGGGAGAAAAAGTTTTAGCCAGGATCAGTTGAATACGTTGTGTGGTTCAATGGTAGCACATCCGCTTCCTGATCCTGCTCGTCATGTTGACACGAGCTCGGCAAAGTGTTCGTGAACCCGGATCACACAATGGAACAACAGAGCAGCGAGTGTGAGTGTTTGCATGTGTGTGTGAGTGTGTGCGTGGGTGTGAGTGCACGCATGTGAGTAAGCATTGTAATTGTGTGAGAGAGAGAGAGAGAAAGAACGTATCACACAATGGGAAACTTGAGTAAGTTGTATGTGTCACAACTATGAGTTGCTTTTAAAAAAGAGAGGGATTTTTTCAGTTCTATGTGGATTGTATTTTCCCAGTGTCACCTCATGGGCATGTAGTGCTCCTTCGATTGTGAACTTTTCATGTCTAATTGTTTGTCTTTGCACAAAGTGGGTTTTCAGTTTGTGTTGTAAGTGTCTCATTTGGGATCACAAGGATTGTAAAACTCTCTTTGTATTGATCACTTTTATTCAATTTGGTTTGACGTGCTTTCTCGATCACTATGTGAGTTGAACAGAGCAGGAGACTGTGCTGTTGATAAGGATGCCTACTTCAAATCTGTCAACCATCTTTACAGTAGCTGTTTCGATCAGGACAGGGTTGTGTACACACTCACACTTCCTTGGGTCAACAATTAGATCTTCTGTCTTGATTATGTTGAGGTCTGTGTTGTTCTGACACCATGACAAAAGCATCATGATCACTTTCCTGCAGAGTGAACTCACACATATGACCTTCAGTAGTTTGTTTAGATTTAGACAAGTTCAGTTTGTACTCCTCCTAGTTATTGAGACCCCTCTCTGCTTCCTTGTTGCACCTCTTCAGCTATCCAGATTTCCCTGCATTGGGGTCCCCCTCCCAACCCAGTTTTATAGAATTTAAAGCTCAGTCTACCTCCCTTGTGATTGGATTCAGTCTGATCACAGTCTGTCCTAGTGGAATTGTACTCACCTTCTCCAGTACTAATACCAGTGCCACAGGAATAAAAAGATACAGCAGGGTCTGAGTAACTCCTCCCTGATTCCATTAACCCTGCCATGATGTTTTTGTGGTTTGGGTAATAATGCAAAGATTAATACCTTTGTATTCGTGTTTGAGAATGTAACACCAGTTGCTCAGAGTCTGAGCAGACTTTACACCTTGAGGCCATTTATTGATAACATCCTGTACCTAATAAAGTGGCCATTAAGGGCATGTTCATGGTCTTCTGCTGCAGTCACCCATCCTCTTCAAGGTTTAAAGTGTCGTGCATCATAGATGTTCTTCTCCACAGCACTGGTCAGCTTGAACCAGTCTGGCTATTCCCCCCTAGCCTCTCCAATAAACAAGGTACTTTTGCCCAAAGAAATGCAGCTCAATGTTTTTTTAAGTTTTAATCACCACTATCTGTAACATCTAAAGATTGATGTGGCGAAAATCCCCGGAGATCAGTCGTTTCTGAGATACTCAAACCATCCCATCCGGCATCAACAATCATTCCAGGGTCAAGGACACTTAGGTCACATTTCTGATGTTTGGTCTGAACCTCATGACAATGTCTGCATGCTTTATGCATTGAGTTGTTGCCATATGATGGCTGATTTGGTATTTGCATTAACGAGCAGATGTCCAGTTGTATCAAGTAAAGTGACTATTGAGTGTGCTCCAGGCACAGCCCTGCAGTGGATTCAGCGACCAGCATCTCAATGTGGAGAAGCCATCGAAAGTGAGAAAGAGAGAGATACTGTAGGGAAATCGTACCTTCAAATCTCTGAGTCTACGCTAACCATCAAACACCTGTTTACACTCATCCTACATTAATGGTGTCTGGTCCAGATGGTGTACCTGGCCAAGTACTAAAAATCTGTGTGGTCCAACTAGCAGGAGTATTTAGCACTTTCTTCACTGTACAGCCGCACATGGCCAGGAAATGGGTTGGAACCAGAGAAGTCGTCCCAAACACACTCTGATACATCTGTTAAAATCTCTCCATCTCCATCATATGAGACCGGAGATAGAAGCAGTCAGCAGTTCATGACACTTTGTTGGATGAGAAACGTGTCAACATTTCAGGTCAAAAAGTCTTCATGAGAACTGTTGAGAAGAATAAAGAAGTTCATAATCTACAGGGAAAGGAGGCAAGGGGGTGTCTCTGATTAGGTGCCATGGTGATAAACTGGGTATAAGAATATCTGACCAATGGATGAATGGGAGCAGTTGGAACAGGGAGAACATGGACAAAAGGATATTGAACACAATGTATAGCTGTAAACTTCTGAACAGGAAGCCTGTTCCGATAGGTCAGGTTGGACACCATCTCCATACCACATCCAGCTAGATTCTCTTACACCCTTCTTAAGCCAGTCACCCCTAGTAGGGCACAGGCTGCTGACAGCAGCTCACTAGAGAACTCTATGCATCTAAACAGGGAATTCTGACTCTCCAGGACAACAGAAACCTGCCCAGAAACTGTAGTATTGGACTGTACACCCTTTTGCTCCAAGGTCTTATGAGGAGTAGCAGAATCCTCAGAGACTGACTCAAACTGCGACTCCACACTCACCAACTGACACTGGAGGTCCAGGCAACAGGTGAGGGTCGGACAGTGCAGTGTGTACAGGAGCAGCCAGTGGAAGGAACCCCCTGGGGACGGGAGGTGCAGCCTGTGGGACATTTCCCAGAGACGGCTCAATTTGTGCTGAACCAGCTCTGTAGGAGAGCTTGGGGACCCAGATCCAGTGACAATTCAGGCTGTGTTGTAGACACCTTGAGTCCGGTCATTCAACCTGCTGACCCATGCACACCCACAGTGAGGGTATCCGAGTGTCAGACCCCAAACCTCCATGAATATGTCTGTGACCACACCCGACCACTGATATCTAGCTGTGGGCTGAAACGTCATTTCTCAGGGCTGGGTGCAGAGAGTTTTGAGCCCTGATGAAGGGTCTCAGCATGAAACAACAGGAACTTTGTGTTGTCTGTCTCTCAGGACTGGGAGCAACATGATGGGCTGAATGTCTTCCTCCGGTGTCTTTGATTTTCCCAGGACTGATTCCTCTTCCTATCACTGATCTCACCTATGGACTGTCTTGTCTTGTCTCCTCAGCTGGGACTGCGGTTCCCCCAACCACTGTGACCGGAACTCAGGGACACTCGGTCTCCTTACATCCTGGGATCCCAGTCGGACCGGACATTCCTGAGGTTGAGTGGAGTTGGGTATGGCCCAGAAACAGGATTGTGAAGTACTCAAATGGGAACATTATCTACAGTAATGAGCTGTACAAGAACAGGATAACGTTTCACCCTGGGAATGTCAGTCTGGAAATCCATGATCTACGGAGAAATGACTCTGGTGATTATGAGGTGATTGTTTCAAGACATTCAGGAGATGAGAATAAAACAACAGTGCGACTGGATGTGTACGGTGAGTGAGACACCGCGGAGGAGCCCAAGTTTCCCAGTCCCTGAAATACCCCTAATGGATGGGTGAGGGCAGATCCTGTGTGTTTCCCTGTTTACTGAAACCCACTGACTACCCGTGTCTGGGGCTGGGGTCACGGTCCCAGTGTAGTGAGTCTGGAGGATACACCCGCCACATCCACCGAGGCGGAGTCAGGAGCCGGGACGGATCGAACCAACAATGGGGAATCTCATGTGTCTGAGACTGAGGGAGCTCAGCATACAGGGAGAATGGACCTGGTGTGAATGGGCTGGACAGTCTGTATCTGTGGGTCACAGTTACACACTCTACCCCAGGTCAAAAGCCTGGTCTGTCATGTTCAGGGATCCTAGTTATCCCATCTGTTTCCTGGGACACTGCTTGTTAATTCCCCAGACTAAGGTCTGAGCTCAGCAAGGTGTTTATTCCTCAGCCTTCATGCTGTGCTGTGCTGAGTGAGACCCTGTGTATTCATTACACTGAATATAGCGTCCCAGTGAGTGACACAGTACACGGACACACAGCACATTCACACACAGCAATATGGTTCCTGACTCACTCTGACAGTAATATCACATTCACAATAATCTCACTCAGCAGCGTCTGACTGTTTTTTTTGGAGCTGTTGGCTGGAGTTGATTGCAAACCAGATAATTCTGATTAACATCCAGTTTGCGTGTCTGGAGTGTGGGTGTGAAGAAGGGGGTGTGTGAAAACTATACGTAAGTCAAAGGAAGCATTGTAGATACATTATAACTATACAATTATCCTGCATTTACCACTGACCTTTAGCATATAAAAATATCATGTAATATTGGGTCGGGAGGCCGTTTCAACAAGGCAGGGACTGGGTTTTGATAGTGAATGATCAGCCATGATCTCAGAATGGCGGTGCAGACTTGAGGGGCTGAATGGTCTACTTCTGCACCTGTTGTCTATTGTCTGAATACGATGCCTGCTGCTTGTTCTTGTTGAATAAGACATTTCTATATCCACCAGTTTTGGTGTCTCTCCGGTGAGTTCACGTTACAACGTCCTCCATCCCAGTGTTAATGTTCACCATTAGAGGGAGGAGAACATCAGAACATGGGAAATAGAACACAAAAGATCGAAAATCTTGAACATGGGTTGAAGACAGAGACCTCCTCTGGGATCAAGTCGGGGGAAAGAGATTGAGGTTTACAAAATTACGAGGGGATAGACAGTGTAAATGCAAGCAGACTTTTTCCACTGAGATTGGTTCAGAGTAGAATTAGAGGTCATGGGTTAAGGGTGAAAGGTAAAATGTTTAAGAGGAACATAAGGGGGAACCTTCACGATGGGTGCTGAGTATGTTGTATGAACTGCCAGCAGAAGTGATGTATGTGAGTTTGATTTCAAAATTTTAATGAAATTTGGATAGGTACATGTATGGAATGGTTCTGGTGGGCTATGGTTTGGGTGCAGGTTGAGTGACAAGGCAGATTAAGAAATTGGCATAGACTAGATGGGCTGAAGGGCCTCTTTCTGTTCTGTAGTATTCTGGGACTCTATGACTCGCTGAATCAGATAGTAGTCAATGAAACCTTTCAGCCAATGAACCCGTTCTGAACATCAGCTCTATGAAAGGAGGGAGAACCGCAAGTTCTGCATCAGATCCAGCTGGAGACGGGCCCTTGTCTATACACTGGTCTCCACTGGAATAGTGTCAGAAGTCAGAATCAGTGTGTCAGAGTGGGAGCAGGATGGAGAATCAAAGTGACAGCAACTAGAACTTCTGAGTCACAATGTTGCCTGAATTGAAACGTCCCTCAAGGTGGTTCGATGACACTGGGTCTGGTTTCTCAGTGGAGAGAAGGTCACCGTGTGAACACTGAGTGAGTTCACTGAATTGGGAGTACACGTCAATCACTGTTTCATCCTTTGGTGCCCTGCATGGAGGGAAGGAAAATGGTCATGTGACACTTCCTCCTGTGGATGTCCAGAACGTGGTGTGGGACATGGAGTGGTGGGAGTTGTGGGTGTGGCAGTAGAGCAGAGCAAGGTGTTACTCAGGGAGAAACTGGTCAAAATATGTAAGAAAGAGGGAAGGGAGTGGAATGTAAGTCTGAGGATAGTGTAAACTAAATGGGTAAAGTTACTCAAAGGTATTCTAAAGGACCAAGCATAAAAAGTATTTGGATTGGGAGATAGTTGACATGTCTCTCTGTGTGGTAGGTTGTGTCTAGATTTTTGAGGAGGCTATTGGAAAGTTGATGAAGGAAAAGCAGTTAAATTTGTCTACATGGACTTTAACAATGTCCTGCATGGGATGTTGGTGAAGAATGTTTATTGCCTTGGCATTCAGGTTGAGGTTGCAAATTGGATTCGACATCGGCTTTGCAGGTGATCTACAAGATGGTTGTCTCTTTGACTGGAGGACTGTGATTAGTGATGTGCCTCAAGGATTGGTGCTGGGTCCTTATTGTTTGTTATCTATATCAGCGATCTGGATGACAATGTGGTTAAGTGGATCTTCAGATTTGTGGATGACACTGATTGGGGGTGTATAGGACAGTGAGGAAGACTATCAAAGCCTGTAGGGGGACCTGCAGGGAAAATGAGCTGAAAATTGGCAGCTTGAATTTAAAGCAGACAAGTACGAAACTTTGACCCTTGGGAAGGAAACCAGTGTGGAACTTAAATAAATTTGGAGTATTTGTGCAATTCTGGTCACCTATGTACAGGAAAGGTATCAATTCGATTGGAAGAGTGAAGAGTATCAGGACTTGAGGACATGAGTTATAAGGGGAAGGTGGGGGAATTTCTTCACCCAGAGGGTGGAACAAGGTGCAGGTGGAAGTGTTGGAAGCAGGTTCGATTTCGATGTCTAACTGAGATTTGAATAAATATTGGGAGGGATGTGGAAGGCGTTGTCCAGATGTGGATCAATGGGGCTAGGTATAGACTAAATGGACCGAAGGGCCTCTTTAGCCACTGCAATGCTTTATGATTCAATGCAGTCTCATTGAAAGGACCAGGAAGCATAGATGTTGATCCACTGAAGTTGGAGACCAGTGGGGTTGAAGGAAATGGCCAGAGGAAACTTATCCTTGCTTTCGGTGGGAGAGGGTGTGAGAACAGAGACGTAAGAAATGGAACAGGTTCTCAGGGTCTCACACCTTCATCATAATCTGGGCAGGCAGACTGGAGATTGAGAGATTGACAGAATAGAATGGGCTGTGTCTTGTGTTGGACCAGATTCAAGGCAGCTCAGGGCTGGGGCTCACTCAGGTTTTAGGCTTTGAAGGAATGCAGGGACCACACAGAGGAGGAACAAAAGACATGGAAATGGAGAGAATTCCTGGAATAGAGCGCTATAAACAGGACATGATGGAGAGTTTGTAGATGAGTGTGGGTTGTGTTTGGGACTGTTGCGGATGGGACGAGGGCGTTGAGGATCGAGCAGTCCATGATGATCTCCTTTACTCATCTTCTATCTCTCCCTCACGCCCTCAGAGCCTGTGTCAGGAGCAAACATCATGGTTCAGAACATCAATGGGACCTATAACCTCACTCTGACCTGCTCCGTGACCTCTGGCAACCCCACCAGCTTCAGTTGGTGGAGAGGAGGAGAAGTTACAGGAGACAACGGCAGCTATCACTTCTGGAGACACGGAGAGACGATACAGGTTCATTGCACAGCAGAGATCGGGGATGTGGTGTACAGGTGTGAGGCCAGCAACCCCATCAGTGAGGACACCGCACAGGTCCGGCTGGGGAACATCTATAATCTGGACACATGTAGTGAGTGTCAGAGGAAGGAGTTGGGATTTAGTTATCTCCCCGTCCCAGGAGAGTGAGATGGGACAGCTTAGAAGAGCTTAATAAAAACATTAACTTTTACAGCAGGTTACAGACCCTTTGACCCACAATGTTGTGCTAACCATGTAACCTACTCTAAAATCTGCCCAGAATTTCCCTATAGCACAGCCCTTGAGTTTCCTAAACTCCATGCTCCTATCGAACAATCTCTTAAAAGACCCTATTGGATCTGTCTCTACCAGCATTGCTGGCAGTGCATTCCATGCACCCACCAGTCTCTATGTGAAAATTACCTCTAACAGCCTCCTTGTACCTACCTCCAAGCATCTTAAAACAATGCCCCTTTGTGTTAGCCATTTCAGTCCTTTGATAAAGCCTCTGGCTAGCCACACAATCAATGCCCCTTATCATCTTATACTCCTCCATCAGGTCACCTCTCATTCTCTTTTGCTCCAAGGAGTTCACTCAACCTATTCTCTTAAGGCATGCTCCACAATCCAGGCAACATCCTTCTAAATCTCCTCGACACACTTTCTATGGTTTCCATATCCTTCCAGTAAGGAGATGATCAGAACTGAGCACAGTACTCCAAGTGGGGCCTAACTAAGTGTATCTCCACCTCCCTCACACTGGCCCTCAATAACCCCTCTACTCAAGCTCAGCCTCCACATCCCTGACCACTGGGTATCTTAGCCATCCTAAATAATCCTTCCCTCCAATCTAATCATTCCTTCACTCCAGCAAGATTGCACAGTTGTTTCAGTATGGACCATCTGCAAAATGCACTGCAGATCCTCACTCAGGCTATGCTGACAAATATGAGTGGAGGCTTAGTATAAAATCCAAAAATGAAGGTTACCTACAAAGTAAACGGTCCTCTGCAGTATCCTCTCAGACAGTGTCAGAGAGCAGAATACATACAAACTGAAGTTTTTAAGAAAGCACATGGTACATTGGCATTCATCAACCAGGGGATTGAGTTCAAGAGCCAAGAGGTAAAGTCAGACCCAACTTAGATTTCTGGTCACCTCACTGCAGGAAGGATATGGAAACTATAGAAAGGTTTCAGAGGAGATTTACAAGGACGTTGCCTGGATTGGGGAGCATGCCTTATGAGAATAGTTTGAGTGAACTCGGCCTTTTCTCCTTGGTGTGGTGGATGATGTGATGTGACCTGATAGAGGTGTATAAGAAGATAAGAGGCATTGATCGTGTGGACAGTCAGAGGCTTTCTCCCAGGGCTGAACTGTCTAACATGAGAGGGCACAGTTTTAAGGTGCTTGGAAGTAGGTACAGAGGAGATATCAGGGGTAAGTTTTTTTAACACAGAGAGTACTGAGTGAGTGGAATGGGCTGCCAGAAATGGTGGTGGAGGTGAATACAACAGTGTCTTTTAGGAGAATCCTGTATAGGCACATTGGAGCTCAGAAAAATAGAGGGCTATGGGTAGCCCTAGGTAATTTCTAAGGTAGGGACATGCTCGGCTTAGCTTTGTGGGCTGAAGGGCCTGTATTGTGCTGTAAGTTTTATATGTTTCTATGTTTGAGAAGATGGGCAATTTCAGTTTTGATTCCTCCACCATTTCCTTAATTCCTGTCACAACATTTCCAAATATCAACAGTATTCTTCTTTTGTGTACCAATGGGAGCACCATAGAGTAGGAGGAGGTGGAGGGGAGTGATGTGATAGTGACTGGAGGGAATAGAGGATGAGGGGACTGAGGGGTATTGAAGGGGTGGAGTGCAGGTCAGTGATGTGATGTTGATTAGAGGGAATGGGGAAAGAGGGGACTGACGGGTATCAGAGGGGTGGTGATGGGTTTGGAGATGAATGATTTGATGGTGATTGGAGAGAATTGGATGGAAGGATTGAGGGGTACTGGAGGGGAGGGGTGGGATGGAGGACAGTGAGGTGATAGTGATCGGAGGGAATCGGGACTCAGGGGACTGAGGGATATTGGAGGGAAAAAGGCTGGAGGGAAAAAGGGTGGAGGGACTGAGGGATGTTGGAAGGGAGGGGAGCAGGGTGGAGAGGTGGGGTTTGGAGGGGATTTATGTGATGGTGATTTCAGGGTACTGAGGGACCGTGTTGAGGTGACAGGGAGTTTTCTCCGACTGAGGAGGGATGGAGTGAATTCATCAATCCTGTGTCACTGGGAGGGTGAGGACTGGATTCATCAGGAAATCTTTTCTCCTCTGTGTTACAGCTTCTAAACCAACAGCGGTGTCGATTGCACTGACCCTGGTAATTGTACTGTCAGTGGCGGGGACCCTCCTGATCTTTGCTCTCACTGTGATCCTCAGGGTCACACGGAGGAGAAGAGCTGATGGAAGGGAAGGAACTTCAGGGACTGAAGGCAAGTAGATCTGACACCCTGTCGTTGAGTCTAGTAATTGGGGGAGGGACAGAGATGGGGTGGGGCAGGGAGTTGACAACAGGGTTGGGAGAGAGGAATGGTTTTAGTACAGACACTGTCACCTCTGCTTTCTGTCCCACAGACCAAGCGGAGACAGGCATCATTTACACAGACCTTCAGTGGATGCAGAAGAATCACAGTGTCGGGCAGCCCCCCAAGGGGAATGACAGGGTAATGACAGACATGTTACCCCTGGAAAGGGGCCACTCACCCTCATCGGGGCAGCCTGAACATAAGGCCTGCATGTAATCTGCACAATCCCAGAACCAACCACGGGTTCCTGTCACCGGAAATTGTTCAAACTACCACTGCAGAACACAGCAGCATACACACTGAGGCACAGCAAGATCACATTTACCACTGAGGAGTCAATTGAACTTTTACCTCAGTGATCTCCAAGCCTGGTCAGGCAGATCTAACAGCAATTGTACCCTCTGTGCACACACTGTTAGTGGGTACACTGTCCCTACATATCCAGTCACTGGGATACACTGTCCCCACATACCCAGTCACTGGGATACACTGTCCCCACACACCCAGTCACTGGGATACACGGTCCCCAACACACCCATTCATTGGGATACACGGTCCCCAACACACACAGTCACTGGAATATACGGTGCCCAACACACCCAGTCTCTGGGATACACTGCCCAACACACCCAGTCACTGCGATACACTGTCCCCACACACCCAGTCACTGGGGTACACTGTCCCCCACACACCCAGTCACTGGGATACACTGTCCTCAAACACCCAGTCACTGGGATATACTGTCCCCACACACCCAGTCACTGGGATACACTGTCCCCACATGCCCAGTCACTGGGATATACTCTCCCCCTCACACCCAGTCACTGGGATATACTGTCCCCACACACCCAGTCACTGGGATATACTGTCCCCACACACCCACTCACTGGGTACACTGTCCCTATACATGAAGTTATGTACAGTAGTGTGTGCATTACTTATGATAAGTTGTGGGGTTAATATTTGTGTCGATGGGCAGTTTGTGAGTCCATTGTGAATGCATTGAGAATGAGGCCGTGTTGATGCTGGGTTGGTACCATTGTTTGTCAGTTGATTATTGCTGATCCGAATTTCCATCATTGTGTCTTGCTTTGTATTTCCAGGTCTTTTCTGCCCATTTGTCATGTGTTGTTGTGCCCAGTCTCAATGTCTCCCCTCTCCAGAGTCCTTGTCTCTGTATCCAGTCTCCATGTCCTGTCACTAAGTCCTGGTACACATCTCCCTGTCTCCGTATCTTGTTTCCCAGTCCTGGTCCATATTTCCTTGCCTCTGTGTCCTCATCTAGATCTCCCTGCCTCTGTGTCCTGGTCCGTATCTCCCTATCTTGATGCCCTACCTCTGGCTCCCAGTCTGTATCTCCTTGTTCCTGTGTCCTGTCTCCAGGTCCTCCCTCTGTGTTCTGGTCTGTACATCCCTTACTGGGTCCTGGGCTCTGTTTCCCTGTCTGTGTTTCCCAGTCTCCAAGACTTTCTGATGCAGTGTGTCCTATCTCTGTTTCCCTTACATCACCCAGAGCTGACAGGTTCTGTTTCTTTTGTAGTGTGCTGGTCCGGAGGTCGTTGCCGAGACTACCCCCACTGAGTACGCTGCGGTGATGTACCGTGTCAGTCCCTCCCGTGGATGGCCTGAGGACAGAGCCCCTGAACAGTATCCTGTAGTCTAGGATGGATCGTCCCTCCCTTGGAACTGGAACAAGGAGGGACAGACTCTCAGGGGGATCTGCATGTGGACTGATGGCTTGAAGATGCAGGTTTCCTCTGTCCCACTGTCGTGGTGGGGGGTGAGGACTATGGGACACGAGCATGGCTGCTCTTTCCTGCTGTACTTAGTAAGTGTTGAATGTTAGTTCAATAATAGTCACCAGTTTTGTCTGGTGGAAGAGATTTTGTCAGAACGTGCCCCTGTAGATTATCACCTTGTTTAATCCTACTCAAACAGTAGTTAATAGCTAAATGAATAATGTGAGCCTGTGCCCAGTTTCCAAATGCTCACCACTCTCCCATCTTGAGTGATCAATTCTCGAACACAGGTTCACACTGATGGTGCAGAATTATCAGTGGGGAAAGATGGGGATCCAGGAGACTCTGTCAACCTTCTGCCAGAAGTCAGGAAGGGAAAAAAGAGGGCCGAGGGGAGAAGATTTCAGAGTGACATTGGATTTACGAGGAATGGCCATCAGGTGGGACTCAGTGGAGAACAGGGATTTAAGAGAGGGAGAAAAATGGAAAGGTTTAAGGGAGCATCAACACACACGAAGTGCTGGAAGAACTCAACACGTCAGAGAGCACCTCTACCGGGGAATAATAGTTGACGATTCGGCTGACTGCTGCCCCAACTGCTAAGCTCCTCCAGCATGAAGTGTGTGTTGCCCAAGATTCCCAGTATCTGGTTGTGCCTCGGGTTTAAGGGAGAGTGAGTTTTTGGAAAGTGAGGAAAACGAGAGACAGGGATTTAATATAAACGATGCAAGGATACAGCATAGATGGGGCGATGGCCATGTTGTACAGGATCTAGCCATGTGATCTCATACACACCACATGACCATTCGAGTTCTCTACACCTCTCTAGGATGTGGAAGGCAAGTCCAAAAGTTTAACCTCCTGGGATCCAAGGCAAGTTGGTACATTAAGTACAAAGTGAGCTTGGTAATAGGAGGCAGAGAGTGATAGTGGACTGTTGCTTTTGTGATTGGAAGCCTATGGCCACTTTCATCCCATAAGGGTCATTACTGGACCCTGTGTGTGCGTGTTGGATGCGGTGTTTCATTGATTTTATTGTGTTTCTTGGATTTACTGAGTATGCCCTCAAGGGAATTAATCTCGTTTCTATATGGTGACATATATGTACTTTAATAATAAATTTATTTTGAATTTTGAATGTACATTGTGATTTTCCATATGGATGTAGGAAAGATCCGAAGACACTGATGGAGATCTACATTATTGCAGGCAGAATAGAGAAGGAGGTTTGTACATTTTTCCTCAAGGCCTATGTGTTTAAAGCCAGCCATGGTATAAAGGTGGGGAATAGGAGGTTCAAGGGGACATTTACCATATAACCATATAACAATCACAGCATGGAAACAGGCCACCTCGGCCCTCCTAGTCCATGCCGAACTCTTAATCTCACCTAGTCCCACCTACCTGCACTCAGCCCATAACCCTCCACTCCTTTCCTGTCCATATCCTATCCAATTTTACCTTAAATGACACAACTGAACTGGCCTCTACTACTTCTACAGGAAGCTCATTCCACACAGCTATCACTCTCTGAGTAAAGAAATACCCCCTCGTGTTTCCCTTAAACTTCTGCCCCCTAACTCTCAAATCATGTCCTCTCATTTGAATCTCCCCTACTCTCAATGGAAACAGGAGGTAAAAATTCTCCAACACTCTACCTGAGGGTATGGAGGTGGCAGAAATTCTCACAATATTTAAGAAGTGTCTGGACAAGCAACTGTGTTACCAAGCAATGGAAAACTATGGACCAGCTGCAGTCAAGTGTAATCTGGTACTCAGAGATTGTCACAGTTAATAAGGGTGTTTTTCTTTGTTGTGTGTCTCGATGACTCCATCGTATTCAACTCCTTTCACAAACACCTCGCAGTTCAAAGTACATTTATTATCAAAGTATGTATACGTGACACAACCTTGAGATTCATCTCCTTACAGACAGCCACAAAACAAGAAACACAAAAGAACCCATAAAGTTAAAAAGACCAACAAATGTGCAGAGAGAGAAAAAAACACGAATTGTAGAAACAATAAGAGATGCAACAGCATTTAGAACGAAAGTGAGTCCACATACACAAAGTCTGGAGCACCTGGAACAGGCTGCAGCTTCAGCATTATCGCAGTGAAGAACGGAGCAAATGTCACAGTGCAGTGAGCAGAACCGGCCTGTCCCTCACCTCCAGTCCCAACACCCTTTCCTCTTCAATCCACCTGGCCCAGCATTTAAATCATCCAAACATCAGATCATTCCTCATTCTCAGACAGGAGCCTTGTTGCATCGATACGCTCTGTGCATGGATCCCGCTGCCATATTCTGACCCGGACCTGACCTTTCCCAAATGACCCAGTGCTTAGATCGATCAGGCCTCGCTCTCGGTTTAGGTGGACAGTCTCCAAAGCTCCTCCACTCCCACTTTTCTCCACTTCACGTGCCCTGGCTCCATCTTAACCATATCTCAACCTCATTCCCACCTCCTTTCCTCAAACTTCCCTCGACCTCGCTCTGACCTTGCATTGCAGCTGCACGCCTCAACCCTCGAGTCAGCCGCACCTTCTTTGTTTATGGTAATCGTTTACCTAACAAATAAGACAGACAGCAGGAGTGCCCATGTCACACCACAGCCTTATGGCTGGGGAACCCTCCCCATTCCATACTCCACCACCCATTGTTGATGCTTCAATACATGGATGCCACCCACACAGGAAACAGGTTGTTGGTCTGAGCATGGTATCAGCCTCGGAAACACAGAAGAGGTATATCTGACAATCAATCCGGGAGCTCCTTCTCCTCCAGACATCCCCCCCATCCCCAAGATTACAATTGAAACACACATCCCCCTCCCCACTCCTCCCCCCAGGATAAATCAGAAACTGTGGTAGATAAAGAGAGTGAATACTTCTTGAAACTATCGTATCTCATCACATCAGGCCTGAGGGACATACAGATTCACAAAGTGCGATGGCACACTGTGCGGGCACACAGCAAGGTGAAACAAGTGACCTGGTACAAGTGGAAGGTCAGAGGCTTTTTCCCAGGGCTGAAATAGCCAGCACGAGAGGTCACAGTTTAAAGGAGCTTGGAAGTAGTTACAAAGGGGATGTCAGGGATAAGTTTTTTACACAGAGAGAGGTGAGTGTGTGGAATAGGCTGCCAGTGACAGTGGTGGAGGCAAATACGAAAGGATTTTTTAAGAGACTCCTGCAGAGGTACATGGAGCTTAGTAAAATGGAGGGCTATGGGTAACCCTGGGTAATTTCTAAAGTAAGTACATGTTTGGCACAGCATTGTGGGCCATGTGGCCTGTATAGTGCTGCAGGTTTTCTCTGCTTCTATGTACAATTTCCTGGAGTTTTAAACTCCCTGGCAGGAAAGAGGGGGCCAACAGGATGGAAGCTACATGGCCAGTGGAGCTGAGGTGTCTCGTGTAGACCCTCCAGAGGATGCACCTAGCGTATCCTCTGCACCCACCACCTCTGCAGCGGGATGGAGAGGAGGTAGCGGTACCATCTTGGTCCTTGCAGGTGTGGTACTGTGCACGGGCTGTGGTCCGGTAGACGTGGAGGGCCGTCCCTCGGATTCCTCCTCCCACAACGGTTGCATGAACAGCTGGCATCAGAGAGAGGAGAGGTAGTGGAGATCGAGCAGGACTGGGGTGATCCCAGCCTCATCTGCTCCAGAAAGTGCAGGTGTGGGGAAAAGAAACTGACCGAGATTGAAGGGCAGGACACTGGGAAGGATGACTCACTGCACGATGATTTCAAGGATCCACTACAAAAAAAATCCTGTTAATAGACCAGAGACACTTCTCTCTGTCTTCTGGGAGACCAGACATCTGTGAGTCTGTGACAGCACCCAAAGGGATATGCTTGACACGTCCCTGTGTACAGATTTCACCAGCAACGTCATGTGAAAACAGCATCAGAGGGGGAGAGGTGTTCCATTGGCAGAAACAACCACAGCACAATGCAGTAACAGAAACACTGGGGTTGGCGAGATAAACTGAGGTGGAACGGGGAGAAGGGACTCACTTTGGCCTGATGGTGTTGAACTTCAGGAGAGTTGTTGGAGCCGCACTCACCCAGGTAAGCGGACACTGCTCCAGATGAACCTTGTGGAGTGCTGAAAGCCTTGGGGTGTGAGGAGGTGAGTCACTCCCCACAGGATTGCCAGCCTCTCACCTGCTCCTGTAGACTCGGTGTTGATGTCCAGTTGAGTCTCTGGTCAGTGGTGATTACCGGATTTTGATGGTGGGGACTGGACAATGGGAATATGAGAATGAGGGTGTCAGACTCTCTTGTTGTCACAGCCTGGTACTTGTGTGGTGTGAATATCAGATCGGAAAGGTCATGGTGTCAGGACCAGAAGCGAGGGACAGGACGGTTCTACTTACTGTTCCATGATGTTTACTCGTCTTTGCACTGAACTGAGGCTGTCTCATGCTCTCGCTGCAGTAAATACTGGCTTTGTCGCCAACTTCTCTCTGAATGTCATTTGCTTACTTTCATTGTTTGCACCTTTTTCTCTGCACATTGGGTGTTTGATTTCTCTTTGAGTGGTTTCTTTTGGGTTTCTTTGTGTTGCGGCTGCTTGCAAGGCGAGGAATCTGAAGTTCGTATTGTGGGTACACACCTTGAGAATTAATGTCCATTGAAGTTCTCAGCCCCTTTCTGAAAGTTGTCTGGATCTTGATGGAGTGGGCTACTTCACCTGCTGGGGTGGGAATGGAACTGAAGATCGTGCAATCAGGAGTGAGTGTTCCCATTTCTGTCCTCAGGATCAAAGGAAAGTCACCGATGAAGGTGGGTGGGCCCAGGACGCTGCCCTGAGAAACTCCTGCACTGATTACCTGGGGCTGGGGTGGGGGGGGGGGGGGTCGTACAGAAACACATGAGTCCACAGTAGCAATCAACCACTGAGCCCATTCTGTGTGATCATATCTGATCCTCTGTCCGTGATCACTCTTCCTACTGTCCTCGACGGACACTGCATCAAGAAACCAGACTCCTCAAGTTTATTCAACAGCTCATCCACAAGTCTCCGAGAATTCCACAGCTCTGAGCGAAGAAATCACTCTACCTCAGTCTGACCTATCATCCCTCTCTCCTGAGACTGGTACCACTTGTTCTAGACTTGTCAGTCAGGACCCTGTGTCCATCACAGACTGGAACAGTTCAATGGATTCCACCCCCCCGACCCCCATTCCTCCAATGAACACAGGCCCTGTTAACCCAGACTCTTCTCATATAACAGGCCAAACACCTCTGGAACCGGGCAGGTGAATCTTTATGACAATTATATCTGTTCTCAGGTAACGAGACCTTGGTAGGGCCAAAAGACCAGTGTCATTACAGAGAAACACCATTGCTCTGTACATATGATGAGGCCAACATACCATTTGCCCCTCAGCTGCTTGTTGTGCCAGGACCAGCTCCCTTTGGACATCACCGTTTCCCATCCTTCAGCATTTCCATAGTATTTTGCCTTGCTGTTCCCTTGCTAAAGTGGAGAACTTCACATTTACCCACATTATAGCACATATTTGCCCAATCAACGAGTCAAAAAGAATCTTGAGATTTCTTTGCATCCCTTCCTCAGCTCACAATCCCATCCAGTTTCATGTGTCAGCAACGTTTGGGAGATTACATTCAGGGAATCCTCCCTCATCCATTTCATTTTTGTACATTGTGAAAAGAACCGGAGAGTACAAGCACAGTCACACTGACCCTCCAAGTTCATGCAGTCCATCAAGTCCCCATCCATTTGGGTCCCATTTACCATCACTTGGTCCATGTCCCTCAATGTTGTTGGAATATCTACATCCCCCTCCTACTCCAGCAGTGTGCTCCAGAATCCAAACATCTTCTGAGCGAAAATACTTTCTCCTCAGATCCACTGTGAACCTCCTTCTCTTACTTTCAATTAAACTATTGAGTTTCAGATATCTCCAGCCAACATAGCTCTCTGGGTCATTGAGGCATGCAAACCAGAAGCTCAGAGACCTGGGCCTTCACCTTGCCTTGTGCAGCTGGATCCTGGACTTCCTGTCAGAATGCCGGCAAGTGGTAAGAGTGGGCTCCCTCATTTTGCTCCTCTGACCCTCAACACAGGACCCCCCGAGGGCTCTGTCATAACCCCCACTCCTTTACTCTCTGTACACCCATGACTGTGTCACCACCCACAGCTTCAGTCTGTTAATTAAATTTGCAGATGATACTACACTGATTGGCCCAATCTCAAATAATAATGAGAAGCCCTCACTCTGACACAGTGGTGCTAAGAAAACAACCTCTCCTTCAATGTCACAAAAGCGAAGGAGCTGGTTGTGGACCACAGGAGGAACAGAGATAAGCTCACCCCTGACATCAATAGATCTGGGGTTGATAAGGTGAGCAGCTTTAAGTTCCTCGGTATACATATCACTGAAGATCTCACTTGGTCTGTACACACCGTTGTGTAGTGAAAAAAACACAACAGTGCCTCTTCCATCTCAGATGGTTGAAGAAGGTTGGCATGAGCTCCCAAATCCTAAGGACTTTCTACAGGGGCACAATTGAGAGCATCCTGACTAGCTACATCAATCTGTACTGCTGTATTGTACTTCTCTCAACCGCAGGACTTTACAGAAAGTGGCATGGACAGGCTGGCACATCTGTGGAAGTGAACTTCCCACTATCCAGGACATTTACAGTGCCAGGTGTGTAAAGGGGGCCCGAACCAATCGGCTCCAAGACAGCTTCTTCCACCATGACATCAGACTGATTAATTCATGACAACACAATTGTAATTCTAAGCTAAATTGACTGTTCTGTTGTACATCTTACTGTACGTACTATTTAGTACAAATTACTATAATTTGCACTTTGTACATTCAGATGAAGACATAAAGTGAAGGTTTTTACTCATCAGGTGCGTGAAGGATGTGAAAAACAAAGTCAATTCAATTCAATTCATAAGGATCCCCACAATCTCCAGTAAACTCTTGGAGGATGACAGCTGATACAGCCACTTGGGATTTATTGTCTGCCATTTCCACAACAGTTTTAACCTGTACCACTGTCCTGTAGTTTTCTTTTTCTTTAGACCCTTGTTTCCCCAGTATACCTGGAAGTTAATTATAACCTCTCGGTGAAGGCCGAACCCAAGATTTAGTTGACCTGCTGTGCATTGTTTTATTTCCCACTCACAAATCTTTTCACTTGATCAACAGAAGTATTCTGAACTTTTCCATTTCCTGTCACCTGTTGGCACAGTGCTTCATTAACACCTTAACCTGTGACAACTAGCTTATCGCATCTCAACAGCAGCCCTCATCCTGCACAGGAGCTCAGGGTGTCAACTGGTGGCAGGAAATGAGAGAGACTCAGAACATGTCTGGTCAACAAGTGTTGAGATGTGTGAAGCAGAGAATGTAGCTGGACTCAGGGTGGGGGGGAGAGAGAGAGAGAGAGAGAGAGAGAGAGAGAGAGAGAGAGAGAGAGAGAGAGAGACATACACAACTAGGACCAAACACAAAAGCTGAGACAGATAGATCAGCAGGGAGAGACTGAATGTGCTGAAAGACCAGAAGACAACATGAATGAAGGGAAATAACAGGAACACAGAGAGAAAGGGTAAGAATGCTGATAGATAGAGAGACTGGACAGGGACCAAGAATGGAGAATGTAGAACTGTACAGCACAGAAACAGGCCCTTCGGCCCACAGTGACCATGTCAATCAAAATTATTACCACCTGCCTATATCTGGTGCCTGTCCCTCCATTCCCTGCATGATACCATGCCCGTCTAAACATTGTGATCAAATTTGCTTCCACCACTTCATCTGCTACTCACTGTGCAGAAGAACTTGCCTCAGATCTCCTTAAAGACAGGTGACCCCAGTCATTATCAATACTCTTCAGAGATAATCTGCCTGATGTCAGTGGTCAAATAACAAGAACTTATGATATGCAACAGCTGCTCATATGACCATCTACCACCTGCTCCCATGGCTTCAAGTGACCCTGATCAAGGGGCTAAGAAGGTGCTACACCTTGCCCAAGGGTGACCTGCCAGTTAGTGGAGAGAAGGAGCTCCCTACTTTTTTTTGGTAGAGTGGTATCTCCATCTTGCCATGAGAAATTCTGCCTAGGCTGGAAATCCAAATTAACACACACAGAATGCTGGAGGAACTCAACAGGTCAGTTATGCATCTATGTAAATGAACAAGCAGTAGATATTTTGAGTTGAGACCCTTCTTCGGGACTGGAAAGGAAGGGGGAAGACACCAGAGTTAAAAGGTGGGGAATGGGAGAAGGTGATAGATGAAGCTAGGTGGGTAGGAAAGGTAAAGGGCTGGAGAGGAAGGAATCTTGATAGGACGGGAGAGTGGACTATAGGAGAAAGGAAAGGAAAAAGGGACCCAGTGGGAGGTGTTAGGTAGGTGAGAAGAGGTAAGGGACCAGTGTGGGGAAATAGAAGAAGAGGCAAGGAGGAAGAATTTTTTTTTACCAGATAGAGAAACTGATATTCATGTCATCAGGTTGGAGGCCATCCAGACAGAATACAAGGTGTTGGTCCTCGACCCTGAGTGTGGCCTCATCATGGCACAAGAGGAGGTCATGGACCAACATGTCAGAACGGGATTGGGAATTGAGCTACCAGGAAGTTCAGCTTTTGGCAGATGGAGCAGAGGTGCTGAACAAGGCTCACCAGTGTAGAGGAGACCACAACGGGAGTATTGGACACAATAGACGACCCCAGCAGATTCACAGGTGAAGGTCTGTCTGGGGGCCTGAATGGAGGTGAGGGAGGAGGTGAATGGGCAGGTGTAGCACTTTGGCAGCACATAGGGATCCTCTTCTGCCTCCTCTCCAAAGCCTCCACATCCTTCCTGTAATGTAGAGCCCAGAACTGTACACAGTACTCCAGATGTAAGCCAAGGAAAAGTCTACACAACTGAACATTCATACCCAGCACTCTGACTGCTGAAGACAAACAGACAGAATGTCTTCTTTACCCCCCCCCCCCCCACCCCATCCACCTGGGTTGGCACTTTCTGGGAGCTGTGGACCTGCAGTGCATGAATACCCTGTATTCCAGTGCTCAGGACGATTGTGCCATTTATTGAATACTTTCCCCTTACATTTGACCCCATAAAGTGCAAAAACTGACACTTGTCTGGATTAAACCATCTGCCATTTCTCAGCCCATATTTCTAACTGGTCTATATCCTGCTGAATCCATTAACAACTTTCCTCACCTTCCATAATTCCATCAACTTGCAAGCCTACAATTCAGCCCAACGACATTATGTATAAATCATTTATACATATCGCAAGCAACACAGATCCCATAAGTGATCCTTGCAGAACGCCACTGGTCACAGGCCTCCAGTCAGGTGAACGCAGCTGAGCTCCCCATCTTATATCACCAAGCCAATTTTGAAACAGCAAGTTTGAGCAAAGAAGAGGAAAGAGATCAGTACAACCTGTTCCAGGGTGTGGAATAGCAGATGGACAGTGAATGATGAAGTCGGGTTGAGAGCATTGCACCCTATACTCTGGCACACATCGCTCTGCTCTAGATCCAGAGTCAATCACTAAAATCTGATGCTTTGCAATTTTGGGCTTAGTATATCTTCTCTCAATTGGTACAGTCTTACTTACTGACACCTGACCGCCAAAGCACAATCACCCTCCACCTGCCCAATTACCCCATCTGACTTGGTCTCACCCTGACACCGACGTTTCCTTTTTCATAGAAACATAGAAAACCTGCAGCACAATACAGGCCCTTTGGCCCACAATGCAGTGCCGAACACGTCCTTACTTTAGAAATTACCTCGGTTTACCCATAGCCCTCTATTTACCTGTCCAGGAGTCTCTTAAAAGACCCTATCTTTTCCGCCTCCACCACCGTCCTCGGCAGCCCATTCCACGCACTCATCACACTCTGTGTAAAAACCTTACCCCTGACATCTCCTCTGTACATACTTCCAAGCAGCTTAAAACTATGCCCTCTCATGTTAGCTATTTCAGCCCTGGGAGAAAGCATCTGACTATCCACACGATCAATGCCTCTCGTCATCTTATACACCTCTATCAGGTCACCTCTCATCCTCCTTCGCTCCAAGGAGAAAAGGCCGAATTCATTCACCCGATTCTCATAAGGAATGCACCCCAATCCAGGCAACATCCAAGCTAGATAGATATCTGATGGATAGGGGAATTAAGGGATATGGGGACAAGGCAGGGACTGGGTATTGATAGTGAATGATCAGCCATGATCTCAGAATGGTGGTGCAGACTCGAGGGGCCGAATGGTCTACTTCTGCACCTATTGTCTATTGTCTATTGTCATAAATGCTTGAAGAATTCAGGGTAGTCAGCATTTGGTGCATAAATATTAACCAAAGCTACTTTTTAGTTATAAAGTAAATATGGGTCTGAGATTGTCTCATAATGAACAAATGAGATCGAGGAGTTTATGTAAAAATGGATATGCCTTTTGCTTTGGTTGAAGAGTTAGAATGATACTGAGCGCTTTCCAAAACCTAAAAAAACTGCTGATTATCATCCTTCCTCACGTGAGTCTCCTGCACAAAAAGTAATCTGAGAATTCAATCTATGAAAAACTTTCAAAAATCTTCTTCTGTTCAATTGGGTAATGCAAACCATTCATGTTCCATGAAACAAAGTTAATAATAAACCATATAGTGTGTAAAGGGTTAACCATATTGTTTTGGAAACTCATGAATCAGGAAGAGGGAAAAAAGTTTGAAGAGGAACCAGAAGTTATGACAATACAGACATTTTTGTAGTTTCAGATCAGCCCAAATGAAAAATACTGAACTAAAAATAGATCCCCTCCCCCCCACTCCCACAAAGACCCGAAACCTGCCAATAGAAAGCCAGGGAACTATCTAAGAAGCTCCCTACCCCCAGCTCTCTTGACAACAAGTCTCCAAAGTTTCTAAAAAATAAAATAACCACCCAGAGTCAAAACATTGCGAAAGGAATGCCAAACAGAAGTTAAGAAAAAAACAACCATTTGAAGACCATTTTAAAAGAGGTCTTAAAAAATGAAGCAGAATACAATCTTAATAATATTTCAAGAAAAAACAAGTAATCACCAAGCCAGAGTCTTAATAACTTTCTAAACTGAACAATTAAAAATAAAGTAAAATAATAAAAGAAAGGAACTTTAACATAGAAACATAATAAATCTCCGTACGCCAAAGCGAAGTACCAGAGGAATCGGCCCAAGGACAAAGTTCTACGAACTTAAAATGTCCAAATCTATAGGCTGGTTATTAACTAATAAACCAGAAGTATACAAACATAAAGGAACGGTAAATTTATTAAACATCTGAGCTCAAACAATGCTCCTCGAGAAATTGTTGTGTGTCATCTACGGATTTAAACCACTTAGACAGTTTATCAGGCAGAAAAAGCCTTAAACGAGTGGGGTATAGCACAGCCAGTCAGAATTTCCTTTGATATAATCCTGACATCACCAATTTAAATCTCAATCTTTCTTGCATTACCTCAGGACAATAATCTTTAACCTGATGAAACTTAAAATTTTGATGTTCAATAATTCCTTTCCGACGAGCAATTTGAAATAAGTGCTGCTTAGTACTCACATGATGGAATCGAGGAATCACAGGGCATGGTTTTAACTCTTTCAATGGTTTTGGTCTTAAGCCCGATGATTACGGTCGATTATCGGAGAAGAAGAAAAGAACTCCGAGCCAAAGGCCTCCATTATGAAAAGAGAAAAAAATTTAGTAAGATCCCAACTCTCTACATCTTCACTGAGTCCTATTATTCACAAATTCTGTCTGTGACTACGACTCTCCAAATCAATAATCTTGACTTTATACTGCTCCAATGTATGACAGACAGGTTATTGATCCCCAGGGAAATTCGGTTTTGTTACTGTTGCACCAACCAAGGATAGTGCATAAATATAGCAATATAAAACCATAAATATTTAAATAATAATAAGTTAATGATGCCAAGTGGAAAGGAGTCCAAGACCAGCCTATTGGCTCAGGGTGTCTGACACTCTGAGGGAGGAGTTGTAAAGTTTGATGGCCACAGGCAGGAATGACTTCCTATGACGCTCAGTGTTACATCTCGGTGGAATGTGTCTCTGGCTGAATGTACTCCTGTGCCTAACCAGTACATTATGGAGTGGATGGAAGACATTGTCCAAGATGGTATGCAACTTGGACAACATCCTCTTTTCAGACACCACCGTCAGAGAGTCCAGTTCCACCCCCACAACATCAATGGCCTTACGAATGAGTTTGTTGATTCTGTTGGTGTCTGCTACCCTCAGCCTGCTGCCCCAGCACATAACAGCAAACATGATAGCACTGGCCACCACAGCCTTGTAGAACATCCTCAGCATCATCCTGCAGATGTTAAAGGACCTCAGTCTCCTTAGGAAATAGAGACAGCTCTGACCCTTCTTGTAGACAGACTCAGTGTTCTTTGACCAGTCCAGTTTATTGTCAATTCGTATCCCCAGGTATTTGTAATCCTCCACCATGTCCACAGTGACCCTTTGGATGGAAACAGGGGTCACTGGTGCCTTAGCCCTCCTCAGGTCCACCACCAGCTCCTTAGTCTTTTTCACACTAAGCTGCAGATGATTCTGCTCGCACCATGTGACAAAGTTTCCCACCGTAGCCCTGTACTCAGCCTCATCTCCCTTGCTGGTGCATCCAACTATGGCAGAGTCATCAGAAAACTTCTGAAGATGGCAAGACTCCGTGTTGTAGTTGAAGTCCGAGGTGTAGATGGTGAAGAGAAAGGGAGACAGAACAGTCAGTCCCCTGTGGAGCCCCAGTGCTGCTGACCACTCTGTCTGACACACAGTGTTGCAAGCCCACATACTGTGGTCTGCCAGTCAGGTAATCAATAATCCATGACACCAGGGAAGCATCTTCCTGCATCACTGTCAGCTTCTCCCCCAGCAGAGCAGGGTGGATGGTGTTGAACGCTCTGGAGAAGTCAAAAAACATGACCCTCACAGTGCTCGCCAATTTGTCCAGGCGGGCGTAGACACATTTCAGCAGGTAAAGTAGCCAAGGTTAGGTTCTTTTCCAAAGAAGTCAATCCAGAATCTCTCTGTTTCCCAGCTTCACTAAGCTCTGAAGTTTGCTGTTGCTGTTTCTCATTCTCCTTTTTCTTGAGTGCTGCCCGCTTCGCTGCCGCTGCTACTGTGCGGTCCGGAATCTCCGGAGGAGAAGGCCTCCGAGACCTCGGCTTTGCTCGTTTCGGCGGCCGGGACGAGGTCGAAGACGCTCGGCAGAGGAGGGCGCTCAGGAGGCTGTATCGGAGGGGCTGGTCGGAGGCTCGAAGTTTTCGGACGGACTCAGAGTCTGCTGTGGTCGTTGCTTCCAAGGCATCAGATGTCAGTGCCTGGAAGTTTATGGCAGGGAGAGTTTCTCCCTTTTGCTGCCTGATATCAGGACTATTGGAGTCGATCGGGACTTGTGACCTTTTTTAAAAACCGTGCGCATGGTCTGCTTTTATCAAATTACGGTATTGCTTTGCACTGCTGTAACTATATGTTATAATTATGTGGTTATGTCAGTGTGAGTCTTTGCTTTGCCCTTTTTTTGTTTTGTGATATCACTCTGGAGGAACATTGTATCATTTCTTAATGCATGCATTTCTAAATGACAAGAAAAAAGGACTGAGTGTCCTCATAATCTAATAAGTCTGAGGATGGGGATTGATTATGAAAACAGCAAAGGGTAAGAGAAATATTGTTGAAGAAAAGGAAAATGGACAATTGAAGGATATTAAGAACAGTCTGTGAGAGCCGGAATCAGGAAATGAAACAAATATAGCAGCAGGTACAACTGTGGTTCCCTTACAGACAGAGGTGGGTCTTTGCAGTGGGGAATGAAGGAACAGTGGAGGAAATAAACCGTGGCTTCTTGTGTGTCTTTGTGGAAGACACAAAAACCTGCCAGAAATACAGGATAGACAAGTGTTGAATGCAAGTGTAGAAATAAAATCAGTCAGCATCAATGATGAAATACCATCATGAAAATGGATAACTGACACAGGCCTGATGAACTCCATCCCGGAGTTTGTGACAAGATGTCAGTAGTGTTACTCAACTTTCTGGTTATCATCTGCCAAACTCTACAGTTTCAGGAATGGTTCCTTCAGCCTGTTTCAAAAAGGAGGGAGAGAGAGAAAACTGGGAACCACTCACCTCCCCAGCTGACACTGGGAACAGGGACAATGTTGGAATCTGTAATAATGGGTGTGAAATGCATGCTGAAGAGGAATTATCACAAAGATTCACCAGACTGGTTTCTGATGTGGTGGGTCTGACTTGTCAGGAATGTGAGAAATAGACTACACCTATATTCAAACAGTTCAAAGTAAGTTTTATTATCAGAGTACATTTCTGTCACCACATACAACCCTGAGATTATTTCTCTTCGGGCATACTTAGCAAATCTATAGAACAGTAACTGTAAACAGGATCAATGGACAACAAACTGTGCAAATGCAAATATAAATAAATAGCAATCAACAACCTGTTCTTGGACATAGTGGTGCAAGTCCTGAGGCACTTGTACCTTTTGCTTGATGAGAGCAGTGAGAAAAGTGCATGGCCTGGGTGGTGAGGATCTTTGCTTATGGCAATGATTCACGTAGGCACTTCCAGTGGCTGGAAGGGTTATATCCGTGATGTACTGGATTGAATTTGCCTCATTTTGTAGGATTTTCACTCAAATACATGGTGTACCCATAACAGGCCATAATGAAGCCAGCCAGCACACTGTGGTAAATCATTGGGATTCTCTGGTGAGGAATTCTTCTTTCATTGATTGTTTTCTAGATATTAAAAAGATCAAGGAAATGTGGAGAAAAAGTTTTAGCCAGGATCAGTTGAATACGTTGTGTGGTTCAATGGTAGCACGTCCGCTTCCTGCTCCTGCTCGTCATGTTGACACGAGCTCGGTAAAGTGTTTGTGAACCCCGATCACACAATGGAACTACAGAGAAGGGAGTGTGAGTGTTTGCGTGTAACTGTGTGAGTGAGTGAGAGTGAGAGTGAGAACCGTGGTGTGTGTCTGCGTGTGAGTTTGTGAGTGTGTTTGTCTGGGAATTGGGATCACACATGGAGCATACAGTGTCAGTGTTTGCATGTGTGTGTGAGTGCATCTGTGTCTGTGAGTGTGAGTGTGTGCATGCGTGTAAGCATGAGCAATGTTCTCTATGTGTGCATGTTTCTGTGTGAGTGTGTGTGTATTAGAGAGAGAGAGAGATATGAACACAGATCACACAATGAGAAACTTGAGTAAGGTTGTCACAACTATGTCTATGTGTCACAACTATGGGTTGTTTTTAAAGAAGAAAGAGATTTTCTCAATTTGTATGTAGATTGTATTTTCTCACTGTCACCTCATGGGCATGTAGTGTTCCTTCGATTGTGAACTTTTCATGTCTAATTGTTTGTCTTTGCACAAAGTGGGTTTTCACTTCGTGTTGCAAGTGTCTCATTTGAGATCATGAGGATTGTTAAGATCTCTTTATATTGATCACTTTTATTCAATTTGGTTTGACGTGCTTTCTTGATCACTGTGTGAGCTGGAAAGATCCAGAGTCTATACTGTTGATAAGGATGCATAGAAACATAGAAAACCTACAGCACAATACTGGTCTTCAGCCCACATGTCCCTACCATAGAAGTCAGTAGGCTTACCTATAGCCCTCTATTTTATTAAGCTCCATGTACCTATCTAAAGCCCCTATTGTATCTGCCTCCACCACTGTTGCTGGCAGCCCATTTCACGCACACACCACTCTGAGTAAAAACTTACCCCTGATATCTCTTCTGTACCTACTTCCCAGCACCCTAAACCTGTGTCCTCTTGTGGCAACCATTTCAGCCCTGGGAAAATGCCTCTAACTATCCACATGATCAATGCCTCTCATCATCTTATACACCTCTATCAGGTCACCTCTCATCCTCTGTCACTCCAAGGAGAAAATGCCAAGTTGACTCACCCTGTTTTCATAAGGCATGCTCTCCGATCCAGGCAATACTCTTATAAATCTCCCCTGCACTCTTTTTATGGCTTCCACATCCTTCCTGTAGCGAGGCAACCAGAACTGAGCACAGTACTCCAAGTGGGGTCTGCCCAGGGTCCTATATAGCTGCAACATTCCCTCTCGGCTCCTAAATTTAGTTCCACAATTGATGAAGCCCAATGCATTGTACGCCTTCTGAACCACAGAGTCGACCTGCGCAGATGCTTTGAACGTGCTATGGACTTGGACCCCAAGATCCCTCTGATCCTCCACACTGCCAGGAGTCTTACCATTAATACTATATGCTGCCATCATATTTGACCTACCAAAATGAACCACTTCACACTTAACTGGGTTGAACTCCACCTGTTACTTCTCAGTCCAGATTTGCATCCAATTGATGTTCCGCTGTAACCTCTGACAGCCCGCCAAACTATCCACAACACCTCCAACCTTAGTGTCCTCAGCAAACTTACTAACCCATCCTTCCATTTCCTCATCCAGGTCATTTATAAAAATCACGAAGAGTAAGGGTCCCAGAACAGATCTCTGTGGCACTCCACTGGTGACTGACCTCCATGTAGAATATGACCCGTTTACAACCACTCTTTGCTTTCTGAGGGCATGCCAGTTCTGGATCCACAAAGCAATGTCCCCTTGGATCCCATGCCTCTTTACTTTCTCAATAAGTCTTGCATGGGTACCTTATCAAATGCCTTGCTGAAATCCATATACACTACATCTACTGCTCTTCCTTCATTAATGTGTTTAGTCACATCTTCAAAAAATGCAATCAGGCTCGGAAGGCATGTCCTGCCCTTGACAAAGCCATTCTGACTACTCCTACTCATATTATACCTCTCCAAATGTTCATAAATCCTGCCTCTTAGGATCTTCTCCATCAACTTACCAATCACTTAGGTAAGACACTGGTCTATAATTTCCTGGGCTGTCTCTACTTCCTTTCTTGAATAAAGGAACAGCATCCTTAAACCTCCAATCCTTCGGAACTTCTCCCGTCCCCATCGATGATGTAAAGATCATCGCCAGAGGCTCAGCAATCTCCTCTCTTGCCTCCCACAGCAGCCTGGGGTACATCTCTTCCAGTCACAGCAACTTATCCAACTTGATGCTTTCCAAAAGCTCCAGCATATCCTCTTTCTTATTATCTACATGCACAAGCTTTTCAGTCTGCTGCAAGTCATCACTACAATCACCAAGATCCTTTTCTGTAGTGAAAACTGAAGTGAAGTATTCAGTAAATACCTCTGCTATTTCCTCTGGTTCCATATACACTTTCCCACTGTCACACTTGATAGGTTCTATTCTTTCATGACTTATCCTCTTGCTCTTTTCATTCTCGTAGAATGCCTTGGGCTTTTTCTTTATCCAGCCTGCCAAGGACTTCTCATGGCCCCTTCTGGCGCTCCTAATTTCCTTCTTAAGCTCCTTCCTAGTTGCCTTATAACCTTAACCTTCTAGAACTCTAACATTACCTAGCTCTCTGAATCTTTTGTAAGCTTTTCTTTTCTTCTTGACTAGATTTAATACAGCTTTTGTACACCATGATTCCTGTACCCTACCATAACTTCCCTGTCTCATTGGAATGTACCTATACAGAACTCCACACAAATATCCCCTGAATATTTGCCAGATTTATTCGGTACTTTACGCGGAGAACATCGTTTTTTTAATTTAAGCCTGCAATTTCTTGCATGATAGTCCCATAATTCCCCTTATTCCAATTAAACTCTTTTCTAACTTGTCTGTTCCTATCTCTCTCCAATGCTATTGTAAAGGAGACAGAATTATGATCACTAACTCCAAAATGCTCTCCTACTGAGAGATCTGACACCGGACCAGGTTCATTTCCTAACACCAAATCAAGTACCACCTCTCCTCTTGTAGGCTTATCTACACTTTGTACATATTGTGTCAAGAAACCTTCCTGAACACTCCTAACAAACTCCCCCCCATCAAAACCCATTGCTCTAGAGAGATGCCAATCGATATTTGGGAAATTAAAATCTCCCATCATGACAACTCTGTTATTATTACACCTTTCCAGGATCTCTTTCCCTATCTGCTCCTCGATATACCTGTAAATATTGGGCAGCCTATTAAAATAAAAACCAGTAACATTATTGACCCCATCTTGTTCCTAAACTGTACCCACAGAGATTTTGTAAACAATCCCTCCATGGCGTCCACCTTTTCTGCAGCTGCGACACTATCTCTGATCAGCAGTGCCATGCCCTGACTTCTTTGGCCTCCCTCCCTCTCCTTTCTGACACATTCCAAACCCGGCACTTGAAGTAACCATTCCTATCCCGGAGTCATCCAAGTCTCTGTAATGGCCACCACATCATATCTCCAGGTACTGATCCATGCTCTAAGATCATCTGCTTTGTTCACAACACTCCTAGACACTAAAATAGACACATATCAAACCTTCAGTCTGAACGTGTCCCTTCTAACACCTGCCTACTCTCCCTCTTGCACTGTCTACAAGCTGTCTCTATTTGTGAGTCAATCTCCTCTTCCCCAGTCTCTTCTGTTTGGTTTCCACCCCCCAACAATTCTAGTTTAAACTCTCCCCAGTATCCTTAGCAAACCTCCCCTCCAGGATATTAGTCCCCCTGGGATTCAAGAGCAACCCACTTTTTGTACAGGTCACACCTACCACAAAAGAGGTCCCAATGATCCAGAAATCTAAATCCCTGCCCCTTGATCCAATCCCTCAGCCACGCATTTATCCTCCACCTCATTCTATCCCTATTTTTGCTGCTGTGTGGCACAGGCAGTAATTCCCAGATTACTACCTTTGCAGTCCTGCTTCTCAACTTCTTTTGTAACAACCTGTCGTCTTTTCTCAGGACCTCTTAACTTTTCTTACCTACGTCATTGTGTATGTCAACGTTTACCACGACCTCTGTCTGTTCTCCCTCCCACTGCAGGATATCTTGGATGTGATCAGAACCATCCCAGACTCTGGCACCAGGGAGGCAAACTACCATCCAAGTTTCTTTCCTGCATCCACAGAGTCGCCTGTCTGACCCACTAACTATAGAGTCCCCTATCACTCCTGCCTTCCTCATCCTTTCCCTACCCTTCTGAGCCACAGGGCCAGACTCTGTGCCAGAGGCACGGCCACTGCCATTTCCCCCAGGTAGGTTGTCCCCCCCCCCAACAGTACTCAAACAGGAGTACTTATTGTCAAGGGGTACAGCCACAGGGGTACTCTCTAGTACCTGACTCTTTCCCTTCCCCTTCCTGACTGTGACCCACTTGTCTGCGTCCCGTGGCCCTGGTGTGACCACCTGCCTATAATTCCACTCTATCAGCTCCTCGCCCTCCTTGACTAGGCGAGGGTCATCGAGCTGCTTCTCCAGTTCCCTAACTCAGTCCCTCAGGAGCTGCAGCTCAACACACCTGGTGTGAATATGGCCGTCCAGGAAGCTGGGAGACTCCAGGACCCCCCACATCTGACACCAAGCACCGAAAACTGGGCTCACACACATACTACCTCCTTCCAGCAGTTATCACAGTTAAACCTACTCCGCCTCGACCTGTTACTGCCTAAGCCCATCGAGCTAAAGCCCTGGCAATCTGCTGCCTCTCACTCCGCTGCCCGCTGGATATGGCTGCCTTCTTTTTAAACCTTTCACACTCTACTCGTTGACGTCACGTGCCTGCGCAGTCTCGCCTCTCTTTTAACCCGAGTAGTAAAAAACTCCCTTCGTTCCAAAAATTCAGCCGTTCACTCACAGCCATCTTGCTCTGAATCAAGAAGGCCTGCTTCAAATCTGTCAACAATCTCTACAGTAGCTGTTTCAATCAAGACAGGGTTGTGTACACATTCTGTCTTGATTATGTTGAGGTCTGTGTTGTTCTGACACCATGACAAAAGCATCATGATCACTTTCCTGCAGAGTGAACTCACACATATGACCTTCAGCAGTTTGTTTAGATTTAGTCAAGTTCAGTTTGTACTCCTCCTGCTTATTGACACCCCTCTCTGCTTCCTTGTTGCACCTCTTCAGCCTTCCAGATTTCCCTGCATTGGGGTCCTGCTCCCAACTCAGTTTTATCAAATTTAAAGCTCAGTCTACCTCCCTTGTGATTGGATTCTTTGGGAGTCTGATCACAGTCTGTTCTAGTGGAACTGTACTCACCTTCTCCAGTACTAATGCCAATCCCACAGGGACTAAAAGCCATAGCAGGGTCTGAGTAACTCCTCCCCGATCCCATTAACTCTGTCATGATGTGCTTGTGGGTTGGGCAATAATACAAAGATTGAGATGTTTGTGGTCATGTTTGTGAATGTAACCCCGGTTGCTCAGTGTCTGGGGAGATTTGACACTCTGCGGCCATTTTGTTGATAACATCCTGTAACTAATAAATTGGCCACTAAGGGTGTGTTCGTGGTCTTCTGCTGCTGTTGCCCATCCACTTCAAGGTTCAAGGTGTTCTCAGAGATGATAAGGTGGATGAGCTTAGAGCATGGACTGGAACAATTTGTTTTATGGGAAGGATGTAATACAGAAATGGAGGTTATTTAAAGGTGAACTTTTAAGGATATAGAATCTTTATGTTCCTGTTACTTTGAAAGGAAAGGTTAAAAGTTTGAGAGAGCCATGGTTTTCAAGGGATATTGGAAACTTGGTTAGGAAAAAGAGAAAGATCTACAATAAAGATGGGCAACATGGAGTAAATGAGGTGCTCGAGGAATATAAAGTATGGAAAAGGAATCTTCAGAAAGAAATTAGAAAAGCTAAAAGAAGTTATGAGGACGCTTTGATAGGAAAGGTGAAAATAAATCCAAAGGGTTTCTACAGTTATATTAATAGCAAATGAATAGTGAGGGATAAAATTGGTCCCTTAGAGAATCAGAGTGGACAGTTATGTGTGGAGCCAAAAGAGATGGGGGAGTTTTTGAACAATTTCTTTTCTTTGGTATTCACTAAGTAGAAGGATATTGAATTGTGTAAGGTAAGGGAAACAAGTAGGGTAGTTATGGAAACTATGATGATTAAAGAAGAGGAAGTACTGGTGCTTTTAAAGAATATGAAAGTGGATAAGTCTCCAGATCCTGACAGGATATCCACAGCACCTTGAGGGAAGTTAATGTAGAAATAGCAGGGGCTCTGACAGAAATATTTCAAACGTCATTATAAATGGGGATGGTGCCAGAGGATTGGCATATTGCTCATGTTGTTCCATTGTTTTAAAAGGGTTCTAAGAGTAAACCTAGCAAGTAAGTTTTACATCAGTGGTGGGTAAATTAATGGAAATTATTCTTAGAGATGGTATATATAATTATCTGAATAGACAGGGTCTGATTACAAACAGTCAACATGAATTTGTGTGTGGAATGTCATGTTTGACAAATCTTATTGAATTTTTTGAAGAGGTTGCAAGGAAAGTTGATGATGGTAAAGCAGTGGATGTTTTCTATATGGACTTCAGTAAGGCCTTTGACAAGGTCCGGCACGGAAGGTTAGTTAAGAAAGTTCAATCGCTAGGTAGTAATATTGAAGTAGTGGAATGGATTCAACAGTGGCTAGATGGGAGATGCCAGAGAGTAGTGGTGGATAACTGTTTGTCAGGTTGGAGGCCAGTGACTATTGGTGTACCTCCAGGATCTGTATTGGGTCCAAAGTTGTTTGTCATATACATTAATAATCTGGATGATGGGGTGGTATATTGGATTAGTAAGTATGCAAATGATAATAAGATAGGTGGCGTTGTGGATAATGAAGTAGGTTTTCAAAGCTTGCAGAGAGATTTAGGCCAGTTAGAAGGGTGGGCTGAAGTATGGCAGATGGAGTTTAATGCTGATAAGTGTGAGGTGCTTCATTTTGGTAGGACTAATCAAAATAGGACATACATGGTAAATGGTAGGGCATTGAGGAATGCAGTAGAACAGCGTGATCTAGGAATAATGGTGCATAGTTCCTTGAAGGTGGAATCTCATGTGGATAGGGTGGTGAAGAAAGCTTTTGGTATGCTGGCCTTTATAAATCAGAGCACTGAGTATAGGAGTTGGGATGTAATGTTAAAATTGTACAAGGCATTGATGAGGCCAAATTTGGAGTATTGTGTACAGTTCTGGTCGCTGAATTATAGGAAAGATGACAACAAAATAGAGAGAGTACAGAGGAGATTTACTACAATGTTACCTGGGTTTCAGCACCTAAGTTACAGAGAAAGGTTGAACAAGTTAGGACTTTATTCTTTGGAGCGTAGAAGGTTGAGGGGGGACTTGATAGAATTATTTCAAATTATGAGGGGGATATATTGAGTTGATGTGGATTTTTCCATTGAGAGTAGGGGAGATTCAAACAAGAGGACATGAGTTGAGAGTTAAGGGGCAAAAGTTTAAGGGTAACACAAGGGGAAACTTCTTTACTCAGAGAGTGGTAGCTGTGTGGAACGAGCTTCCAGTAGAAGTGGTACAGGCAGGTTCGATATTGTCATTTAAAAAACAATTGGATAGGTATGTGGACTGGAGCGGAATGGAGGGTTATGGGCTGAGTGCAGGTCAGTGGGACTAGGTGTGAGTAAGCATTTGGCACGGGCTAGAAGGGCCGAGATGGCCTGTTTCCATGTGTAATTATTATATGGTTATGTGCTCTTCTCTACAGCACTGTTGTAACGTGTGGTTATTTGAGGTACTGTCACTTTCCTGTCATCTTGAACCAGTCTGGCTATTCACTGCTAGCCTCTCTTATAAACAAGGCACTTTTGCCCAAGGAAATGCAGCTCAATGTTGTTTTTTAGTTTTAATCACCTCCATCAGTAATATATAGAGATCGATGTGGTGAAAATTCCAGATCAGCATTGAATTGTTTCCACCTGATGACTGATTTGGTATTTGCATTAACAAGCAGATGTCCGGTTGTATCCAATAAAGTGAACATTGAGTGTGCTCCAGGCACAGCCCTGCAGTGGATTCAGCGACCAGCATCTCAGTGTGGAGAAGCCATCCAGAGTGAGACAGAGAGAGATACTGTAGAGAAACTGTACCTTCAAATCTCTGAGTCTACACGAACCATCAAACACCTGTTTACACTCATCCTATATTAACAGTGTCTGGTCCAGCTGGCGTTCCCGGCCAAGTACTAAAGATCTGTGTGGTCCAACTAGCAGGAGTATTTAGCACTTTCTTCACTGTAGAGCCGCACGTGGCTGGAAATGTGGTTAGAACCAGAGAAGTTGCCCCAAAGACACTCTGATTCATTTTTAAAATCTCTCCGTCTCCATCATATGAGACTGGAGATAGAAGCACTCTGCAGTTCAGGACTCATTGTGGAATGAGAAAAGAGCCAAAATTTCAGGTCAAAGACTCTTCATTAGAACGGTGGAGTAGAAAAAAACTGAAGGAAAAGTGGGTGTGAGGGTGTTGCTGACAGGGTGCCATGGGGATGAACTGGCTACAAGATTATCTGGTCAATGGCTGATTGGAAATTGGAATCAGTTGGAACTGGGAGAACATGGAGAAAAGGATATTGATCAGAATGTATAGACATCAACTATTGAACAGGAAGCCTGCTCTGGAAGGCCATGCTCCACTGCCACGTCTAGCTAGATGCCCTGACACCCTTCTTAAGCCAATCACCCCTAGTGGGGCACAGGCTATTGACAGCAGCTCACTAGAGAACTCTATCCATCTAAACAGGGAATTCTGACTGTCCAGGACAACAGAAACCTGCCCAGAAACTGTAGCATTGGACTGTACACCCTCTTTGCTCCAAGGTCTTATGAGAAGTGGCAGAGTCCTCAGAGACAGACTCAAACTGTGACTCCACACTCACCAACTGACACTGGAGATCCAGGCAACAGGTGAGGGTCGGACAGTGCAGTGTGTACAGGAGCAGCCGGTGGAAGGAACCCCCTGGGGATGGGAGGTGCAGCCGGTGGGACATTTCCCAGAGACGGCTGAATTTGTGCTGAACCAGCTCTGTAGGAGAGCTTGGGGACCCAGATCCAGTGACAATTCAGTCTGAGTGGTGGTCACCTTGAGTCCAATCAGTCGACACACCTGCACACCCACAGTGAGGGTACCCCAGTGTCTGTCCCCAAACCTCCATGAATATGTCTGTGACCACACCCAACCACTGATATCTGGCAGCAGGTTGAAACTTCATTTCTCAGGGCTGGGGGCAGAGAGCCTTGAGTCCCGATGAAGGGTCTCAGCATGAAACAACAGGAACTTTGTGTTGTCTGTCTCACAGGGCTGGGAGCAACATGATGGGCCGAATGTCTTCCTCCAGTGTCTTTGATTTTCCCAGGTCTGATTCCTCTTCCAATCTCTGACCTCACCTATGGACTGTCTTGTCTTGTCTCCTCAGCTGGGACTGCGGTTCCCCCAACCACTGTGACCGGAACTCAGGGACACTCGGTCTCCTTACATCCTGGGATCCCAGTCGGACCGGACATTCCTGAGGTTGAGTGGAGTCGGGTATAGCCCAGAAACAGGATTGTGAAGTACACAAATGGGAACATTAACTATTATGGTAATGGGCTGTACAAGAACAGGATTACCTTTCATCCCAGGAACGTCAGTCTGGAAATCCATGATCTACGGAGAGAAGTTGCTGGGGATAATGATGTGATTTATACAGCCGCAAGTTCAAGAGATGAATATAATACAAGGGTGCGACTGGAGGTGTACGGTGAGTGAGACCGGTCCCTGAAACACCCCTAATGGATGGGTGAGGGCAGATCCTGTGTGTTTCCCTGTTTACTGAAACCCACTGATTACCCGTGTCTGGGGCTGGGCTCATGGTCCCAGTGTAGTGAGTCTGGAGGATACACCCGCCACATCCACCGAGGCGGAGTCAGGAGCCGGGAGGGATCGAACCAACAATGGGGAATCTCATGTGTCTGAGACTGAGGGAGCTCAGCACACAGGGAGAATGGACCTGGTGTGAATGGGCTGGACAGTCTGTATCTGTGGATCTCAGTTGCACACTCTACCCCAGGTCAAAGGCCTGGTCTGTCGTGTTCAGGGATCCCAGTTATCCCATCTGGTTCCTGGGACACTGCTTGTTAATTCCACAGACTGAGGTCGGAGCTCAGCAAAGTGTTTATTCCTCAGCCTTCATGCTGTGCTGTGCTGAGTGAGACCCTGTGTATGCCTTACACTGAATATAGTGTCCCAGTGAGTGATACAGTACACGGACACAACAGCAAACTCACACACAACAATATGGTTCCTGACTCACTCTAACAGTAATATCACATTCACAGTAATCTCACTCAACAACGTCTGGTTGAGAAACCTTCTCTCCTCTGTTTGGGCGCATTGTGTAGTTAAGGAATATCGCAAATATTCACCTCAGCAGCAATCCATCTTCAGACATGAAGGTGGATTGGAGATTAGATTTAAAATGCTTCTCTGAACAGTAGTTTTCTTGCAGCTGTAGGCTGGAGTTGATTGCAAACCAGACAATTCCATTTAACATTCATTTTGCGTGTCTTGAGTGTGGGTGTGAAGAAGGAGGTGTGGAAACTATATGTAAGTCAAAGGAAGCATTGTAGATACATTATAACTATACAATTCTCCTGCATTTTCCTTTGGCATATAAAAATATCATGTAATATTGGGTCGGGAGGCCGTTTCCTCCAAGATTGTCTCACTACGATGTCTGCTGCTTGTTCTTGTTGAATAAGACTTTTCTATATCCACCAGCTTTCGTGTCTCTCTGGTGACTTCAAGTTACAACATCCTCCATCTCAGTGTTAATGTTCACCATCTGCAGGAGGAGAACATTAGAACAGCTGGAGACGGGCCCTTGTCTATACACTGGTCTCCACTGTGATAGTGTCAGAGGTCAGTATCAGTGTGTCAGAGTGGGAGCAGGATGGAGAATCAAAGTGACAGCAACTAGAACTTCTGAGTCACAATGGTGCCTGAATTGAAACGTCCCTCAAGGTGGTCGATGACACTGTGTCTGGTTTCTCAGTGGAAAGAGGGTCACCGTGTGAGCACTGAGTGAGTTCACTGCATTGGCTGTATGCGTCAATCTCAGTTTCAGCTTTTAGTGCCCTTCATGGAGGGAAGGGAAATGGTCATGTGATACCTCCTCCTGTGGATGTCCAGAACGTGGTGTGGGACATGGAGTGGTGGGAGTTGTGGGTGTGGCAGTAGAGCAGAGCAAGGTGTTACTCAGGGAGAAACTGGTCAAAATATGTAAGAAAGAGGGAAAGTAGTGGAGTGTAATTCTGAGGATAGTGTAAACTAAGTGGGTAAAGTCATTCGAAGGTATTCTAAAGGACCGAGCATAAAAATATTTGGATAGGGAGATAGTTGACATGTTTCTCTGTGTGGTAGATTGTGTCTAGATTTTTGAGGAGGCTATTGGAAAGTTGATGAAGGAAAAGCAGTTAAATTTGTCTACAAGGACTTTAACAACGTCCTGCATGGGATGTTGGTGAAGAATGTTTATTGCCTTGGCATTCAGGTTGAGGTTGCAAATTGGATTCGACATCGGCTTTGCAAGTGATCTACAAGATGGTTGTCTCTCTGATTGGAGGACTGTGATTAGTGAAATGCCTCAAGGATTGGTGCTGGGTCCTTATTGTTTGTTATCTATATCAGCGATCTGGGTGACAGCGTGGTTAACTGGATCATCAAATTTGCGGATGACACTGATTGGGTGTACGGTGAGGAAGACTATCAAAACCTTTAGCGGGATCTGGACCAGCAGAAATAATGAGCCGAAAATTGGCAGTTTCAATTTGATGCAGACGAGTACAAAGCCTTGACCCTTGGGAAGTAAACCAGGATGGAACTTAAATAATGACCAGTCAGGTACTGAAGAGTGTAGTAGAATAGAGAGATCTTGGAATACAGAACAATGAATTCATGCAAGTGGTGTCACAGGCAGATAGGGTCATAAAAAAAGCTTTTGGCACATTGGCCTTCATCCAACCAAAGGATTGGGTCCAGGAGTTGCAATGTTATATTGAAATTTTATAAGAACTTGGAGAAGCCTAATTTGGAGTATTTGTGCAATTTTGGTCACCTACGTACAGGAAAGTTATAAACGAGATTGGAAGAATGAAGAGTATCAGGACTTGAGGACCTGAGTTATAGGGGAAGTTGGGGGAATTTCTTCACCCAGAGGGTGGAAAAAGGTGCAGGTGGAAGTGTTGGAACCAGGTTCAATTTCAATGTCTAACTGAAACTTGAATAAATATTGGGAGGGATGTGAAAGACTTTGTCCAGATGTGGATCAGAGGAGATAGTTATCGACTAGATGGACTGAAGAGCCTGCTTTGACACTGCAATGCTCTGTGATTCAATGCAGTCTCATTGAAAGGACCAGGAAGCATAGATGTTGATCCACTGAAGGTGGAGACCAGTGGGGTTGAAGGAAAGGGCCAGAGGAAACACATCCTTGTTTTCGGTGGGAGAGGGTGTGAGAACAGAGACGTAAGAAATGGAACAGGTTCTCAGGGTCTCACACCTTCATCATAATCTGGGCAGGCAGAGTGGAGATTGAGAGATTGACAGAATAGAATGGGCTGTGTCTTGTGTTGGACCAGATTCAAGGCAGCTCAGGGCTGGGGCTCACTCAGGTTTTAGGCTTTGAAGGGATGCAGGGACCACACAGAGGAGGAACAAAAGACATGGAAATGGAGAGAATTTCTGGCATAGAGCGCTATAAACTGGACATGATGGAGAGTTTGTAGATGAGTGTGGGTTGTATTTGTGAAAGAGGGTGTAGCACATGGGAACTTCATTCATCAGCAGGTCACTGAACAAAAGGGTGAGGGAAGGTTTAAATCATTGGGTAAAAATGAGGTGGGATTGGTTTGAATTTCACTTTGGACTGTTGGAGATGAGATGAAGGAGTTGGGGATCGAGCTGTCCACGATGATCTCCTTTACTCATCTTCTATCTCTCTCTCACTACATCACAGCCTGAGTCAGGAGCAAACATCACGGTTCAGAACATCACCGGGACCTGTAACCTCACCCTGACCTGCTCCGTGGCCTCTGGCACCCCACCAGCTTCAGTTGGTGGAGAAGAGGAGAAGTTACAGGAGACAACAACAGCCATCACTTCTGGAAACACGGAGAGACGTTACAGGTTCATTGCACAGCAGAGATCGGGGATGTGGTGTACAGGTGTGAGGCCAGCAACCCCATCAGTGAGGACACCGCACAGGTCCGGCTGGGGAACGTCTGTAATCTGGACATATGGAGTGAGTGTCGGAGGAAGGAGTTGGGATTTAGTTATCTCTCCATCCCAGGAGAGTGAGATGGGACAGCACAGAGGAACTTCAGTTTGTATCCATTCTGCACCCTGACATTGTCTGAGAGGATACTGTAGAGAACCATTCACTTTACAGGCAACCTTCATTTTTGGATTTTATCCTCCGGACTCTGTTCATATTTTGTCAGCATCACCTGAGTGAGGAAGTGAAGTGCAGTTTGCAGAAGGTCCACATTGAATCAACTGTGTACTGTTCCTGGAAGGAGCGAATGATTAGATTGGAGGAAAGGATTATTTATGATGGCCGAGGCACCAAGTGGTCAGGGAGGTGCAGGCTGAGCTTAAGGAGAGAAGTTACTGAGGGAGTGTGAGGGAGCTGGATTGAAATCAGTGGAAATAGAATCCATGGCACATGTGCTGGGGAAGAGGGTTTACTGAGAGTTTCCTTCTTGACAGAATTGGACTAATATTTGTGGAGATCTGGTCAATGATACAGGCCCCCAGCTGTGAGTGATTTTAGAGGGAGAATCTGAGAGTTGGATTAACCAGCGAGTCCATAGATACAAAGCCGAGTGCAGCAGGAGCAGGACAGACTCGGTGTCTGTTCATCACACAGTGGGACAAATCGTTGAGAAGTTTGCAGTCACAAAACCCTGAGCATCTGGAGCCGGACACAGACTCAGCCTCAGCTCCGTGGGGAAGGGAGTGAACATCACAGAGCAGTAATGGACTGTGCCAGGGAGCTGGATTAACATCATTAGAGATACAGACAGTGACAAAGACATGAGGCGAGAGGGACTACAGAGGGATAATGTGAGGGAACAGAATTAAATCACTGGAGGAACAGTCAGTGGCGCTGGAGACTGAGGGAGAGGGGTGTCTTAGGAACTAGGTAAGTGAGATTGAATGACATCACTGGACATACATTTAGTGACTCAGGAAGTTTGTGGAGAGGAGGGATGAAGGGAAAACATGAAGAACTCAGTCAGTGTCAGCAGGTACATTCAGTGATACACAGTGATGGGGAAGAGGGATTCCTGGTGAGAGTGTCGGGAAGTGGCGTCAACACGGTTTGGATATGGCCCAAGTGCGGAGTGAGGGACACTGAGGCAGGTTGATAGTTCAGACTTTAATTCGAAAAAGGGAAAATTAAACAATAAATGGTAGGCCAAACAGCGCCTGTTAACTAAAACTCTCGAAAGGGAAACAAAGCCCACACTGCGGCCGAAAAGAATATCTGAACATTAAACGAATACCAAGTAACGCACATAAAATTCTGGTAGAACGCCACAGGCCAGGCAGCTTCTATATGAAGAAGTACAGTTCACACTTCAGGCCGGGACTCTTCGTCAGGACTAACAGAAAGAAGAGATAGTAAGAGATTTTTAAATGAATACTGCTAGTCTTCAGTGTTAGTTGATTTTGAAAGTCCAATGGCTCAGGGAAGGCCGAATGCAAAACAGCAGCGAAGCTTTGCTATGATCTGTCCAAGTCTCGATGAGCACTACAACGACAAGAATGTAGTTAAATACTATCACGATTAAATAATAATTACCTGACCCTTCCAAATTCACAAGTGCGATTGCCGTATCTACTGCGCTACCGAATCTGTGGTTATGACAAGCGGAGTTTTCTGTCAGACACAAAACAATCATAAGACTATAAGATATAGGAATAGAAGTGGGCCATTTGGCTCATTAATCCTGCTCCACCATTCAATCACGGGCTGATCCAATTCTTCCAGTCATCCCCACTCCCATGCTTTCACCACACACCTTTTGATGCCCTGGCTAACCAAGAACCTATCTATCTCTGCCTTAAATACACCCTTGGCCTCCACAGCTGCTCGGTAAAACAAGATCCACAGATTTACCACCCTCTGACTGAAGTAAATTCTCTGCAACTCAGTTCCAAAAGGACGTCCTTGAATTATGAAGTCAGTGAGAAAGAACTAAATTAACATGAGTAGATTTGCAGTCAATTGCACAGGCACTGAGAAAGAAGGGCTTTCGAGGGAATGGATGAGGCAGAGGATAACAGCTTTAATTAATGCCATCTATTCTTTCCTGGCTGTTTAAGGCCACAGGGTCTCTGTATTTCTGGAAGATTTTTTGTACCTTTGTTTGAGAAGATGGGCAACTTCAGTTTTGATTCCTATACCATTTCCTTAATTCCTGTCACAAACATTTCCAAATATGTCTGTCAACTGTACTCTTCATCTGTGTACCAATGGGAACACGATAGTGTAGAAGGGTGGAGGAGGATAGCGATGTGATAGTGATGAGGGGATGGGGGGGACTGAGGGGTATTGGAAGGGAGAAGGGAGGGAAATGATTTGATAGTGATTGGGGGAATAGGGATGAAGAGGGGACTGATGGGTATTGGAGGGGAGAGGTGCAGGACAGTGATGTGATGGAGATCGGAGGGAATAGGGGTGGAGGGACTGAGGGATGTTGGAAGGGAGGGGAGCAGGATGGAGAGGTGGGGTTTGGAGGGGATTTATGTGATGGTGATTGCAGGGTACTGAGAGACTGTTGAGGTGACAGGGAGTTTTCTCTGACTGAGGAGGGATGGAGTGAATTCAATCCTGTGTCACTGGGAGGCTGAGGACTGGATTCATCAGGAAATCTTTCCTCCTTTGTGTTACAGCCCCTAAAACAACAGCAGTGTCAGTTGCAGTGACCCTGGTGATTGGACTATCAGTGGTGGGGACCCTCCTGATTTCTGCTCTCACTGCAATCTTTATGGTCACATGGAGGAGAAGACCTGATGGAACAGCAGTAACTTCAGGGACTGAAGGCAAGTGGATGTGACATTCTGTCTTTGAGTCTAGTATTTGTGGGAGGGAGAGAGAGTGGGTGGGGCAGGGAGGTAACAACAGGGGTGGGAAAGAGGGGTTATATGGGGTAAAGTGGAAATGGTTTCAGTACATACCCTGTCACCTCTGCTTTCTGACCCACAGACCCATTGGAGACAGACATCACTTATGCAAATCTTCCGAAGAATCGCAGTGTCTGGCTGCCCCCCCGGGGGAATGGCAGGATAATGACAGACACGTTACCCCTGGAAAAAGGGCACCCAGGGATCACTCACAGTCCTTGGGGCAGACTGAATGTAAGGCCTGCATGTAATCTGAACAATCCCATAATCAACCACAGGTCCCTGTCACTAGGGATCGTTCCAACCACTACTGCATATTAATACTCTCAGTTACTCCAACATCTGCTTCTGAAAACTCCAGTCTCAACAACAAGTAACCGTTGTGTGGGTAATCATCAGGACTAAGCCCCCAAATCTCAAAGGCACCTAGTGGCATCAATGGTAAATGTGTCAGATACCGTTTATAAATGGACCTATTAAGTAAAGTTAGTTGAGAACCTGTGTCAAGTATGGCTCGAGTAGAAATACCTTCAGTCCATTTGGACACACCAGAGTCTGGTCCCACTAAACCTCCAGGAATATTGTTTTGCATTTTAGTATTTCCCTTGATGCACTGATTGGAACGTATTCTCCGAGACGCCAGTCCATATCTTTACAATGTCCACCCACAGTTTTGCATCTTTTCTGCTCTGTTTGACTAACCGTTATGTACTTTCTGTAGATTTTCCTGTTCCTCATGGTTTCACTTGAAATGCCTATCTTTTCCAAGGTTGTAACAGAAAATACCTGTCAATTCTCTCATCAAAAGACCATTTATAACAGCATTCCTCTGCTTAGTAAGTCCTACAGGTGGGTCAGTTTCCTAATAAACAGGTCACATTCAGTTAAAACATTAGCAAACATCCACTGAATCAGCTCAGTTTGAAGGCTATTCTTCTCATTCCTGAATATCTTGATCTCTGTAGCATCAGGGGCTACTTTATCAACAGAGGCTACCACTGACGGCATTACTCAGCTTCTGGAAACATCCCGCTCCTCAATCGTATTTCCATCCTCTCTAACTTCTCTGAATAACTCAGTTAAAGATGGAGGAAGATGCTTCTTGTGAGTCATTAAAATATGTAGAGCAATCGTGCCATGTGATAATACACTCTTCACAACTTGCTCCACCCTCAATACTACCTTCTCAGGTAGTTGAATGCCCCCTTTGTGACCCACACAACGCAGCAGTTTCTCTGATGAGATAAGGTAGTCATAAAGCTTCTGCCCTTCCTCCTGGACTGTGTGCCTCAACTTCATCACAGAGTCGGCCGAACGTCCAGTGGTGCCAAAGTTTGCATATAGTTTGCTGATGTAGCTAGAGAATTGTTTTGCCTTATCTCAGCTGCTAGACCCTTTAAACTCTCTACCGGTATCTATTTTTTCATATTATCTGAGCACTGCCATTCATCCAATAGATAAGATTACTCCTCACCTCAAGCCTCACATTCTTCTTCCCGATTGGCTGTGGATTTGACTTCAGGGAACATTCTCAGCTGATAATAACACTGGCTCTCCACAGCTACACTTTAGTGTTAAACAAACAGTGACGTAAAAGCTGAAAGCAGCACTGGACTTAAATCAACAGCTGGAGGACCAAGAAGACTTTTCACTTCAGACAAAGTCTTCCACTCACTCACAGAAAACTGTGCATCTGGCCATTAAAATATCCACCTTCTAAGTCGAGGGATATGAACTGGTCATGGCCTGCCTATCCAGGTACCCCTATTCTATCGGCCAGTGTGACTTCAGAGACATCCCTGGTAGTCGCATCGCACTTAACCTTAATATCTTTGGCATCCATAATAAAGTATCACATGCCACAAAACATTGGCTCAGACAGAAAAATCCCAGAAGAGCCCCCAAAAATGCAACCCTCTCACTGTGGCTCATAACAAAATTGGCTGGTTTGCTAACTCTGGCTAACAGTCACATAACTCAACAATAATGAGTAACGATGAGAAAGTCACCTTCAATAAGCAACACACTTCCAGGTTCGGTACGTATCGGGTTCAACCGAATAGGAAAGTTGGCATGTTCTGATGCGGGAACAAAAATTGTAGTGAATGCTCTGTAAGTGCTGCCCCATGCAGAGTTGTCATTTCCCAGGAAATAACACCTTACACCGGCATAAAAATAAAGCGGAATTATATTTACTGACATTAAAATTTTAACAGTTAATGGGGGGGGGGGGGGAAGAAAAGTGTCTAGTGCAGCTAAACTAGTTTAAATGGGCAAATAAACATTGGATCTCTGATTTCTCACTTGCTGAACCCATGATCTGCATACAAGACACCAGTCACCTTTGGAACTTTCCTTGAAAGCCACTTTGAATGAACTGGCTAACTCAGGAGCATTGGATATTCCTGCTGAGAACTATTTGGCTACACAAAGCACTTCTTGCAACAGTGACTCTCCTTTGAACAGTGTTGACAGAGTATCTTCCCTTGTGTTCTACTCCACTGCTCCTGCCAACCAAACCTCCCCGACTGGCTGACACAACATTCCCAGCCTGAGCAAATAGTCCTCATCTCAGCCGAAGCCAAAACACTAAGCTATGAGGTTAACAATGAAAAAACCTCACATTTGCAGAAAAACTGCCAAAATAAAAATAGCTCACAGCATAGCAGTAGAAATACAATATAACACGTGCTCAACTTGGGAATGACACAGGCAAATTGTGTGAAAGTGATCAAATGGTAACCACAGAGAAGGAGGGCCAATGGGCCTGTTTCTGTAGCTCCATCCTATTTGAAGCCCTCCACCAATACCTGACAGTTCAAAGTATATTTTGTTATCAAAGTGTGCATATATTATCCAAGCTTGAGATTCATCTCTTTATGGACAGCCACAAAACAAGAATCTCAAAAGAACCCATGAAAAAAGACACTCCTCCTCCTCCTCCTCCCACATACCCTAATCTACACTTTATCCTCCCCATCCTAGTACCCTATTTCTCTTTATCCATCATATCCTATTCAAAAAAACCCTGTACTGCTTAAGAAAGCTAAAAATACCCTGACCTGTTTTCTCTCACCCATGCCCAACAGCCCTTTTAATGTGAATTCCTGCACCCCAATTCCCTTAGATTAATTCTCATCATCTCTCTGTATCCCATACTTCCTACAACTCAGAACTACATGTTCTACTGACTCCTCTTCCTGACATTCCACACACAATCCTGCCTGGTGTTTCCCTATCAATTTCAATGTTTGGTTTAGTGCATAGTGCCCCTGCCTTAACCTAGTCCACACAATTTCCTCTCTTCTGTATCTACTTCCTACCCTAGTACCTGCATCATTTCTTTGTATTCCATATAAATGCCTCCCTTTCCCCTCCCTGTCCCATCTTTCTTGCCACATTTGGTTAATTTTTTTCCCAGATAACACACTTAACCTCTGCTTTACTGATACTAATGTGCATTTCTATATTTTCTTTCTTTATTGCCCTCTTTGCCAACTCATCCACCCTTTCATTGCCCTTCACCCCTACATGAGCTGGAACCCATAGAAATTTATCCTGACCTCCCTGATCTGCAACTCGTTTGACTGACTGAAGGACTTCATGAAGTACATCTTGCCGGCTGTTTGAGTGAGAAGACCTTAAACTTGCCAGTACTGAAGATGAATCTGAGCATATCAACGCTTTGACGAGTTTAGATTTCTCCACCCAACGCAACGCAACCAACACTGCCATCATCTCCACTGTATACACCACTAACTTATCAGATGTTCTTCTGCTGATTGCAATTGCTTTTGCTGGTATAGCCACCCCAAACCCTGTCACTCCTGTCTCAGGTTCCTTAGCACCATCTGTATAGACCTGAGTATAATCACTATACTTTTCCATCACATGACAGTTAAATGCACTTACCAAATCAGTTTTATACTTTCCTTTCCTTGTTACCTTTAACAAATGCCAGTCTACGTCAGGCCATACCAGCTTCCATGGAGCTACAACCGGATAAACTACTGAAGGACTTATCCTTAGATCAAACACTCCACATGATCTAGCAATATCATTCCCTACCCAACTAAAGTTTTCCCTCTGAAACCTCCCATTTTCCCAGGACTCCTGTAACACTCCTTTAGCAGGGTGAGAGTCATTGTGTCCCTGCAAATAAACCCAGTAGTTTGCCATCAATTGCATCCTTCTTAATTCCAAAGGCATTATTCCGATTTCTACCTGCAGGGCCGATACTGGTGATGTTTTAAAAGCCCCACTGCACACTCTCAAAACCTGAGCCTGAATCACATCCAGTTTCCTTGTAAGAGACCTAGCTGCTGATCCATACGCTACACTTCCATAATCCAACACAGATCTTACTAAAGCCACATACATTCTCTTCAATGCGGAACAACTTGCTCCCCATTCCCTACCAGTCAAACATCTCATCACGTTTATTACTTTTTTACATTTCTCCTCAACTTTCCTGATATGGTCTGCCCATGTTAATCGTGAATCAAATATAACTCCCAGAAATTTAAATGATCCAACCCTTTCTAATTCAATCCCATACATCCTTAACTCCTTCCCTATTTCAATTCTTTTCCTAGTGAAAAATACAGTTTGAGTTTTTTCCACTGAAAATCTACATCCCCAATCATAACCCCACTCTACCACTTCATCAATTGCTCCTTATTGTTTCCTGATTATATGCCCCATGTTCCTGCCTCTTTTCCACAAGGCCCCATCATCCACAAACAGTGACCTACCTATATCGACTGGTACCTTTGTGAAGACATCGTTGATCATAATGATGAAAAGTAACGGGCTAATCACACTACCCTGAGGTGTGCCATTTCCCACTATGTACTGTTTTGATAATTCTGATCCAATCCGAACTTGAATTTTTCTACCAAACAAAAAATATTTAATCCAATTAAAAACTCTCCCCCCAACCCCCATCTTGTGCAGTTTAATTAATAATCCTTCCATATCATATCATAGGCTTTGTCAATGTCAAAAAAAACACTGCAACTACTGACTCTTCATTTGCCTGGGCCTTTCTTATTTCAGTCTCTAACCTTATCACTGAGTCCATGGAATTCCTCCCCTTCCTAAAACCACTCTGATAACTTGCCAGCATTCCTCTCTTCAAGATCATATGATAACCTTTCAGTTATCATCCTTTCCATTACCTTACATATATTTGATGTTAGTGCTATTGGCCTGTAGCTAGTGGGTTTTGACTGATCCTTGCCAGGTTTCCTTATTGGAATTACTACTGCTTCTTTCCATGCACTTGGTAATCTTCCCTCCTCCCACATTCTGTTATAAAAATGCAGTAACTTCAAGAGCGCTCCCTCTCCTAGATTTTTTAGCATAACATAGCATATTAGATCGTTCCCTGGGGAGGTTGTTCTTGATCTCTTTATTGCTCTCACCATTTCTGCAAAAGTAAATGGATCATCAATTGTATCATCCATTTCTTCCCTCCAATTTAACACACCTGGGTATTGACTCATTGTTCTTTCCCTTTTCCCTTCTTCAGACAAATTTTCTGAACTATGTATCTTTACAAATGACTTGGCTATGATCTCAGCCTTATCCCTGCTGGAGACTGCTGTTTCCTCCTCAGATATCTTTACTGGATACTCCCAATCCCTTCTATCTCCCCCCAGCCTCTTAATCATTCCCCATACCTCTACCACAGGCATTTTTCTTCCTATTTTGTTGCAAAAACTCCTCCAACTTGCTCTTTTAGCTTGACGTATAGTTCCTCTCACCTCTGCCTGTGCCTTCTTATATTGAATCAAATGGTGCATATTATGGGTTCTTTTAACTAGCCTGAATGCTCTATTTCTGTTTTTTTACAGCCTGACAACATTCCTTTGTCCACCATGGCACAAGTTTTCTATTCATCCTATTTTTACTCCTGGTTTATAGATCCTTCTGCTGCCATAATAATTGCTGAAGTCCCCTGACTGTTTAATTCATCTATATCTCCAGAAATGTCAATCCTTCTTTGCGTAACTTCTGGAACTTAACCCAATCTGCTTTTCCAAACACCCACTTTGGGACTCCCCCACCTGGTCTTATTTCAACTCTTTCACCCACTGAACATAAATCTGGGTAGTGATCACTGCCTACTGTTGAAGCAGTCCAAACTCCCCAGTTACTAATGCCAGCCAAGACATTAGACACTAACGTTATATCAATACCGACTCAGTTCCTGTTATGTTTATCCTTGTTCCTCTACCATCATTCATACACACCAAATCCCTTTCTTCCATCAAATCTTCAATTACCGTTCCATTTGAATCAGTAATCGGATCACCCCATATTGTGCTGTGAGCATTGAAATCTGCATACCACACTACTTTATGTCTATTTTGTCCTTGTATCCTTAGTAGGCTGTCCAAATCCAACCTCTTACATGGATTGTAGTAGTTAATTATAACCACTCCCTCACCTCTCTTCCATATTTCCACCACTATTTATTCCTGTTCGTCTCCTTTTTCCAGTACTCTATACGGTATACCTTGCTTGATTAACATAGCACAACCTCCTCCTCCCCCTAGATTTCTGTCTTTCCTTATCATTGTATACCCATGTACCACAAAGTCTAAAGCTGGTTTCAACCAAGTTTCCTGAATACACACTACATCCGGTTTTACAACCATTTCTTTAATAAAGTCCTTAAATTCCTGGCCATTGGCCAGTAAACTCCTTGCATTCCATTGCAAGAGGATCACCATAATGAGTATTAACCAACCTATGACACTTCCTCGCTTGACTGATTAGTGAGGTTCTCCCTCACTTCTTCCCATGTCAGTCCAACTAACCCTAAATGGTTTACTGCTGCTTTGACCACCAGCTGAATTTTGTCACTTTTTGACTTTACCTCTGCCGTACTATTAAGGACTCCTGCAATGAATGTTACTAGAGCTTTTTTCCCCACATAAATTCTGTCATTTACTCTTCGCTGCATCTCGTGTATCCCTATTGCTCTCTGGTCATTAGGAGCATTATTCAGTTCTCTTCACATTCTTACAGCTTCTGCATGAGTGATCTTTTTTTTCACTCTTATTTCTTGAATTTTATTCTCCCATCTCATAACCTCACGCTCACAATACGCCACATTATGAGCTCCTCCACAATTACAGCATTTTGGTTGCACTCCTGTTCCGCACTTTCCATATTCATGATCATCCCCACATCTAGCACATCTCCTCTGCCTTTTACAGTTTTTAGCTATGTGTTCACACCTTTGACAATTATAGCACCTCAATGGCTTTGGCACACATACCCTTACTGGGTAACTCAGGAAACCCAGGAACACTTTCCTTGGCACTCTTTCTTCTTCAAATTCAATCAATACTGTTTCACTTTCCTTTTTCATTCCCTCCTTTGTTGTTTTCAGTCTTAGAATATTAATTACTTTCCCCCCTTTGATATTCCTCTTCAACTCCTCCATGTTTATACTCATTGGTATACCCATGATCACTCCTTTACAGCCACCATTTCATGCTCCCACCCTCCCTGTATATTCCACCTTGCATTTTCCTATCTCTTTTAGCTTGAGTGCTTTCTCAAGTTGTTCCTCATTCACACGCCTTACCAATAGATTGCCATCATTAAGGACTTTTGCAAATACTATTTCCCCTATCTTATTTGCCAGAGTTGTTGTTAGCACAAAAAGGGTACTTTTCTTCATGGTTCCTTGCACCTTCTCATTAAAACTAATTATGACAACACCTCCTCTCTGAACTTGTTCATCTTCCTCACTTTCAGAACTCTCTCCACTGTCATTTCTTATTCTTTTATTCCCTTTGTCTTGGTTTTCATTCATCCTTCCCCTCACTATCTCCTTATTCCCTTTATTTCTCCCTTCACAATAATCCATTTCTCCCCAGCTGCCTACCTCTGATCCCAAATCCCTATCCCACTCCTTCCCGACTCTTCTTCCCTCAACAAGTCCCAAACCACATGCACCAACTCTAATCAGAACCCTCACCCCCCTCCACCACCCACCCAGTCACCGTCCCACAGCCCCTTATAAACACCTGCCGCCAAATTGGCCACAGGTGTGCCTCTTTGATCCAGGCTGATCTTAACAGCTGCAAGAACCAGAGTCCGGAGCTTCGGACCGGATTGAGACCCGGAATGCAGATTCTGGACCGGACAGGACACTGACACATGGGCTGATCCAATAACCCTTTCATTCCTGGAATCATTCTTGTGAATCTTCTCTGAACCCTCTCCAATGTCAGTATATTCCAGTCCGTTAGCCTCTGCACCTAGGTCCAGGTATGACTCTAAGCTGAGCAGATTCTTTTGAAATGTTTCACCTCAGACTTCTGCCTCTTGGTCGTGCTCTTCTTGTACACTTGATAAAAGTGATGAGATTGAGTCTTACCCATGTCCCACCTAGACTTCAGAAAAGGGAATGTCCAGAACCTTTGGAATGAATCCTGGAGTCGGCCACCTTCCAGCAGCCAGTTGTTACAGAGCTTACGTGGACCCCACTCATGTGCACGTCAGGACGAACTCTGCCCACGCGAAGTGATGGATTGAGTATGAAACTGGCCTCACAGTGGACATCAGACATGTTTGCTGCTCAAATTATAGATGGTCTCCTCCGTTAGCCCCCTTCAACTGTTACACCAGTGCTTGATCACACTGGGGACTGCAGCAACCCTCCTCTTACTGGTAGATTTCAATTTCAAAAAAGAGGCAGTCCCACTGGAAATTAAAATGAAATGATTCATGTTGAGTTCCCTCCGCTGCCCCCCTGCATCCAAGAGACAGGTGGCTACAATTAAAATGGACTCCACGGGGTGTGGAAATGTGGCACAACCCCGGTGAGACTCACCATCTTTTATAGATGCACCAGAGCAAGCATCCTATCTGGATGCATCACAGCTTTGTATGGCTACTGCTCTGAATATGAAATGGCAGAGTTGTGAATGCAGCCCAGTCTGTCACACAAAGCAACCTCCCATTCATGGACTGTGTCCTCACTTACCACCGGCTCAGGAAAGGAGACAACACAATCAAAGAGTCCACACACCACTGTCATTCTCTCCTCTCTCCCCAGTCCACCCCCACACCGTCCCACTGACCCAAAAATCTGTCTTTCTCTGCCCAACACCCGACCCCACACCATGCCTTCCAACAACACTCTCCGCAAAGTCTCCACTTTGTCTCCACCGTCCCCAGCACACAGATGCACAGACGCACACAGACACACATAGACACACACACACACACATGGGATCAGGGTGGAGACAGCAATCGGAGGGTGGAGGGGGGTTGAGGACTGAGGTAGATCATCCATTTTCATATTCAATGGTGTGAGAGGCTGGGTTGCTTGAGGGGCCAAAGCCAACTCGTGTGTGTGTTTGTGTGTGTGTGTGTGTGTGTGTGTGCGTGTGTGTGCGAGACAGAGAGAGGTGGAGAGATCTTGGGAACTGAGGGAAAGACACAGAATAAGTAACCAAGAGAGGAATGTGGACGCAGAGACTTCTGAAGAGAAATTAAAGATAAAGTGAAAGAGATGTGCTGTCAGAGACTATGTGAAACAGGAGAATGAAAGGACAAGATAGAGATGGGCAGAGAGGCTGTGGGTAAGGGTACAGAATCTGAGAGAGGGAGAGAGCTAGAGATGGACAGGGACTGTGGTTGGAGATGTGGAGATGGTTAATGGGATGTGTTTGAGTTACAGCTTGTGCTCTGTGCCTGTTTGGAGTAGTATTGCCTCTTCCCCATCACAGTGCATTAGATAAGTGTGACATAGCCAATTTCCACTGCTTTACTTATTACCCCTCAACCATCAAGCTCTTGAGTAAATGTGGATACCTACCCTCACTACCCCATCATTAAATGTCTTACACCAAAGATCTCACTTTAAGGATTCTTTATCTCATTATCTCATGTTCCCAATATTCATTGTTATTTATTTATATTTGCATTTGCACAGTTTTGGTTGTCTTCACTCTGGTGAATCTTTCATTGATTCTGTTTTAGTTACTATTCTATGGATTTGTTGAGCATGCCCAAAGCAAAATACATCTCAGGCCTGTATATGGTGATATATATGTTCCTTGATAATAAAACTTACTTTGATCACTTTGAAGTGTACTTGTTTCCAATCTTTGTTCTCCAATCACCAAATGAAGTTACAAGTTTTAAGTTCAAGCCCAAGTTTCAAGTTTAATTATCATTCAAATATACATGAATACAGGCAAACGACAAGGTGTAAGTCACAAACCAACAGCGTACAGCGCACTGCACATAGCACATTGCACAAATAGCACGTTTGGTTATTCATCAGTGCAGAACAACATACAGTCACAAAGAGAGATAAAAATATATCGCCCAAGTCTTGAGTTGTCCTGGTCCAGCTTGTTCTTTCACCAAGTGAACACTGGAGGGCAGCACAGACAGGAGGGCTCAGACACCAACCCAGTATGAAATCTGATTTGGACAATCCACATAGTATAGTGAGAATGGTTGCAAGGACAGTGTACCTGGAGGAAAAATGTACAGCCAGTGCAGAGTACACCTGTGGCCATTCCCCTCAATAATAACTTTAGATACTATTGAGAGGGATGACCTAACAGGGAGGAGCCACAATGACCAGGTCTCTGGCACTGAGTTTGATGCTGTGTCTCAGATGAGCGGAGAGGTGAAGAGGACTGCAGTATTGGTAGGAGATTCCTTCATCGGAGGAACAGAGAAAAGGTTCTGTGGGTGAGATAGAGACACACAAATTGTATCTTGCCTCCCTGATGCCAGGATCAGGGATATCTCAATTCTTGACCATGGCATTCTCAAAGGCAAAGTTGAGCAGCTGAAGTTTTTGTACATATTGACATCATGACATGGGTAAATAATGTGATGAGGTCCTGAAAAGAGATTTTATGGAGCTAGGTAGAAAGCTGAGAAACAGGACCATCAGGATAGTGATCACTGGATTGTTGCCTGTGCCATGTGCCACTGAGGGAAAGAATAGGATGATTTGGCAGGTGAATATGTAGCTGAGGAACTGGAGCATGAGGCAAGGGTTGAAATTTATGGATCTTAGTGATCTCTCCTGGGGCAGCTATGACCTGTACAATAAAAGACAGGCTACACCTGATCCCGAGGGTTTCCAATATCCTTGTGGGCAGGTTGGTTCAAGTTGTTTGGGTGGGTTTAAACTAGCTCAGCAGGGGGCTGGGAACTGGAATGGTAATGCGGAGGATGAGCGCTATCAGATGTAAATAGATGGAATGTGTAGTGAGACTCCTAGCAGGCAGACCTATACGATAGATAAAAATTGCAGTAAACCGGAAGAGCTGTAATGTAAAGGTGTTCAAAATTGAAAAAGGTGAATACAGAACTAAAGGTGTAATATTTGACCGCGGGCGGTAATGGAATAAGGTCGATGAACTTATAGTACAGATTCAGATTGGCAAAGATGATGTAGGTATCACTGAATAGGCAGGAAGGCAGAGGGTCTGGCATGGCACTGTTGATAAAAAATGAAATTAAATCATTTGAAAGAAGTGACATAAGGTCAGAAGATGTTGAATTGTTGTAGTTAGAGCTGCGGAACTGCAAGGGTAAAGAGACACTGATGGGTGTTATCTACAGATGCCCAAACAGAGGTAAGGATGTGGTCTACAAGTTAGAATGGGAGATGTGAATTGCCTGCCAAAAGGGCAATGTTACAGTACTCACAAGGTCCATCAATATACAAGTAGATTGGGAAAACCAGGTTGGTGTGGGATTCCAAGAGGGGCAATTTCTAACTTATGGGATATCTTTCTAGAGCAGTTTGTGTTTGAGCCCTGTAGGGGTTAGCTGTTCTAGATTGAGTGTTGTGCACTGAACCAGAATTGATCAGAGAGCTTAAAGTAAAACAATCTTGAGGGGTAACTTATCATTATGTAGTCAAAATGACACTGCAATTTGAGAAAGGGAAGCTGAAATCACATCTTACAGTATTACAGTGGAGTAAAATATATCACAGGGGCATGAGAGAGGAGTTGTCCAGTACTGATTCAAGAAAAAAATAACACAGGCAAGGATGATGACAGAGATGCAATCGCTGCAATTACTTAAAGCGATTCAGATGACACAGGATTTATTATTCTCAGTGTAGGAAGTATACTAAGGGCAAGATGACACAACCATGGCTAACGAAGGAAGTCAAGGTCAACATGAGGTCCAAAGTGAGGACATATAATAGAGCAGAAAATTTGCGAGATGTTAGGGGAGTGGGAAGCTTTTAAGTACCAACAAAAGGCAACTAAAAGTCATTAAGTAGGTAAATATGGAATAAAGCTAGCCAATAATATTAAAGACAATACCAGCAATTTCTTCAGGACCATAAAGTGTGAAAGAGAGGCAAGACTGGATGTTGGACCAGTGGAAAATGATACTGTTATGGGGACAAGGAAATGGCAGGAAAACTGGATAAGTATTTTGCATCAGTCTTACTGTGGAAGAATCTAACAGTGTGGAGGAAGTTATAGGTATCAGGGGTCATGTAATGTGTAAAGTTACCACTACTAGAGAGAAGGTCCTTGGGACACTGAAAGGTCTGATGATGGATAACTCACCGGGAGCAGATGGTGTACTCCCCTAGATTCTGATAGAGGTGGTTGAACAGATTATGGAGGCATTAGTAATGACCTTTCAATAATCATTAGATTCTGTAAAGGTTCCTGAAGACTGGACAATTGCAAAAGGAACCCCACTCTTCAAGAAAAGAGAAAGGCAGAAGAAAGGAAATTAAAGGCCAATTAGTCTGACCTCAGTGGTCGGGAAGATGTTGGATTCAGTTGTTAAGGATGTGTTTTCGAGGTTCTCGGAGACACAGGATAAAATAGGCCATAGTCAGCATAGTTTTCTCAAATGAAAATCTTGCCTGACATATCTGTTGGAATTTTTTGAAGAAATAACAAGCAGGATAGACAAAGGAGAATTGGTTAATGCTGCAAACTTGTGTAACACCCTGGGAAAGTGTTCACTGCTGACATAATGGTCTTTCAGTAGAAGCTGTGTTTGGAGTATTGTGAGCAGTTTTGGGCCCTTTACCTCAAAAAGGATGTGCTGAAACTGGAGAGAGAACAAAGGAGGTTCATGAAAATTATTCCAGGATGAATTGACTTGTCCTATGAAGTGAGTTTGATTGTTCAGATCCTGTAATCAATGGAAATAAGAAGAATGAGGGATGACCTAATTTAAACCTACCAAATGGTAAAAGGTCTTGATAGAGTCTCTGAGGAGAGGACGATTTCTATGCTTGGCGTTTCGAAGACCAGAGCGGACAGACTCGAAATAGATTGGCATCCTCTCCGAACAAAGCTTAGAAGGAATTTGTTTAGCTAGAGAGTGGTCAATCAATGGTATTTGTGATCACAGGCAGCTGTGGATGCCAATTCTTTATGCGTAAGGCAGAAGTTGATAGATTTCTGATTGATCAAAACATGAAGTGATATAGGGGAAGACAAGTAATTGAGGCTGAGCGGAAAAATGGATCAGCCATGATGAAATGGTGGAGCAGACTTGATGGGGCAAAGGACCTAATTCTGCTCCTATATATTATGGTCGTCTGGAAATCCAGCAGCACATCTTGTTCATGCATCAACTAGAGCGATGCAACTCCCCCATCATTGGTCTTTCCAAAGAACGAGTAAACTTTGTGCTGTGGACTCTCCCTCCTCTGGGGCTGAGACAAAAATTGATTCGCCATGGTGAAATGGCAGAGCAGATACAATGGGCCAAATGGTCAACTGGAAATCTAGCACCCCGTTTTCTTCACACAACAACTCAATCAATGCAACTGCCCCATCATTGCTCTCTGCATAGAACAAGTAAACTGAACTTGCAGTATTTTTTGTCCAACAGGATCTTGCGATCACTGTACTAAATATCCAAGGCAATCAACTGTACTTGTTTAGGACCGCCACACAGTCTGGGCACAAATGTACTAACAAGTCCAGCTCCATCAATATCGAGCAAGTTGCTGCTGGGGTAGCCCTGCTGTCATTGATGTTCTGAATCTCCAGCAGTGACTTGCGGATGGAAAATAGACATACAGGATGAGCAAATACACGGGAGTGGTCGCTGTGTCTGAGCATGCCGCCATCGTTCCAGAAGCAGATGCAGAGTCTCGATGTGGAGGGGCCCCTCCCTCCTCTGAGCTCTCTCATGTCTGCTTGGTGGGCAAGACCAGTTGTAATGGGGAACTCTGAGTAGAGAGCAGTAACAAATATTTGAGACATGTTGAGTGGACGTGCAGACCCCTCATCCATTGTGGTCACTCCCGGGTTCTCTGCTTGTCCACATCCATGAAGCTCTTTGTCTCCTTTAGCGTCTCTGTCTGCTGCTCTCTCGGCTGCCCTGTCCATTCTCTGACTTCCTCTGCTATCCATTGGGTCAATCAGCACAGAGATCGTCCCTTTGATCCACTGAGGGAACTCCAACCATCAAACACCACTTTACACCAATACCATTTCATTAATCCCATCACCTCCCCCAGTTTCTACCCCTCACCCTCTCAGTGGGGGCAATTTATAGTGGACAATTAACCTACCGCCCTTGTATCATTGGAATCTGGGATGAAATAATAGCACCCTGGGTAACCCGTGCCTTCACTGGGAGAACATGCAAACCCCACCCAGATGGAATCTAAAACCAGGATTAAACTGGGTTTGCTGTAGTTGTGAAGCAGCAGAACTTCCTGCTGCCCATCTGTGTGTGTTTTCTCTCTCACTCCAGAGACAACTGGACTCCAGCACCATTTTCTGTTTCACAACCTCAACCACTTCCTGCCACCATGTTACAACTTTGCAAGTCGTTTATCAAGGTCCCACACATCTCGAGCTGCTGAAACCGTTCATTCGTATTCTCTGCCTTGTTGATCAATCTGTTGTGTTTTGTTTTCACTAGATCTGTTTCATCTGATTGACCTGTGCCAGCCTCTCACTGGATCTGGCACAAGGCCACAAACAGTATTAATTTATTGCTCTTGCCCCATGTCACTTCCTTTGTTCAACACAGTTCATCCAAACATGCAGCTCAGTCTTCGTCAGGTCACACAGGCTGTTTTTTTGATAAGCCTGTCAGTCGACGAAATCAAAAACAGCTTTTTATTTGGAAATGATCGCGCATTAATCAGATTGTGGACCCCACTGCATCTACTTATCGCAGCTTTGATGAAACCGTCCCCGGGGGGGGGAGCCAGCTCACAAAATGGTGGCTGCAGAGAACACACATAAAATGGCAGCATCCATTCCTTCCACTACAGGAATATATTTGTTTTTACTGCTTCCCTTGTCCCTGGGTCATTCTGTGCTTTACATTCCTCCTCATATGCTCTAAACATGAGCTGTAGAATACTTGAAAGTGAGTCCATAGGTTGTGGAATCAATTCAGAGTTGCAGTGTGAGAAGGTTCCCATGCTGGTTCAGGAGTCTGATGTATAACTGTTCCTGAACCTGGCGGTGTGGAACCTGAGATCCATACCTCCATTCCAACAGCAGCAATGAAAGATTATGGACTGGATGGTAGGGTTCCCTGATGATGCATGTTGCTTTCTTGTATCAGTGCTTCTTGTAGATCTGCTCAGTGGTGGGGAGGGGGTTTTTTGTGATGGATTGGCCATATCTACCACTTCATGGAACGCACACAAAATGCTGGTGGAACGCAGCAGGCCAGGCAGCATCTATAAGGAGAAGTGCTGTCGATGCTTTGGGCCAAGACCCTTTGTCAGGACTAACGAAGCGTCGACAGCGCTTCTCCCTATAGATGCTGCTTGGCCTGCTGCGTTCCACCAGCATTTTGGGCGTGTTGCTTGAATTTCCAGCATCTGCAGATGTCGTCGTGTTTGTCCACCACTTCACGTTGGCTTTTTTGTTCCATTGATCAGGACTGTGGTGCTGAGATAAAAGATCAGTCATAGTCCCATTGAAGGGGGAGCAGGCAGAAGGATCCAAAAATCCTTCTACTCTCATTGTTCTTATTTGGTGTGAGGTGACGTTCTGACATCAGTCAGTCCGCTCTTGACGTCGAGCGCTGTGGCTTTCTGCCTGTGATCACACCTCTGTATTTCACCTTTTGCACAACACGTACTTTCTTGTCGACTGCTCCTCACAACGTACTGACTAGAAGGGGAAGCTTTGTGCAGTGCATCAGCGTCTATACTGTTCCGTGAGAACAATGAACACCAGGCATCTGCTGATCTCCTGCTGGCTAACTCTCTGTGCCTCACTCTGTAAGTTTTATTCAGAGCAAGTCTTTGTCTTTAAAATCCTTCTCTGCACGTTCTCTGTTACTTTCTGGACTGGGGCATTTCTGGGTCCCACACTACCAGGGCAAGGAGAGTGTAGGTTGGGCACAGTGAAGCTGCCTCTCCTGTCACACTCTCATAAAGCACGAGTTTGACATAGAGAGCAAGAGAAGCTTGGTTATTGGTGGATATTAGGACAGAGGATTGTCTCATTCTGTAGCCAAAGAATCCATCCTGCTGCTAATTCTGGAAACGGAGCTTGAGAAACTGGCACCAGTTGTTCACAGGATTGGCAGGGATGTGGAATTAAGTACACGAGAGAAAATGGCGGGGTGCCACTCCAGAAATGAATATCTGTGTGATTGAAAAATCTCCAGAGAGGAGGCCCTGAATCCTCGACTTTGCCTGTTGCTTGGCGGCCGGGGCCGGGGCCGAAGCGTTCGGCAGAGATGGTGCTCGGCGCTCGGTGTCGGAGGGCTGGTCGGAGGCTCGAAGTTTTCGGACGGACTCAGAGTTGGCCGTGGTTGGGTGCTTCCAGGGTGCTGCATCGGCAACTTTGCGGCACTGGAGGTTCATGGCAGGAAGAGTTTTTCTTCCTTCTACCGTCTGCGTGAGATGATGGGCTATCGGGGACTTTGAGACTTTTTCTTTACTGTGCCTCTGGTCTGCTCTTTATCAAATTATGGTATTGCTTTGCACTGTTGTAACTGTATGTTATAGTTATGTGGTTTTTGTCGGTTAGTCTTGGTCTGTCTTGTGTTCCTGTGATATCACACTGGAGGAACATTGTATCATTTCTTAATGCATGCATTACTAAATGACAATAAACGAGGACTGAGTGTCCTCATAATCTAATAATCTAATGTGACCCAGGACCCCTCAGAACCCAGGAACTGGGATCTGGTCTGGAGATGTTTCATGGGAAAAGATCATGATGGGGAATCGCTGCAGGAATGATGGATGGTGAGGGCAGGAAGTAGGGAGGCACTGGAATGCACAAAGAGAGTGGAAGTTGTTAGCTGTCATCTAACGTTTTGGCATCCGAGTGCTGGTTTCCTCTCTCTCTGCAGACAGACTGTCGATCTATCCATAGCCCAAATGACAATACTGAACATTCAAGCAGTGAGAGAGAATGATGAAGAAAATCGTGATATCATTGCCAGAAAAGGTTGTTAACCTGCAGAATGAGTCGAAAACCTGAGGATTGAGATTGATTACGAACACAGCAAAGAGTAACAGAAGTATCATTGAAGAAAACGAAAATGGACAATTGAAGGATGTTAAGAACAGACTGTGAGAGCTGGAATCAGGAAATGAAACGAATATAGCAGCAGGTACAACTGTGGTTCCCTTACAGACAGAGGTGGGTCTTTGCAGTGGGGAATGAAGGAACAGTGGAGGAAATAAACCGTGTCTTCTTGTGTGCCTTTGTGGAAGACACAAAAACCTGCCAGAAATACAGGATAGACAAGTGTTGAATGCAAGGGTAGAAATAAAATCAGTCAGCATCAATGATGAAATAACATCATGAAAATGGATAACTGACACATACCGGATGATCTCCATCCCGGAGTTTGTGACAAGATGTCAGTAGTGTTACTCAACTTTCTGGTTATCATCTGCCAAACTCTACAGTTTCAGGAATGGTTCCTTCAGCCTGTTTCAAAAAGGAGGGAGAGAGAGAAAACTGGGAACCACTCACCTCCCCAGCTGACACTGGGAGCGGGGACAATATTGGGATCTGTAATAATGGATGTGAAATGCATGCTGAAGAGGAATTATCACAAAGTTTCACCAGACTGGTTTCTAATGTGAGGGGTCTGACATGTCACTAGTGTGGGAAATAGACGAGGCCTCTATTCAAATAGTTCAAAGTAAGTTTTATTATCAAAGTACATTTCTGTCACCACATACAAACCTGAGATTATTTCTCTTCGGGCATACTTAGCAAATCTATAGAACAGCAACTGTAAACAGGATCAATGGACAACGAACTGTGCAAATGCAAATATAAATAAATAGCAATCAACAACCTGTTCTTGGACCTGGATTCTTCATCTTTGCAGCATATGGAGCAGGTCGCGTTTCTAGCGGCTCTCTCTCTTTTAATATATTTTATTTCCCACTAACAGATCCCTTTTAGTTCTAATGACTCACTACTTCTACTGAAGGAATTATTATTTTTATTGAAGGATTCATGACTTAATTACAATGGCCGAAAAAAGTCGTTCTGGTATTGAATTGTGTTGTGGCAAGACTTTCCCCGAAATGGAGCAAAGGGAACAAACCAAGAAAACAGAGGAACCTGTTACACTAGCGGGAAAATTTTCTTCAATACAAGACCTGGTCAGAATTCGGATCGCTGAATATTAAAATTGATAAGCTGACCAGTTCAAAAGGGAAGCTTGAAAAAGCTATTTCTACGATTCAAGACTCGCTGAAAAACTTGGATTCTCAACTTCAAACACTTCAGCAGACTACAACCCGAATCGAGAGCAAGCATGATTTATTCAAGCAAACTATTAAAGATCAAGGAATGAAGATATCTTCGACGGAAAAGAAAATCAATGAAATTACCTCGGAACTATCTAAAATTAAGAAAAGAATGGTTGATTTAGATAGTAGAGGGCGTCGGAGGAATCTGCGTATTCTGGCACTGCCTGAAAATACTGAAGCTGGCGATCTGTTAAAATTGTTTTCAGATATGCTGTATTCACTTTTCAATGAGACTCTCGAAACTAGCCCCTTAATCGACAAAGCCCTCAGAATTCCATACTCTCGTCGTTCAGCCGAATTACGTCCTCCAGCAGTTGTACTTTCTTTGCATTATTACATGACTGAAGAAGCTATTCTCCGAGAAGCCAGAAAGAAATGGAAATTACTCTTTAATTCAACACACATTCGTATAGTTGAAGATTATCCCCCCGAAATCTTTGCCGAAAGAACGAAATATCGAGAAGTTATGAGTGAAATGTATAAGTTAGATTTAAATCCCTCCCTTCGCTTTCCAGCAAAGCTGATAATTCTTCCTGAAAAATCTCAACCATTGAGAATCTATTCTCCTCACGAGGGATGGGAGAATATTAAAAACTTTACAGTTAATCCTACTGAATACAATATTGAAGTTATATTGATTATTCAATAGCCAATTTTGAAGTATCTGCTGTATGAGTTGTTTATGGAGCTTTTAAGTACATGTTATACCTTTTCACTCTCTGGTATGGGACATGGTCGATTTATTTTTTTTACCTTATTAATAATTAATACATATACAACTGTTTTGTAGGGAACCTTTATAGTATTGTACTTTAGTGGTCTGTGTGGGACCTGTTGTGTATTAATCTTTTTTTTTATTTGTTTCAATACTTATAGTTTTAGGTCTGTCATATACATATATTCATTTATTTTTATTTTTTCAGAGAAAGAATATTCTTTGTAAAATTATTTGCTCGGATTTATTCTTTCTTTTGAATATGTGTTTAAGCTACTTTAGCTGATTCTGAGATGGCTGTTGTTGATTACGTTTTTATTAATGTTAGACACAACGTTATAGTAGTTGGATTCTGTTTGTGCCTTTTATTATGGCTATTTTCCATGGGAATTTTGCTTTTTTTATATCTGGAGCTGCAAGTTGGAGAACAGGGTCAAAGGTGATTAGTTAGCATGGGACCTGCCTATCGGTTCTATCTATCTATTGGGTGGGGGGAGGGGGAGGGGTCTATTCGTAGGTTTTTTTCTTGATTGGGCAGTTCTTTTGATGGATTTCTCTTTCGTAAATACGACACTCCTTCTGGTTGTACCCGCACCTTTTGGTTTAATCTGTTCTTGCGTAATATTTCTTTTATATAATATTAAACTCAATTTTAAACATTGATGTTAATAAAATTAATATAATATCGTGGAATTGGAACGGTGTCAATCATCCCATTAAGCGTTAAAAGATTTTTAAGAAATTAAAAACACTTAATGCTGATATTATTTTTGCGCAAGAAAATCATATTCAAAAACAGGATGGGGATAGATTTTTCGATTTTGGAAAGGGCCTCTTTTTCACTCAATGTCGGATAGTAAAACAAGAGGCGTTTCTATATTTCTTAGTCCCAAAACCCCTTTTGTACTCCTTAATACTATTCAATTGGAAGATATTTAATTGTTACTGGTTTATTATGTGAGCAAAAGGTAGCTCTGGTGTGTGTATACGTACGTAATGTAGATAATTCTGATTTTTTAAAGAAACTTTTTTCAGACTTACCGAATCTCAATGAATATAAGCTGATCATGGGTGATGACTTTAACTGTTGCTTAAATCCGGCGATTGACAGGTCATCAACCAATCCGTTGCTTCCTAATAAAGTGGCAGCTTCTTTTAACTCTTTTTTATTAGAATGTGGCCTTGTCGATATTTGGAGATAGAAACACCCCAATGATAAAGATTTCTCCTTTTTTCCACACGTCCGTCACAAATATTCCCGAATTGATTACTATTTTTTAGATACACATCTGTTAAACTCCGTTGTTGAATGTGCTTATGACATCATTGCGCTTTTAGATCATGCGCCTTTAAAGTTAATCCTTAAGCTCCCAAATAGATTTTTGAAAATCTCACAGTGGAGATTGAACCCCATTTTGTTACAGGATCCAGCTTTTGTTAATTTTATTAAGGAGCAAATTTCTGTATTTTTCGAATTTAATACAACCGAAGGAATGTCAAATCTGGTTATATGGGACACCTTGAAATCTTTTCTTAAGGGACATATAATCTCATATTCAGCAGCCTTGAGAAAGAAAACCAAAGTGGAATTGTCAGTGCTTATTAATAAAATTAAACAGATAGATAAAGTGTATTCAGTTAAACCTACTGAAGACCCATATAAAGAAAGGGTCAAACTTCAATCACAGTATGATTTATTTCTGACCTTTCCCATTGAACAGAAAATTTTTAAATCTAAAAGTTTATTTTATATACATGGGGAAAAATCTGCTAAACTTTTAGCGGGTCAGTTAAAGGTTGGGATGGTCAGAAGACAGATTTTAAAAATTCGCTGACCAGATAGAACAGAAACTTTAGATCCTTATGAAATTACTAAGATACTTATGGACTTTTATTCTAATCTTTATAAATCTGAATTCTCTGATAGTAATATCACTATGAATAGATTTTTGCAAAGGTTAAACATACCTCAAATTTTCAATTTTTCAATTTCATAGATTTTTTGAATTAAATGATTTTTTACTTTCTGGTAATATTTATTCTAATTTCTTTTTTAAACCTTGGATAAGGCTTTTCTAACATGGAAAATTAAGGGAATAAAAACTTCTTTAGATTTGTTTCTACAAGACTGTTTAATGTCTTTTTCACAGTTAATGGATAAAAATGATATCTCCAATACACAGTTTTTCAGATATTTACAGGTTAGGAATTTCTTACGTGATTTTTTACCAAATTACCCCTTGATCTGCTCTTCAAATTTTGCTTTTGTTATTTTTCAGTTTAAACCTTTTCAAAAAGGATTAATAGCTATCATTTATAAACAGTTAATGAATGCTCGCACATCGCCTAATGATAGGGTTCAACACTCCTGGGAAGTAGAACTTCAACATTCACTCTCAGATAACCAATGGAGTAAAATTTATTATTTAGTTAATAATTCATCTATCTGTGCACGCCATATTTTAATTCAGTTTAAGATAGTACACAGGGCCCATATGTCCAAAGATAAATTGGTGCATATTTTGCCTAATATATGCCCTATTTGTGAAAGATGTAATGCAGAAGTGGCTACTCTAACCCATATGTTTCGGTCATGTGTAAGTTTAAATAATTTTTGGAGGGATGTGTTTGGAATATTATCTAAAGTTATAGATCTGGATGTTCAACCTAATCCACTTACAGCAATTTTTGGGATTTTCCCAGAGGAAGCAAGTAAAGTGTCTGCCTCCGCCCAACATGCGATAGCTTTTTCAACTTTACTGGCAAGGAGAGCTATTTTGCTACATTGGAAAGAAACTAACTCGCCCACTGTTTTCTATTGTCTCTCCTTTATCATGTCATGTTTAAGCTTGGAGAAAATTAGAAGCCGGACATTTGATACATCTTTTGAATTTGGGGCCTTTTATTTAATATTTTCACATGATTTAATTAAGCTTTATTTATTTATTTTTCTCTATTCTCTTTGGACAATATCCCTGTCCATGAAGGTTCAGAGATGACTGGAAGGATGTGTTGTTTTTCCTCTCTCTTTCTTTTTTTAAGTTTATCCTCATTTGGACTGCCCAATCTTTTTTCTCTCTTTTTTTGTTTTAGTTTAGTTAGTGGGGTTTTTCTTTCTATCAATGAAATTTCCAAACTTTTTTTTTACGATTGCTATGAGGTGTTGTAATTTCTCTCTGACCATTGTATATATAACAGCATAATATATTACCTATTTGAGTTTGATATTATATGCTTTTTGTCTTTAATATTGCTGTTTATATGTCTTTTATATTATCTACTTGTTAAACTCCTCTTTCGATTTGTATTTGTATATTCTTTATTTGAAAATCAATAAAAAGGATTGAAAAATGAAAATGTTCTTGGACGTGGTGGTGCAAGTCCAGAGGCACATGGACCTTCTACCTGATGATAGCAGTGAGAGAGAGCTTGGCCAGGGTGGTGAGGATCTTTGATTAATGTAGATGCTTTCAGTGGCTGGGGGGATTTTATCTGCGATGTACTGGACTGAATTTGCTACATTTTGTAGAACTTCCACTCAAATACATGGTTTCCATACCAGGCCATAATGAAACCAGCCAGCATACTGTGGGAAAACATTGGAATTCTCCCGTGAGGAATTCTTCTTTCATTGATAGACTTCTAGATATTAAAATGATCAAGCAAATGGCAAGAAAAAGTTTTAGCCAGGATCAGTTGACTACGTTGTGTGGTCCATTGGTAGCACATCTGTTTCCTGCTCCTGCTCGTCATGTTGACATGAGCTCGGTAAAGTGTTTGTGAACACAGATCACACAATAGAACCTCAGAGCAGGGAGTGTGAGTGTTTACACTCTGCGGCCATTTATTGATAACATCCTGTGCCTAACAAAGTGGCCACTAAGGGTATGTTCATGGTCTTCTGCTGCTGTCATGCATCAGAGATGCTCTTTTTCATCAGCACTGTTGTAACGTGTGGTTATTTGAGCTACTGCCACATTCCTGTCAGCTTGAACCAGTCTGGCTATTCCCCTCTAGCCTCTCTTATAAACAAGGCACTTTTGCCCAAAGAAATGCAGCTCAATTTGCTTTTTAGATTTAATCACCACTATCTATCATATCTAGAGACGGATGTGATGAAAATCCCCGGAGATCATTCGTTTCTGAGATACTCAAACCATCCCATCCGGCATCAACAATCATTCCACAGTCAAAGACACTTAGGTCACATTTCTGATGTTTGGTCTGAACCTCATGACAATGTCTGCATGCTTTATGCATTGAGTTGTTGCCACATGATGGCTGATTTGGTATTTGCTTTAATGAGCAGATGTCCAGTTGTATCTAATAAAGTGACTATTGAGTGTGCTCCAGGCACAGCCCTGCAGTGGATTCAGTGACCAGCATCTCAATGTGGAGAAGCCATCCAAAGTGAGACAGAGAGAGATACTGTAGGGAAACTGTACCTTCAAATCTCTGAGTCTACGCTAACCATCAACCACCTGTTTACACTCATCCTACATTAATGGTGTCTGGTCCTGACAGCATTCCTGGCCAAGTACTAAAGATCTGTGTGGTCCAACTAGCAGGAGTATTTAGCACTTTCTTTACTGTGCATCCGCACATGGTTGGGAACGGGTTTAGAACCAGAGAAGCTGCCCCAAAGACACTCTGATCCATTTTTTTAAAATCTCACCGTCTCCATCATATGAGACCGGAGGTAGAAGCAGTCAGCAGTTCAGGACACTTTGTTGAATGAGAAAAAGCCAACATTTCAGGTCAAAGTCTCTACATTAGAACTGTGGAGAAGAAAAATTCTATAGGGGGTCTCTTTGATAGGGTGCCATGGGGATAAGCTGGCTACGGGATTATCTGGTCAATGAGTGGCAACAGTTGGAACAGGGAGAACATGGACAAAAGGACATTGAGCAGAATGTATAGACGTGAACTGTAAAACAGGAAGCCTGGTCCGGTAGGTCAGGCTGGACACCATCTCCACCACCACATCCAGCTAGATTCTCTTACACCCTTCTTAAGCCAATCACCCCTAGTGGGGCACAGGCTGTTGACAGCCACTAACTAGAGACCACTGTTCATCTAAACAGGGAATTCTGTCTCTCCAGGACACCAGAAACCTGCCCAGAAACTGTAGTATTGGACTGTACACCCTCTTTGCTCCAAGGTCTTATCAGAAGAGGAGAGTCCTCAGAGACAGACTCAAACTGCGACTCCACGCTCACCACCTGACACTGGAGGTCCAGGCAACAGGTGAGGGTCGGACAGTGCAGTGTGTACAGGAGCAGCCGGTGGAAGGAACCCCCTGGGGACGGGAGGTGCGGCCTGTGGGACATTTCCCAGAGACGGAACAATTTTGAACCAGATCTGGAGAAAAGCTTGGGGACCCAGATCCAGTGACAATTCAGTCTGAGTGGTGGTCACCTTGAGTCCGAACAGCCGACAACCTGACCCCTGCACACCCACAGTGAGGGTATCCCAGTGTCTGACCCCAAACCTCCATGAATATGTCTGTGACCACACCCGACCACTGATATCTGGCTGCAGGTTGAAACTTCATTTCTCAGGGCTGGGTGCAGAGAGTTTTGAGCCCTGATGAAGGGTCTCAGCATGAAACAAAAGGAACTTTGTGTTGTCTGTCTCACAGGGCTGGGAGCAACATGATGGGCCGAATGTCTTTTTCCAGTGCCTTTGATTTTCCCAGGTCTGATTCCTCTTCCTATCCCTGACCTCACCTATGGACTGTCTTGTCTTGTCTCCTCAGCTGGGACTGCGGTTCCCCCAACCACTGTGACCGGAACTCAGGGACACTCGGTCTCCTTACATCCTGGGATCCCAGTCGGACCGGACATTACTGAGGTTGAGTGGAGTCGGGTATGGCCCAGAAACAGGATTGTGAAGTACTCGAATGGGAACATTGACTACAGTAGTAATGAGCTGTACAAGAACAGGATAACCTTTCATTCTGGGAACATCAGTCTGGAAATCCATGATCTACGGAGAAATGACTCTGGTGAATATATTGGGATTTTTACAGCTGCAAGTTCAGGAGATGAAAGTAATACAACAGTGCGACTGGAGGTGTACGGTGAGTGACACCAGTCCCTGAAACACCCTTAATGGATGGGTGAGGGCAGATCCTCTGTGTTTCTCTGTTTACTGAACCCCACTGACTACCCGTGGCTGGGGCTGGGCTCACGGTTCCAGTGTAGTGAGTCTGGAGGATACACCCGCCACATCCACAGAGGCGGAGTCAGGAGCCGGGAGGGATTGAACCAACAATGGGGAATCTCATGTGTCTGAGACTGAGGGAGCTCAGCACACAGGGAGAATGATGTGAATGGGCTGGACAGTCTGTATCTGTGGGTCTCAGTTGCACACTCTACCCCAGGTGAAAGGCCTGGTCTGTCCTGTTCAGGGATCCCAGTTATCCCATCTGTTTAACAGGACACTGCTTGTTTATTCCCACAGACTGAGGTCTGAGCTCAGCAAAGTGTTTATTCCTCAGCCTTCATGCTGTGCTGTGCTGAGTGAGACCCTGTGTATTCATTACACTGAATATAGTGTCCCAGTGAGTGACACATGGAGGGAAGGGAAATGGTTTTGTGACACTTCCTCCTGTGTGTGTCCAGACCGTGGTGTGGGACATGGAGTGGTGGGAGTTGTGGGTGTGGCAGTAGAGCAGAGCAAGGTGTTACTCAGGGAGAAACTGGTCAAAATATGTAAGAAAGAGGGAAGGGAGGGGAATGTAAGTCTGAGGATAGTGTAAACTAACTGGGTAAAGTTACTCAAAGGTATGCTAAAGGACCAAGCATAAAAAGTATTTGGATTGGGAGATAGTTGACATGTCTCTCTGTGTGGTAGGTTGTGTCTAGATTTTTGAGGAGGCTATTGGAAAGTTGATGAAGGAAAAGCAGTTAAATTTGTCTACATGGACTTTAACAATGTCCTGCATGGGATGTTGGTGAAGAATGTTTATTGCCTTGGCATTCAGGTTGAGGTTGCAAATTGTATTCGACATTGGATTTGCAGGTGATCTACAAGATGGTTGTCTCTCTGATTGGAGGACTGTGATTAGTGAAATGCCTCAAGGATTGGTGCTGGGTCCTTATTGTTTGTTATCTCTATCAGCAATCTGGATGACAATGTGGTTAACTGGATCATCAAATTTGAGGATGACACTGATTGGGTGTACGGTAAGGAAGACTATCAAAGTCTTTAGCGGGATCTGGACCAGCAAGAATAATGAGCTGAAAATTGGCAGTTTCAATTTGATGCAGACGAGTACAAAGCCTTGACCCTTGGGAAGTAAACCAGGGTGGAACTTAAATAATGACCAGTCAGGTACTGAAGAGTGTAGTAGAATAGAGAGATCTTGGAATACAGAACAATAAATTCTTGAAAGTGTTGTCACAGTCAGATAGGGTCATAAAAAAAGCTTTTGGCACGTTGCCATTCATAAATCAAAGGATTGAGTCCAGGAGTTGCAATGTTATGTTGAAATTTTATAAGACCTTGGAGAGGATTAATTTGGAGTATTTGTGCAATTCCTGTCACCTATGTACAGGAAAGGTATCAATTCGATTGAAAGAGTGCAGAGTATCAGGACTTGAGGACCTGAGTTATAGGGGAAGGTGGGGGAATTTCAAGGTGCAGGTGGAAGTATTGGAACCAGGTTCAATTTCAATGTCTAACTGAAACTTGAATAAATATTGGGAGGGATGTTAAAGACTTTGTCCAGATGTGGATCAATGGGGCTAGGTATAGACTAGATGGACTGAAGGATCTGTTTAGCCACTGCAATGTTCTATGATTCAATGTAGTCTCATTGAAAGGACCAGGAAGCATAGATGTTGATCCACTGAAGGTGGAGACCAGTGGGGTCGAAGGAAAGGGCCAGAGGAAACATATCCTTGCTTTCGGTGGGAGAGGGTGTGAGAACAGAGACGTAAGAAATGGAACAGGTTCTCAGGGTCTCACACCTTCATCATAATCTGGGCAGGCAGAGAAGAGATTGAGAGATTGACAGAATAGAATGGGCTGTGTCTTGTGTTGGACCAGATTCAAGGCAGCTCAGGGCTGGGGCTCACTCAGGTTTTAGGCTTTGAAGGGATGCAGGGACCACACAGAGGAGGAACAAAAGACATGGAAATGGAGAGAATTTCTGGAATAGAGCGCTATAAACAGGACATGATGGAGAGTTTGTAGATGAGTGTGGGTTGTGTTTGGGAAAGAGGGTGCAGCACGTGGGAACTTGCTTCAGCAGCAAGTGACTGAACAGAAGGATGAGGGAAGGTTTAAATCGTTTGGGTAAAAATGAGGTTGGATTGGTTTGAAGTTTACTCTGGACTGTTGGGGATGGGACGAGGGCGTTGAGGATCGAGCTGTCCACAATGATCTTCTTTACTCATCTTCTATCTCTCCCTCACACCCTCAGAGCCTGTGTCAGGAGCAAACATAACGGTTCAGAACATCACCGGGACCTGTAGCCTCACCCTGACCTGTTCCGTGGCCTCTGGCAACCCCATCAGCTTCAGTTTGTGGAGAGGAGGAGAAGTTACAGGAGACAACAACAGCCATCACTTCTGGAGACACGAAGAGACGATACAGGTTCATTGCACAGCAGAGATGGAGGATGTGGTGTACGGGTGTAAGGCCAGCAACCCCATCAGTGAGGACACCGCACAGGTCCGGCTGGGGAACGTCTGTAATCTGGACACATGTAGTGAGTGTCAGAGGAAGGAGTTGGGATTTAGTTATCTCCCCATCCCAGGAGCGTGAGATGGGACAGTTTAGAAGAGCTTAATAAAAACATAAACATTTACAGCAGATTACAGACCCTTTGACCCACAATGTTGTGCGGACCATGTAACCTACTCTAAAATCTGCCCAGAAATTCCCTATAGCACAGCCCTCAATTTTTCCAAGCTCCATGCTCCTATCGAACAAGCTCTTAAAAGACCCTATTGGACCTGTCTCTACCAGCATTGCTGGCAGTGCATTCCATGCACCCACCAGTCTCTGTGTGAAAACTTACCTCTAACAGCCCCCTTGTCCCTACTTCCAAGCATCTTAAAACAATGCCCCTTTGTGTTAGCCATTTCAGCCCTGGTTATATGTCTCTGACTATCCACATGATCAATGTCTCTTATCATCTTGTACACCTCTATCAGGTCACCTCTCATAATCCTCTTTTGTTCCAAGGAATTCACTCAACCTATTCTCATAAGGCATGCTCCCCAATCCAGGCAACATCCTTGTAGATCTCCTCGACACACTTTCTATGGTTTCCATATCCTTCCTGTAGTGAGGTGACCATAACTGAGCACAGTATTCCAAGTGGGGCCTAACTAAGTGTAACTCCACTGATTTTAATCTAGCACCGTCACACTGGCCCTCAATAACCCCTCTACTCAAGCTCTACCTCCACCTCCCTGACCACTCGGTGCCTCAGCCATCCTAAATAATCCTTCCCTCCAATCTAATCATTCCTTCGCTCCAGCAAGATTGCACAGTTGTTTCAGTATGGACCATCTGCAAAATGCACTGCAGATCCTCACCCAGGCTATGCTGACAAATATGAGTGGAGGCCTGTGTATAAAATCCAAAGACAAAGCTTACCTACAAAGTAAACTGTCCTCTGCAGTATCCTCTCGGACAGGGTCAGAGAGCAGAATACATCCAAGCTGAAGTTTTTAAGAAAGCACATGGTACATTGGCATTCATCAACCATGGGATTGAGTTCAAGAGCCGAGAGGTAAAGTCAGACCCAACTTAGATTTCTGGTCACCTCACTGCAGGAAGGATATGGAAACTATAGAAAGGATTCAGAGGAGATTTAGAAGGATGTTGCCTGGATTGGGGAGCATGCCTTATGAGATTAGCTTGAGTGAACTCGGCCTTTTCTCCTTGGAGTGGTGGATGATGTGATGTGACCTGATAGAGGCGTATAAGATGATAAGAGGCATTGATCGTGTGGACAGTCAGAGGCTTTTTCCCAGGGCTGAAATGGCTAACATGAGAGGGCACAGTTTTAAGGTGCTTGGAAGTAGGTACAGAGGAGATATCAGGGGTAAGTTTTTTTAATGCAGAGAGTAGTGAGTGAGTGGAATGGGCTGCTGGAAATGGTGGTGGAGGTGGATACAACAGGGTCTTTTAGGAGAATCCTGTATAGGCGCATTGGAGCTCAGAAAAATAGAGGGCTATGGGTAGCCCTAGGTAATTTCTAAGGTAGGGACATGCTCGGCTCAGCTTTGTGGGCTGAAGGGCCTGTATTGTGCTGTAGGTTTTCTATGTTTCTATGTTTGAGAAGATGGGCAATTTCAGTTTTGATTCTTCCACCATTTCCTTAATTCCTGTCACAACATTTTCAAATGTCAACAGTATTGTTCTTTTGTGTACCAATGGGAGCACCATACAGCAGGAGGAAATGGGGGGAGTGATGTGATAGTGACTGGAGGGAATAGAGGATGATGGGACTGAGGGGTATTGAAGGGGTGGAGTGCAGGTCAGTGATGTGATGTTGATTAGAGGGAATGGGGAAAGAGGGGACTGACGGGTATCAGAGGGGTGGTGATGGGTTTGGAGATGAGTGATTTGATGGAGAGAATTGGATGGAAAGATTGAGGGGTACTGGAGGGGAGGGGTGGGATGGAGGACAGTGAGGTGATAGTGATCGGAGGGAATCGGGACTCAGGGGACTGAGGGTTATTGGAGGGAAAAAGGTTGGAGGGACTGAGGGATGTTGGAAGGGAGGGGAGTGGGGTGAAGAGGTGGGGGTTGGAGGGGATTTATGTGATGGTGATTGCAGGGTACTGAGGGACCATGTTGAGGTGACAGGGAGATTTTTCCGACAGAGGAGGGATGGAGTGAATTCATCAATCCTGTGTCACTGGGAATGTGAGGACTGGATTCATCAGGAAATCTTTTCTCCTCTGTGTTACAGCTTCTAAACCAACAGCGGTGCCGATTGCAGTGACCCTGGTGTTCAGATTGTCAGTGGTGCTGACCCTCCTGATCTCTGCTCTCACTGCGATCCTCATGGTCACACGGAGGAGAAGACCTGAGGGAAGGGAAGTAACTTCAGGGACTGAAGGCAAGTGGAGCTGACACCCTGTCATTGAGTCTAGTATTTGGGAGAGGGAAAGAGAGGGGGTGGGCTGGGGTGGTGACAACAGTGGTGGGAGAGAAGAGTTAGATGGGGTAAAGTGGGAATGGTTTCAGTACAGGCCCTGTCACCTCTGCTTTCTGTCCCACAGACCCACTGGAGACAGGCATCATTGACACAGACCTTCAGAAGAATCGCAGTGTCTGGCTGCCCCCCAGGGAGATTGACAGGGTAATGACAGACACATTACCCCTGAAAGAGGGCACCCAGGGACCACTCACAGTCCTTGGGGCAAACTGAATGCAAGGCCTGCATGTAATCTGAACAATCCCAGAATCAACCACAGGTCCCTGTCACCGGGGGTCGTTCCAACCACCACTGCATATTAATACTCTCAGTTACTCCAAAATCTGCTTCTGCAAACTCCAGTCTCAACAACAACATTGTGTGGGTAGTCATCAGTACTAAGCCCCCAAATCTCAAAGGCACCGAGTGGCATCAATTGTAAATGTGTCAGATACCGTTTGTAAACGGATCTATAAAGTAAAGTAAGTTGAGAACCTGTGTCAAGTATGGCTCGAGCAGAAATACCTTCAGTCCATTTGGACACACCAGAGTCTGGTCCCACTAAACCTTCACGAATATTGTTTTGCACTTTAGTATTTCCCGTGATGCACTGATTGGAACGTATTCTGTCTGAGATGCCAGTCCATATCTATACAGTGTTCACCCGCAGTTTTGCATCTTTAGTTCTCTGTTTGATTAACCGTGATTTACTTTCTGTAGATTTTCGTGTTACTCATAGTTTCACTTGAAATGTCTATCTTCTTCACAGTTGTTACAGAACTTCCAGGTTTGGTACGTTTTGTATTCAACTGAACAGGACAGTTGGAATATTCTGATGCGGGAATAAAAATTGTGGTAAATGCTCTGTAAATGCTGCCCCATGCAAAGTTATTATTTTCCAGGGAATAACACCCTGCACCAGCAAAAAATAAAGTGGAGTTATATTTACTGATATTAAAACTTTAACAGTTAATAGAGGGAAAAGAAAAGGGTCCAGCACAGCTAAGCCAGTCTGAATGGGCAGATAAACGTTGGATCTTTGATTTCTCACTTGCTGAACCCATGATCTGCATGGAAGACACCAGTCACCTTTGGAACTTCCCTTGAAAGCCATTTTGAATGAACTGGCTAACTCAGGAGCATTGGCTCTTCCTGCTGAGAACCATTTGGCTACACGAAGCACTTCTTGCAACAGTGACTCGCCTTTGAACAGTGTTCACTGAGCATCTTCCCTTGTGTTCTCCTCCACTGCTCCTGCCAACCAAACCTCCCCGGACTGGCTGACACAACATTCCCAGCCTGAGCAAATAGTCCTTATCTCAGCCGAAACCAAAACACTAAGCTATGAGGCTTAACGATGAGAAAACATTGCATTTGCAGAAAAACTGCTAAAATTAAAATACCTCACAGCATACTAGTAGAAACACAATAAAACATGTGCTTAACTTGGGAATGACACAGGCAAATTGTTTGAATGTGAGCAATGACTCAATGGCAGCCATAGAGATGGAGGGCCAATGGGCCTGTTTCTGTGACTCCACCCTATTTGACTCCCTTCACCAACACATCACAGTTCAGAGTTCAAAGTATATTTTATTATCAAAGTGTGCATATATTATACAAGCTTGAGATTCATCTACTTATGGGCAGTCAGAACACAAGAATCTCAAAAGAACCCATGAAAAAAGAAAGTTAACAAACACCCAATGTGCAGAGAGAGAGAGAGAGAGAAACATCACACCAATCATGCAAACAATAAAAGCCAGCCAAAGCATTCAGGATGAAAGCGAGCCCATAGACACAAACCCTGGAGCATCCGGAGCAGGCCCACAGCCTCAGCTTCAGTTCATCACACAGCAGAGCAAAATGTCATGGAGCTGACACACATGGACCCTGAGGCATCTGGAGCCAGCTCACAGCCTCAGTGTCAATATGCAGCAAACCAGCCAACACACACGACCTTTTCAATCGATCTGGCTCAGGTTTAAATCATCCACTATAACACCACACACAGTTCCAGTCACGGTCTGTGCCGATCAAAGTCCCAGGTCTGCTGCTCTTGGACCAGATTCAGACACGGTCTGGGCTGGGTCACACCCGGGTGTAGAAGGGAAACTGGGACCATAAGACCATAAGATATAGTAGAAGTAGGCCATTTGGCCCATCGAGTCTGCTCCACCATTCAATCATGGGCTGATCCAATTTTTCCAGTCACACCCACTACCCTGCCTTCACCCAAACCCTTTGATGCCCTGGCTAATCAAGAACCTATCTATCTCTGCCTTAAGTACACCCAATTACTTGGACTCCACAGCCACTTGGGGCAACAAATTCCACAGATTTATCTCCCTCTGATGAAAGTAATTTCTCTGCATCTCAGTTCTAAATGGACGTCCTTCAATCCTGAATTCATACCTTCTTGTCCTAGACTCCCCTACCATGGGAAATAACTCTGTTATATCTAACTTGTTCAGGCCTTTTAACATTTGGAATGTTTCTATGAGATCCCCCTCATTCTCCTGAACTCCAGGGAATACAACCCATGAACTGCCAAACATTCCTCATGCAGTAACCCTTTCATTCCTGGAATCATTCTGTAAATATTCTCTGAACCTTCTCCAATGTTAGTATAGTCTTTCCAAAATAAGAAGTCCACAGCTGCACACAATCCTCCACGAGTGCCTTATAGAGCCTCAGCATCACATCCCACCTCTTATATTCTATACCTCTAGAAATGATCGCCAACATTGCATTCGCCTTCTTCCCAACCAACTCAACCTGGAGGTTACACTTACAATGGTGACAACATATGTGGGCCTGGAGAGGATTACTGGGAATCAAAGCCATAAACAGGGAACTGTGGATTTTTTATGGATGTTGCGGGAAGTGGTTGGGAAAGTGGGAACTTACTCCAGCAATAACTGATGAAATGAAGGTTGAGGGAAGGGCTAAAGTGGTGTGTGGCAATGAGCTGGAATCAGCTTCAAGTTCACTTGGGACCATTGGGGATTGAATGCAGGAATCGGGGACCGATTTTCCTTAACTCATCTTTCACCATTACTGCTCAACCTGAAATCCCGTGTAAGGAACATACGTCATGGTCTATTCATTTTCATAGATGCTGCTTGACCTGTTGAGATCCTACAGCATTTTGAGTGTGTTGCCCTTGGTTCTGAACATTACCGGGACCTTTGACCTCACCTGGTCCTGCTCCATGTCCTTAGGGTTCTCACCAGCTTCAAGTGGTGAAGGGGAGGAGAAGCTGTGCGAGACTCCAGCATACATCACCTCTGGAATCATGGAGAGATGGGTGCGGTTCATCACACAGATTAACCTGTGGATGGGCAGTGTGATGGGGCAGTGTAGGTGGCGCTTCACTTTGTGTCAAACATGTGCATATTTATTTGTTTTACAATAATCACACTGTTCTCAGTTCAATCTTGACAAATATTTATGCATTTAAAACATCAAATTAAATCATGATCATCCTTGTCCAGGATGCAACCCAACCCTTGTAATGCCCACTGCCATCTGAAAACATCCAAGATGTGAATGAAGAGTACCTACTCTCTTTCCAAAACTAGATTGAGCTGAGTTACTGACTCTCAGCTGATCTGCAGTGTCGGAGCCAGAGTCAGGTAGCAGTTTGTGGTGTCCTGCCATTTTTCGGTTGAGTAGCAGTGCACAGTATGAACTGTTCCCTAAAGCGAAAGACTACTCTGAGTGATCTCCTGAGGGGCTGATCCCTCAGTAGGTACTTCTGTCTTTCATCAGTACTGTGGGTCTCTTAATTGTTGTCCAGCCTATAGTGGTTAAAGCCTTGTGCATTCTGTTTAATCTTGTCAAGCTTATTTTTCTACATCCTGTGATTATTTAAAGTGGACTCCCAATTAACACCTAATGGTGGGTCATTGTGTTCCGAAAATAATTTGTTTCACAGAGTCGCTCGCTCAGGCCACCAATGTTCTGTTGGAATTCCAATGCATGAACTCATCTTCTATCTCCACATGGGAGTCTATCGCTCCTCTGCACCTGGGTTCAGTTGTCTCCCAGCACACACCGTGACACTGTCTGCTACAATGCAGGTAGTCAACAGCTAGGTCCAGGTATGACTCTAAGCTGAGCAGATTCTTTTGAAATGTTTCATCTCAGACTTCTGCCTCTTGGTCGTGCTCTTCTTGTACACTTGATAAAAGTGATGGTGGTGAGTCTTACCCATGTCCCACCTAGACTTCAGAAAAGGGAATGTCCGGAACCTTTGGAATGAATCCTGGAGTTGGCCACCTTCCAGCAGCCAGTTGTTACAGAGCTTACGTGGACCCCACTCATGTGCACGTCAGGACAAACTCTGCCCACGCGAAGTGATCGATTGAGTATGAAACTGGCCTCACAGTGGACATCAGACATGTTTGCTGCTCAAATTATAGATGGTCTCCTCCGTCAGCCCCCTTCAACTGTTACACCACTCCCACTGGAAATTAAAATGAAATGATTCATGTTGAGTTCCCCCCGCTGTCCCCCTGCATCCAAGAGACAGGTGGCTACAATTAAAATGGACTCCACGGGGTGTGGAGATGTGGCACAACCCCGGTGAGACTCACCATCTTTTATAGATGTACCATAGCAAGCATCCTATGTGGATGCATCACAGATTTGTATGGCTACTGCTCTGAATATGAAATGGCAGAGTTGTGAATGCAGCCCAGTCTGTCACACAAAGCAACCTCCCATTCATGGACTGTGTCCTCACTTACCACCGGCTCAGGAAAGGAGACAACACAATCAGAGAGCCCACCCACCACTGTCATTCTCTCTTCCCTCCCCAGTCTGCCCCGACACCATCCCACTGACCCACAAATCTGTCTTTCTCAGCCGAACACCCGACCCCACACCATGCCTTCCAACAACACTCTCCGCAAAGTCTCCACTTTGTCTCCCTTGTAAAGACCGACTCCACAGTTCCTCCACCGTCCCCAGCACACAGATGCACAGACACACACAGGATCAGGATGGAGACAGCAATCGGAGGGTGGGGAGGGGGTTGAGGACTGGGGTAGATCATCCACTGTCATATTCAATGGTGCGAGAGGCTGGGTTGCTTGAGGGGCCAAAGCCAACTCCTGTTCTTATTTCCCTCTTTGTGTGTGTCTGTTTGTACATGTGTGAGAGAGAGAAAGAGTGGCTGGGGAGATCTTCAGAACTGAGTGAAAATGCAGACTGAGAGGGAGAGACACAGACTAAGAAACCGAGAGAGGAATGTGAAAACAGTGACTTCTGAAGAGAAATGAAAGGTAAATTGAAAAAGATGTCCTCTCAGAGACTATGAGAAACAGGAGAATAAAAGGACAAGAGAGAGATGGGCAGAGAGGCTGTGGGTAAGGGTACAGAATCTGAGAGAGAGAGAGAGCTAGAGGTGGACAGGGACTGGTTGGAGATGTGGAGATGGTTAATGGGATGTGTTTGAGTTACAGCTTGTGCTCTGTGCCTGTTTGGAGTAGAATTGCCTGCTCCCCATCACAGTCTATTAGATAGCTGTGACATAGCCAATTTCCACTGCTTTAGTTATTACCCCTCGACCATCAAGCTCTTGAGTAAATGTGGATACCTACCCTCACTACCCCATCATTAAATGTCTTACACCAAAGATCTCACTTTAAGGATTCTTTATCTCATTATCTCATGTTCCCAGTATTCCTTGCTATTTATTTATATTTACATTTGCACAGTTTTTTTTGTTTTCACTCTGGAGGATCTTTCATTGATCCTGTTTTAGATACTATTCTTTAGATTTGTTGAGCATGCCCAAAGGAAAATAAATCTCAGGATTCTATATGGTGATATATATCTACTTTGATAATAAAGCTTACTTTGATCACTTTGAAGTGTACTTGTTTCCAATGTTTGTTCTCCAAGCACCAAATGAAGTTGCAAGTTTTAAGTTCAAGAGCAAGTTTCAAGTTTAATTATCGTTCAATTATACACGAATAGAGGCAAACGACAAGGTGCAAAACACATACCAACAACATACAGTCACAAAGAGAAATAAAAATATATCGCCCAAGTCTTGAGTTGTCCTGGTCCAGCTTGTTCTTTCACCAAGTGAACACTGGAGGGCAGCACAGACAGGAGGGCTCAGACCCCAACCCAGCATGAAATCTGATTTGGACAATCCACATATTATAGTGAGAATGGTTACAGGGACAGTGTATTCCGTGTGGTATGTGGGAAGTCTGGGACACCTCCAGTCTCCCAGATAAACACAACTGCATCAGGTGCACCGAGTTGCACTTCCTGAGAGAACATATTAAGGAACAGGAGCTCAACTCGATGACCATTGACTCATGTGGGAGAATGAAAAAGAGATAGAAAAGAACTAGAGGGAGGTAGTTACCCCAGGATTACAGGTAACTGAGAGATTGCCAGGAGAAGGAGGGGAAATGTACAACCAGTGCAGAGTACACCTGTGGCCATTCCCCTCAATAATAACTTTAGATACTATTGAGAGGGATGACCTAACAGGGAGGAGCCACAATGACCAGGTCTCTGGCACTGAGTTTGATGCTGTGTCTCAGATGAGCGGAGAGGTGAAGAGGACTGCAGTATTGCTAGGAGATTCCTTCATCGGAGGAAAAGAGAAAAGGTTCTGTGGGTGAGATAGAGACACACAAATTGTATCTTGCCTCCCTGATGCCAGGATCAGGGATATCTCGATTCTTGACCGTGGCATTCTCAAGGGCAAAGTTGAGCAGCTGAAGTTTTTGTACATATTGACACCATGACATGGGTAAATAATGTGATGAGGTCCTGAAGAGAGATTTTATGGAGCTAGGTAGAAAGCTGAGAAACAGGACCATCAGGATAGTGATCACTGGATTGTTGCCTGTGCCATGTGCCACTGAGGGAAAGAATAGGATGATTTGGCAGGTGAATATGTAGCTGAGGAACTGGAGCATGAGGCAAGGGTTGAAATTTATGGATCTTAGTGATCTCTCCTGGGGCAGCTATGACCTGTACAATAAAAGACAGGCTACACCTGATCCCGAGGATCTCCAATATCCTTGTGGGCAGGTTGGTTTAAGTTGTTTGGGTGGGTTTAAACTAGCTCAGCAGGGGGCTGGGAACTGGAATGATAATGCGGAGGATGAGCGCTATCAGATGTAAATAGATGTAATGTGTAGTGAGACTCCTAACAGGGAGACCTATGCGATAGATAAAAATTGAAGTAAACCGGAAGAGCTGTAATGTAAAGGTGTTCAAAATTAAAAAAGGTGAATACAGAACTAAAGGTGTCATATTTGACCGCGGGCGGTAATGGAATAAGGTCGATGAACTTGTAGTACAGATGCAGATTGGCAAAGATGATGTAGGTATCACTGAATAGGCAGGAAGGCAGAGGGTCTGGCATGGCACTGTTGATAAAAAATGAAATTAAATCATTCGAAAGAAGTGACATAAGGTCAGAAGATGTTGAATTGTTGTAGTTAGAGCTGAGGAACTGCAAGGGTAAAGAGACGCTGACGGATGTTATCTACAGACGCCCAAACAGAGGTAAGGATGTGGTCTACAAGTTGGAATGGGAGATGGGAATTGCCTGCCAAAAGGGCAATGTTACAGTACTCACAAGGTCCATCAATATACAAGTAGATTGGGAAAACCAGGTTGGTGTGGGATTCGAAGAGGGGCAATTTCTAACTTATGGGATATCTTTCTAGAACAGTTTGTGTTTGAGCCCTGTAGGGTTAGCTATTCTAGTTTGAGTGTTGTGCGATGAACCAGAATTGATCAGAGAGCTTAAAGTAAAACAATCCTGAGGGGTAACTTATCATTATGTAGTCAAAATGACGCTGCAATTTGAGAAAGGGAAGCTGAAATCACATCTTACAGTATTACAGTGGAGTAAAATATATCACAGGGGCATGAGAGAGGAGTTGTCCAGTACTGATTCAAGAAAAAAATAACACAGGCAAGGATGATGACAGAGATGCAATCACTGCAATTACTTAAAGCGATTCAGATGACACAGGATTTATTATTCTCAGTGTAGGAAGTATACTAAGGGCAAGATGACACATCCATGGCTAACGAAGGAAGTCAAGGTCAACATGAGGTCCAAAGTAAGGGCATATAATAGAGCAAAAAATTTGCGAGATGTTAGGGGAGTGGGAAGCTTTTAAGTACCAACAAAAGGCAACTAGAAGTCATTAAGTAGGTAAATATGGAATAAAGCTAGCCAATAATATTAAAGACAATACCAGCAATTTCTTCAGGACCATAAAGTGTGAAAGAGAGGCAAGACTGGATGTTGGACCAGTGGAAAATGATACTGTTATGGGGACACGGAAATGGCAGAAAAACTGGATAAGTATTTTGCATCAGTCTTACTGTGGAAGAATCTAACAGTGTGGAGGAAGTTATAGGTATCAGGAGTCATGTAATGTGTAAAGTTACCACTACTAGAGAGAAGGTCCTTGGGACACTGAAAGGTCTAATGATGGATAACTCACCGGGAGCAGATGGTGTACTCCCCTAGATTCTGATAGAGGTGGTTGAACAGATTGTGGAGGCATTAGTAATGACCTTTCAATAATCATTAGATTCTGTAAAGGTTCCTGAAGACTGGACAATTGCAAAAGGAACCCCACTCTTCAAGAAAAGAGAAAGGCAGAAGAAAGGAAATTAAAGGCCAATTAGTCTGACCTCAGTGGTCGGGAAGATGTTGGATTCAATTGTTAAGGATGTGTTTTCAAGGTTCTCGGATACACAAGATAAAATAGGCCATAGTCAGCATTGTTTTCTCAAATGAAAATCCTGCCTGACATATCTGTTGGAATTTTTTGAAGATATAACAAGCAGGAATAGACAAAGGAGAATTGGTTAATGTTGCAAACTTGTGTAACACCCTGGGAAAGTGTTCACTGCTAACATAATGGTCTTTCTGTAGAAGCTGTGTTTGGAGTATTGTGAGCAGTTCTGGGCCCTTTATCTTGAAAAGGATGTGCTGAAACTGGAGAGAGAACAATGGAGGTTCATGAAAGTTATTCCAGGATAAATTGACTTGTCATATGAAGTGCGTTTGATTGTTCTGATCCTGTAATCAATGGAAATAAAAAGAATGAGAGATGACCTAATTGAAACCTACCAAAATTGTAAAAAGTCTTGATAGAGTGGCTGTGGAGAGGATGTTTTCTGCGGGTGGAGTTTTGAAGACCCAATAGATTGACATCTTCTTCGAACAGATTTGTGGAGGAACTTGTTTAGCTGGAGAGTGGTGAATCAGTGATATTTGTTGCTACAGGAAGCTGTGGAGGCCAATTCTTTATGTACATTTAAGGCAGAGGTTAATAGATTCTTGATTGATCACAGCATGAAGGGATACAGGGGGAAGGCAGGAGACTGGGGCTGAGAGGAAAACAGATTAGCCATGATGAAATGGCAGAGCAGATTCAATGGGCCAAATGGTCATTTGGAAATCCAGCAGCACATCTTGTTCACACAACAACTCAGTCAATGCAAATCCCCCGTCATTGGTCTCTCCAGAGAACGAGTAAACCAAACGCAGTATTTTTTTGTCCAACAGGGTCTTGTGATCACTACACTAAATATCCAAAGCAATCAACCATACTTTTTTAGGGCTGCGCACAGTCTGGGCACAAATGTACGCAACAAGTCCAGCTCCATCAATATCGAGCAAGTTGCTGCTGGGGTAGTCCTGCAGTCATTGATGTTCTGAATCTCCAGCAGTGACTTGCGGATGGAAAATAGACGTACAGGATGAGCAAATACACGGGAGTGGTCGCTGTGTCTGAGCACGCCGCCATCGTTCCAGAAGCAGATGTAGAGTCTCGATGTGGAGGGGCCCCTCCCTCCTCTGAGCTCTCTCATGTCTGCTTGGTGGGCAAGACCAGTTGTAATGGGGAACTCTGAGTAGAGAGCAGTAACAAATATTTGAGACATGTTGAGTGGACGTGCAGACCCCTCATCCATTGTGGTCACTCCCGGGTTCTCTGCTTGTCCACATCCATGAAGCTCTTTGTCTCCTTTAGCATCTCTGTCTGCTGCTCTCTCGGCTGCCCTGTCCATTCTCTGACTTCCTCTGCTGTCCATTGGGTCAAACAACACAGAGATCGTCCCTTTGATCCACTGAGGGAACTCCAACCATCAAACACCACGTTACACCAATACCATTTCATTAATCCCATCACCTCCCCCAGTTTCTACCACTCACCCTCTCAGTAGGGGCAATTTATAGTGGACAATTAACCTACCGCCCTTGTATCATTGGAATCTGGGATGAAATAATAGCACCCTGGGTAACCCGTGCCTTCACTGGGAGAACATGCAAACTCCACACAGCTGGAATCTAAAACCAGGATGAAATTAGGTTTGCTGGAGTTGTGAGACAGCAGAACTTCCTGCTGCCCGTCTGTATGTGATTTCTCTCTTAACTTCAGAGACAACTGGACTCCAGCACCATTTTCTGTTTCACAACCTCAAACACTTCCCGCCACCATGTTACAACTTTGCAAGTCTTTCATCAAGGTCCCACACACCTCGAGCTGCTGAAACCGTTCATTCGTATTCTTGTTGATCAATCTGTTGTGTTTTGTTGTCACTGGATCTGTTTCACCTGACTGACCTGTGCCAGCCTCTCACTGGATCTGGCACAAGGCCACAAACAGTATTAATTTATTGCTCTTGCCCCATGTCTCTTCCTTTGTTCAACACTGTTCATCCAAACATGCAGCTCAGTCTTCGTCAGGTCACACATGCTGTTTTTTTGATAAGCCTGTCAGTCTGACAAAATCAAAAAGAGCTGTTTATTTGGAAATGATCGCTCATTTATCAGATTGTCGATCTCACTGCATCTACTTATCGCTGCTCTGATCTAACCATCCCCAGGGGGGAGCCAGCTCACAAAATGGTGGCTGTAGAGAACACACATAAAATGGCAGCCTCCAATCCTTCCACTACAAGAATGTATTTGCTTTTACTGCTTCCCCTGTCCCTGGCTCTTTCGGTGTTCTATAGTTTTTTAATCCCTTCATCACTGACAATCCACAGGATCAGCATTCAATCCCTCACTTTGTTGTACGAAAGCTTCAGAATTCGGGGAGATGAGATTGTTTGGTCAGGTAGGCAGAGGAAGAGGCAAATGGAGAATAGAATGGAGTTTGTGTTGGATCAATGTAAATTGATGTTCTCTATTTGGAGGCTGTGTCGTCTGGTCCTACACTCCTCCACCATAACAAGCATCCTCTCTGTTGAGGTCTTTTAGCATTCGATAGGTTTTACTGCTTCCCCTGTCCCTGGCTCATTCCGTGTTTTACATTCCTCCTCATATGCTCTAAAGATGAACTGTAGAATACTTGAAAGTGAGTCCATAGGTTGTGGAATCAACTCATAGTTGCAGTGTGAGAAGTTACCCACGCTGGTTCAGGAGTCTGATGTATAACTGTTCCTGAAACTGGTGGTGTGGAACCTGAGATCCATACCTCTGTTCCAACAGCAGCAATAAAAGCAGATTATGGACTGGATGGTAGGTGTCCCTGATGATGCATGTTTGCTTTCTTGTAGCAGTGCTCCTTGAGATCTGCTTAGTGGTTGGGAGGGATTTTCTTGTGATGGACTGGACCGTATCCACCACTTCATGTTGGCTTTTCTGTTCCTTTGATCAGGACTGTGGTGATGAGATAAAACTTCAGTCAGAGTTTCATTGAACGGGGGCAGGGACGAGGGTCCAAAAATCCTCCTGCTCTTATTGTTCTTATTTGGTGTGAGGTGACATTCTGACATCAGTCAGTCCGCATTTGACGTCGAGCGCTGTGGCTTTCTGCCTGTGATCACACCTCTGTATTTCACCTTTTGCACAACACGTACTTTCTTGTCGACTGCTCCTCACAACATACTGACTAGGAGGGGAAGCTTTGTTCGGTCCATCAGCATCTATACTGTTCTGTGAGAACAATGAACACCAGGCATCTGCTGATCTCCTGCTGGCTAACTCTCTGTGCCTCACGCTGTAAGTTTGATTCAGAGCAAGTCTTTGTCTTTTAAAATCCTTCTCTTCAGGTTCTCTGTTAATTTCTGGACTGGGGCATTTCTGGGTCCCACAATACCAGAGCAAGGAGAGTGTATGCTGGTCACAATGAAGCACGGGTTTGATATAGAGAGCAAAAAAAGCTTGGTTACTGGTGGGCATTGGGACAGAGGATTGGCACATTCTGTAGCCATAGACACATCCTGCTGCTAATTCTGTAAATGAAGCTTGAGAAAAAAGTATCAGTTGTTCACGGGATTGGGAAGGATTTATCAGGGATGTGGAACCCAGGAACTGGGATCTGATCCAGAGATGTTTCCAGGAAAAGTTCATGATGGGGAATCATTGTAGGAATGATGGTTGGGGGCGGGGGGGGGGACACTGAATGCAGAAAGAGAGGGGAAATTGTTAACAGTCATCTAACATTTTGGGATCTGAATGCTGGTTTCCTCTCTCTCTCTGTTAACAGAGTGTCGATCTGTCAATAGCCCAAATCACAGAACCGGACATACAATCAGTGAGAGAGAATGATGAGGAAAATCCTGATATCATTGTCAGAAGCAGTTGTTAACCTGAAGAATGAGTCTTTTCTTTTTCAATCTTTTTATTAAGTTTCAAATTAGTAAACATAACAATAATGATAATGATACAAAGAGGTCGGGATTACATTAATAACGGTTAACATGTACAAACACAGATTCCAAATAACAAATGTAGTTTAGCCTCCCAATCTCTTAGTAAATGCCCATGAAAAAAAATTGATAAAGAGAGAATAAAAACCATAAACTAAAAAAAACTGAACTAAAAATACAAAGATTGGACTGCCATATTTCATTGGCTAAAATTATAATTTGTTGTTAACTCTGCTCCTCTATACCTGAGCAAAATATTACTAAAAATGGATTCAGAAAGGCTCAACTTACATCATATGAAAACAAATGGCCTTCAAGTTTCTTCAAATTTAACCAAAGGATCCACAGAACTGCTCCTAATTTTTTCCAAGTTTAAACATGCTATCATTTGGTAAAATCATTGAAATGTGGTAGGGGGATTGGAATCTTTCCATTTAAGTAAAATGGTTTTTCTGGCTATTAATGTAACAAATGCAATTAAATGACAAGCTGATGAGGTTATATGATTGTAGTCTATCACTGGTAATCCAAAAATTGCAGTAATGGGATGAGTTTGTAAATCAACCCACAGAACTACTGAAATAATATCAAAAATATCTTTCCAGTATTTTCCTCAAAGAAGGCAAGAACAGAACATAAGTGTCAAGGAAGCTACTTCAGAATTATATCTATCGCAAACAGGATTTATTTGGCAGTAAAAGTGAGCTAGCTTATCCTTGGACATATGAGCCCTATGAACCACCTTAAATTGTATCAAAGTGTGTCTGGCACACATTGAAGAAGTATTAACTAGTTGAAGAATTTTCTCCCATTTCTCTGTAGATAAAGATAATTGAAGTTCTCTTTCCCACTCATTATTAATTTTATCAGAAGTACTTAAGCGTATTTTCATAATTAAATCATAAATAAATGCTATTAAACTCTTCTGATATGGATTTAAACTTAATTTTTTTTCTGTAACTTCAATTTGATGTGATATCTGAACGGTACCTAAAGTAGCGTTCAGAAAGTTTCTAATCTGTAAATATCTGAAAAAGTGTGATGTAGGCAAATTATATTTATTACACAATAAATGAAACATGAAACAATCATCCATGAATAAATCACTAAAACATGTTATTCTCTTTGTTTTCCATAAAATAAAAGCTTAATTAATTCTTGATGGTTGAAAGAAAAATATAGATATAATAGAACTTGGCAGGATAAATTTATTCAATCCAAAAAATTTACAAAATTGTAACCATATTCATATTGTATGTTTGATTATTGGCTTCTCATTTGTTTATTCAATTTAGTAAGTGCAAAGGGAAGCGCAGCTCCTAAAATAGAAGCCCATGAAAACACCTGTGCAGACTCCCACTCGAGGTTCATCCATCGTGGATATTGAGTTTCATCCAACTCTTGTGTCTGAAACATTAATTTTGAATATTAATTGCCCAATAATAAAATCTAAGATTCGACAAAACCAAACGCCTTCCTGTTTTGATTTCTGTAAATATTTCTTACTTAACATAGGATTTCTTTTCTGCCATATATATGAAGAAATTTTAGAATCAATAATATCAAAAATGATTTAGGGATGAAAATTGATACTACCTGAAATAGATATAGAAATTTAGGTAAAATAATCATCTTCATAGCATTAATTCAACCAATCAAAGATAGGGACAATGGGGACAATTTAGTAAACAGTTGTTTAACTTGATCAATTAAGGGTAAAAATGTGATTTTAAATAGAACCTTATACTTCTTAGTAATTTTAACACCCAAATAAATAAAATATTCAGTAACCAATCTAAATGGTGATTGCATATAAATTGGAACCTGCATATTTAATGGGGAAAACACATTCTTATTAAGATTCAATTTATGACCAGAAAATCTACTAAACTGAGCAAGTAGTGTTATTACTGCAGGAATGGGTATCTCTGGGTACAACATATGTAGTAATAGGTCAACTGCATGTAATGATACTTTATGCATCCCATTCTTACAATTAATGCCAAATATATTGGGTGAATCAAGAAGAGTGACTGCCAAGGACTCCAGGGCAATATCGAATAGTAAAGGGCTTAAAGGACAACCCTGTCTCGTACCTCAAAAAAGCCTACAAAAGGGGGATCTCTGATTATTGGTAAATACAGCAGCCAAGGGTGTATGATATATCAATTGAATCTAAGGTAGAAATTTTGGGCTAAAATTAAATTTCTCAAGTATATTAAATAAATATTCCCATTCAAGTCTGTCAAATGTCTTCTCGGCATTAAGCGAAATAACGCATTCTGCAGTATTAGATAAAGTGGTGTATATAATGTTCATTAAACTCCTAACATTAAAATGTGAATAAAAATTTTTAATAAATCCTGTCCGATCCTCAGAGACAATTTGTGGCAATATCTTCTGTAATCAACTTGCTAATATTTTGGAAAAGATTTTAGAATCAACATTCAACAAAGATATAGGTCTGTATGATGCATATTCATATCTTTGTCTTTTTTAGGAACTAAAGAAATAGATGCTTCATAAAAGGATTGTGGTCATTTACCTACAAATAAAGCATATTTAAAAATTCTGCATAACAAAGCAGAATGTAAATCTGAAAAATAATATAAAAATTCATCTGTATACCTATCCGGACTTTACCAGAGTTCATTGAAAAAATTGCTTTTTTTATTTCCTCTTCAGTAATGGGTGCAGCTAATGGGTTAATCAGCTGGTAATTTTGGAATATTCAGTTTCCTTAAAAATTCATGCATTATGGTAGGATCATCAGGAAATTCTGATTGGTATAAATTGGTATAAAATTCTTGAAAAGATTTATTAATTTCATTGTGGTCAACAGTCAAAATACCATGCTGTCTATGAACTTTATTCATCTGACGTTTCACCAAAGCAGCCTTCATTTGGTTAGCCAATGATAGACTTGATTTATCACCATGTATATAAAATTTACTCTTAGTTTTAAGTAATTGATTTTCAATTGAGGATGTTAATAACAAACTATGTCGTATCTGAAGTTCACCTCTCTCTTTATAAAGCTCCAGATTGGGAGCAATAGAATATTTTTTATTAATTTCTTTAACCTTATCAAGCAATGTATATATTTCACTATTAATCCATGTTTTCAATCCAGCAGAGTATGAAATAATTTGCCCACAGATATATACTCTTAAGGTACAGGTGTCCCCCGTTTTTCAAATGTTCACTTTATGTCAACTCGCTGTTTCAAAAGACCTACATTAGTTACCTGTTTTCACTGACAGAAGGTGCTTTCAATGTTAAGAGAAAAGGCAGCGCATACCCTGTGCAGCCAAGCTACTCCCCCAGAAATGCATTCTCGCCAGCATTGCTTAAACGCGTGCCTGTGAGCATCTGTGCTTAATGTCAATTTATTTTCTGCATCGGTTAGCAATATGAGTTCTAAGGTATCAGAAAAGTCTAAAAGAGTGCATAAGGGTGTTACACTTAGTGTAAAACTAGAAAATTAAGCATTTTGATTGTTGTGAACAAAATAAGGATATAGTGAGTTTGGCTAAGGGCTTGTGGAAGTTGACGAAGATGATATTGAAGGGGTTTTGGCTTCCCATGACCAAGAACTGAGAGATGAAGAGCAGATGAAGAGGAAAAGATAACAATTGAAACCGAACACAGTAGCAAAGTAGTGAAGTCATCCAGGAACTGAACATGAAGCAATAATGTGAGACTTTTATTGCGATTGGCAATGCTGCAATGGTTGCAGAAAAGTACGACTTTAATTTTTAAAAGGTACGTAGGTTTAGGGCATATTTGCTGGATGGTTTGAGTGCTTATGCAAATTTATGATGAAGGTCAACAGATGCTTGATGCTCCAATTAACGAGCATGAAATTCAGAAAGCTATTTCATCAATGCAATCAGGTAAAGCTCCCAGACTTGATGGTTCTTCGGTGGGATTGGTCAAAAAAATTGAAAGATTAGTTTCTCCGTATCTTTTGGAAATATTTCATGAATCCTTTGAGAAAGGTAATTTACATTCTTCTTTTTATGAAGCATCTATAGCCTTAATTCTTAAAAAAGATAAAGATGCCGTTGAATGCTCATCACATAGACCTATTTCGCTATTAAATGTGGATGCAAAAATTCTTTCTAAAATAATGGCTAACAACTTGGAAACCTTTTAAATTAAAATTATCTCTATGGGCCAGATGGGCTTTATTAAAGACCGTTACTCTTTCTCTAATGTTTGGAGATTGATGAACATTATTTATTCACCATTATCTAAGCAACCTCAATGTGTTATCTCTCTTGATGCAGAAAAGGCATTCGATAGAGTTGAGTGGCCATACTTGTTCACAGTATTAGAAAAATTTGGTTTTGGTAAAAATTTTAATAGATGGATTCAAATGATCTATAAGAACCCTATTGCCATGGTCATTACTAGCAAATACAGGTCTTCTTTCTTTTCACTTTCTCATGGTACTAGACAGGGACGTACATTAAGCCCTTTATTATTTAATCTTGTATTGGAACCTTTAGCTATAACATTATGGGAGGCCAAAAACATTCATGGTATTTCTATAAATGGAACCATACATAAGATTTCTCTTTATGCAGATGATCTTTTGATTTTTATTTCAAATCTTGAGGAATCAATTCCTAATCTTTTGGAAACACCTAAAGATTTTGGAAAATTTTCAGGATACCAACTTAGTTTGAATAAAAGTGAATTGTTTCATTAAATACTCCTGTTAGTATATATAATGATATTCCTTTTAGAATTGTTAATACATTTAGATATTTAGGTATTATAATTACGAAAAAATATAAAGATCTTTATAAAGCTAATATAGTTCCTCTAATACACTCCATGAAATTACTATTTTCTAGATGGAATCCACTTTCCCTTTCTTTAGTAGGTCATATCCATGCTGTTAAAATTATGATTTTATCTAGATTTTTAGATATTTTCCAAAATATACCTATCTTTTTAACTGAAAAAATTTTGATCAAATTGACTCTCCTATTTCTTCCTTTATTTGGAACAATAAGGGACCAAGAACTAACAAATACCATTTACAAAAACCCAAAAAAGATGGTGGACTTACACTTCCTAATTTAAGACTGTCTTATTGGGCTGTGAATATTAGATAATTATGTTTTTGGTTATATTGGCTTGATAAGAGCCAAAAATCACTTTGGGTTGATTTGGAATTGAAAGCTGTTAAACAATTTCATTTAACTTCAATATTAAGAGCTCCATTACCTTTACAGCTCTCTAAAATTACAAATTTAAATTTTTCCCAGTTATTAAACAATCTTTACAGATTTGGATTCAGTTTTGTAATTTTTTAAATTTTAAACAATTTAAGTTGTCTAGTTTTCTATATCAAAACTTTTCATTTGAATCTTTAATAACCGACCCCATTTTTCTCCTATGGAAAAATAAATGGATCCTTTCTTTACATATTTATTTAGTGATGGTCAATTGATGACTTTTGAAGAATTAATTAACAACTACCCTCTCGCTCATACACATTTTTGCAATATTTTCAGTTTAGACATTTTTTACAACAGTATTTACCTAAGTTTCCATATTTACAAGAATCTGATTTGTTGCATACCATTTTGAAATTGAATCCCATAGTGAAAGGTTCCATTAGTAGAATTTATAATTTATTTTTGTTACGAAAGTAGAACCTATCACTAAAGATTAAACAAGATTGGGAGAGAGAACTTAATATGACCTTTGTGAATGAAGATTGGGTTCGAATTTTGAAAAACGTAAATTCTTCTTGTATATGTGCCAATCACTGTTTAATTCAATTTAAAATTGTCCATTGTTATTATTTAACAAAGGAGAGACTATCTAAAATATTTCCTAGTGTAGATAATTACTGTGATAGATATAAAACTGAAGTAGCTACTTCGTCACATATGTTCTGGTCATGTTCTTCATTTAAACTGTTTTGGAAATCTTTATTGTCTACAACCTCTAAACTTTGAAAATAAATTTACAACCTAACAGACTAACTGTTCTATTTGGAATAGTTCTGTATCATATTCAGCATATTTCATCTTCAGATCAACATGTAATTGCATTTGTTACATTGTTGGCAAGAAGAGCTATTTTATTAAAATAAAAAGATGTCTCTTCCCTGACATTAATTGAATGGATTTCTCAAGTAATGTTATGTCTCAGCTTGGAAAAAGTTAAAAGTAGAACTTTCACACCTCGATTTGATTTTGAGAGCAGATGGGGTTCTTTTGCCAATTATTACCATTTAATTTGAATTATTCTATATATGGTTTCCTTCCAATTTTATTTTTTTTAAATGTGAATTGAAGGCTGATGACTTTTATATTTATATATATATATATCTAGATAATAGTTAAATGTATTACTTCCAGAGTTGATTCCTAACGGGGTTTTCTTTGTAGTTAATGTTTTTTTTTCTTAGTTAGATGGGGTTCTTTTTTTTCTATATATATTTTTTTTTAATTTCTATATATTATGATTAGTTTTTTTCTTCAGCTTTATTAATTGTATACTAATCAATTTGTTGAAGTTTTGTATTATTCAATAGTTGCAGAATATTATGCATTAATAAAATGATTCTAAAAATGAAAATGAAAATGAAACTGTATGATAGAAAAATGTGTGAGGCTAAGTGGTCAAGCATACTGTCATTTTTCAAGCCTTCCACATCAGCCAGAGCAGACAATGAAACTCGACCTTCGACAACGAGGCAGGCAGATTTTGACGAAGGTGACCGACCTGTCCTGGAGGAAACAGACGGCGATGAGATGACATCCCTGTCTCCCAACACCCCAAGCTCTGACGACTCAGCCAAACACACCAGTGTGCTCATTGTATTCCCAATTCTGATAAGGGGAATTACACTATACATACATTATTTCTACTTTATGTAGGCTGTGTATTTTTATGTGTTACTTGGTAGCTTCATAGCTTAAAGATTACTGGAAAGAGTGCGTCTGTCGGGAGCGCTTGTGCCATGTGTTTTTGCTGCAAGAGCAGCCGAGAATGCTTGTGTGAGATTTTCGCTGCAGTGGACAGGCTGCAATAATTGCAGAGAAGTATTCCTACATTATATAGGCTGTGTATTTATCAGATCATTCCTGCTTTTACTATATGTTACTGTTATTTTAGGTTTTATGTGTTATTTGGCATGATTTGGTAGGTTATTTTTTGGGTCTGCGAATGCTCACAAATTTTTCCCATATAAATAAATGGTAATTGCTTCTTCACTTTACGACATTCCGGCAAACAAACAATTTCATAGGAATTCTCTACCTTCGAATCATGGGGGAAACCTGAATCCCATAATATCCCACTGGAAATTTCTTCCATTGAGATAGTTGAAAAGACAAAATGCAATCTTTTCTTTAATGAAATTATCAAAATTTAAATCATGAAGCAAAATGGAGTTGAACCGCCATTATCTAGTACTAAAAGTTACATCAAATAATTTAATTGATAATTCAAAGGCGCATCTTCGGAAATGGCGATTGTATCACACTCACAGGCAGTGACAGATGAAAATAATCGGGATTCAATAAATAAGTAATCAATTCTAGAGGAATTATGATATACCGGAGAAAAGAAAGGTTACTCTTTATCATTGGGATTTAAAAGCTCCGAATTTCTAAAATTCCTGCGTCAACTAAAAAGGAATTAATAAAAGTAGCAGATTTGTTTGGAAGTACCTGATTTGGTGCAGACCTATCCATCATAGGGTTCAGAAAACAATTAAAATCTCTGCCCATTATTAGCATATATTCATTTAAATTGGGAAGAGATACAAATAAATGCTTAGATAATTGAGGATAAACAGTATTTGGTGCATAAACAGACAGACAGACAGACATACTTTATTGATCCCGAGGGAAATTGGGTTTCATTATAGCTGCACCAACCAAGAATAGTGAAGAAATATAGCAATATAAAACCATAAATAATTAAATATTAATAAGTTAATCATGCCAAGTGCAAATAAAGTCCAGGACCAGCCTATTGGCTTAGGGGGTCTGACATTCGAGGGAGGAGTTGTAAAGTTTGATGGCCACAGGTAGGAATGACTTCCTATGACGCTTAGTGTTACATCTTGGTGGAATGAATCTCTGGCTGAATGTACTCCTGTGCCTAACCAGTACATTCTGGACCAATATTAACCAAAACTACTTTTTGGTTATAAAGTAAACCAGTAATTAATAGCAATCTACCATATGGGTCTGAGATTGTCTCATAATGAACAAATGAGATCGATGAGTCTATATAAAAAATGGATATGCCTTTCGCTTTGGTTGAAGAATTAGAATGAAACTGTTGCACTTTCCAAAACCTAAAAACTTCTGATTATTATCCTTCCTCACATGAAACTCCTGCGCAAAAATAATCAGAGCATGCAATCTATGAAAAACTTTAAAAATCTTTTTCTGTTTAATTGGGTGATTCAAACCATTCGTGTTCCATGAAACAAAGTTAATAATATTATCCATTTTCCTTAAATAAATGATATAGTATGTAAAGGATTAACCATATTGCATTGGAAACTTATGAATCAGGAAGAGGGAAAAAAGTTTAAAGAGGAACCAGAAGTTACGACAATACAGACATTTTTGTAGTTTCAAATCAGCCCAAATGAAAAATACTGAAATAAAAATAGCTCCCCCCTACTGCGACAAAGACCCGAAACCTGGCCAATAGAAAGCCAGGGAACTACCTAAGAAGCTCCTTACCTCCATCTCTCTTGATGGCAAATCTCCAGATTTAAAAAAAAAACACCCATAGTCAAAACATTGCAAAAGGAATGCCAAACACAAGTTAAGAAAAAAAAACAGCCATTTGCAGACCATTTCAAAAGACAAGGTCTTAAAAAATGAAGCAGAATACAATCTTAATAATATTTCAAGAAAAAACAAATGATCATCAAGCCAGAGTCTTAATAACTTTCTAAAGCGAACAATTAAAAATAAAAAAGGAAAATAATAAAGGAAAAAGAAAGGAACTTTAACATAGAAACATAATAAACCTCCGTACGCCAAAGCAAGGTACTAGAAGAATCAGCACAAGGGCAAAGTTCTACAAACTTAAAATGTTCGAATCTATAGGCTGGTTATTAATTAATAAACCAGCTACATACAAACATAAAGGAACGGTAAATTTATTAAACATCTGAGCTCAAACAATGCTCCTCGAGAAATTGTTGTGTGTCATCTATGGATTTAAATCACTTAAACAATTTATCAGGCAGAACAACCCTTAAACGAATGGGGTATAGCAGAGCCGGTCGGAAATTCCTTTGATATAATTCTGACATCACTGATTTGAAAGTCAAGCTTTCTTGCATTGCCTCAGGACAATAATCTTTAACCAGATGAAACTTATGATTTTGATGTAAAATAATTCCTTTCTGATGAGTAATTCAAATTAAGCGCTCTTTAGTACTCACATAGTGAAATCGAAGAATCACAGGGCACGGTTTTAACTCTTTCAACAGTTTTGGTCTTAAATCCCGATGGTTATGGTCGAGTACCAGAGAAGAAGTAAAGACCACCGAGCCAAAGGCCTCCATTAAGAACTGAGAAAAAATTTTAGTAAGGTCCCTGCTCTCAACGTCTTCACTGAGTCCTATTATTCACAAGTTCTGTCGGCGACTACGACTCTCCAAATCAATAACCCAATACTGCTCCAATGTATGAGCAGCTGAGGTTAGTTTCATTTCCAAAGAATTCAGTCTGGAATCTCTGTTTTCCAGCTTCACTAAGTTCTGAAATTTGATGTTGCTGTTTTTCGTTCTCCTTTTTGAGTACTGCCAGTTTACCTTCATTCTCCTTTAACATTACTTTCAAAGCACAGAATCTCTTATCAAGTTTTTCATCCAAAAGATTGGAGACAGCCAGCAAAGTGAGTTGAGGCTGTATAGGTTGTTCGAAGACACCTTCTTTCTTCCCATTTCCATTACCTTGCCTTGGGCTAATGCCTTTCTTCCTTAGTAGTCATTTACGGCGATTAACATTCAGAATTCAAACATATAAAGCCGTTAAAAACACTTTGATATAGATAATAAAATGGTGGTAAGGAAATTGAAAAATGACCGGAGCAGAGCCAAAATGTGACCTAGTCCATCTAGCGCCACCAATAGAATCCAGAATGAGTCATAAGTCTGAGGATTGAGATTGATTACGAACACAGCAAAGGGTAACAGAAATATTGTTGAAGAAAGCAAAAATGGAAAATTGAAGGATATTAAGAACAGACTGTGAGAGCCAAAATCAGGAAATGAAACAAACATAGCAGCAGGTACAACTGTAGTTCCCTTACAGACAGAGGTTGGTCTTTGCATTGGGGAATAAGGACCAACGACATAGGCAGGAAGAGGGATGAGGTCCTGAAGTGTGAGTTTTGGGAACTAGGCAGAAGGCTGAAGAACAGGACCTCAAGGGTGGTGTTCTCAGGATAGATGCCAGTGCTGCGTGATAGTGATGGTAAGAATTGGAGGAGATGGCAGTTGAATGTGTGGCTGAGGAGTTGGTGCAGGGGGCAGGGTTTTACCTTTTTGGATCATTGGGATCTCTTCTGGGGAAGGTGGGACCTGCAGAGATTGGATGGGTTGCACGTGAACTCAAGGGGGAGCAATATCCTTGCAGGTAGGTTTGCTTGCATGGTTCAGGAGGGTTTAAACTAATTTGCAAGGGGGCTGGGACCCGCAGCAATAGAGCAGTGAAAGAAGTGCATGGAGCAACACCAGATCTAGCATATAGAGAGGATTTGAGGACAGAGAAACAGAAGAAAGGGTGTAAAGGTAGTAAGGTAGAAGGGCTAAAGTGTGTACTTCAATGCCAGAAAGATCAGGAACAAAGGTGATGAACTGAGAGCTTGGGTACATACATGGAACTGTGATGTAGTGGTCATTACGGAGACTTGGCTGGCACCAGGGCAGGAATGGATTCTCAATATTCCTGGATCTCAGTGCTTTAAAAGGGACAGAGAGGGGGGGAAAGGGGAGAAGGGGTGGCATTACTGGTCAGGGTTACTATTACAGCTGCAGAAAGGGTGGGTAATGTAGCAGGATCTTCTTTTGAGTCAGTATGGGTGTAAGTCAGAACAGGAAGGGAGCAGTTTGTCACAGTATGTTGACAAGTCGACTCGGGGGAATTCCATACTAGATCTAGTATTTGGTATCGAACCGGGTCAGGTCGCTGATCTCTCAGTGGGTGAACATCTGGGGGAGAGTGATCACCGCTCGCTGGCCTTTAGTACTATCATGGAAAAGGATAGAATCAGAGAAGACAGGAAAATTTTTAAGTGGGAAAGGGCAAATTATGAGGATATAAGGCTAGAAGTTGCGGGTGTGAATGAGATGATGTTTTTGCAGGGAAATTTACTATGGACATGGTCGATGCTTAAGGATCTCTTGCAGGAAATTAGGGAAAAATTTGTCCCAATGAGGAAGATAAAGATTGGTAGGGTGAAGGAACCATGGGTGACAAGTGAAGTGGAATATCTAGTTAGGTGGAAGAAGGCAGCATACATGAGGTTTAGGAAGCAAGGATCAGATGGGTCTATTGAGGAATATATGGTAGCAAGAAAGGAGCTTAAGAAGGGGGCATGAGAAGTCCTTGGCGAGTAGGGTAAAGGAAAACCCCAAGGCATTCTTCAATTATGTGAAGAAGAAAAGGATGACAGGAGTGAAGGTAGGGCTGATTAGAGATAAAAGTGGGAAGATGTGCCTGGAGGCTGTGGAAGTGAGCGAGGTCCTCAATGAATACTTCTCTTTGGTATTCACCACTGAGAGGGAACTTGATGACGGTGAGGACAATATGAGTGAGGTTGATGTTCTGGAGCATGTTGATATTAAGGGAGAGGAGGTGTTGGAGTTGTTAAAATACATTTTGATGGATAAGTCCCCGGGGTCTGACGGAATATTCCCCAGGCTGCTCCACGAGGCAGGGGAAGAGATTGCTGAACCGCTGGCTAGGATTTTGATGTCCTGGTTGTCCACGGAAATGGTACTGGAGGACTGGATGGAGGTGAATGTTGTCCCTTTGTTCAAAAAAGGTAGTAGAGATAGTCCAGGTAATTATAGACCAGTGAGCCTTATGTCTGTAGTGGGAAAGCTGTTGGAAAAGATTCTTAGAGATAGGATTTATGGGCATTTAGAGAATCATGGTCTAATCAGGGACAGTCAACATGGCTTTGTGAAGGGCAGATTGTGCCTAACAAGCCTGATAGATTTCTTTGAGGAGTTCACCAGGCATATAGATGAGGGTGGAACAGTGCATGTGATCTACATGGATTTTAGTAAGGCATTTGACAAGGTTCCACATGGTAGGCTTATTCAGAAAGTCAGAAGGCATGGGTCCAGGGAAGTTTGGCCAGGTGGATTCAGAATTGGCTTGCCTGCAGAAGGCAGAGTGTTGTGGTGGAGGGAGTACTTTAGGATTGGAGGGGTGTGACTAGTGGTGTCCCATAAGGATCTGTTCTGGGACCTCTACTTTTTGTGATTGTTATTGACGACCTGGATGTGTGGGTAGAGGGCGGGTTGGAAAGTTTGCAGATGACACAAAGGTTGGTGGTGTTGTAGATAGGGTAGAGGATTGTCGAAGATTGCAGAGACACATTGATAGGATGCAGAAGTGGGCTGACAATTGGCAGATGGAGTTCAATCCGGAGAAGTGTGAGGTGGTACACTTTGGAAGGACTAACTCCAAGGCAGAGTACAAAGTAAATGGCAGGATACTTGGTAGTGTGGAGGAGCAGAGGGATCTAGTGGTACATGTCCACAGGACCCTGAAAGTTGCTTCACAGGAGATAGAGTAGTTAAGATAGCTTATGGGGTGTTAGCTTTCATAAGTCAAGGAATAGAGTTTAAGAGACGCGAAGTAATGTTGCAACTCTATAAAACTCTGGTTAGGCTACACTTGGAGTACTGTGTCCAGTTCTGGTCGCCTCACTATAGGAAGGATGTGGAAGCATTGGAAAGGGTATAGAGGAGATTTACCAGGATGCTGCCTGGTTTAGAGAGTATGGATTATGATCAAAGACTAAGGGAACTAGGGCTTTACTCTTTGGAGAGAAGGAAGATGAGAGGAGACATGATAGAGGTGTACAAGATATTAAGAGGAATAGACAGGGTAGACATCCAGCACCTCTTCCCCAGGGCAGTGCTGCTAAGTACAAGAGGACATGGCTTTAAGATAAGGGGAGGGAAGTTCAAGGGGGATTTTAGAGGAAGGTTTTTCACTCAGTGAGTGGTTGGTGCGTGGAATGCACTGCCTGTGTCAGTGGTGGAGGCAGATACACTAGTGAAGTTTAAGAGACTACTAGACAGGTATATGGAGTATTTAGTACTTTCTTCATTGTACAGCCGCGCATGGCCGGGAAATGGGTTGGAACCAGAGAAGTTGTCCCAAACAAACTCTGATACATTTGTTAAAATCTCTTCATCTCCATCATATGAGACCAGAGATAAAAGCAGTCAGCAGTTCAGGTCACATTGTGGAATGAGAAAAGAGCCAACATTTCAACGGATTCTGCCCGACCTGCTGAGTTCATCCAGGATATTAACCAGAATGTATAGATGTGAGCTATTGAACAGGAAGCCTGGTCCGGTAGGTCAGGCTGGACACCATCTCCACTACCACATCCAGCTAGATTCTCTTACACCCTTCTTAAGCCAGTCACCCCTAGTGGGGCACAGGCTGTTGACAGCAGCTCACTAGAGACCTCTATCCATCTAAACAGGGAATTCTGACTCTCCAGGACACCAGAAACCTGCCCAGAAACTGTAGCATTGGACTGTACACCCTCTTTGCTCCAAGGTCTTATGAGAAGTGGCAGAGTCCTCAGAGACGGACCCTAACTGCGACTTCACACTCACCACCTCACACTGGAGATCCAGGCAACAGGTGAGGGTCGGACAGTGCAGTGTGTACAGGAGCAGCTGGTGCAAGGAACCCCCTGGGGATGGGAGGTGCTGCCTGTGGGACATTTCCCACAGTGAGGGTATCCCTGTGACAGATCTCAAACCTCCATGAATATGTCTGTGACCACAACCCCCACCCGACCATTGATACCTGGCTGCAGGCTGAAACTTCATTTCTCCGGATTGGGTACACAGAGTCTTGAGTCCTGATGAAGGGTCTCAGCATGAAACAACAGGAACTTTGTCTTGCTTGTCTCACAGGGCTGGGAGCAACATGATGGACAGAATGTCTTTTTCCAGTGTCTTTGATTTTCCCAGGTGTGATTCCTCTTCCTATCACTGACCTCACCTATGGACTGTCTTGTCTTGTCTCCTCAGCTGGGACTGCGGTTCCCCCCACCAATGTGACCGGAACTCAGGGACACTCGGTCTCCTTACATCCTGGGATCCCAGTCGAACCGGACTTTGAGGTTCATTGGATTCGGGTATCGCCCAGAATCAAGATTGTGACGTACTCGAATGGGAACATCACGTACTTCAGAATCGATCAGTACAAGAACAGGATCACATTCCATCCCGGGAACGTCAGTCTGGAAATCCAAGATCTACGGAGAAATGACTCTGGTGATTATGACGTGATTTTTACAGTTCCAAGTTCAGGACATGAAAATAAAACAAGAGTGCGACTGGAGGTGTACGGTGAGTGAGACACTGCGGAGGGGCCACCAGTTCCTGAAACACCCCTAATGGATGGGTGAGGGCAGATCCTGTGTGTTTCTCTGTTTACTAAAGCCCACTGACTACCCGTGGCTGGGGCTGGGCTCATGGTTCCAGTGTAGTGAGTCTGGAGGATACACCCGCCACATCCACTGAGGCGGAGTCAGGAGCCGGGAGGGATCGAACCAACAATGGGGAATTTCATGTGTCTGAGACTGAGGGAGCTCAGCACACAGGGAGAATGGACCTGGTGTGAATGGGCTGGACAGTCTGTATCTGTGGGTCTCAGTTACACACTCTATCCCCAGGTCAAAGGCCTGGTCTGTCATGTTCAGGGATCCCAGTTATCCCATCTGTTTCCCAGGACACTGCTTGATAATTCCCACAGACTGAAGTCTGAGCTCAGCAAGGTGTTTATTCCTCAGCCTTCATGCTGTGCTGTGCTGAGTGAGACCCTGTGTATTCATTACATTGAATATAGTGTCCCAGTGAGTGACACAGTACACGGACAAAACAGCACACTCACACACAGCAATATGGTTCCTGACTCACTCTGACAGTAATACACATTCACAATAATCTCACTCAGCAGCGTCTGACTGAGAAACCTTCTCTCCACTGTTTGAGCGCATTGTGTAGTTAAGGAATATCACAAATATTAACCTCAGCAACAACCCATCTTCAGACATGAAGGTGGATTGCAGATTGAATGTAAAATGCTTCTCTGAGCAGTAGTTTTCTTGCAGCTGTAGGCTGGAGTTCATTGCAAACCAGACAATTCCATTTAACATCCATTTTGCTGGTCTGGAGTGTGGGTGTGAAGAAGGGGGTGTGTAAAAAATATATGCAAGTCAAAGGAAGCATTGTAGATACATTAAATCTATACAATTATCCTGCATTTACCACTGACCTTTAGCATATAAAAATATCATATAATATTGTGTCGGGAGGCCGTTTCCTCCAAGATTGTCTGAATATGATGCCTGCTGCTTGTTTTTGTTGAATAAGACATTTCTATATCCACCAGCTTTGGTGTCTCTCCGGTGAGTTCATGTTACAACATCCTCCATCCCAGTGTTAATGTTCACCATTAGAGGGAGGAGATCATCAGAACATGGGAAATAGAACACAGAAGATCGAAAGTCATGAACATGGGTTGAAGACAGAGACCTCCTCTGGGATCAAGTCGGGGGAAAGTAATTGAGGTTTACAAAATTACGAGGGGGATAGACAGTGTAAATGCAAGCAGGCTTTTTCCACTGAGATTGGGCCAGAGCAGAGTTAGAGGTCATGGGTTAAGGGTGAAAGGTAAAATATTTAAGAGGAACATGAGGAGGAACCTTCACAATGGGTGCTGAGCACACTGTATAGACTGCCAGCAGTCATGATGTATGTGAGTTTGGTTTGAAAATTTGAAAGAAATTTGGATAGGTACAGGTATGGAATGGTTCTGTTGGGCTATGGTTTTGGTGCAGGTTGAGTGACAAGGCAGATTAAGAAATCTACATAGACTAGATGGGCTGAAGGGCCTGTTTCTGTTCTGTAGTTTTCTGGGACTCTATGACTCTCTGAATCAGATAGTAGTCAATGAAACCTTTCAGCCAATTAACCTGTTCTATACATCAGCTCTATGAAAGGATGGAGAACTGCAAGTTCTGCATCAGATCCAGCTGGAGACGGGCCCTTGTGTATAAACTGGTCTCCACTGGAATAGTGTCAGAAGTCAGAATCAGTGTGTCAGAGTGGGAGCAGGATGGAGAATCAAAGTGACAGCCTCTAGAAATTCTGAGTCACAATGGTGCCTGAATTGAAACGTCCCTCAAGGTGGTCGGTGACACTGAGTCTGGTTTCTCAGTGGAGAGAAGGTCACCGTGTGAACACTGAGTGAGTTCACTGCATTAGGAGTACACGTCAATCTCTGTTTCATTCCTTTGGTGCCGTGAATGGAGGGAAGGGAAACGGTCATGTGACACTTCCTCCTGTGTGTGTCCAGAACGTGGTGTGGGACATGGAGTGGTGGGAGCTGTGGGTGTGGCAGTAGAGCAGAGCAAGGTGTTACTCAGGGAGAAACTGGTCAAAATATGTAAGAAAGAGGGAAGGGAGTGGAATGTAAGTCTGAGGATAGTGTAAACTAAATGGGTAAAGTTACTCGAAGGTATTCTAAATGACCAAGCATAAAAATATTTGGATTGGGAGATAGTTGAAATGTCTCTCTGTGTGGTAGATTGATGAAGGAAAAGCAGTTAAATTTGTCTACATGGACTTTAACAATGTCCTGCATGGGATGTTGGTGAAGAATGTTTATTGCCATGGCATTCAGGTTGAGGTTGCAAATTGGATTCGACATCGGCTTTGCAGGTGATCTACGAGATGGTTGTCTCTCTGATTGGAGGACCGTGATTAGTGATGTGCCTCAAGGATTGGTGTTGGGTCCTTATTTGTTATCTCTATCAGCAATCTGGATGGCAATGTGGTTAACTGGATCATCAGGTTTGTGGATGACACTGATTGGGGGTGTATAGGACAGTGAGGAAGACTATCAAAGCCTGTAGAGCAGGAATAATGAGCTGAAAATTAGCAGCTTGAATTTAATGCAGATGAGTACGAAACTTTGACCCTTGGGAAGTAAACCAGGCTGGAACTTAAATAACGACCAGTCAGGTACTGAAGTGTGTAGTAGAATTGAGGGATCTGGGAATACAGAACCATAATTTCTTCAAAGTGGTGTCACAGGTAGATAGGGTCATAAAAAAAGCTTTTGGCACATTGGCCTTCATCAAATCAAGGGATTGAGTACAGGAGATGCAATGTGATGTTGAAATTTTATAAGACCTTGGAGAGGACTAATTTGGAGTATTTGTGCAATTCTGGTCACCTATGTACATGAAAGGTATCAATTAGATTGAAAGAGTGCAGAGTATCAGGACTTGAGGACCTGAGTTATAGAGGAAGTTGGGGGAATTTCTTCACCCAGAGGGTGGAACAAGGTGCAGGTGGAAGTGTTGGGACCAGGTTCGATTTCAATGTCTAAATGAGATTTGAATAAATATTGGGAGGGATGTGGAAGGCGATGTACAGATGTAGGTCAGAGGGGCTAGTTATGGACTAGATGGACTGAAGGGCTTTTTTAGCCACTGCAATGCTCTGTGATTCAATGTAGTCTCATTGAAAGGACCAGGAAGCATAGATGTTGATCCACTGAAGGTGGAGACCAGTGGGGTTGAAGGAAAGGGCCAGAGGAAACTTATCCTTGCTTTCGGTGGGAGAGGGTGTGAGCACAGAGACGTAAGCAATGGAACAGGTTCTCAGGGTCTCACACCTTCATCATAATCTGGGCAGGCAGAGTGGAGATTGAGAGATTGACAGAATAGAATGGGCTGTGTCTTGTGTTGGACCAGATTCAAGGCAGCTCAGGGCTGGGGCTCACTCAGGTTTTAGGCTTTGCAGGGATTCAGGGACCACACAGAGGAGGAACAAAAGACATGGAAATGGAGAGAATTCCTGGAATAGAGCGCTATAAACAGGACATGATGGAGAGTTTGTAGATGAGTGTGGGTTGTGTTTGGGAAAGAGGGTGCAGCACGTGGGAACTTGCTTCAGCAGCAAGTGACTGAACAGCAGGGTGAGGGAAGGTTTAAATCGTTTGGGTAAAAATGAGGTGGGATTGGTTTGAAGTTTACTCTGGACTGTTGGGGATGGGACGAGGGCGTTGAGGATCGAGCTGTCCACGATGATCTCCTTTACTCATCTTCTATCTCTCCCTCACGCCCTCAGAGCCTGTGTCAGGAGCAAACATCATGGTTCAGAACATCACCAGGACCTGTAGCCTCACCCTGACCTGCTCTGTGACCTCTGGCAACCCCACCAGCTTCAGTTGGTGGAGAAGGGGAGATGTTACAGGACACAACGGCAGCCATCACTTCTGGAAACACGGAGAGACGATACAGGTTCATTGCACAGCAGAGATGGAGGATGTGGTGTACGGGTGTGAGGCCAGCAACCCCATCAGTGAGGACACCGCACAGGTCCGGCTGGGGAACGTCTGTAATCTGGACACATGTAGTGAGTGTCAGAGGAAGGAGTTGGGATTTAGTTATCTCCCCATCCCAGGACTGTGAGATGGGACAGCTTAGAAGAGCTTAATAAAAACATAAACATTTACAGCAGATTACAGACCCTTTGACCCACAATGTTGTGCTAACCATGTAACCTACTCTAAAATCTGCCCAGAATTTCACTATAGCACAGCCCTTGAGTTTCCTAAGCTCCATGCTCCTATCGAACAATCTCTTAAAAGACCCTATTGAATCTGTCTCTACCAGCATTGCTGGCAGTGCATTCCATGCACCCACCAGTCTCTGTGTGAAAACTTACCTCTAACAGCCCCCTTGTACCTACTTCCAAGCATCTTAAAACAATGCCCCTTTGTGTTGGCTATTTCAGTCCTTTGATACAGCCTCTGGCTAGCCACGCGATCAATGCCCCTCATCATCTTTTACACCTCCATCAGGTCACCTCGCATCCTCTTTTGCTCCAAGGAGTTCACTCAACCTATTCTCTTAAGGCATGCTCCCCAATCCAGGGAACATCCTTGTAAATCTCCTCGACACACTTTCTATGGTTTCCATATCCTTCCTGTAATGAGGTGATCAGAATGAGCACAGTACTCCAAGTGGGGCCTAACTAAGTGTATCTCCACCTCCCTCACACTGGCCCTCAATAACCCCTCTACTCAAGCTCAGCCTCCACCTCCCTGACCACTGGGTATCTCAGCCATCCTAAATAATCCTTCCCTCCAATCTAATCATTCCTTCACTCCAGCAAGATTGCACAGTTGTTTCAGTATGGACCATCTGCAAAATGCACTGCAGATCCTCACCCAGGCTATGCTGACAAATATGAGTGGAGGCTTAGTATAAAATACAAAATTGAAGGTTAACTACAAAGTAAACGGTCCTCTGCAGTATCCTCTCAGACAGTGTCTGAGAGCAGAATACATACAAACTGAAGTTTTTAAGAAAGCACATGGTACATTGGCCTTCATCAACCATGGGATTTAGTTCAAGAGCCGAGAGGTAATGTCAGACCCAACTTGGATTTCTGGTCACCTCACTGCAGGAAGGATATGGAAACTATAGAAAGGTTTCAGAGGAGATTTACAAGGACGTTGCCTGGATTGGGGAGCATGCCTTATGAGAATAGTTTGAGTGAACTCGGCCTTTTCTCCTTGGTGTGGTGGATGATGTGATGTGACCTGATAGAGGCGTATAAGATGATAAGAGGCATTGATCGTGTGGACAGTCAGAGGCTTTTTCCCAGGGCTGAAATGGCTAACATGAGAGGACACAGTTTTAAGGTGCTTGGATGTAGGTACCGAGGAGATATCAGGGGTAAGTTTTTTTAATGCAGAGAGTAGTGAATGAGTGGAATGGGCTGCCGGAAATGGTGGTGGAGGTGAATACAACAGGGTCTTTTAGGAGAATCCTGTATAGGCGCATTGGAGCTCAGAAAAATAGAGGGCTATGGGTAGCCCTAGGTAATTTCTAAGGTAGGGACATGCTCGGCTCAGCTTTGTGGGCTGAAAGGCCTGTATCGTGCTGTAGGTTTTCTATGTTTCTATGTTTGAGAAGATGGGCAATTTCAGTTTTGATTCTTCCACCATTTCCTTAATTCCTGTCACAACATTTTCAAATGTCAACAGTATTGTTCTTTTGTGTACCAATGGGAGCACCATAGAGTAGGAGGAAATGGGGGGAGTGATGTGATAGTGACTGGAGGGAATAGAGGATGAGGGGACTGAGGGGTATTGAAGGGGTGGAGTGCAGGTCAGTGATGCGATGTTGATTAGAGGGAGTGGGGAAAGAGGGGACTGACGGGTATCAGAGGGGTGGTGATGGGTTTGGAGATGAGTGATTTGATGGTGATTGGAGAGAATTGGATGGAAGGATTGAGGGGTACTGGAGGGGAGGGGTGGGATGGAGGACAGTGAGGTGATAGTGATCGGAGGGAATCGGGACAGGGGACTGAGGGTTATTGGAGGGAAAAAGGTTGGAGGGACTGAGGGATGTTGGAAGGGAGGGGAGCAGGGTGGAGAGGTGGGGTTTGGAGGGGATTTATGTGATGGTGATTTCAGGGTACTGAGGGACTATGTTGAGGTGACAGGGAGTTTTCTCCGACTGAGGAGGGATGGAGTGAATTCATCAATCCTGTGTCACTGGGAATGTGAGGACTGGATTCATCAGGAAATCTTTTCTCCTCTGTGTTACAGCCCCTAAAACAACAGCGGTGTCGATTGCACTGACCCTGGTAATTGTACTGTCAGTGGCGGGGACCCTCCTGATCTTTGCTCTCACTGTGATCCTCAGGGTCACATGGAGGAGAAGAGCTGATGGAAGGGAAGGAACTTCAGGGACTGAAGGCAAGTAGATCTGAAACCCTGTCATTGAGTCTAGTAATTGGGGGAGGGACAGAGATGGGGTGGGGCAGGGAGTTGACAACAGGGTTGGAAGAGAGGAATAGTTTTAGTACAGACCCTGACACCTATGCTTTCTGTCCCACAGACCAAGCGGAGACAGGCATCATTTACACAGATCTTCAGTGGATGCAGAAGAATCGCAGTGTCGGGCAGCCCCCCAAGGGAAATGACAGGCATTTTACCCCTGGAAAGGGGCCACTCACCCTCATCGGGGCAGCCTGAACATAAGGCCTGCATGTAATCTGCACAATCCCAGAACCAACCACGGGTTCCTGTCACCGGAAATTGTTCAAACTACCACTGCAGAACACAGCAGCATACACACTGAGGCACAGCAAGATCACATTTACCACTGAGGAGTCAATTGAACTTTTACCTCAGTGATCTCCAAGCCTGGTCAGGCAGATCTAACAGCAATTGTACCCTCTGTGCACACAGTGTTAGTGGGTACACTGTCCCCACATACCCGGTCACTGGGTACACTGTCCCCCACATACCCAATCACTGGGATACACTGTCCCCACATACCCGGTCACTGGGATACACTGTCCCCACAAACACAGTCACTGGGATACACTGTCCCCACATACCCAGTCACTGGGTACACTGTCCCCCACATAACCAATCACTGGGATACACTGTCCCCACACACCCAGTCACTGGGATACACTGTCCCCACACACCCACTCACTGGGTACACTGTCCCCAAACACCCAGTCAGTGGGTACACTGTCCCCACATACCCGGTCACTGGGCACACTGTCCCCACATACCCGGTCACTGGGTACACTGTCCCGCACACACCCAGTCACTGGGTACACTGTCCCCACATACCCGGTCACTGGGTACACTGTCCCCACACACCCAGTCACTGGGACACACTGCCCCCACACACCCAGTCACTGGGCACACTGTCCCCACATACCCGGTCACTGGGTACACTGCCCCACACACCCAGTCACTGGGCACACTGTCCCCACATACCCGGTCACTGGGTACACTGTCCCGCACACACCCAGTCACTGGGTACACTGTCCCCACACACCCGGTCACTGGGTACACTGTCCCCACATGCCCAGTCACAGGGTACACTGTCCCCCACTGTCCCCACATACCCAGTCACTGGGATACACTGTCCCCAAACACCCAGTCAGTGGGTACACTGTCCCCACATGCCCGGTCACTGGGTACACTGTCCCACACACACCCAGTCACTGGGTACACTGTCCCCATATACCCGGTCACTGGGTACACTGTCCCCACACACCTAGTCACTGGGTACACTGTCCCCACACACCTAGTCACTGGGACACACTGTCCCCACACACCCAGTCACTGGGATACACTGTCCCCACATACCCGGTCACTGGGTACACTGCCCCCACACACCCAGTCACTGGGATACACTGTCCCCACATACCCAGTCACTGGGATACACTGTCCCCACACGCCCAGTCACTGGGTACACTGTCCCCACATGCCCAGTCACAGGGTACACTGTCCCCCACACACCAAGTCACTGGGATACACTGTCCCCACAAACACAGTCACTGGGATACACTGACCCACACACCCAGTCACTGGGTACACTGTCCCCAAACACCCAGTCACTGTGATATCATGTCCCCACACACCCACTCACTGGGTTCACTGTCCCTATACATGCAGTTATGCCCAGTAGTGTGTGCATTTCTTATGATAAGTCGTGGAGTTAATATTTGTGTTGATGGGCAGTTTGTGAGTACATTGTGAATGCACTGAGAATGAGGCCATGTTGATGCTGGGTTGGTACCATTGTTTATCAGTCGATTATTGCTGATCCGAATTTCCATCATTGTGTATTGCTTTGTATGTCCAGGTCTTTTGTGTCCATTTGTCATGTGTTGTTGTGCCCAGTCTCAATGTCTCCCCTCTCCAGAGTCCTTGTCTCTGTATCCAGTCTCCATGTCCTATCACTAGGTCCTGGTCTATATCTCCCTGTCTCCGTGTCTTGCTTCCCAGTCCTGGTCCGTATTTCCTTGCCTCTGTGTACTCATCTAGATCTCCCTGTCTCAGGGTCCTGGTCCGTATCTCCCTATGTTGATGCCCTATCTCTGGCGCCCAGTCTGTATCTCCTTGTTCCTGTGTCCTCTCTCCAGGTCCTGCCGCTGTGTTCTGGTCTGTATATCCCTTACTGGGTCCTGGGCTCTGTTTCCCTGTCTGTGTTTCCCAGTCTCCAAGACTTTCTGATGCAGTGTGTCCTATCTCTGTTTCCCTTACATCACCCAGAGCTGACAGGTTCTGTTTCTTTTGTAGTGTGCTGGTCCGGAGGTCGTTGCCGAGACTACCCCCACTGAGTACGCTGCGGTGATGGACCGTGCCAGTCCCTCCCGTGGATGGCCTGAGGACAGAGCCCCTGAACAGTATCCTGTAGTCTAGGATGGATCGTCCCTCCCTTGGCACTGGAACAAGGAGGGACAGACTCTCAGGGGGATCTGCATGTGGACTGATGGCTTGAAGATGCAGGTTTCCTCTCTGTCCCACTGTCGTGGTGGGGGGTGAGGACTATGGGACACAAGCATGGCTGCTCTTTCCTGCTGTACTTAGAAAGTGTTGAATGTTAGTTCAATAATAGTCACCAGTTTTGGCTGGTGGAAGAGATTTTGTCAGAACGTCCCCTGTAGATTATCACCTTGTTTAATCCTACTCAAACAGTAGTTAATAATTAAATGAATAATGTGAGCCTGTGCCCAGTTTCCAAATGCTCACCACTCTCCCATCTTGAGTGATCAATTCTCGAACACAGGTTCACACTGATGGTGCAGAATTATCAGTGGGGAAAGATGGGGATCCAGGAGACTCTGTCAACCTTCTGCCAGAAGTCAGGAAGGGAAAAAAGAGGGCCGAGGGGAGAAGATTTCAGAGTGACATTGGATTTATGAGGAATGGCTATGAGGTGGGACTCAGTGGAGAACAGGGATTTAAGAGAGGGAGAAAAATGGAAAGGTTTAAGGGAGCAACAACACACACGAAGTGCTGGAAGAACTCAGCACGTCAGACAGCGTCTCTACCGGGGAATAATAGTTGACGATTCGGCTGACTGCTGCCCCAACTGCTAAGCTCCTCCAGCATGAAGTGTGTGTTGCCCAAGATTCCCAGTATATGGTTGTGTCTCGGGTTTAAGGGAGAGTGAGTTTTTGGAAAGTGAGGAGAACGAGAGACAGGGATTTAATATAAGCGATGCAAGGATACAGCATAGATGGGGCGATGGCCATGTTGTACAGGATCTAGCCATGTGATCTCATACACACCACATGACCATTCGAGTTCTCTACACCTCTCTAGGATGTGGAAGGCAAGTCCAGAAGTTTAACCTCCTGGGATCCAAGGCAAGTTGGTACATTGAGTACAAAGTGAGCTTGGTAATAGGAGGCAGAGAGTGATAGTGGACTGTTGCTTTTGTGATTGGAAGCCTATGGCCACTTTCATCCCATAGGGGTCATTACTGGACCCTGTGTGTGCGTGTTGGATGCGGTGTTTCATTGATTTTATTGTGTTTTATTGTGTTTCTTGGATTTACTGAGTATGCCCTCAAGGGAATTAATCTCATGTTTCTATATGGTGACATATATGTACTTTAATAATAAATTTATTTTGAATTTTGAATGTACATTGTGATTTTCCATATGGATGTAGGAAAGATCCGAAGACACTGATGGAGATCTACATTATTGCAGGCAGAATAGAGAAGGAGGTTTGTACATTTTTCCTCAAGGCCTAGGTGTTCAAAGCCAGCCAAGGTATAAAGGTGGGGAATAGGAGGTTCAAGGGGACATTTACCATATAACCATCTAACAATCACAGCATGGAAACAGGCCATCTCGGCCCTCCTAGTCCGTGCCAAACTCTTAATCTCACCTAGTCCCACCTACCTGCACTCAGCCCATAACCCTCCACTCCTTTCCTGCCCATATACCTATCCAATTTTACCTGAAATGACACAACTGAACTGGCCTCTACTACTTCTACAGGAAGCTCATTCCACACAGCTATCACTCTCTGAGTAAAGAAATACCCCCTCGTGTTTCCCTTAAACTTCTGCCCCCTAACTCTCAAATCATGTCCTCTCATTTGAATCTCCCCTACTCTCAATGGAAACAGGAGGTAAAAAATCTGCAACGCTCTACCTGAGGGTATGGAGGTGGCAGAAATTCTCACAATATTTAAGAAGTGTCTGGACAAGCAACTGTGTTACCAAGCAATGGAAAACTATAGACCAGCTGCAATCAAGTGTAATCTGGTACTCAGAGATTGTCACAGATAATAAGGGTGTTTTTCTTTGTTGTGTGTCTCGATGACTCCATCGTATTCAACTCCTTTCACAAACACCTCGCAGTTCAAAGTACATTTATTATCAAAGTATGTATACGTGACACAACCTTGAGATTCATCTGCTTACAGACAGCCACAAAACAAGAAACACAAAAGAACCCATAAAGTTAAAAAGACCAACAAATGTGCAGAGAGAGAAAAAAACACTACTTGTAGAAACAATAAGAGATGCAACAGCATTTAGAACGAAAGTGAGTCCACATACACAAAGTCTGGAGCACCTGGAACAGGCTGCAGCTTCAGCATTATCGCAGTGAAGAGCGGAGCAAATGTCACAGTGCAGTGAGCAGAACCGGCCTGTCCCTCACCTCCAGTCCCAACACCCTTTCCTCTTCAATCCACCTGGCCCAGCATTTAAATCATCCAAACATCAGATCGTTCCTCATTCTCAGACAGGGGCCTTGTTGCATCGATACGCTCTGTGCATGGATCCCGCTGCCATATTCTGACCCGGACCTGACCTTTCCCAAATGACCCAGTGCTTAGATCGATCAGGCCTCGCTCTCGGTTTAGGTGGACAGTCTCCAAAGCTCCTCCACTCCCACTTTTCTCCACTTCACGTGCCCTTGCTCCATCTTAACCATATCTCAACCTCATTCCCACCTCCTTTCCTCAAACTTCCCTCGACCTCGCTCTGACCTTGCATTGCAGCTGCACGCCTCAACCCTCGAGTCAGCCGCACCTTCTTTGTTTATGGTAATCGTTTACCTAACAAATAAGACAGACAGCAGGAGTGCCCATGTCACACCACAGCCTTATGGCTGGGGAACCCTCCCCATTCCATACTCCGGCAGCCATTGTTGATGCGTCAATACATGGATGCCACCCACACAGGAAACAGGTTGTTGGTCTGAGCATGGTATCGGCCTCGGAAACACAGAAGATGTATATCTGACAATCAATCCGGGATCTCCTCCTCCTCCAGACATCCCCCCATCCCCAAGATTACAATTGAAACACACATCCCCCTCCCCACTCCTCCCCCCAGGAAAAATCAGAAACTGTGGTAGATAAAGAGAGTGAATACTTCTTGAAACTATCGTATCTCATCACATCAGGCCTGAGGGACATACAGATTCACAAAGTGCGATGGCACACAGCAAGGTGAAACAAGTGACCTGGTACAAGTGGAAGGTCAGAGGCTTTTTCCCGGGGCTGAAATAGCCAGCACGAGAGGTCACAGTTTAAAGGTGCTTGGAAGTAGTTACAAAGGGGATGTCAGGGATAAGTTTTTTACACAGAGAGAGGTGAGTGTGTGGAATAGGCTGCCAGTGACAGTGGTGGAGGCAAATACGAAAGGATTTTTTAAGAGACTCCTGCAGAGGTACATGGAGCTTAGTAAAATGGAGGGCTATGGGTAACCCTGGGTAATTTCTAAAGTAAGTACATGTTTGGCACAGCATTGTGGGCCATGTGGCCTGTATAGTGCTGCAGGTTTTCTCTGCTTCTATGTACAATTTCCTGGAGTTTTAAACTCCCTGGCAGGAAAGAGGGGGCCAACAGCATGGAAGCTACATGGCCAGTGGAGCTGAGGTGTCTCGTGTAGACCCTCCAGAGGATGCACCTAGCATATCCTCTGCACCCACCACCTATGGAGTGGGATGGAGAAAAGGTAGCGGTACCATCTTGGTCCTTGCAGGTGTGGTACTGTGCACGGGCTGTGGTCCGGTAGACGTGGAGGGCCGTCCCTCGGATTCCTCCTCCCACAACGGTTGCATGAACAGCTGGCATCAGAGAGAGGAGAGGTAGTGGAGATCGAGCAGGACTGGGGTGATCCCAGCCTCATCTGCTCCAGAAAGTGCAGGTGTGGGGAAAAGAAACTGACCGAGATTGAAGGGCAGGACACTGGGAAGGATGACTCACTGCACGATGATCTCAAGGATCCACAACAAGAAAAATCCTGTTAATAGACCAGAGACACTTCTCTCTGTCTTCTGGGAGACCAGACATCTGTGAGTCTGTGACAGCACCCAAAGGGATATGCTTGACACGTCCCTGTGTACAGATTTCACCAGCAATGTCATGTGAAAACAGCATCAGAGGGGGAGAGGTGTTCCATTGGCAGAAACAACCACAGCACAATGCAGTAACAGAAACACTGGGGTTGGCGAGATAAACTGAGGTGGGACGGGGAGAAGGGACTCACTTTGGCCTGATGGTGTTGAACTTCAGGAGAGTTGTTGGAGCCGCACTCACCCAGGTAAGCGGACACTGCTCCAGATGAACCTTGTGGAGTGCTGAAAGCCTTGGGGTGTGAGGAGGTGAGTCACTCCCCACAGGATTGCCAGCCTCTCACCTGCTCCTGTAGACTCGGTGTTGATGTCCAGTTGAGTCTCTGGTCAGTGGTGATTACCGGATTTTGATGGTGGGGACTGGACAATGGGAATATGAGAATGAGATTGTCAGAATCTCTTGTTGTCACAGCCTGCTACTTGTGTAGTGTGAATATCAGATCGGAAAGGTCATGGTGTCAGGACCAGAGGCGAGGGACAGGACGGTTCTACTTACTGTTCCATGATGTTTACTCGTCTCTGCACTGAACTGAGGCTGTCTCCTGCTCTCGCTGCAGTAAATACTGGCTTTGTCACCAACTTCAGCTCTGAATGTCATTTGCTTGCTTTCATTGTTTGCACCTTTTTCTCTGCACATTGGGTGTTTGATTTCTCTTTGAGTGGTTTCTTTTGGGTTTCTTTGTGTTGCGGCTGCTTGCAAGGCGAGGAATCTGAAGTTCGTATTGTGGGTACACACCTTGAGAATTAATGTCCATTGAAGTTCTCAACCCCTTTCTGAAAGTTGTCTGGATCTTGATGGAGTGGGCTACTTCACCTGCTGGGGTGGGAATGGAACTGAAGATCGTGCAATCAGGAGTGAGTGTTCCCATTTCTGTCCTCAGGATCAAAGGAAAGTCACCGATGAAGGTGGGTGGGCCCAGGACGCTGCCCTGAGAAACTCCTGCACTGATTACCTGGGGCTGGGGTGGGGGGGGGGGGGTTGTACAGAAACACATGAGTCCACAGTAGCAATCAACCACTGAGCCCATTCTGTGTGATCATATCTGATCCTCTGTCCGTGATCACTCTTCCTACTGTCCTCGACGGACACTGCATCAAGAAACTAGACTCCTCAAGTTTATTCAACAGCTCATCCACAAGTCTCCGAGAATTCCACAGCTCTGAGCGAAGAAATCACTCTACCTCAGTCTGACCTATCTTCCCTCTCTCCTGAGACTGGTACCACTTGTTCTAGACTTGTCAGTCAGGACCCTGTGTCCATCACAGACTGGAACAGTTCAATGGATTCCACCCCCCCGACCCCCATTCCTCCAATGAACACAGGCCCTGTTAACCCAGACTCTTCTCATATAACAGGCCAAACACCTCTGGAACCGGGCAGGTGAATCTTTATGACAATTCTATCTGTTCTCAGGTAACGAGACCTTGGTAGGGCCAAAAGACCAGTGTCATTACAGAGAGACACAATTGCTCTGTACATATGATGAGGCCAACATACCATTTGCCCCTCAGCTGCTTGTTGTGCCAGGACCAGCTCCCTTTGGACATCACCGTTTCCCATCCTTCAGCATTTCCTTAGTATTTTGCCTTGCTGTTCCCTTGCTAAAGTGGAGAACTTCACATTTACCCACATTATAGCACATATTTGCCCAATCAACAAGTCAAAAAGCATCTTGAGATTTCTTTGCATCCCTTCCTCAGCTCACAATCCCATCCAGTTTCATGTGTCAGCAACGTTTGGGAGATTACATTCAGGTAATCCTCCCTCATCCATTTCATTTTTGTACATTGTGAAAAGAACCAGAGAGTACAAGCACAGTCACACTGACCCTCCAAGTTCATGCAGTCCATCAAGTCCCCATCCATTTGGGTCCCATTTACCATCACTTGGTCCATGTCCCTCAATGTTGTTGGAATATCTACATCCCCCTCCTACTCCAGCAGTGTGCTCCAGAATCCAAACATCTTCTGAGCAAAAATACTTTCTCCTCAGATCCACTGTGAACCTCCTTCTCTTACTTTCAATTAAACTATTGAGTTTCAGATATCTCCAGCCAACATAGCTCTCTGGGTCATTGAGGCACGCAAACCAGAAGCTCAGAGACCTGGGCCTTCACCTTGCCTTGTGCAGCTGGATCCTGGACTTCCTGTCAGAATGCCGGCAAGTGGTAAGAGTGGGCTCCCTCATTTTGCTCCTCTGACCCTCAACACAGGACCCCCCGAGGGCTCTGTCATAACCCCCACTCCTTTACTCTCTGTACACCCATGACTGTGTCACCACCCACAACTCAAATCTGCTAATTAAATTTGCAGATGATACTACACTGATTGGCCCAATCTCAAATAATCATGAGAAGCCCTCACTCTGACACAGTGGTGCTAAGAAAACAACCTCTCCTTCAATGTCACAAAAGCGAAGGAGCTGGTTGTGGACCACAGGAGGAACAGAGATAAGCTCACCCCTGACATCAATAGATCTGGGGTTGATAAGGTGAGCAGCTTTAAGTTCCTCGGTATACATATCACTGAAGATCTCACTTGGTCTGTACACACCGTTGTGTGGTGAAAAAAACACAACAGTGCCTCTTCCATCTCAGATGGTTGAAGGAGGTTGGCATGAGCTCCCAAATCCTAAGGACTTTCTACAGGGGCACAATTGAGAGCATCCTGACTAGCTACATCAATCTGTACTGCTGTATTGTACTTCTCTCAACCGCAGGACTTTACAGAAAGTGGCATGGACAGGCCGGCACACCTGTGGACGTGAACTTCCCACTATCCAGGACATTTACAGTGCCAGGTGTGTAAAGGGGGCCCGAACCAATCGGCTCCAAGACAGCTTCTTCCCCCATGACATCAGACTGATTAATTCACGCCAACACAATTGTAATTCTAAGCTAAATTGACTGTTCTGTTGTACATCTTACTGTACATACTATTTAGTACAAATTACTATAATTTGCACTTTGTACATTCAGATGAAGACATAAAGTGAAGGTTTTTACTCATCAGGTGCGTGAAGGATGTGAAAAACAAAGTCAATTCAATTCAATTCATGAGGATCCCCACAATCTCCAGTAAACTCTTGGAGGATGACAGCTGATACAGCCATTTGGGATTTATTGTCTGCCATTTCCACAACAGTTTTAACCTGTACCACTGTCCTGTAGTTTTCTTTTTCTTTAGACCCTTGTTTCCCCAGTATACCTGGAAGTTAATTATAACCTCTCGGTGAAGGCCGAACCCAAGATTTAGTTGACCTGCTGTGCATTGTTTTATTTCCCACTCACAAATCTTTTCACTTGATCAACAGAAGTATTCTGAACTTTTCCATTTCCTGTCACCTGTTGGCGCAGTGCTTCATTAACACCTTAACCTGTGACAACTAGCTTATCGCATCTCAACAGCAGCCCTCATCCTGCACAGGAGCTCATGGTGTCAACTGGTGGCAGGAAATGAGAGAGACTCAGAACATGTCTGGTCAACAAGTGTTGAGATGTGTGAAGCAGAGAATGTAGCTGGACTCAGGGTGGGGGGAGAGAGAGAGAGAGAGAGAGAGAGACATACACAACTAGGACCAAACACAAAAGCTGAGACAGATAGATCAGCAGGGAGAGACTGAATGTGCTGAAAGACCAGAAGACAACATGAATGAAGGGAAATAACAGGAACACAGAGAGAAAGAGTAAGAATGCTGATAGATAGAGAGACTGGACAGGGCCCAAGAATGGAGAATGTAGAACTGTACAGCACAGAAACAGGCCCTTCGGCCCACAGTGACCATGTCAATCAAAATTATTACCACCTGCCTATATCTGGTGCCTGTCCCTCCATTCCCTGCATGATACCATGCCCGTCTAAACATTGTGATCAAATTTGCTTCCACCACTTCATCTGCTACTCACTGTGCAGAAGAACTTGCCTCAGATCTCCTTAAAGACAGGTGACCCCAGTCATTATCAATACTCTTCAGAGATAATCTGCCTGATGTCAGTGGTCAAATAACAAGAACTTATGATATGCAACAGCTGCTCATATGACCATCTACCACCTGCTCCCATGGCTTCAAGTGACCCTGATCAAGGGGCTAAGAAGGTGCTACACCTTGCCCAAGGGTGACCTGCCAGTTAGTGGAGAGAAGGAGCTCCCTACTTTTTTTTGGTAGAGTGGTATCTCCATCTTGCCATGAGAAATTCTGCCTAGGCTGGAAATCCAAATTAACACACACAGAATGCTGGAGGAACTCAACAGGTCAGTTATGCATCTATGTAAATGAACAAACAGTAGACATTTTGAGTTGAGATCCTTCTTCGGGACTGGAAAGGAAGGGGGAAGACACCAGAGTTAAAAGGTGGGGAATGGGAGAAGGTGATAGATGAAGCTAGGTGGGTAGGAAAGGTAAAGGGCTGGAGAGGAAGGAATCTTGATAGGACGGGAGAGTGGACTATAGGAGAAAGGAAAGGAAAAAGGGACCCAGTGGGAGGTGTTAGGTAGGTGAGAAGAGGTAAGGGACCAGAGTGGGGAAATAGAAGAAGAGGCAAAGAGGAAGAATTTTTTTTTACCAGATAGAGTAACTGATATTCATGTCATCAGGTTGGAGGCCATCCAGACAGAATACAAGGTGTTGGTCCTCGACCCTGAGTGTGGCCTCATCATGGCACAAGAGGAGGTCATGGACCAACATGTCAGAACGGGATTGGGAATTGGGCTACCAGGAAGTTCAGCTTTTGGCAGATGGAGCGGAGGTGCTGAACAAGGCTCACCAATGTAGAGGAGACCACATCGGGAGTATTGGACACAATAGACGACCCCAGCAGATTCACAGGTGAAGGTCTGTCTGGGGGCCTGAATGGAGGTGAGGGAGGAGGTGAATGGGCAGGTGTAGCACTTTGGCAGCACATAGGGATCCTCTTCTGCCTCCTCTCCAAAGCCTCCACATCCTTCCTGTAATGTAGAGCCCAGAACTGTACACAGTACTCCAGACATAAGCCAAGGAAAAGTCTACACAAATGAACATTCATACCCAGCACTCTGACTGCTGAAGACAAACAGACAGAATGTCTTCTTTACCCCCCCCCCCCACCCCACCCCATCCACCTGGGTTGGCACTTTCTGGGAGCTGTGGACATGCAATGCATGAATACCCTGTATTCCAGTGCTCAGGACGATTGTGCCATTTATTGAATACTTTCCCCTTACATTTGACCCCATAAAGTGCAAAACCTGACACTTGTCTGTATTAAACAATCTGCCATTTCTCAGCCCATATTTCTAACTGGTCTATATCCTGCTGAATCCATTAACAACTTTCCTCACCTTCCACAATTCCATCAACTTGCAAGCCTACAGTTCAGCCCAACAACATTATGTATAAATCATTTATACATATCGCAAGCAACACAGATCCCATAAGTGATCCTTGCAGAACGCCACTGGTCACAGGCCTCCAGTCAGATGAACACTCCTGAGCTCCCCATCTTATATCACCAAGCCAATTTTGAAACAGCAAGTTTGAGCAAAGAAGAGGAAAGAGATCAGTACAACCTGTTCCAGGGTGTGGAATAGCAGATGGACAGTGATTGATGAAGTCGGGTTGAGAGCATTGCACCCTATACTCTGGCACACATCGCTCTGCTCTAGATCCAGAGTCAATCACTAAAATCTGATGCTTTGCAATTTTGGGCTTAGTATATCTTCTCTCAATTGGTACAGTCTTACTTACTGACACCTGACCGCCAAAGCACAATCACCCTCCACCTGCCCAATTACCCCATCTGACCTTGGTCTCACCCTGACACCGACATTTCCTTTTTCATAGAAACATAGAAAACCTGCAGCACAATACAGGCCCTTTGGCCCACAATGCAGTGCCGAACACGTCCTTACTTTAGAAATTACCTCGGTTTACCCATAGCCCTCTATTTACCTGTCCAGGAGTCTCTTAAAAGACCCTATCTTTTCCGCCTCCACCACCGTCCTCGGCAGCCCATTCCACGCACTCATCACACTCTGTGTAAAAACCTTACCCCTGACATCTCCTCTGTACATACTTCCAAGCAGCTTAAAACTATGCCCTCTCATGTTAGACATTTCAGCCCTGGGAGAAAGCCTCTGACTGTCCACACGATCAATGCCTCTCATCATCTTATACACCTCTATCAGGTCACCTCTCATCCTCCTTCGCCCCAAGGAGGAAAGGCCGAGTTCATTCACCCTATTCTCATAAGGAATGCACCCCAATCCAGGCAACATCCAAGCTAGATAGATATCTGATGGATAGGGGAATCAAGGGATATGGGGACAAGGCAGGGACTGGGTATTGATAGTGAATGATCAGCCATGATCTCAGAATGGTGGTGCAGACTCGAGGGGCCGAATGGTCTACTTCTGCACCTATTGTCTATTGTCTATTGTCATAAATGCTTGAAGAATTCAGGGTAGTCAGCATTTGGTGCATAAATATTAACCAAAGCTACTTTTTAGTTATAAAGTAAATATGGGTCTGAGATTGTCTCATAATGAACAAATGAGATCGAGGAGTTTATGTAAAAATGGATATGCCTTTTGCTTTGGTTGAAGAGTTAGAATGATACTGAGCACTTTCCAAAACCTAAAAAAACTGCTGATTATCATCCTTCCTCACGTGAGTCTCCTGCACAAAAAGTAATCTGAGAATTCGATCTATGAAAAACTTTCAAAAATCTTCTTCTGTTTAATTGGGTGATGCAAACCATTCATGTTCCATGAAACAAAGTTAATAATAAACCATATAGTGTGTAAACCATATTGCTTTGGAAACTCATGAATCAGGAAGAGGGAAAAAAGTTTGAAGAGGAACCAGAAGTTATGACAATACAGACATTTTTGTAGTTTCAGATCAGCCCAAATGAAAAATACTGAACTAAAAATAGATCCCCTCCCCCCCACTCCCACAAAGACCCGAAACCTGCCAATAGAAAGCCAGGGAACTATCTAAGAAGCTCCCTACCCCCAGCTCTCTTGACAGCAAGTCTCCAAAGTTTCTAAAAAATAAAATAACCACCCAGAGTCAAAACATTGCGAAAGGAATGCCAAACAGAAGTTAAGAAAAAAACAACCATTTGAAGACCATTTTAAAAGAGGTCTTAAAAAATGAAGCAGAATACAATCTTAATAATATTTCAAGAAAAAACAAGTAATCACCAAGCCAGAGTCTTAATAACTTTCTAAACTGAACAATTAAAAATAAAGTAAAATAATAAAAGAAAGGAACTTTAACATAGAAACATAATAAATCTCCGTACGCCAAAGCGAAGTACCAGAGGAATCGGCCCAAGGACAAAGTTCTACGAACTTAAAATGTCCAAATCTATAGGCTGGTTATTAACTAATAAACCAGAAGTATACAAACATAAAGGAACGGTAAATTTATTAAACATCTGAGCTCAAACAATGCTCCTCGAGAAATTGTTGTGTGTCATCTACGGATTTAAACCACTTAGACAGTTTATCAGGCAGAAAAAGCCTTAAATGAGTGGGATATAGCACAGCCAGTCAGAATTTCCTTTGATATAATCCTGACATCACCAATTTAAATCTCAATCTTTCTTGCATTACCTCAGGACAATAATCTTTAACCTGATGAAACTTAAAATTTTGATGTTCAATAATTCCTTTCCAACGAGCAATTTGAAATAAGTGCTGCTTAGTACTCACATGATGGAATCGAGGAATCACAGGGCATGGTTTTAACTCTTTCAATGGTTTTGGTCTTAAGCCCGATGATTACGGTCGATTATCGGAGAAGAAGAAAAGAACTCCGAGCCAAAGGCCTCCATTATGAAAAGAGAAAAAAATTTAGTAAGATCCCAACTCTCTACATCTTCACTGAGTCCTATTATTCACAAATTCTGTCTGTGACTACGACTCTCCAAATCAATAATCTTGACTTTATACTGCTCCAATGTATGACAGACAGGTTATTGATCCCCAGGGAAATTCGGTTTTGTTACTGTTGCACCAACCAAGGATAGTGTATAAATATAGCAATATAAAACCATAAATATTTAAATAATAATGTTAATGATGCCAAGTGGAAAGGAGTCCAGGACCAGCCTATTGGCTCAGGGTGTCTGACACTCTGAGGGAGGAGTTGTAAAGTTTGATGGCCACAGGCAGGAATGACTTCCTATGACGCTCAGTGTTACATCTCGGTGGAATGTGTCTCTGGCTGAATGTACTCCTGTGCCTAACCAGTACATTATGGAGTGGATGGAAGACATTGTCCAAGATGGTATGCAACTTGGACAACATCCTCTTTTCAGACACCACCGTCAGAGAGTCCAGTTCCACCCCCACAACATCAATGGCCTTATGAATGAGTTTGTTGATTCTGTTGGTGTCTGCTACCCTCAGCCTGCTGCCCCAGCACACAACAGCAAACATGATAGCACTGGCCACCACAGCCTTGTAGAACATCCTCAGCATTGTCCTGCAGATGTTAAAGGACCTCAGTCTCCTTAGGAAATAGAGACAGCTCTGACCCTTCTTGTAGACAGACTCAGTGTTCTTTGACCAGTCCAGTTTATTGTCAATTCGTATCCCCAGGTATTTGTAATCCTCCACCATGTCCACAGTGACCCTTTGGATGGAAACAGGGGTCACTGGTGCCTTAGCCCTCCTCAGGTCCACCACCAGCTCCTTAGTCTTTTTCACACTAAGCTGCAGATGATTCTGCTTACACCATGTGACAAAGTTTCCCACCGTAGCCCTGTACTCAGCCTCATCTCCCTTGCTGGTGCATCCAACTATGGCAGAGTCATCAGAAAACTTCTGAAGATGGCAAGACTCCGTGTTGTAGTTGAAGTCCGAGGTGTAGATGGTGAAGAGAAAGGGAGACAGTCCCCTGTGGAGCCCCAGTGTTGCTGACCACTCTGTCTGACACACAGTGTTGCAAGCGCACATACTGTGGTCTGCCAGTCAGGTAATCAATAATCCATGACACCAGGGAAGCATCCTCCTGCATCACTGTCAGCTTCTCCCCCAGCAGAGCAGGGTGGATGGTGTTGAACGCTCTGGAGAAGTCAAAAAACATGACCCTCACAGTGCTCGCCAACTTGTCCAGGTGGGCGTAGACACATTTCAGCAGGTAAAGTAGCCAAGGTTAGGTTCTTTTCCAAAGAAGTCAATCTGGAATCTCTCTGTTTCCCAGCTTCACTAAGCTCTGAAGTTTGCTGTTGCTGTTTCTCATTCTCCTTTTTTTTGAGTGCTGCCCGCTTCGCTGCCGCTGCTACTGTGCGGTCCGGAATCTCCGGAGGAGAAGGCCTCCGAGACCTCGGCTTTGCTTGTTTCAGTGGCCGGGATGAGGTTGAAGGTGCTCGGCAGAGGAGGGCGCTCGGGAGGCTGTATCGGAGGGGCTGGTCGGAGGCTCGAAGTTTTCGGACGGACTCAGAGTCTGCTGTGGTCGTTGCTTCCAAGGCATCAGATGTCAGTGCCTGGAAGTTTATGGTAGGGAGAGTTTCTCCCTTTTGCTGCCTGATATCAGGACTATTGGAGTCGATCGGGACTTGTGACCTTTTTTAAAAACCGTGCCCATGGTCTGCTTTTATCAAATTACGGTATTGCTTTGCACTGCTGTAACTATATGCTATAATTATGTGGTTATGTCAGTGTGAGTCTTTGCTTTGTCCTTTTTTTGTTTTGTGATATCACTCTGGAGGAACATTGTATCATTTCTTAATGCATGCATTTCTAAATGACAAGAAAAGAGGACTGAGTGTCCTCATAATCTAATAAGTCTGAGGATGGGGATTGATTATGAAAACAGCAAAGGGTAAGAGAAATATTGTTGAAGAAAAGGAAAATGGACAATTGAAGGATATTAAGAACAGTCTGTGAGAGCAAGAATCAGGAAATGAAACAAATATAGCAGCAGGTACAACTGTGGTTCCCTTACAGACAGAGGTGGGTCTTTGCAGTGGGGAATGAAGGAACAGTGGAGGAAATAAACCATGGCTTCTTGTGTGCCTTTGTGGAAGACACAAAAACCTGCCAGAAATACAGGATAGACAAGTGTTGAATGCAAGTGTAGAAATAAAATCAGTCAGCATCAATGATGAAATACCATCATGAAAATTGATAACTGACACAGGCCTGATGAACTCCATCCCGGAGTTTGTGACAAGATGTCAGTAGTGTTACTCAACTTTCTGGTTATCATCTGCCAAACTCTACAGTTTCAGGAATGGTTCCTTCAGCCTGTTTCAAAAAGGAGGGAGAGAGAGAAAACTGGGAACCACTCACCTCCCCATCTGACACTGGGAGCGGGGACAATGTTGGAATCTGTAATAATGGGTGTGAAATGCATGCTGAAGAGGAATTATCACAAAGATTCACCAGACTGGTTTCTGATGTGGTGGGTCTGACTTGTCAGGAATGTGAGAAATAGACTACACCTATATTCAAACAGTTCAAAGTAAGTTTTATTATCAGAGTACATTTCTGTCACCACATACAACCCTGAGATTATTTCTCTTCGGGCATACTTAGCAAATCTATAGAACAGTAACTGTAAACAGGATCAATGGACAACAAACTGTGCAAATGCAAATATAAATAAATAGCAATCAACAACCTGTTCTTGGACATGGTGGTGCAAGTCCTGAGGCACTTGTACCTTTTGCTTGATGAGAGCAGTGAGAAAAGTGCATGGCCTGGGTGGTGAGGATCTTTGCTTATGGCAATGATTCATGTAGGCGCTTCCAGTGGCTGTAAGGGTTATATCCGTGATGTACTGGATTGAATTTGCCTCATTTTGTAGGATTTTCACTCAAATACACGGTGTACCCATAACAGGCCATAATGAAGCCAGCCAGCACACTGTGGTAAATCATTGGGATTCTCTGGTGAGGAATTCTTCTTTCATTGATTGTTTTCTAGATATTAAAAAGATCAAGGAAATGTGGAGAAAAAGTTTTAGCCAGGATCAGTTGAATATGTTGTGTGGTTCAATGGTAGCACGTCCGCTTCCTGCTCCTGCTCGTCATGTTGACACGAGCTCGGTAAAGTGTTTGTGAACCCCGATCACACAATGGAACTACAGAGAAGGGAGTGTGAGTGTTTGCGTGTAACTGTGTGAGTGAGTGAGAGTGAGAGTGAGAACCGTGGTGTGTGTCTGCGTGTGAGTTTGTGAGTGTGTTTGTCTGGGAATTGGGATCACACATGGAGCATACAGTGTCAGTGTTTGCAAGTGTGTGTGAGTGCATCTGTGTCTGTGAGTGTGAGTGTGTGCATGTGTGTAAGCATGAGCAATGTTCTCTATGTGTGCATGTTTCTGTGTGAGTGTGTGTGTATTAGAGAGAGAGAGAGATATGAACACAGATCACACAATGAGGAACTTGAGTAAGGTTGTCACAACTATGTCTATGTGTCACAACTATGGGTTGTTTTTAAAGAAGAAAGGGATTTTCTCAATTTGGACGTAGATTGTATTTTCTCACTGTCACCTCATGGGCATGTAGTGTTCCTTCGATTGTGAACTTTTCATGTCTAATTGTTTGTCTTTGCACAAAGTGGGTTTTCACTTCGTGTTGCAAGTGTCTCATTTGAGATCATGAGGATTGTTAAAATCTCTTTATATTGATCACTTTTATTCAATTTGGTTTAACGTGCTTTCTTGATCACTGTGTGAGCTGGAAAGATCCAGAGTCTATACTGTTGATAAGGATGCATAGAAACATAGAAAACCTACAGCACAATACTGGTCTTCAGCCCACATGTCCCTACCATAGAAGTCAGTAGGCTTACCTATAGCCCTCTATTTTATTAAGCTCCATGTACCTATCTAAAGCCCCTATTGTATCTGCCTCCACCACTGTTGCTGGCAGCCCATTTCACGCACACACCACTCTGAGTAAAAACTTACCCCTGATATCTCTTCTGTACCTACTTCCCAGCACCTTAAACCTGTGTTCTCTTGTGGCAACCATTTCAGCCCTGGGAAAATGCCTCTAACTATCCACATGATCAATGCCTCTCATCATCTTATACACCTCTATCAGGTCACCTCTCATCCTCTGTCACTCCAAGGAGAAAATGCCAAGTTGACTCACCCTGTTTTCATAAGGCATGCTCCCCGATCCAGGCAATACTCTTATAAGTCTCCCCTGCACTCTTTTTATGGCTTCCACATCCTTCCTGTAGCGAGGCAACCAGAACTGAGCACAGTACTCCAAGTGGGGTCTGACCAGGGTCCTATATAGCTGCAACATTCCCTCTCGGCTCCTAAATTTAGTTCCACAATTGATGAAGGCCAATGCATTGTACGCCTTCTGAACCACAGAGTCGACCTGCGCAGATGCTTTGAACGTGCAATGGACTTGGACCCCAAGATCCCTCTGATCCTCCACACTGCCAGGAGTCTTACCATTAATACTATATGCTGCCATCATATTTGACCTACCAAAATGAACCACTTCACACTTAACTGGGTTGAACTCCACCTGTTACTTCTCAGCCCAGATTTGCATCCAATCGATGTCCCGCTGTAACCTCTGACAGCCCGCCAAACTATCCACAACACCTCCAACCTTAGTGTCCTCAGCAAACTTACTAACCCATCCTTCCATTTCCTCATCCAGGTCATTTATAAAAATCACGAAGAGTAAGGGTCCCAGAACAGATCTCTGTGGCACTCCACTGGTGACTGACCTCCATGTAGAATATGACCCGTTTACAACCACTCTTTGCTTTCTGAGGGCATGCCAGTTCTGGATCCACAAAGCAATGTCCCCTTGGATCCCATGCCTCATTACTTTCTCAATAAGTCTTGCATGGGTACCTTATCAAATGCCTTGCTAAAATCCATATATACTACATCAACTGTTCTTCCTTCATTAATGTGTTTAGTCACATCTTCAAAAAATGCAATCAGGCTCGGAAGGCATGTCCTGCCCTTGACAAAGCCATTCTGACTACTCCTACTCATATTATACCTCTCCAAATGTTCATAAATCCTGCCTCTTAGGATCTTCTCCATCAACTTACCAATCACTTAGGTAAGACACTGGTCTATAATTTCCTGGGCTATCTCTACTTCCTTTCTTGAATAAAGGAACAGCATCCTTAACCCTCCAATCCTTCGGAACTTCTCCCGTCCCCATCGATGATGTAAAGATCATCGCCAGAGGCTCAGCAATCTCCTCTCTTGCCTCCCACAGCAGCCTGGGGTACATCTCTTCCAGTCACAGCAACTTATCCAACTTGATGCTTTCCAAAAGCTCCAGCATATCCTCTTTCTTAATATCTACATGCTCAAGCTTTTCAGTCTGCTGCAAATCATCACTACAATCACCAAGATCCTTTTCTGTAGTGAAAACTGAAGTGAAGTATTCAGTAAATACCTCTGCTATTTCCTCTGGTTCCATATACACTTTCCCACTGTCACACTTGATAGGTTCTATTCTTTCATGACTTATCCTCTTGCTCTTTTCATTCTCGTAGAATGCCTTGGGCTTTTTCTTTATCCAGCCTGCCAAGGACTTCTCATGGCCCCTTCTGGTGCTCCTAATTTCCTTCTTAAGCTCCTTCCTAGTTGCCTTATAACCTTAACCTTCTAGAACTCTAACATTACCTAGCTCTCTGAATCTTTTGTAAGCTTTTCTTTTCTTCTTGACTAGATTTAATACAGCTTTTGTACACCATGATTCCTGTACCCTACCATAACTTCCCTGTCTCATTGGAATGTACCTATACAGAACTCCACACAAATATCCCCTGAATATTTGCCAGATTTCTTCGGTACTTTACGCGGAGAACATCGTTTTTTTAATTTAAGCCTGCAATTTCTTGCATGATAGTCCCATAATTCCCCTTATTCCAATTAAACTCTTTTCTAACTTGTCTGTTCCTATCTCTCTCCAATGCTATTGTAAAGGAGACAGAATTATGATCACTAACTCCAAAATGCTCTCCTACTGAGAGATCTGACACCGGACCAGGTTCATTTCCTAACACCAAATCAAGTACCACCTCTCCTCTTGTAGGCTTATCTACACTTTGTACATATTGTGTCAAGAAACCTTCCTGAACACTCCTAACAAACTCCCCCCCATCAAAACCCATTGCTCTAGGGCAGGGGTCAGCAACCTTTACCACTGAAAGAGCCACTTGGACCCGTTTCCCACAGAAAAGAAAACACTGGGAGCCGCAAAACCCGTTTGACATTTAAAATGAAATAACATTGCATACAACGTTTTGTTTTGCCTTTATGCTATGTATAAACAAACTATAATGTGTTGCATTTATGAAATTGATGAACTCCTGCAGAGAAAACGAAATTACATTTCTGCATGCAACAAAAACATTTTGACCTCCGAAAAAAAGACGTTGGGTTGAAGGTTACTTTTAAGTAAAATACTCAACATCTATTTGAGTCCTTCTTGTATTTATGAAAAACGCCAAACTTAAATTTGCCGCCAGCAGCAAACCAAAAATAACGTCAGCCAGCTGTCAACCTGAAAAATAAAAGGACTATTTCACTGAACAATGAAAACATATGAATAAACGTAAAATAATAGGCAATTAAAATATTTATCATCCTTGTTCAGGTTGACTCACACCTGACAATGCAGTCGTATTCAGTAGGGATGGATCGATGCTTAGGGGAGTGACCAGGAAGGATAATGTGTTTTTTTCCTCTCTGAACTCACAGAAGCGTTTCCCAAACGATGTTTGCATTGCGATGATTGCAGAATGTAAATACTCTGAATTTATCATGTCGTGACCTTTTTTGAACTCTCTCAAATTGGGGAAGTGAGACAATGTGCCTTTCTGTAAATCTCTGGCAAGCAACGTCAACTTGCGCTCGAATGCCAAAACATCCTCCAACATGTGCAGGGCTGTACGTCCTTACCCCGTTGAAGAGCTGTGTTCAGCGTGTTCAGGTGCGCTGTCATGTCTACCATGAAGTGTAGCTTTTCCAGCCACTCTGGCTGTTCCAGCTCAGGAAAGGTGAGCCCTTTGCTGCCCAGGAAAGTTTTCACTTCTTCCAGACACGCGACAAAGCGTTTCAGCACCTCCCCTCTGGACAGCCAGCGATAAAAACACGTTGTATCGGTGTGCTACACGCAGTCAGTAAACTGCAATCAAAGATAGCTTTATTCGAACTAAACAGCCTTGCTTTTAAGCCTCCCTCAACCCCCCCCCCCCATGGGCGCGGATGCTGCAAAAGACACGTACTCACAAACCCCCGTAGGCTATCTCCCTTAGCCTGAACGCTGGCTAATTGTGAGCCGGTTCGGATGTGTCAGGAAATGGGTCGCCACAAAGTCTTATTTAGATTGTACAAGATCACCATAATCTTCAAATTTAGATTTACATTTCAAAAACTAACAAACTAACATAAAATACATTTTAATTAAATACTGACCATGTAGCGGTGTGCTACACGCAGCGCTAAAATTACGACACGGAGTCGGTAACTGCAGTCGAAGGAAAAAACTTTATTCGAAATCTTCAGCCTCACTTTTAAGCCTCCCTCAACCTGCCCCCCATGGCGCAGAGGCTCCAAAGCTCTGTGCTCGCAAACCCCCGTAGGCTATCTAATTGTGAGTCGGTTCGGATGTGCCAGGAAAAGGGTCGCTACAACCAATTATTTCCCAAAGCAACAGGGAGCCGCAGCACAGACGTAAAAGAGCCACATGCGGCTCTGGAGCCGCGGGTTGCCGACCCCCGCTCTAGGGAGATGCCAATCGATATTTGGGAAATTAAAATCTCCCATCACGACAACTCTGTTATTATTACACCTTTCCAGGATCTCTTTCCCTATCTGCTCCTCGATATCCCTGTTACTATTGGGCAGCCTATTAAAATAAAAACCAGTAACATTATTGACCCCATCTTGTTCCTAAACTGTACCCACAGAGATTTCATAAACAATCCCTCCATGGCGTCCATCTTTTCTGCAGCTGTGACACTATCTCTGATCAGCAGTTCCATGCCCCCACCTCTTTTGCCTCTCTCCCTCTCCTTTCTGAAACATCCAAAACCCGGCACTTGAAGTAACCATTCCTATTCCGGAGTCATCCAAGTCTCTGTAATGGCCACCACATCATATCTCCAGGTACTGATCCATGCTCTAAGATCATCTGCTTTGTTCACAACACTCCTAGACACTAAAATAGACACATATCAAACCTTCAGTCTGAACGTGTCCCTTCTCTAACACCTGCCTACTCTCCCTCTTGCACTGTCTACAAGCTGTCTCTATTTGTGAGTCAATCTCCTCTTCCCCAGTCTCTTCTGTTTGGTTTCCACCCCCCAACAATTCTAGTTTAAACTCTCCCCAGTATCCTTAGCAAACCTCCCCTCCAGGATATTAGTCCCCCTGGGATTCAAGTGCAACCCACTTTTTGTACAGGTCACACCTACCACAAAAGAGGTCCCAATGATCCAGAAATCTAAATCCCTGCTCCTTGCTCCAATCCCTCAGCCACGCATTTATCCTCCACCTCATTCTATCCCTATTTTTGCTGCTGTGTGGCACAGGCAGTAATTCCCAGATTACTACCTTTGCAGTCCTGCTTCTCAACTTCTTTTGTAACAACCTGTCGTCTTTTCTCAGGACCTCTTAACTTTTCTTACCTACGTCATTGTGTATGTCAATGTGTACCACGACCTCTGACTGTTCTCCCTCCCACTGCAGGATATCTTGGATGTGATCAGAACCATCCCAGACTCTGGCATCAAGGAGGCAAACTACCATCCAAGTTTCTTTCCTGCATCCACAGAGTCACCTGTCTGACCCACTAACTATAGAGTCCCCTATCACTCCTGCCTTCCTCATCCTTTCCCTACCCTTCTGAGCCACAGGGCCAGACTCTGTGCCAGAGGCACGGCCACTGCCATTTCCCCCAGGTAGGTTGGCCCCCCCCCCCAACAGTACTCAAACAGGAGTACTTATTGTCAAGGGGTACAGCCACAGGGGTACTCTCTAGTACCTGACTCTTTCCCTTCCCCTTCCTGACTGTGACCCACTTGTCTGGGTCCCGTGGCCCTGGTGTGACCAGCTGCCTATAATTCCTCTCTATCAGCTCTTCGCCCTCCTTGACTAGGCGAGGGTCATCGAGCTGCTTCTCCAGTTCCCTAACTCAGTCCCTCAGGAGCTGCAGCTCAACACACCTGGTGTGAATATGGCCGTCCAGGAAGCTGGGAGACTCCAGGACCCCCCACATCTGACACCAAGCACCGAAAACTGGGCTCACATACATACTACCTCCTTCCAGCAGTTATCACAGTTAAACCTACCCCGCCTCGACCTGTTACTGCCTAAGCCCATCGAGCTAAAGCCCTAGCACTCTGCTGCCTCTCACTCCGCTGCCCGCTGGATATGGCTGCCTTCTATTTAAACCTTTCACACTCTACTCGTTGACGTCACGTGCCTGCGCAGTCTTGCCTCTCTTTTAACCCGAGTAGTAAAAAACTCCCTTCGTTCCAAAAACTCAGCCGTTCACTCGCAGCCATCTTGCTCCGAATCAAGAAGGCCTGCTTCAAATCTGTCAACAATCTCTACAGTAGCTGTTTCAATCAAGACAGGGTTGTGTACACATTCTGTCTTGATTATGTTGAGGTCTGTGTTGTTCTGACACCATGACAAAAGCATCATGATCACTTTCCTGCAGAGTGAACTCACACATATGACCTTCAGCAGTTTGTTTAGATTTAGTCAAGTTCAGTTTGTACTCCTCCTGCTTATTGAGATCCCTCTCTGTTTCCTTGTTGCACCTCTTCAGCCTTCCAGATTTCCCTGCATTGGGGTCCCCCTCCCAAACCAGTTTTATCAAATTTAAAGCTCAGTCTACCTCCCTTGTGATTGGATTCAGTCTGATCACAGTCTGTCCTAGTGGAACTGTACTCACCTTATCCAGTACTAATGCCAATCCCACAGGGACTAAAAGCCACAGCAGGGTCTGAGTAACTCCTCCCCGATCCCATTAACTCTGTCATGATGTGCTTGTGGGTTGGGCAATAATACAAAGATTGAGACGTTTGTGGTCATGTTTGTGAATGTAACCCCGGTTGCTCAGTGTCTGGGGAGATTTGACACTCTGCGGCCATTTTGTTGATAACATCCTGTAACTAATAAATTGGCCACTAAGGGTGTGTTCGTGGTCTTCTGCTGCTGTTGCCCATCCACTTCAAGGTTCAAGGTGTTCTCAGAGATGATAAACTGGATGAGCTTAGAGCATGGATTGGGACAATTTGTTTTATGGGAAGGATGTAATACAGAAATGGAGGTTATTTAAAGGTGAATTTTTAAGGATATATAATCTTTATGTTCCTGTTACGTTGAAAGGAAAGGTTAAAAGTTTCAGAGAGCCATGGTTTTCAAGGGATATTGGAAATTTGGTTAGAAAAAAGAGAGAGATCTACAATAAAGATAGGCAGCATGGAGTAAATGAGGTGCTTGAGGAATATAAAGAATGGAAAAGGAATCTTAAGAAAGAAATTAGAAAAGCTAAAAGAAGGTATGAGGATGCTTTGGCAAGTAAGGTGAAAATAAATCCAAAGGGTTCCTACAGTTATATTAATAGCAAAAGAATAGTGAGAGATAAAATTGGTCCATTAGAGAATCAGAGCGGACAGCTATGTGCGGAGCCAAAAGAGATGGGGAAGTTTTTGAACAATTTCTTTTCTTTGGAATTCACTAAGTAGAAGAATATTGAATTGTGTAAGCTAAGGGAAACAAGTAGGGCAGTTATGGAAACTATGATGATTCAAGAAGAGGAAGTACTGGTGCTTTTAAAGAATATGAAAGTGGATAAGTCTCCAGGTCCTGACAGGATATCCACAGGACCTTGAGGGAAGTTAGTGTAGAAATAGCAGGGGCTCTGACAGAAATATTTCAAATTTCATTAGAAATGGGGATGGTGCCAGAGGATTGGCACATTGTTCATGTGGTTCCATTGTTTAAAAAGGGTTCTAAGAGTAAACCTAGCAAGTAAGTTTTACATCAGTGGTGGGTAAATTAATGGAAATTATTCTTAGAGATGGTATATATAATTATCTGGATAGACAGGGTCTGATTAGAAACAGTCAACATGGATTTGTATGTGGAATGTCATGCTTGACAAATCTTATTGAATTTTTTGAAGAGGTTGCAAGGAAAGTTGACGAGGGTAAAGCAGTGGATGTTGTCTATATGGACTTCAGTAAGGCATTTGACAAGGTTCCGCACAGAAGGTTAGTTAGGAAAGTTCAATCGTTAGGTATTAATATTGAAGTAGTGGAATGGATTCAACAGTGGCTAGATGGGAGATGCCAGAGAGTAGTGGTGGATAACTATTTGTCAGGTTGGAGGCCAGTGACTAGTGGTGTGCCTCCGGGATCTGTATTGGTCCAATGTTGTTTGTCATATACATTAATGATCTGGATGATGGCGTGGTAAATTGGATTAGTAAATATGCAAATGATACTAAGATAGGTGGCATTGTGGATAATGAAGTAGGTTTTCAACGCTTGCAGAGAGATTTAGGCCAGTTAGAAGAGTGGGCTGAACGATGGCAGATGGAATTTAATGCTGATAAGTGTGAGGTGCTTCATTTTGGTAGGACTAATCAAAATAGGACATACATGGAAAATGGTAAGCCTTTGAGGAATGCAGTAGAACAGTGTGATCTAGGAATAATGGTGCATAGTTCCCTGAAGGTGGAATCTCATGTGGATAGGGTGGTGAAGACAGCTTTTGGTATGCTGGCCTTTACAAACCAGAGCACTGAGTATAGGAGTTGGGATGTAATGTTAAAATTGTACAAGGCATTGATGAGGCCACATTTGGAGTATTGTGTACAGTTCTGGTCGCTGAATTATAAGAAAGATGTCAACAAAATAGAGAGAGTACAGAGGAGATTTACTAGGATGTTACCTGGCTTTCAGCACCTAAGTTACAGAGAAAGGTTGAGCAAGTTAGGTCTTTATTTTTTGGAGTGTAGAAGGTTGGGGGGGGGGGAGTTGATAGAGGTATTTAAAATTATGAGGGGGATATATTGAGTTGACGTGGATTTTTCCATTGAGAGTAGGGGAGATTCAAACATGAGGACATGAGTTGAGAGTTAAGGGGCAAAAGTTTAGGTGTAACACAAGGGGGAACTTCTTTACTCAGAGAGTGGTAGCTGTGTGGAACGAGCTTCCAGTAGAAGTGGTACAGGCAGGTTCGATATTGTCATTTAAAAAACAATTGGATAGGTATATGGACTGGAGCAGAATTGAGGGTTATGGGCTGAGTGCAGGTCAGTGGGACTAGGTGATAGTAAGCGTTCGGAACGGGCTAGAAGTGCCGAGATGGCCTGTGTAATTTCTATGTGTAATTGTTATATGGTTATATGGTTATGTGCTCTTCGCCACAGCAATGTTGTAACGTGTGGTTATTTGAGGTACTGTCACTTTCCTGTCATCTTGAACCAGTCTGGCTATTTGCTGCTAGCCTCTCTTATAAACAAGGCACTTTTGCCCAAGGAAATGCAGCTCAATGTTGTTTTTTAGTTTTAATCACCTCCATCTGTAATATGTAGAGATCGATGTGGTGAAAATTCCAGATCAGCATTGAATTGTTTCCACCTGATGACTGACTTGATATTTGCATTAACAAGCAGATGTCCGGTTGTATCCAATAAAGTGAACATTGAGTGTGCTCCAGGCACAGCCCTGCAGTGGATTCAGTGACCAGCATCTCAGTGTGGAGAAGCCATCCAAAGTGAGACACAGAGAGATACTGTAGGGAAACTGTACCTTCAAACCACTGAGTCTACACTAACCATCAAACACCTGTTTACACTCATCCTACATTACCGGTGTCTGGTCCAGATGGCGTTCCTGGCCAAGTACTAAAGATCTGTGTGGTCCAACTAGCAGGAGTATTTAGCACTTTCTTCACTGTACAGCTGCACATGGCTGGAAATGTGGTTAGAACCAGAGATGTTGCCCCAAAGACATTCTGATCCATTTTTAAAATCTCTCCGTCTCCATCATATGAGACTGGAGATAGAAGCACTCTGCAGTTCAGGACTCATTGTGGAATCAGAAAAGAGCCAACATTTCAGGTCAAAGACTCTTCATTAGGACAATGGAGAAGAAAAAACTAAAGGAAAAGTGGGTGTGGGGGTGTTGCTGATAGGGTGCCATGGGGATAAACTGGCTACAAGATTATCTGGTCAATGGCTGATTGGAATCAGTTGGAACTGGGAGAACATGGACAAAAGGATATTGATCAGAATGTATAGACATCAACTATTGAACAGGAAGCCTGCTCTGGAAGGCCATGCTCCACTGCCACGTCTAGCTAGATGCCCTGACACCCTTCTTAAGCCAATCACCCCTAGTGGGGCAAAGGCTGTTGACAGCAGTTCACTAGAGACCTCTATCCATCTAAACAGGGAATTCTGACCGTCCAAGACAACAGAAACCTGCCCAGAAACTGTAGCATTGGACTGAAAACACTCTTTGCTCCAAGGTCTTATGAGGAGTGGCAGAGTTCTCAGAGACAGACTCAAACTGCGACTCCACACTCACCACCTCACACTGGAGATCCAGCCAACAGGAGAGGGTCGGACAGTGCAGTGTGTACAGGAGTAGCTGGTGGAAGGAACCCCTCTGGGGATGGGAGATGCTGCCTGTGGGACATTTCCCAGAGACGGAGCAATTTGTGCTGAGCTAGCTCTGTAGGAGAGCTTGGGGACTCAGGTCCAGTGACAATTCAGTCTGAGTAGTGGTCACCTTGTGTCCGATCAGTCGACCTCCTGACCCCTGCGCACACACAGTGAGGGTATCCCAGTGTCAGACCCCAAACCTCCATGAATATGTCTGTGACCACACCCGACCACTGATATCTAGCTGTGGGCTGAAACGTCATTTCTCAGGGCTGGGTGCAGAGAGTTTTGAGCCCTGATGAAGGGTCTCAGCATGAAACAAAAGGAACTTTGTGTTGTCTGTCTCACAGGGCTGGGAGCAACATGATGGGCCGAATGTCTTTTTCCAGTGTCTTTGATTTTCCCAAGTGTGATTCCACTTCCAATCACTGACCTCACCTATGGACTGTCTTGTCTTGTCTCCTCAGCTGGGACTGCGGTTCCCCCCACCAATGTGACCGGAACTCAGGGACACTCGGTCTCCTTACATCCTGGGATCCCAGTCGAACCGGACATTCCTGAGGTTGAGTGGAGTCGGGTATGGCCGAGAAACAGGATTGTGAAGTACTCGAATGGAAACATTAACTATTATGGTAATGGGCTGTACAAGAACAGGATAACCTTTCATCCTGGGAACGTCAGTCTGGAAATCCGTGACCTACGGAGAGAGGACTCTGGTGAATATGATGTGATTTATACAGCTACAAGTTCAGGAGATGAATATAAAACAAAAGTGCAACTGGAGGTGTACGGTAAGTGAGACCAGTCCCTGAAACACCCCTAATGGATGGGTGAGGGCAGATCCTGTGTGTTTCTCTGTTTACTGAACCCCACTGACTACCTGTGACTGGGGCTGGGCTCGCGGTCCCAGTGTAGTGAGTCTGGAGGATACACCCGCCACATCCACCGAGGCTGAGTCAGGAGCCGGGACGGATCGAACCAACAATGGGGAATCTCATGTGTCTGAGACTGAGGGAGCTCAACACGCAGGGAGGATGGACCTGGTGTGAATGGGCTGGACAGTCTGTATCTGTGGGTCACAGTTACACACTCTACCCGAGGTCAAAGGCCTGGTCTGTCATGTTCAGGGATCCCAGTTGTCCCATCTGTTTCCCAGGACACTGCTTGTTAATTGCCCAGACTGAGGTCTGAGCTCAGCAAGGTGTTAATTCCTCAGCCATTACTCCGTGCTGTGCTGAGTGAGACCCTGTGTGTTCATTACACTGAATATAGTGTCCCAGTGAGTGACACAGTACACAACCACACACTCACACACAACAATATGGTTCCTGACTCACTCTAACAGTAATATCACATTCACAATAATCCCACTCAACAGGGTCTGGCTGAGAAACCTTCTCTCCTCTGTTTGGGCGCATTGTGTAGTTAAGGAATATCACAAATATTAATCTCACCGGCAAACCATCTTCAGACATGAAGGTGGATTGTAGATTGAATTTAAAATGCTTCTCTGAGCAGTAGTTTTCTTGCAGTTGTAGGCTGGAGTTGATTGCAAACCAGACAATTCTGATTAACATTCATTTTGCGTAACTTGAATGTGGGTGTGAAGAAGGGGGTGTGTGAAAACTATATGTAAGTCAAAGGAAGCATTGTAGATACATTATAACTATACAATTATCCTGCATTTACCTTTGACCTTTGACAGTTAACAATATCATGTAATATTGGGTCGGGAGGCCGCTTCCTCCAAGATTGTCTGAATATGATGCCTGCTGCTTATTCTTGTTGAATAAGACATTTCTATATCCACCAGCTTTGGTGTCTCTCTGGTGACTTCACATTACAACGTCTACCATCCCAGTGTTAATGTTCACCATTTGCAGGAGGAGAACATCAGAACAGCTGGAGATGGGCCCTCGTCTGTACACTGGTCTCTACTGGGATAGTGTCAGAAGTCAGAATCAGAGTGGGAGCAGGATGGAGAATCAAAGTGACAGCTACTAGAACTTCTGAGTCAAAATGGTGCCTGAATTGAAACGTCTGTCAAGATGTTTCAGTGACACTGTGTCTGGTTTCTCAGTGGAGAGAGGGTCACCGTGTGAACACAAGGAGAGTTCACTGCATTGGGTGTATGCGTTAGTCTCAGTTTCTGCTTTTAGTGCCCTTCATGGAGGGAAGGGAAATGGTTTTGTGACACCTCCTCCTGTGGATGTCCATAAGGTGGTGTGGGTCATGGAGTGGTGGGAGTTGTGGGTGTGGGAGTAGAACCGAGCAAGTTGTTACTCAGGGAGGAAGTGATCAAAGTATGTAAGAAAGAGAGAAGGGAGTGGAATGTAAGTCTGAGGATAGTGTAAACTAAGTGGGTAATTTACTCAAAGGTATTCTAACGGACCAGGTATAAGTAAAAATACTTGGATCGGGAGATAGTTGACATGTTTCTCTGTGTGGTAGGTTGTGTCTAGATTTTTGAGGAGGTTTGAGGAGCTGATGAAGGAAAAGCAATTAAATTTGTCTACATGGACTTTAATGTTTATTACCTTGGCATTCAGATTGAGTTTGCAAATTAGATTGGGCATCGGCTTTGCAAGTGATCTACAAGATGGTTGTCTCTCTGATTGGAGGACCATGATTAGTGATGTGTCCTTATTGTTTGTTATCTATATCAGCGATCTGGATGACAGCGTGGTTAACTGGATCATTAAATTTGAGGATGACACTGATTGGGTGTACGGTAAGGAAGACTATCAAAGCCTTTAGCGTGATCTGGACCAGCAGGAATAATGAGCCGAAAATTGGCAGTTTCAATTTGATGCAGACGAGTATAAAGCCTTGACCCTCGGGAAGTAAACCAGGGTGGAACTTAAATAATGACCAGTCAGGTACTGAAGAGTGTAGTAGAATAGAGAGATCTTGGAATACAGAACAATAAATTCTTGCAAGTGGTGTCACAGTCAGATAGGGTCATAAAAAATGCTTTTGGCACGTTGCCATTCATAAGTCAAAGGATTGAGTCCAGGAGTTGCAATGTTATGTTGAAATTTTATAAGAACTTGGAGAGGCCTAATTTGGAGTATTAGATTTTAGAGGGAGAATGTGAGAGTTGGATTAAAAAGTGAGTCCATAGATATGAAGCCTAGTGCAGCCGGAGCAGGACAGACTCGGTGTCTGTTCATTTGGAGTATTTGTGCTATCTTGGTCACCTACGTTACCTGCGTACAGGAAAGGTATCAACTAGACTGGAAGAATGAAGAGTATCAGGACTCGAGGACCTGAGTTATAGGGGAAGTTGGGGGAATTTCTTCACCCAGAGGGTGGAACAAGGTGCAGGTGGAAGTGTTGGAACCAGGTTCAATTTCAATGTCTAACAGAAGTTTGGATAAATTTTGGGAGGAATGTGGAAGGCTTCGTCCAGATGTGGATCAGAGGGGCTAAGTATAGACTAGATGGACTGAAGGGCCATTTTAGCCACTGCAGTGCTCTGTGATTCAATGCAGTCTCATTGAAAGGACCAGGAAGCATAGATGTTGATCCACTGAAGGTGGAGACCAGTGGGGTTGAAGGAAAGGGCCAGAGGAAACATCCTTGTTTTCGGTGGGAGAGGGTGTGAGCACAGAGACGTAAGCAATGGAACAGGTTCTCAGGGCCTCACACCTTCATCATAATCTGGGCAGGCAGAGTGGAGATTGAGAGATTGACAGAATAGAATGGGCTGTGTCTTGTGTTGGACCAGATTCAAGGCAGCTCAGAGCTGGGTCTCACTCAGTTTTAGGCTTTGAAGGGATGCAGGGACAACACAGAGGAGGAACAAAAGACATGGAAATGGAGAGAATTTCTGGAATAGAGCGCTATAAAGTGGACATGATGGAGAGTTTGTAGATGAGTGTGAGTTGTTTTTGGGAAAGAGGGTGTAGCACATGGGAACTTCGTTCATCAGTAGGTGACTGAACAAAAGGGTGAGGGAAGGTTTAAATCATTGGGTAAAAATGAGGTGGGATTGGTTTGAAGTTTACTCTGGACTGTTGGGGATGGGACAAGGGCGTTGAGGATCAAGCTGTCCACGATGATCTCTTTTACTCATCTTCTATCTCTCCCTCACGCCAACAGAGCCCGTGTCAGGAGCAAACATCATGGTTCAGAACATCACCGGAACCTGTAACCTCACCCTGACCTGCTCCGTGACCTCTGGCAACCCCACCAGCTTCAGTTGGTGGAGAAGGGGAGAAGTTACAGGAGACAACAGCAGCCATCACTTCTGGAGACACGGAGAGACGATACAGATTCATTGCACAGCAGAAATCGGGGATGTGGTGTACAGGTGTGAGGCCAGCAACCCCATCAGTGAGGACACTGCACAGGTCCGGCTGGAGAACGTCTGTAATCTGGACATATGTAGTGAGTGTCAGAGAAAGCAGTTGGGATTTAGTTATCTCCATGTCCCAGGAGAGTGAGATGGGACAGCACAGAGGAACTTCAGTTTGTATCTATTCTGCACTCTGATATTGTCTGAGAGGATACTGTAGAGAACCATTCACTTTACAGGCAACCTTCATTTTTGGATTTTATCCTCAGGCCTCTGCTCATGTCTGTCAGCATCGCCTGGGTGAGGAAGTGAAGTGCAGTTTGCAGAAGGTCCACATTGAATCAACTGTGTACTGTTCCTGGAAGGAGCGAATGATTAGATTGGAGGGAAGGATTATTTATGATGGCCGAGGCACCAAGTGGTCAGGGAGGTGGAGGCAGAGCTTGAGGAGAGGGATTACTGAGGGAGTGTGAGGGAGCTGGATTGAAATCAGTGGAAATAGAATCCATGGCACATGTGCTGGGGAAGAGGGTTTACTGAGAGTTTCCTTCTTGACAGAATTGGACTAATATTTGTGGAGATCTGGTCGATGATACAGGCCCCCAGCTGTGAGTGATTTTAGAGGGAGAATGTGAGAGTTGGATTAACCAGCGAGTCCATAGATACAAAGCCGAGTGCAGCCGGAGCAGGACAGACTCGGTGTCTGTTCATCACACAGTGGGACAAATCGTTTAGAAGTTTGCAGTCACAAAACCCTGAGCATCTGGAGCTGGACACAGACTCAGCCTCAGCTGCTTGGGGAAGGGAGTGAAAATCACAGAGCAGTAATGGACTGTGCCAGGGAGCTGGATTAACATCACTAGAGATACAGACAGTGACAAAGACATGAGGGGAGAGGGGTTGCAGAGGGATAATGTGAGGGAACAGAATTCAATCACTGGAGAAACAGTCAGTGGCGCTGGAGACTGAGGGAGAGGGGTGTCTTAGGAACTAGGTAAGTGAGATTGAATGACATCACTGGACATACATTTAGTGACTCAGGAAGTTTGTGGAGAGGAGGGATGAAGGGAAAACATGAAGAACTCAATCAGTGTCAGCAGGTACATTCAGTGATACACAGTGATGGGGAAGAGGGATTCCTGGTGAGAGTGTCGGGAAGTGGCGTCAACACGGTTTGGATATGGCCCAAGTGCGGAGTGAGAGGCACTGAGGCAGGTTGATAGTTCAGACTTTAATTTGAAAAAGGGAAAATTAAACAATAAATGGTAGGCCAAACAGCGCCTGTTAACTAAAACTCTCGAAAGGGAAACAAAGCCCACACTGCGGCTGAAAAGAATATCTGAACATTAAACGAATACCAAGTAACGCACATAAAATTCTGGTAGAACGCCACAGGCCAGGCAGCATCTATAGGAAGAAGTACAGTTCACACTTCAGGCCGAGACTCTTCGTCAGGACTAACAGAAAGAAGAGATAGTAAGAGATTTTTAAATGAATACTGCTAGTCTTCAGTGTTAGTTGATTTTGAAAGTCCAATGGCTCAGGGAAGGCCGAATGCAAAACAGCAGCGAAGCTTTGCTATGATCTGTCCAAGTCTCGACGAGCACTACAACGACAAGAATGTAGTTAAATACTATCACGATTAAATAATAATTACCTGACCCTTCCAAATTCACAAATGCGATTGCCGTATCTACTGCGCTACCGAATCTGTGGTTACGACAAGCGGAGTTTTCTGTCGGACACCAAACAATCATAAGACTATAAGATATAGGAATAGAAGTGGGCCATTTGGCTCATTAATCCTGCTCCGCCATTCAATCACGGGCTGATCCAATTCTTCCAGTCATCCCCACTCCCATGCTTTCACCACACACCTTTTGATGCCCTGGCTAACCAAGAACCTATCTATCTCTGCCTTAAATACACCCTTGGCCTCCACAGCCGCTCGGTAAAACAAGATCCACAGATTTACCACCCTCTGACTGAAGTAAATTCTCTGCAACTCAGTTCTAAAAGGATGTCCTTGAATTATGAAGTCAGTGAGAAAGAACTAAATTAACATGAGTAGATTTGCAGTCAATTGCACAGGCACTGAGAAAGAAGGGCTTTCGAGGGAATGGATGAGGCAGAGGATAACAGCTTTAATTAATGCCATCTATTCTTTCCTGGCTGTTTAAGGCCACAGGGTCTCTGTATTTCTGGACGATTTTTTGTACCTTTGTTTGAGAAGATGGGCAACTTCAGTTTTGATTCCTATACCATTTCCTTAATTCCTGTCACAAACATTTCCAAATATGTCTGTCAACTGTACTCTTCATCTGTGTACCAATGGGAACACGATAGTGTAGAAGGGTGTTGGAAGGTAGTGATGTGATAGTGACGAGGGGATGAGGGGACTGAGGGGTACTGGGAGGGAGGAGAAGGAAGGGAAGTAATGTGATGGTGATTGGAGGGAGTGGGGATGGATAGAGGACTGATGAATAATAGAGGGGAGAGGAGGCATGCAGGGCAATGATACAATGGTGATTAGGGGGAATGGGGAACAAGGAGATTGAGGGGTATTGGAGGGGGGAGGTGCAGAAGAGTGATGTGATGTTAATTAGAGGGAATGGGGACCGAGGTGACTGACATGTATTGGAGGGGAGTGGTGCAGGACAGTGATGTGATGGAGATTGGAGGGAATGTAGATGGAGGGACTGAGGGATGTTGGAAGGGAGGGGAGCAGGGTGGAGAGGTGGGGTTGGAGGGGATTTATGTGATGGGGATTGCAGGGTACTGAGGGACTGTTTTGAGGTGACAGGGAGATTTCTCCGACTGAGGAGGGATGGAGTGAAGTCATCAATCCTGTGTCACTGGGAGTGTGAGGACTGGATTCATCAGGAAACCTTTTCTCCTCTGTGTTACAGCCCCTAAAACAACAGCGGTGTCAGATGCAGTGACCCTGGTGATTGGACTGTCAGTGGCGGGGACCCTCCTGATCTCTGCTCTCACTGCAATCTTCACAGTCACATGGAGGAGAAGACCTGAGGGAACAGAAGTAACTTCAGAGACTGAAAGCAAGTGGATGTGATATTCTGTCGTTGAGTCTAGTATTTGTGGGAGGGAGAGAGAGTGGGTGGGGCAGGGAGGTAACAACAGGGGTGGGAGAGAGGTGTTATATGTGGTAAAGTGGGAATGGTTTCAGTACATACCCTGTTACCTCTGCTTTCTGACCCACAGACCCATTGGAGACAGGCATCATTTATGCAAATCTTCCGAAGAATCGCAGTGTCTGGCTGCCCCCCCGGGGGAATGGCAGGATAATGACAGACACGTTACCCCTGGAAAAAGGGCACCCAGGGACCACTCACAGTCCTTGTGGCAGACTGAACATAAGGCCTGCATGTAATCTGCACAATCCCAGAATCAACCACAGGTCCCTGTCACCAGGGATCGTTCCAACCACTACTGCATATTAATACTCTCAGTTACTCCAACATCTGCTTCTGAAAACTCCAGTCTCAACAACAAGTAACCATTGTGTGGGTAGTCATCAGTACTAAGCCCCCAAATCTCAAAGGCACCGAGTGGCATCAATGGTAAATGTGTCAGATACCGTTTATAAATGGATCTATAAAGTAAAGTAAGTTGAGAACCTGTGTCAAGTATGGCTCGAGTAGAAATACCTTCAGTCCATTTGGACACACCAGAGTCTGGTCCCACTAAACCTCCAGGAATATTGTTTTGCATTTTAGTATTTCCCTTGATGCACTGATTGGAACTTATTCTCTCCGAGACACCAGTCCATATCTTTACAATGTCCACCCACAGTTTTGTATCTTTTCTGCTCTGTCTGACTAATCATTATGTACTTTCTGTAGATTTTCCTGTTCCTCACAGTTTCACTTGAAAGGTCTATCTTTTCCATGGTTGTCACAGAAAATACCAGTCAATCCTCTCATCAAAAGACCATTTATAACAGCATTCCTCTGCTTAGTAAATCCTACAGATGGGTCAGTTTCCTAATAAAAATGTCACATTTAGTTAAAACATTAGCAAACATCCACTGAATCAGCTCAGTTTGAAGGCTATTCTTCTCATTCCTGAATATCTTGATCTCTGTAGCATCAGGGGCTACTTTATCAACAGAGGCTACCACTGACGGCATTACTCAGCTTCTGGAAACATCCCGCTCCTCAATCGTATTTCCATCCTCTCTAACTTCTCTGAATAACTCAGTTAAAGATGGAGGAAGATGCATCTTGTGAGTCATTAAAATATGTAGAGCAATCGTGCCATGTGATAATACACTCTTCACAACTTGCTCCACCCTCAATACTACCCTCTCAGGTAGTTGAATGCCCCCTTTGTGACCCACACAACGCAACAGTTTCTCTGATGAGATAAGGTAGTCATAAAGCTTCTGCCCTTCCTCCTGGACTGTGTGCCTCAACTTCATCACAGAGTCGGCTGAATGTCCAGTGGTGCCCAAGTTTGCATATAGTTTACTGATGTAGCTAGAGAATTGTTTTGCCTTATCTCAGCTGCCAGACCCTATAAACTCTCTACCGGTATCTATTTTTTTCATGTTATCTGAGCACTGCCATTCATCCAATAAATAAGACTAATCCTTAACTCAAGCCTCACATTCTTCTTCCCAATTGGGTGTGGGTTTGACTCCAGGGAACATTCTCAGCCCACAATAACACTGGCTCTCCACAGCTACACTTTAGTGTTAAGCAAACGGTGATGTAATAGCTGAAAGCAGCACAGAACTTAAATCAACAGCTGGAGGACCTATAAGACTTTTCACCTCAAAGTCTTCCACTCACTCACAGAAAACTGTACATCTCGGAAGAGCCCCCAAAAACTGTAACCCTCTCACTGCGGCTCATAACAAAATTGGCTGGTTTGCTAACTCTGGCCAACAGTCACATAACGCAACAATAATGAGTAACGATGAGAAAGTCACCTTCAATAAGCAACACACTTCCAGGTTCGGTATGTATCGGGTTCAACCAGACAGGAAAGTTGGTATGTTCTGATGCGGGAACAAAAATTGTAGTGAATGCTCTGTAAGTGCTGCCCCATGCAGAGTTGTCATTTTCCAGGAAATAACACCTTACACTAGTATAAAAATAAAGTGGAATTATATTTACTGACATTAAAATTTTAACAGTTAATAGAGGGGAAGGAAAAGGGTCCAGCTCAGCTGAACTAGTCTATATGGGCAAATAAACATTGGATCTTTGATTTCTCACTTGCTGAACCCATGATCTGCATGGAAGACACCAGTCACCTTTGGAACTTCCCTTGAAAGCCATTTTGAATGAACTGGCTAACTCAGGAGCATTGGCTCTTCCTGCTGAGAACCATTTGGCTACACAAAGCACTTCTTGCAACAGTGACTCTCCCTTGAACAGTGTTCACTGAGCATCTTCGCTTGTGTTCTCCTCCACTGCTCCTGCCAACCAAACCTCCCTGGACTGGCTGACACAACATTCCCAGCCTGAGCAAATAGTCCTTATCTCAGCCGAAACCAAAACACTAAGCTATGAGGCTTAACGATGAGAAAACATTGCATTTGCAGAAAAACTGCCAAAATAAAAATACCTCACAGCATAGCAGTAGAAATACGATAAAACATGTGCTTAACTTGGGAATGACACAGGCAAATGGATTGAATGTGATCAAGTACTCAATGGTAACCACAGAGATGGAGGGCCAATGGGCCTGTTTCTGCAGCTCCATCCTATTTGAAACCCTCCACCAATACCTGACAGTTCAAAGTATATTTTATCAAAGTGAGCATATATTATCCAAGCTTGAGATTCATCTCTTTATGGACGGTCACAAAACAAGAATCTCAAAAGAACCCATGAAAAAAGAAAACCAAATGCCAAATGGGAGAGAGTGGGGGGTGGGGGGAAGAGGAGGAGAGAGTGAGATCCCGGCAGGGCCAACCTCCCAGGCCTGGGCCAGTCGTGAACACCTGGGCAGGTGTGGGGCACAACCCTTAGGGATCAACAGATGGAAGGGGCTTTGGCAGTCCAGTCAGAACCGCCTGACGGAGGCAACGGGTAAGAAGGGGCAGAACCCTCACCGGGCAGTGGCAGTCCGGCCAGATGGCCTGACACAGGCAATGAGTAGGAAGCTGGGTCCAGGGTAAGCAGCAAAACTACAGTGATCCACCAGGTACATTGGTAAATTGGGAAAGGCAACCAACAGCGTGGCAGCGCAAGCAAGGAGAAAATGGCGGAACAGCGGGACCAGCGCACAGGTGAGTAGCAGGGGAACAAGACCAACTGGATAGAGCATATACAGAACAGTCCAACAACCAGCGCAGAGCCTGATTCCCAGCAGGGTGGCAACCAGGTCAGAACAGGATACAGAACTCTCTCACTCTCACTCATTTTACAACAGTTGGCACCCAGCTTAATGGTGCATTAACACCTCCTTCTGCTCCGGAGTATGCGATGGACTCACATTCTAAATCCCTTCACCCAATCGCACACATACACATACCCTAACCTAAACTTTATCCTCCCCATCCTAGTACCCCATTTCTGTTTATCCATCATATCCTATTAAAAAAAACCCTGTATCCCTTAAGAAAGCTAAAAATACCCTGACCTGTATTCTCTCACCCATGCCCAGTAACCCTTTTAACGTGCACCCCCAATTCCCTTAGATTAATTCTCATCATCTCTCTGTATCCCATACTTCCTACAACTCAGAACTACATGTTCTACTGACTCCTCTTCCTGACATTCCACACACAATCCTGCCTGGTGTTTCCCTATCAATTTCAATGTTTGGTTTAGTGCATAGTGCCCCTGCCTTAACCTAGTCCACACAATTTCCTCTCTTCTGTATCTACTTCCTACCCTAGTACCTGCAACACTTCTTTGTATTCCATATAAATGCCTCCCTTTCCCCTCCCTGTCCCATCTTTCTTGCCACATTTGGTTAATTTTTTCCCCAGATTACACACTTAACCTCTGCTTTACTGATACTAATGTGCATTTCTATATTTTCTTTCTTTAATGCCCTCTTTGCCAAGTCATCCACCCTTTCACTCCCCTTCGCCCCTACATGAGCTGGAACCCATAGAAATTTAACCTGACCTCCCGGATCTGCAACTCGTTTGACTGACTGAAGGATTTCATGAAGTACATCTTGCCGGCTGTTTGAGTGAGAAGACCTTAAACTTGCCAGTACTGAAGATGAATCTGAGCATATCAACACTTTGACGAGTTTAGTTTTCTCCACCCAACACAACGCAACCAACACTGCCATCATCTCCACTGTGTACACCGCTAACTTATCAGATGTTCTTCAGCTGATTGCAATTGCTTTTGCTGGTATAGCCACCCCAAACCCTGTCACTCCTGTCTCAGGTTCCTTAGCACCATCTGTATAGACCCGAGTATAATCACTATATTTTTCCATCACATGACAGTTAAATGCACTTACCAAATCAGTTTTATTCTTTCCTTTCCTTTTTACCTCTAAAAATGCCAGTCTACGTCAGGCTATACCAGCATCCATGGAGCTACAACCGGATAAAATACTGAAGGACTTATCCTTAGATCAAACACTCCACATGATCGAGCAATATCATTCCCTACCCAACTAAAGTTTTCCCTCTGAAATCTCCCATTTTCCCAGGACTCCTGCAACACTCCTTTAGCAGGGTGAGAGTCATTGTGTCCCTGCAAATAAACCCAGTAGTTTGCCATCAATTGCATCCTTCTTAATTCCAAAGGCATTCTTCCCATTTCTACCTGCAGGGCCGATACTGGTGATGTTTTAAAAGCCCCACTGCACACTCTCAAAACCTGAGCCTGAATCACATCCAGTTTCCTTGTAAGAGACCTGGCTGCTGATCCATATGCTACACTTCCATAATCCAACACAGATCTTACTAAAGCCACATACATTCTCTTCAATGCTGAACAACTTGCTCCCCATTCCCTACCAGTCAAACATCTCATCACGTTTATTACTTTTTTACATTTCTCCTCAACTTTCCTGATATAGTCTGCCCATGTTAATCGTGAATCAAATATAACTCCCAGAAACTTAAATGATCCAACCCTTTCTAATTCAATCCCATACATCCTTAACTCCTTCCCTATTTCAATTCTTTTCCTAGTGAAAAATACAGTTTGAGTTTTTTCCACTGAAAATCTACATCCCCAATCATAACCCCACTCTACCACTTCATCAATTGCTCCTTGTAGTTTCCTGATTATATGCTCAGTGTTCCTGCCTCTTTTCTACAAGGCCCCATCATCCGCAAACAGTGACCTACCTATATCCACTGGTACCTTTGTGAAGACATCGTTGATCATGATGATGAAAAGTAACGGGCTAATCACACTACCCCGAGGTGTGCCTTTTCCCACTATGTACTTTTTTGATCATTCTGATCCAATCCGAACTTGAATTTTTGAACCAAACAAAAAATCTTTAATCCAATTAAAAACTCTCCCCCCAACCCCCATCTTCTGCAGTTTAATTAATAATCCTTCCTTCCACATCATATCATAGGCTTTTTCAATGTCAAAAAACACTGCAACTACTGACTCTTTATTTGCCTGGGCCTTTCTTATTTCAGTCTCTAACCTTATCACTGAGTCCATGGAATTCCTTCCCTTCCTAAAACCTCTGATAACTTGTCAGCATTCCTCTCTTCAAGATCATATGATAACCTTTCAGTTATCATCCTTTCCATTACCTTACATATATTTGATGTTAGTGCTATTGGCCTGTAGCTAGTGGGTTTTGACGGATCCTTGCCAGGTTTCCTTATTGGAATTACTACTGCTTCTTTCCATGCACTTGGTAATCTTCCCTCCTCCCACACTGTTATAAAAGATGCAGTAACTTCAAGAGCGCTCCTTCTTCTAGATTTTTTAGCATAACATTGCATATTAGATCTTTCCTTGGGGAGATTGGTCTCCATCTCTTTATTGCTCTCACCATTTCTGCCAAAGTAAATGGATCATCAATTATATCATCTGTTTCTTCCCTCCTGTTTAACACACCTGGGTATTGACTCATTGTTCTTTCCCTTCTCCATTCTTCAGACAAATTTTCTGAACTATGTACCTTTACAAATGACTTGGCCATGATCTCAGCCTTACCCCTGCTGGAGACTGCTGTTTCCTCCTCAGATATCATTACTGGATACTGCCAATCCCTTCTACCTCCCCCCATCCTCTTAATCATTCCCCATACCTCTACCACAGGCATTTTCCTTCCTATTTTGTTGCAAAAACTCTTCCTACTTGCCCTTTTAGCTTGACGTATAGTTCCTCTCACCTCTGCCTGTGCCTTCTTATATTGAATCAAATGGTGCATATTATGGGTTCTTTTAACTAGCCTGAATGCTTTTTTTTTTTAAATACACAGCCTGACAACATTCCTCTGTCCATCATGGCACTACTTGTATATTCATCCTATTTTCACTCCTGGGTATAGATCCTTCTGCTACCATAATAATTGCTGAAGTCACCTGACTGTTTAATTCATCTATATCTCCAGAAATGTCAATCCTTGTCAATGCTTCTTTTCTTAACTTCTGGAACTTAACTCCATCTGCTTTTCCAAACACCCACTTTGGGACTCCCCCACCTGGTCTTATTTCAACTCTTTCACCCACTGAACATAAATCTGGGTAGTGATCACTGCCTACTGTTGAAGCAATCGAAACTCCCCAGTTACTGATGCCAGCCAAGACATTAGACACTAACGTTATATCTAATACCAACTCAGTTCCTGTTATGTTTATCCTTGTTCCTCTACCATCATTCATACATACCAAATCCCTTTCTTCCATTAAATCTTCAATTACCATTCCATTTGAATCTGTAATCGGATCCCCCCATATTGCGCTGTGAGCATTGAAATCTGCACACCACACTACTTTATGTCTATTTTGTCCTTGTATCCTTAGTAGGCTGTCCAAATCCAACCTTTTACATGGATTGTAGTAGTTAATTATAACCACTCCCTCCCCTCTCTCCCATATTTCCACCACTGTGTATTCCTGTTCATCTCCTTTTTCCAGTACTCTATACGGTATACCTTGCTTGATTAACATAGCACAAACTCCTCTTCCCCCTAGATTTCTATCTTTCCTTATCATTGTATACCCATGTACCACAAAGTTTAAAGGTGGTTTCAACCAAGTTTCCTGAATACACACTACATCCAGTTTTACAACCATTTCCTTAATAAAGTCTTTAAATTCCTGGCCATTGGCCAGTAAACTCCTTGCATTCCATTGCAAAAGGATCACCAAAATGAGTACTAACCAACCTATGACACTTCCTGGCTTGACTGATTAGTGAGGTTCTCCCTCACTTCTTCCCATGTCAGTCCAACTAACCCTAAATGGTTTACTGCTGCTTTGACCACCAGCTGAATTTTGTCACTTTTTGACTTTACCTCTGCCGTACTATTAATGACTCCTGCAATGAATGTTACTGGAGCTTTTTTTCCACATAAATCCTGTCATTTACTCTTCGCTGCATCTCGTGTATCCCTATTGCTCTCTGGTCATTAGGAGCATTATTCAGTTCTCTTCACATTCTTACAGCTTCTGCATAAGTGATCTTTTTTTTCACTCTTATTTCTTGAATTTTATTCTCCCGTCTCATAACCTCACACTCACTATACACCACATTATGAGCTCCTCCACAATTACAGCATTTTGGTTGCACTCCTGTTCCACACTTTCCATATTCATGATCACCCCCACATCTAGCACATCTCCTCTGCCTTTTACAGTTTTTAGCTATGTATTCAAACCTTTGACAATTATAGCACCTCAATGGCTTTGGCACACATACCCTTACTGGGTAACTCATGAAACCCAGGAACACTTTCCTTGGCAAAGTTTCTTCTTCAAATTCAATCAATACTGTTTCACTTTCCTTTTTCATTCCCTCCTTTGTTGTTTTCAGTCTTCAAACATTAACTACTTTCCCCCCTTTGATATTCCTCTTCAACTCCTCCATGTTTATAATCATTGGTACACCCATGATCACTCCTTTACAGCTACCATTTCATGCTCCCACCCTCCCTGTATATTCCACCTTGCATTTTCCTATCTCTTTTAGCTTGAGTGCTTTCTCAAGTTGTTCCTCACTCACACACCTTACCAATAGATTGTCATCACTAAGGACTTTTGCAAATACTATTTCCCCTATCTTACTTACCAGAGTTGTTGTTAGCACAAACAGGTTAATTTTCTTCATGGTTCCTTGCACCTTCTCATTAAACCTAATTATGACAACACCTCCTCTCTGAACTTGTTCATTTTCCTCACTTTCAGAACTCTCTCCACTGTCATTTCTTATTCTTTTATTCCCTTTGTTTTGGTTTTCATTCATCCTTGCCCTCACTATCTCCTTATTCCCTTTGTTTCTCCCTTTACCATAATCCATTTCTCCCCAGCTGCCTACCTCTGATCCCAAATCCCTATCCCACTCATTCTCCACTCTCTTTCCCTCAGCCCCTCCTCTCACATTATTTACCATTACCAGACCAAGGAAACCTCCTCCCAGCAATCCCCACTCTTCTTCCCTCAACAAGTTCCAAACCACATGCACCAACTCTGAGCCCTTAGCCCTTAGCCCTTAGCCCTTAGCCCTTAGCCCTTAGCCCTTAGCCCTTAGCCCTTAGCCCTTAGCCCTTAGCCCTTAGCCCTTAGCCCTTAGCCCTTAGCCCTTAGCCCTTAGCCCTTAGCCCTTAGCCCTTAGCCCTTAGCCCTTGCCTCCTCCACCACCCACCCAGTCTCTGTCTCACGGCCCCTTATAAACACCTGCAGCCAAATTGGCCACAGGTGTGCCTCCTTGATCCCGGCTGATCTTAACAGGCTCAAAGGGGCCGGGAGGGGCAGCTGCCAGAACTGGAGTCCGGAGCAAGGGACTGGATTGAGACCTGGAATGCGGATTCCGGACCGGACAGGACCCTGACACATGGGCCTGCTGCTTTCAGAATCTGAGAGAGGGAGAGAGCTAGAGATGGAAAGGGACTGTGGCTGGAGATGTGGAGATGGTTAATGGGATGTGTTTGAGTTACAGCTTGTGCTCTGTGCCTGTTTGGAGTAGTATTGCCTCTTCCCCATCACAGTCTATTAGATAGCTGTGACATAGCCAGTTTCCACTGCTTTAGTTATTACCCCTCGACCATCAAGCTCTTGAGTAAAGGTGGATACCTACCCTCACTGCCCCATCATTAAATGTCTTACACCAAAGATCTCACTTTAAGGATTCTTTATCTCATTACCTCATGTTCCCAATATTCATTGTTATTTATTTATATTTGCATTTGCACAGTTTTGCTTGTCTTCACTCTGGTGGATCTTCCATTGATTCTGTTTTAGCTACTATTCTATGGATTTGTTGAGCATGCCCAAAGCAAAATACATCACAGGCTTGTATATGGTGATATATATGTTCATTGATAATAAAACTTACTTTGATCACTTTGAAGTGTACTTATTTCCAATCTTTGTTCTCCAAGCACCAAATGAAGTTACAAGTTTTAAGTTCAAGCCCAAGTTTCAAGTTTAATTATCATTCAAATATACATGAATACAGGCAAACGACAAGTCACAAACCAACAGCGTACAGCACACTTCACATAGCACATTACACAAATAGCACATTTGGTTATTCATCAGTGCAGAACAACATACAGTCACAAAGAGAGATAAAAATATATCGCCCAAGTCTTGAGTTGTCCTGGTCCAGCTTGTTCTTTCACCAAGTGAACACTGGAGGGCAGCACAGACAGGAGGGCTCAGACACCAACCCAGTATGAAATCTGATTTGGACAATCCACATAGTATAGTGAGAATGGTTGCAGGGACAGTGTACCTGGAGTAAAAATGTACAGCCAGTGCAGAGTACACCTGTGGCCATTCCCCTCAATAATAACCTTAGATACTATTGAGAGGGATGACCTCCCAGGGAGGAGCCACAATGACCAGGTCTCTGATACTGAGTTTGGTGCTGTGTCTCAGATGAGCGGAGAGGTGAAGAGGACTGCAGTATTGGTAGGAGATTCCTTCATCGGAGGAAAAGAGAAAAGGTTCTGTGGGTGAGATAGAGACACACAAATTGTATCTTGCCTCCCTGATGCCAGGATCAGGGATATCTCAATTCTTGACCATGGCATTCTCAAGGGCAAAGTTGAGCAGCTGAAGTTTTTGTACATATTGACATCATGACATGGGTAAATAATGTGATGAGGTCCTGAAGAGCGATTTTATGGAGCTAGGTAGAAAGCTGAGAAACAGGACCATCAGGATAGTGATCACTGGATTGTTGCCTGTGCCATGTGCCACTGAGGGAAAGAATAGGATGATTTGGCAGGTGAATATGTAGCTGAGGAACTGGAGCATGAGGCAAGGGTTGAAATTTATGGATCTTAGTGATTTCTCCTGGGGCAGCTATGAGCTGTACAATAAAAGACAGGCTACACCTGATCCCGAGGATCTCCAATATCCTTGTGGGCAGGTTGGTTCAAGTTGTTTGGGTGGGTTTAAACGAGTTCAGCAGGGGGTTGAGAACTGGAATGATAATGCGGAGGATGAGCGCTATCAGATGTAAACAGATGTAATGTGTAGTGAGACTCCTAGCAGGCAGACCTATGCGATAGATAAAAATTGCAGTAAACCGGAAGAGCTGTAATGTAAAGATGTTCAAAATTGAAAAAGGTGAATACAGAACTAAAGGTGTCATATTTGACCGCGGGCGGTAATAGAATAAGTTCGATGAACTTATAGTACAGATTCAGATTGGCAAAGATGATGTAGGTATCACTGAATAGGCAGGAAGGCAGAGGGTCTGGCATGGCACTGTTGATAAAAAATTAAATTAAATCATTCGAAAGAAGTGACATAAGGTCAGAAGATGTTGAATTGTTGTAGTTAGAGCTGAGGAACTGCAAGGGTAAAGAGACGCTGACGGATGTTATCTACAGACGCCCAAACAGAGTTAAGGATGTGGTCTGCAAGTTGGAATGGGAGATGGGAATTGCCTGCCAAAAGGGCAATGTTACAGTACTCACAAGGTCCATCAATATACAAATAGATTGGGAAAACCAGGTTGGTGTGGGATTCCAAGAGGGGCAATTTCTAACTTATGGGATATCTTTCTAGAACAGTTTGTGTTTGAGCCCTGTAGGGGTTAGCTATTCTAGATTGAGTGTTGTGCGATGAACCAGAATTGATCAGAGAGCTTAAAGTAAAACAATCCTGAGGGGTAACTTATCATTATGTAGTCAAAATGACACTGAAATTTGAGAAAGGGAAGCTGAAATCACATCTTACAGTATTACAGTGCAGTAAAATATATCACAGGGGCATGAGAGAGGAGTTGTCCAGTACTGATTCAATAAAAAAATAACACAGGCAGGGATGATGACAGAGATGCAATCGCTGCAATAACTGAAAGCAATTCAGATGACACAGGATTTATAAATCTCAAAGTGTAGGAAGTATACTAAGGGCAAGATGACACAACCATGGCTACCGAAGGAAGTCAAGGTCAACATGAGGTCCAAAGTGAGGACATATAATAGAGCAGAAAATTTGCGAGATGTTAGGGAAGTGGGAAGTTTTTAAGTACCAACAAAAGGCAACTAAAAGTCATTAAGTAGGTAAATATGGAATAAAGCCAGCCAATAATATTAAAGACAATACCAGCAATTTCTTCAGGACCATAAAGTGTGAAAGAGAGGCAAGACTGGATGTTGGACCAGTGGAAAATGATACTGTTATGGGGACAAGGAAATGGCAGAAAAACTGGATACGTTTTTGCATCAGTCTTACTGTGGAAGAATCTAACAGTGTGGAGGAAGTTACAGGTATCAGGGGTCATGTAATGTGTAAAGTTATCACTACCAGAGAGAAGGTCCTTGGGACACTGAAAGGTCTGATGATGGATAACTCACCGGGAGCAGATGGTGTTCTCCCCAAGATTCTGATAGAGGTGGTTGAACAGATTGTGGAGGCATTAGTAATGACCTTTCAATAATCATTAGATTCTGTAAAGGTTCCTGAAGACTGGACAATTGCAAATGGCACCCCACTCTTCAAGAAAAGAGAAAGGCAGAAGAAAGGAAATTAAAGGCCAATTAGTCTGACCTCAGTGGTCGGGAAGATGTTGGATTCAATTGTTAAGGATGTGTTTTCGAGGTTCTCGGAGACACAGGATAAAATAGGCCATAGTCAGCATAGTTTTCTCAAATGAACATCTTGCCTGACATGTGTGTTGAAATTCTTTGTAGATATAACAAGCAGGATAGACAAAGGAGAATTGGTTAACGCTGCAAACTTGTGTAACACCCTGGGAAAGTGTTCACTGCTAACATAATGGATTTTCTGTAGAAGCTGTGTTTGGAGTATTGTGAGCAGTTCTGGGCCCTTTATCTCGAAAAGGATGTGCTGAAACTGGAGAGAGAACAAAGGAAGTTCATGAAAGATATTCCAGGATAAATTGACTTGTCATATGAAGTGCGTTTGATTGTTCTGATCCTGTAATCAACGGAAATAAAAATAATGAGGGATGACCTAATTGAAACCTACCAAAATTGTAAAAAGTCTTGATAGAGTGGCTGTGGAGAGGATGTTTTCTGCGGGTGGAGTTTTGAAGACCCAATAGATTGACATCTACTTCGAACAGATTTGTGGAGGAACTTGTTTAGCTGGAGAGTGGTGAATCAGTGAGATTTGTTGCTACAGGAAGCTGAGGAGGCCAATTCTTTATGTACATTTAAGGCAGAGGTTAATAGATTCTTAATTGATCACAGCATGAAGGGATACAGGGGGAAGGCAGGAGACTGGGGCTGAGAGGAAAACAGATTAGCCATGATGAAATGGCAGAGCAGATTCAATGGGCTAAATGGTCATTTGGAAATCCAGCAGCACATCTTGTTCACACAACAACTCAGTCAATGCAAATCCCCCGTCATTGGTCTCTCCAGAGAACGAGTAAACCAAACTTGCAGTACTTTTTTGTCCAACAGGGTCTTGTGATCACTACACTAAATATCCAAAGCAATCAACCGTACTTTTTTAGGGCTGCGCACAGTCTAGGCACAAATGTACGCAACAAGTCCAGCTCCGTCAATATCGAGCAAGTCCACATCCATGAAGCTCTTTATCTCCTTTAGCGTCTCTGTCTGCTGCTCTCTCGGCTGCCCTGTCCATTCTCTGACTTCCTCTGCTGTCCATTGGGTCAAACAGCACAGAGATCGTCCCTTTGATCCACTGAGGGAACTCCAACCATCAACTACCACTTTACACCAATACCATTTCATTAATCCCATCACCTCCCCCAGATTCTACCCCTCACCTTCTCAGTGGGGGCAATTTATAGTGGACAAGTAACCTACCGCCCTTGTATCATTGGAATCTGGGAGGAAATAATAGCACCCTGGGTAACTCGTACCTTTACAGGGAGAACATGCAAACTCCACACAAATGGAATCTAAAACCAGGATTAAACTGGGTTTGCTGGAGTTGTGAGAAGCAGAACTTCTTGCTGCCCGTCTGTATGTGATTTCTCTCTCACTCCAGAGACAACTGCACTCCAGCACCATTTTCAGTTTCACAACCTCAACCACTTCCTGCCACCATGTTACAACTTTGCAAGTCTTTCATCAAGATCCCACACATCTCGAGCTGCTGAAACCCTTCATTCGTATTCTCTACCTTGTTGATCAATCTGTTGTATTTTGATGTCACTGGCTCTGTTTCACCTGACTGACCTGTGCCAGCCTCTCACTGGATCTGGCACAAGGCCACAAACAGTATTAATTTATTGCTCTTGCCCCATGTCTCTTCCTTTGTTCAACACTGTTCATCCAAACATGCAGCTCAGTCTTCGTCAGGTCACACAGGCTGTTTGTTTGATAAGCCTGTCAGTCTGACAAAATCAAAAACAGCTGCTTATTTGGAAATGATCGCTCATTTATCAGATTGTCGATCCCACTGCATCTACTTATCGCTGCTTTGATGAGACCGTCCCCGGGGGGGGGAGCCAGCTCACAAAATGGTGGCTGCAGAGAACACACATAAAATGGCAGCCTCCATTCCTTCTACTACAGGAATATATTTGTTTTTATTGCTTCCCTTGTCCCTGGCTTATTCCGTGCTTTACATTCCTCCTCATATGCTCTAACCATGAGCTGTAGAATACTTGAAAGTGAGTCCATAGTTTGTGGAATCAATTCAGAGTTGCAGTGTGAGAAGTTACCCACGCTGGTTCAGGAGTCTGATGTATAACTGTTCCTGAACCTGGCGGTGTGGAACCTGAGGTCCATACCTCCATTCCGACAGCAGCATTGAAAGATTATGGACTGGATGGTAGGGTTCCCTGATGATGCATGGTGCTTTCTTGTATCAGTGCTTCTTGTAGATCTGCTCAGTGGTGGGGAGGGTTTTTTTTATGATGGATTGGCCATATCCACCACTTCATGTAACACACACAAAATGCAAGTGGAACGCAGCAGGCCAGGCAGCATCTATAGGGAGAAGTGCTGTCGATGCTTTGGGCCAAGACCCTTTGTCAGGACTAACGAAGCGTCAACAGCGCTTCTCCCTATAGATTCTGCCTGGCCTGCTGCGTTCCACCAGTATTTTGTGTGTGTTGCTTGAATTTCCAGCATTTGCAGATATCCTCGTGTTTGACAACCACTTCACGTTGGCTTTTTTGTTCCATTGATCAGGACTGTGGTGCTGAGATAAAAGATTAGTCACAGTCCCATTGAAGGGGGAGCAGGCACAAGGATCCAAAAATCCTCCTGCTCTCATTGTTCTTATTTGGTGTGAGGTGACATTCTGACATCAGTCAGTCCGCTCTTGATGTCGAGCGCTGTGGCTTTCTGCCTGTGATCACACCTCTGTATTTCACCTTTTGCACAACACGTACTTTCTTGTCGACTGCTCCTCACAACGTACTGACTAGGAGGGGAAGCTTTGTGCAGCCCACCAGCGTCTATACTGTTCCGTGAGAACAATGAACACCAGGCATCTGCTGATCTCCTGCTGGCTAACTCTCTGTGCCTCACTTTGTAAGTTTGATTCAGAGCAAGTCTTTGTCTTTAAAATCCTTCTCTGCACGTTCTCTGTTACTGTCTGGACTGGGGCATTTCTGGGTCCCACACTACCAGTGCAAGGAGAGTGTAGGTTGGGCACAGTGAAGCTGCCTCTCCTGTCACACTCTCATAAAACACGAGTTTGACATAGAGAGCAAGAGAAGCTTAGTTATTGATGGGTATTGGGAAAGAGGATTGGCTCATTCTGTAGCCAACGACCCATCCTGCTGCTAGTTCTGGAAATGGGGCTTGAGAAACTGGCACCAGTTGTTCACAGGATTGGGAAGGATTTGCAGGGATGTGGAATTGTGTACATGAGAGAAAATGGCGGCGTGCCGGCAGTGTGCAGCGGCCACTCCAGGATGAATATCTGTTATCTGTCTAGTAGGATGCTGTGTACAATCCTGATTTGATGGAGTCGGACATGAAAAGCACGGAGGAACATCTGGCGATCTTCTGAAATGTCTGCTTCGCTGCCGCTGCTACTGTGTAATTGAAAAATCTCCAGAGAAGAATGCCCCGAATCCTCGACTTTGCCTGTTGCTTGGCGGCCGGGGCCGGGGTCGAAGCGTTCGGCAGAGATGGTGCTCGGCGCTCGGTGTCGGAGGGCTGGTCGGAGGCTCGAAGTTTTTGGACGGACTCAGAGTTGGCCGTGGTCGGGTGCTTCCAGGGTGCTGCATCGGCAACTTTGCGGCACTGGAGGCTCATGGCAGGAAGAGTTTTTCTTCCTTCTACCGTCTGCGTGAGATGATGGGCTGTCGGGGACTTTGAGACTTCTTCTTTACCGTGCCTATGGTCTGCTCATATCAAATTACGGTATTGCTTTGCACTGTTGTAACTATATGTTATAATTATGTGGGTTTTGTCAGTTAGTCTTGGTCTGTCTTGTGTTTCTGTGATATCACACTGGAGGAACATTGTATCATTTCTTAATGAATGCATTACTAAATGACAATAAACGAGGACTGAGTGTCCTCATAATCTAATAATCTAATGTGACCCAGGACCCCTCAGAACCCAGGAACTGGGATCTGGTCTGGAGATATTTCATGGGAAAAGATCATGATGGGGAATCGCTGCAGGAATGATGGATGGTGACGGCAGGAAGTAGGGAGGCACTGGAATGCACAAAGAAAGTGGAAGTTGTTAGCTGTCATCTAACGTTTTGGCATCCGAGTGCTGGTTTCCTCTCTCTCTGCAGACAGACTGTCGATCTATCCATAGCCCAAATGACAATACTGAACATTCAAGCAGTGAGAGAGAATGATGAAGAAAATCGTGATATCATTGCCAGAAAAGGTTGTTAACCTGCAGAATGAGTCGAAAACCTGAGGATTGAGATTGATTACGAACACAGCAAAGGGTAACAGAAATATCATTGAAGAAAACGAAAATGGACAATTGAAGGATGTTAAGAACAGACTGTGAGAGCTGGAATCAGGAAATGAAATAGCAGCAGGTACAACTGTGGTTCCCTTACAGACAGAGGTGGGTCTTTGCAGTGGGGAATGAAGGAACAGTGGAGGAAATAAACCGTGGCTTCTTGTGTGTCTTTGTGGAAGACACAAAAACCTGCCAGAAATACAGAATAGACAAGTGTTGAATGCAAGGGTAGAAATAAAATCAGTCAGCATCAATGATGAAATACCATCATGAAAATTGATAACTGACACAGGCCTGATGAACTCCATCCCGGAGTTTGTGACAAGATGCCAGTAGTGTTACTCAACTTTCTGGTTATCATCTGCCAAACTCTACAGTTTCAGGAATGGTTCCTTCAGCCTGTTTCAAAAAGGAGGGAGAGAGAGAAAACTGGGAACCACTCACCTGCCCAACTGACACTGGGAACAGGGACAATGTTGGAATCTGTAATAATGGGTGTGAAATGCATGCTGAAGAGGAATTATCACAAAGATTGATCAGACTGGTTTCTGATGTGAGGGGTCTGACATGTCACTAGTGTGGGAAATAGACGAGGCCTCTATTCAAATAGTTCAAAGTAAGTTTTATTATCAGAGTACATTTCTGTCACCACATACAAACCTGAGATTATTTCTCTTCGGGCATACTTAGCAAATCTATAGAACAGCAACTGTAAACAGGATCAATGGTCAACGAACTGTGCAAATGCAAATATAAATAAATAGCAATCAACAACCTGTTCTTGGACCTGGATTCTTCACCTTTGCAGCATATGGAGCAGGTCGCGTTTCTAGCGGCTCTCTCTCTTTTAATATATTTTATTTCCCACTAACAGATCCCTTTTAGTTCTAATGACTCACTACTTCTACTGAAGGAATTATTATTTTTATTGAAGGATTCATGACTTAATTACAATGGCCGAAAAAAGTCGTTCTGGTATTGAATTGCGTTGTGGCAAGACTTTCCCCGAAATGGAGCAAACGGAACAAACCAAGAAAACAGAGGAACCTGTTACACTAGCGGGAAAATTTTCTTCAATACAAGACCTGGTCAGAATTCGGATCGCTGAGTATTAAAATTCATAAGCTGACCGGTTCAAACGGGAAGCTTGAAAAAGCTATTTCTACGATTCAAGACTCGCTGAAAAACTTGGATTCTCAACTTCAAACACTTCAGCAGACTACAACCCGAATTGAGAGCGAGCATGATTTATTCAAGCAAGCTATTAAATATCAAGGAATGAAGATATCTTTGACGGAAAAGAAAATCAATGAAATTACCTCGGAACTATCTAAAATGAAGAAAAGAATGGTTGATTCAGATAGTAGAGGGCGTCGGAGGAATCTGCGTATTCTGGCACTGCCTGAAAATACTGAAGCTGGCGATCTGTTAAAATTATTTTCAAATATACTGTATTCACTTTTCAATGAGAACCTCGAAACTAGCCCCTTAATCGACAAAGCCCTCAGAATTCCATACTCTCTTCGTTCAGCCGAATTACATCCTCGAGCAGTTGTACTTTCTTTGCATTATTACACGACTAAAGAAGCTATTCTCCGAGAAGCCAGAAAGAAACGGAAATTATTCTTCAATTCAACACACATTCGTATAGTTGAAGATTATGCTCCCGAAATCTTTGCCGAAAGAAAGAAATATCGAGAAGTTATGAGTGAAATGTATAAGTTAGATTTAAATCCCTCCCCTCGCTTTCCAGCAAAGCTGATAATTCTTCCTGAAAAATCTCAACCATTGAGAATCTATTCTCCTCACGAGGGATGGGAGTATATTAAAAACTTTAAAGTTAAGCCTACTGAATACAATATTAAAGTTACATCGATTATTCAATAGCCAATTTTGAAGTATCTGCTGTATGTTGTTTATGGAGCTTTTGAGATAAGTACATGTTATACCTTTTCACTCTCTGCTATGGGACATGGTCGATTTTTTTTTTACCTTATTAATAATTAATACATATATAACTATTTTGTAGGGAACCTTTATAGTATTGTACTTTAGTGGTCCATGTAGGACCTGTTGTGTATTAATCTTTTTATTTTTTTTTATTTGTTTCAATACTTATAGTTTTAGGTCTGTTATATACATATATTCATTTATTTTTATTTTTTGAGAGAAAGAATATTCTTGTAACATTATTTGCTCGGATTTATTCTTTCTTTTGAGTATGTGTTTAAGCTACTTTAGCTGATTCATGTTTTTATTAATGTTAGACACAACGTTATAGTAGTTGGATTCTGTTTGTGCCTTTTATTATGGCTATTTTCCATGGGATTTTTGCTTTTTTTATATCTGGAGCTGCAAGTTGGAGAACAGGGTCAAAGGAGATTAGTTAGCATGGGACCTGCCTATCGGTTCTATCTATCTATTGGGTGGGGGGAGGGGGAGGGGTCTATTCGTAGGTTTTTTTCTTGATTGAGCAGTTCTTTTGATGGATTTCTCTTTCGTAAATGCGTCACTCCTTCTGGTTGTACCCGCGCCTTTTGGTTTAATCTGTACTTGCGTAACATTTCTTTCATATAATATTAAACTCAATTTTAAACATGGATGTTAATAAAATTAATATAATATCGTGGAATTAGAACTGTGTCAATCATCTCATTAAGTGTTAATAGATTTTTAAGAAATTAAAAACACTTAATGCTGATATTATTTTTGTGCAAGAAAATCATATTCGAAAACAGGATGGGGATAGATTTTTTCTCTTTTGGAAAGGGACTCTTTTTCACTCACTGTCGGATAGGAAAACAAGAGGCGTTTCTATATTTCTTAGTCCCAAAACCCCTTTTGTACACCTTAATACTACTACAGATTCAATTGGAAGATATTTAATTGTTATTGGTTTATTATGTGAGCAAAAGGTAGCTCTAGTGTGTGTATACCTACTTAATGTAGATAATTCTGATTTTTTAAAGAAACTTTTTTCAGAGTTACTGAATCTCAATGAATATAAGCTGATCATGGGTGATGACTTTAACTGTTGCTTAAATCCGGCGATTGACAGGTCAGCAACCAATCCGTTGCTTCCTAATAAAGCGGCAGCTTGTATTAACTCTTTTTTTATTAGAATGTGACCTTGTCGATATTTGGAGATATAAACACCCCAATGATAAAGATTTCTCCTTTTTTTCACACGTCCGTCACAAATATTCCCGAATTGATTACTATTTTTTAGATACACATCTGATAAACTCCGTTGTTGAATGTGCTTATGACATCATTGCGCTTTCAGATCATGCGCCTTTAAAGTTAATCCTTAAGATCCCAGATAGATTTTTGAAAATCTCACAGTGGAGATTGAACCCTATTTTGTTACAGGATCCAGCTTTTGTTAATTTTATTAAGGAGCAAATTTCTGTATTTTTTGAATTTAATACAACCGAAGAAATGTCAAATCTGGTTATATGGGACACCTTGAAATCTTTTCCTAGGGGACAGATAATCTCATATTTAGCAGCCTTGAGAAAGAAAACCAAAGTGGAATTGTCAGTGCTTATTAATCAAATTAAACAGATAGATAAAGTGTATTCAGTTAAACCTACTGAAGACCATATAAAAAAAGGGTCGAACTTCAATCACAGTATGATTTATTTCTGACCTTTCCCATTGAACAGAAAATTTTTAAATCTATAAGTTTATTTTATATACATGGGGAAAAATCTGCTAAACTTTTAGCGGGTCAGTTAAAGGCTGGGATGGTCAGAAGACAGATTTTAAAAATTCGCTGACCAGATAGAACAGAAACTTTAGATCCTTATGAAATTACTAAGATACTTATGGACTTTTATTCTAATCTTTATAAATCTGAATTCTCTGATAGTAATATCACTATGAATAGATTTTTGCAAAGGTTAAACATACCTCAAATTTTCAATTTTTCAATTTCATAGATTTTTTGAATTAAATGATTTTTTACTTTCTGGTAATATTTATTCTAATTTCTTTTTTAAACCTTGGATAAGGCTTTTCTAACATGGAAAATTAAGGGAATAAAAACTTTTTTAGAATTGTTTTTACACAACTGTTTAATGTCTTTTTCACTGTTAATGGATAAAAATGATATCTCCAATACACAGTTTTTCAGATATTTACAGGTTAGGAATTTCTTACGCGATTTTTTACCAAATTACCCCTTGATCTGCTCTTCAAATTTTGCTTTTGTTATTTTTCAGTTTAAACCTTTTCAAAAAGGATTAATAGCTATCATTTATAAACAGTTAATGAATGCTCGCACATCGCCTAATGATAGGGTTCAACACTCCTGGGAAGTAGAACTTCAACATTCACTCTCAGATAACCAATGGAGTAAAATTTATTATTTAGTTAATAATTCATCTATCTGCGCACGCCATATTTTAATTCAGTTTAAGATAGTACACAGGGCCCATATGTCCAAAGATAAATTGGTGCATATTTTGCCTAATATATGCCCTATTTGTGAAAGATGTAATGCAGAAGTGGCTACTCTAACCCATATGTTTCGGTCATGTGTAAGTTTAAATAATTTTTGGAGGGATGTGTTTGGAATATTATCTAAAGTTATAGATCTGGATGTTCAACCTAATCCACTTACAGCAATTTTTGGGATTTTCCCAGAGGAAGCAAGTAAAGTGTCTGCCTCCGCCCAACATGTGATAGCTTTTTCAACTTTACTGGCAAGGAGAGCTATTTTGCTACACTGGAAAGAAACTAACTCGCCCACTGTTTTCTATTGTCTCTCCTTTATCATGTCATGTTTAAGCTTGGAGAAAATTAGAAGCCAGACATTTGATACATCTTTTGAATTTGGGGCCCTTTATTTAATATTTTCACATGATTTAAGTAATCTTTATTTATTTATTTTTCTCTATTCTCTTTGGACAATATCCCTGTCCATGAAGGTTCAGAGATGACTGGAAGGATGTGTTGTTTTTTCTCTCTCTTTCTTTTTTTAAGTTTATCCTCATTTGGACTGCCCAATCTTTTTTTTCTTTCTCTCTTTTTTGTTTTAGTTTAGTTAGTGGGGTTTTTCTTTCTATCAATAAAATTTCCAAACTTTTTTTTTACGATTGCTATGAGGTGTTGTAATTTCTCTCTGACCATTGTATATATAACAGCATAATATATTACCTATTTGAGTTTGATATTATATGCTTTTTGTCTTTAATATTGCTGTTTATATGTCTTTTATATTATCTACTTGTTAAACTCCTCTTTCGATTTGTATTTGTATATTCTTTATTTGAAAATCAATAAAAAGGATTGAAAAATGAAAATGTTCTTGGACGTGGTGGTGCAAGTCCAGAGGCACATGGACCTTCTACCTGGTGATAGCAGTGAGAAAGAGCATGGCCTGGGTGGTGAGGATCTTTGATTAATGTAGATGCTTTCAGTGGCTGGGGGGATTTTATCTGCGATGTACTGGACTGAATTTGCTACATTTTGTAGAACTTCCACTCAAATACATGGTTTCCATACCAGGCCATAATGAAACCAGCCAGCATACTGTGGGAAAACATTGGAATTCTCCCGTGAGGAATTCTTCTTTCATTGATAGACTTCTAGATATTAAAATGATCAAGCAAATGGCAAGAAAAAGTTTTAGCCAGGATCAGTTGACTATGTTGTGTGGTCCATTGGTAGCACATCTGTTTCCTGCTCCTGCTCGTCATGTTGACATGAGCTCGGTAAAGTGTTTGTGAACACAGATCACACAATGGAACCTCAGAGCAGGGAGTGTGAGTGTTTACACACTGCGGCCATTTATTGATAACATCCTGTGCCTAACAAAGTGGCCACTAAGGGTATGTTCATGGTCTTCTGCTGCTGTCATGCATCAGAGATGCTCTTTTTCATCAGCACTGTTGTAACGTGTGGTTATTTGAGCTACTGCCACATTCCTGTCAGCTTGAACCAGTCTGGCTATTCCCCTCTAGCCTCTCTTATAAACAAGGCACTTTTGCCCAAAGAAATGCAGCGCAATTTGCTTTTTAGATTTAATCACCACTATCTGTTTTATCTAGAGATTGATGTGGTGAAAATCCCAGGAGATCGGTCGTTTCTGAGATACTCAAACCATCCCATCCGGCATCAACAATCATTCCACAGTCAAAGACACTTAGGTCACATTTCTGATGTTTGGTCTGAACCTCATGACAATGTCTGCATGCTTTATGCATTGAGTTGTTGCCACATGATGGCTGATTTGGTATTTGCTTTAATGAGCAGATGTCCAGTTGTATCTAATAAAGTGACTATTGAGTGTGCTCCAGGCACAGCCCTGCAGTGGATTCAGTGACCAGCATCTCAATGTGGAGAAGCCATCCAAAGTGAGACAGAGAGAGATACTGTAGGGAAACTGTACCTTCAAATCTCTGAGTCTATGCTAACCATCAACCACCTGTTTACACTCATCCTACATTAATGGTGTCTGGTCCAGACAGCATTCCTGGCCAAGTACTAAAGATCTGTGTGGTCCAACTAGCAGGAGTATTTAGCACTTTCTTTACTGTGCATCCGCACATGGTTGGGAACGGGTTTAGAACCAGAGAAGCTGCCCCAAAGACACTCTGATCCATTTTTTTAAAATCTCACCGTCTCCATCATATGAGACCGGAGATAGAAGCAGTCAGCAGTTCAGGACACTTTGTTGAATGAGAAAAAGCCAACATTTCAGGTCAAAGTCTCTACATTAGAACTGTGGAGAAGAAAAATTCTGTAGGGGGTCTCTTTGATAGGGTGCCATGGGGATAAGCTGGCTACGGGATTATCTGGTCAATGAGTGGCAACAGTTGGAACAGGGAGAACATGGACAAAAGGACATTGAGCAGAATGTATAGACGTGAACTGTAAAACAGGAAGCCTGGTCCGGTAGGTCAGGCTGGACACCATCTCCACCACCACATCCAGCTAGATTCTCTTACACCCTTCTTAAGCCAGTCACCCCTAGTGGGGCACAGGCTGTTGACAGCAGCTCACTCGAGACCTCTATCCATCTAAACAGGAAATTCTGTCTCTCTAGGACACCAGAAACCTGCCCAGAAACTGTAGCATTGGACTGTACACCCTTTTGCTCCAAGGTCTTATCAGAGGAGGAGAGTCCTCAGAGACAGACTCAAACTGCGACTCCACACTCACCACCTCACACTGGAGGTCCAGGCAACAGGTGAGGGTCGGACAGTGCAGTGTGTACAGGAGCAGCCGGTGGAAGGAACCCCCTGGGGACGGGAGGTGCGGCCTGTGGGACATTTCCCAGAGACGGAACAATTTGTGCTGAACCAGCTCTGTATGAGAGCTTGGGGACCCAGGTCCAGTGACAATTCAGTCTGAGTGGTGGTCACCTTGAGTCTGAACAGCCGACAACCTGACCCCTGCACACCCACAGTGAGGGTATCCCAGTGTCTGACCCCAAACCTCCATGAATATGTCTGTGACCACACCCGACCACTGATATCTGGCTGCAGGTTGAAACTTCATTTCTCAGGGCTGGGGGCAGAGAGTTTTGAGCCCTGATGAAGGGTCTCAGCATGAAACAAAAGGAACTTTGTGTTGTCTGTCTCACAGGGCTGGGAGCAACATGATGGGCCGAATGTCTTTTTCCAGTGTCTTTGATTTTCCCAGGACTGATTCCACTTCCAATCTCTGACCTCACCTATGGACTGTCTTGTCTTGTCTCCTCAGCTGGGACTGCGGTTCCCCCAACCACTGTGACCGGAACTCAGGGACATTCGGTCTCCTTACATCCTGGGATCCCAGTCGGACCGGACATTACTGAGGTTGAGTGGAGTCGGGTATGGCCCAGAAACAGGATTGTGAAGTACTCGAATGGGAACATTGACTACAGTAGTAATGAGCTGTACAAGAACAGGATAACCTTTCATTCTGGGAACATCAGTCTGGAAATCCATGATCTACGGAGAAATGACTCTGGTGAATATATTGGGATTTTTACAGCTGCAAGTTCAGGAGATGAAAGTAATACAACAGTGCGACTGGAGGTGTACGGTGAGTGAGACCAGTCCCTGAAACACCCCTAATGGATGGGTGAGGGCAGATCCTCTGTGTTTCTCTGTTTACTGAACCCCACTGACTACCCGTGGCTGGGGCTGGGCTCACGGTTCCAGTGTAGTGAGTCTGGAGGATACACCCGCCACATCCACAGAGGCGGAGTCAGGAGCCGGGAGGGATTGAACCAACAATGGGGAATCTCATGTGTCTGAGACTGAGGGAGCTCAGCACACAGGGAGAATGGACTTGATGTGAATGGGCTGGACAGTCTGTATCTGTGGGTCTCAGTTGCACACTCTACCCCAGGTGAAAGGCCTGGTCTGTCCTGTTCAGGGATCCCAGCTATCCCATCTGTTTAACAGGACACTGCTTGTTTATTCCCACAGACTGAGGTCTGAGCTCAGCAAAGTGTTTATTCCTCAGCCTTCATGCTGTGCTGTGCTGAGTGAGACCCTGTGTATTCATTACACTGAATATAGTGTCCCAGTGAGTGACACATGGAGGGAAGGGAAATGGTTTTGTGACACTTCCTCCTGTGTGTGTCCAGAACGTGGTGTGGGACATGGAGTGGTGGGAGTTGTGGATGTGGCAGTAGAGCAGAGCAAGGTGTTACTCAGGGAGAAACTGGTCAAAATATGTAAGAAAGAGGGAAGGGAGTGGAATGTAAGTCTGAGGATAGTGTAAACTAAGTGGGTAAAGTTACTCAAAGGTATTCTAAAGGACCAAGCATAAAAAGTATTTGGATTGGGAGATAGTTGAAATGTCTCTCTAGATTTTTGAGGAGGCTATCGGAAAGTTGATGAAGGAAAAGCAGTTAAATTTGTCTACATGGACTTTAACAATGTCCTGCATGGGATGTTGGTGAAGAATGTTTATTGCCTTGGCATTCAGGTTGAGGTTGCAAATTGTATTCGACATTGGATTTGCAGGTGATCTACAAGATGGTTGTCTCTCTGATTGGAGGACTGTGATTAGTGAAATGCCTCAAGGATTGGTGCTGGGTCCTTATTTGTTATCTCTATCAGCAATCTGGATGACAATGTGGTTAACTGGATCATCAAATTTGAGGATGACACTGATTGGGTGTACGGTAAGGAAGACTATCAAAGTCTTTAGCGGGATCTGGACCAGCAAGAATAATGAGCTGAAAATTGGCAGTTTCAATTTGATGCAGACGAGTACAAAGCCTTGACCCTTGGGAAGTAAACCAGGGTGGAACTTAAATAATGACCAGTCAGGTACTGAAGAGTGTAGTAGAATAGAGAGATCTTGGAATACAGAACAATAAATTCTTGAAAGTGTTGTCACAGTCAGATAGGGTCATAAAAAAAGCTTCTGGCACGTTGCCATTCATAAATCAAAGGATTGAGTCCAGGAGTTGCAATGTTATGTTGAAATTTTATAAGACCTTGGAGAGGATTAATTTGGAGTATTTGTGCAATTCCTGTCACCTATGTACAGGAAAGGTATCAATTCGATTGAACGAGTGCAGAGTATCAGGACTTGAGGACCTGAGTTATAGGGGAAGGTGGGGGAATTTCAAGGTGCAGGTGGAAGTATTGGAACCAGGTTCAATTTCAATGTCTAACTGAAACTTGAATAAATATTGGGAGGGATGTTAAAGACTTTGTCCAGATGTGGATCAATGGGGCTAGGTATAGACTAGATGGACTGAAGGATCTGTTTAGCCACTGCAATGCTCTATGATTCAATGTAGTCTCATTGAAAGGACCAGGAAGCATAGATGTTGATCCACTGAAGGTGGAGACCAGTGGGGTCGAAGGAAAGGGCCAGAGGAAACATATCCTTGCTTTCGGTGGGAGAGGGTGTGAGAACAGAGACGTAAGAAATGGAACAGGTTCTCAGGGCCTCACACCTTCATCATAATCTGGGCAGGCAGAGTGGAGATTGACAGATTGCAGAATAGAATGGGCTGTGTCTTGTGTTGGACCAGATTCAAGACAGCTCTGGGCTGGGGCTCACTCAGGTTTTAGGCTTTGCAGGGATTCAGGGACCACACAGAGGAGGAACAAAAGACATGGAAATGGAGAGAATTTCTGGAATAGAGCGCTATAAACAGGACATGATGGAGAGTTTGTAGATGAGTGTGGGTTGTGTTTGGGAAAGAGGGTGCAGCACGTGGGAACTTGCTTCAGCAGCAAGTGACTGAACAGAAGGATGAGGGAAGGTTTAAATCGTTTGGGTAAAAATGAGGTTGGATTGGCTTGAAGTTTACTCTGGACCGTTGGGGATGGGACGAGGGAGTTGGGGATCGAGCTGTCCACGATGATCTCCTTTACTCATCTTCTATCTCTCCCTCACACCCTCAGAGCCTGTGTCAGGAGCAAACATCACGGTTCAGAACATCACCGGGACCTGTAACCTCACCCTGACCTGTTCCGTGGCCTCTGGCAACCCCATCAGCTTCAGTTTGTGGAGAGGAGGAGAAGTTACAGGAGACAACAACAGCCATCACTTCTGGAGACACGAAGAGACGATACAGGTTCATTGCACAGCAGAGATGGAGGATGTGGTGTACGGGTGTAAGGCCAGCAACCCCATCAGTGAGGACACCGCACAGGTCCGGCTGGGGAACGTCTGTAATCTGGACACATGTCGTGAGTGTCAGAGGAAGGAGTTGGGATTTAGTTATCTCCCCATCCCAGGAGTCTGAGATGGGACAGCACAGAGGATCTTCACAAAACCATAAAAATTTACAGCAGATGACAGACCTTTTGACCCACAATGTTGTGCTGACCATGTAACCTACTCTAAAACTGCCTAGAAATTCCCCATAGCACAGCCCTCGATTTTTCTAAGCTCCATGCTCCTATCAAACAATCTCTTAAAAGACCCTATTGGATCTGTCTCTACCAGCATTGCTGGCAGTGCATTCCATGCACCCACCAGTCTCTGTGTGAAAACTTACCTCTAACAGCCCCCTTGTACCTACTTCTAAGCATCTTAAAACAATGCCCCTATGTGTTAGCCATTTCAGTCCTTTGATACAGCCTCTGGCTAGCCACGCGATCAATCCCTCTCATCATCTTACACACTTCTATCAGGTCACCTCTCATCCTCCTTTGCTCCAAGGAGAAAAGGCCAAGTTCACTCAACCTATTCTGGACAGGTACATTGGAGCTCAGAAAAATAGAGGGCTATGGGTAACCCTAGGTAATTTCCAAGGTAAAGACAAGTTCGGCATAGCTTTGTGGGCCGAAGGGTCTGTAACGTCCTGTAAGTTTTCTATGTTTGAGAAGATGAGCAATTACAGATTTGATTCCTCTACCATTTCATAAATTCCTGTCACAAACATTTCCCAAATTGTCTGTCAACAGTATTGTTCTTTTGTGTACCAATGGGAGCACTGCAGAGTAGGAGGGGATAGAGGGGAGTGATGTGATAATGACTGTAGGAAATAGGGGATGAGGGGATTGAGGTGTAGGTTGCAAGTCAGTGATGCGATGTTGATTATAGGGAATGGGGAAAGAAAGGACTGAGGGGTATCAGAGGGGAGGTGATGGGTTTGGAGGTCAATGATTTGATGGTGATTGGAGGAAATAGGGATTGTGGGATATTAGAGGGGAAGGGTTGGAGGGACTGAGGGTTATTGGAAGGGAGGGGAGTGGGGTGAAGAGGTGGGGGTTGGAAGGAATTTATGTGATGGGGATTGCAGGGTACTGAGGGACCATGTTGAGGTGACAGGGAGTTTTTTCCGACTGAGGAGGGATGGAGTGAATTCATCAATCCTGTGTCACTGGGAGGGTGAGGACTGGATTCATCAGGAAATCTTTTCTCCTCTGTGTTACAGCCCCTAAAACAACAGCGGTGCCGATTGCACTGACCCTGGTGTTCAGATTGTCAGTGGTGCTGATCCTCCTGATCTCTGCTCTCACTGCGATCCTCATGGTCACATGGAGGAGAAGACCTGAGGGAAGGGAAGTAACTTCAGAGACTGAAGGCAAGTGGAGCTGACACCCTGTCATTGAGTCTAGTATTTGGGAGAGGGAGAGAGAGGGGGTGGGCTGGGGTGGTGACAACAGGGGTGGGAGAGAAGAGTTAGATGGGGTAAAGTGGGAATGGTTTCAATACAGGCCCTGTCACCTCTGCTTTCTGTCCCACAGACCCACTGGAGACAGGCATCATTGACACAGACCTTCAGAAGAATCGCTGTATCTGGCAGCCCCCTAGGGGGAATGACAGGGTAATGACGGACACCTTACACCTGGAAAGAGGGCACCCAGGGACCACTCACAGTCCTTGGGGCAAACTGAACATAAGGCCTGCATGTAATCTGAACAATCCCAGAATCAACCACAGGTCCCTGTCACTGGGGATCGTTCCAACCACCACTGCATATTAATACTCTCAGTTACTCCAAAATCTGCTTCTGCAAACTCCAGTCTCATCAACAACATTGTGTGGGTAGTCATCAGTACTAAGCCCCCAAATCTCAAAGGCACTGAGTGGTATCAATGGTAAATGTGTCAGATACCGTTTGTAAATGGATCTATAAAGTAAAGTAAGTTGAGAACCTGTGTCAAGTATGGCCCGAGCAAAAATACCTTCAGTCCATTTGGACACACCAGAGTCTGGTCCCTCTAAACCTTCACGAATATTGTTTTGCACTTTAGTATTTCCCTTGATGCACTGATTGGAACGTATTCTGTCTGAGAATCCAGTCCATACCTATACAGTGTTCACCCGCAGTTTTGCATCTTTAGTTCTCTGATTGATTAACCGTGATTTACTTTCTGTAGATTTTCGTGTTACTCATAGTTTCACTTGAAATGTCTATCTTCTTCACAGTTGTTACAGAACTTCCAGGTTTGGTACGTTTTGTATTCAACTGAACAGGAGAGTTGGAATATTCTGATGCGGGAATAAAAATTGTGGTAAATGCTCTGTAAATGCTGCCCCATGCAAAGTTATCATTTTCCAGGGAATAACACCCTGCACCAGCAAAAAATAAAGTGGAGTTATATTTACTGATATTAAAACTTTAACAGTTAATAGAGGGAAAAGAAAAGGGTCCAGCACAGCTAAGCCAGTCTGAATGGGCAGATAAACGTTGGAGCTTTGATTTCTCACTTGCTGAACCCATGATCTGCATGGAAGACACCAGTCACCTTTGGAACTTCCCTTGAAAGCCATTTTGAATGAACTGGCTAACTCAGGAGCATTGGCTCTTCCTGCTGAGAACCATTTGGCTACACGAAGCACTTCTTGCAACAGTGACTCTCCCTTGAACAGTGTTCACTGAGCATCTTCGCTTGTGTTCTCCTCCACTGCTCCTGCCAACCAAACCTCCCCGGACTGGCTGACACAACATTCCCAGCCTGAGCAAGTAGTCCTTATCTCAGCCGAAACCAAAACACTAAGCTATGAGGCTTAACGATGAGAAAACATTGCATTTGCAGAAAAACTGCTAAAATTAAAATACCTCACAGCATACCAGTAGAAACACAATAAAACATGTGCTTAACTTGGGAATGACACAGGCAAATTGTTTGAATGTGAGCAATGACTCAATGGCAGCCATAGAGATGGAGGGCCAATGGGCCTGTTTCTGTGACTCCACCCTATTTGACTCCCTTCACCAACACATCACAGTTCAGAGTTCAAAGTATATTTTATTATCAAAGTGTGCATATATTATACAAGCTTGAGATTCATCTACTTATGGGCAGTCAGAACACAAGAATCTCAAAAGAACCCATGAAAAAAGAAAGTTAACAAACACCCAATGTGCAGAGAGAGAGAGAGAGAGAGACATCACACCAATCATGCAAACAATAAAAGCCAGCCAAAGCATTCAGGATGAAAGCGAGCCCATAGACACAAACCCTGGAGGATCCGGAGCAGGCCCACAGCCTCAGCTTCAGTTCATCACACAGCAGAGCAAAATGTCATGGAGCTGACACACATGGACCCTGAGGCATCTGGAGCCAGCTCACAGCCTCAGTGTCAATATGCAGCAAACCAGCCAACACGCACGACCTTTTCAATCGATCTGGCTCAGGGTTTAAATCATCCACTATAACACCACACACAGTTCCAGTCACGGTCTGTGCCGATCAAAGTCCCAGGTCTGCTGCTCTTGGACCAGATTCAGACACGGTCTGGGCTGGGTCACACCCGGGTGTAGAAGGGAAACTGGGACCATAAGACCATAAGATATAGGAGCAGAAGTAGGCCATTTGGCCCATCGAGTCTGCTCCACCATTCAATCATGGGCTGATCCAATTTTTCCAGTCACACCCACTACCCTGCCTTCACCCAAACCCTTTGATGCCCTGGCTAATCAAGAACCTATCTATCTCTGCCTTAAGTACTCCCAATTACTTGGACTCCACAGCCACTTGGGGCAACAAATTCCACAGATTTATCTCCCTCTGATGAAAGTAATTTCTCTGCATCTCAGTTCTAAATGGACGTCCTTCAATCCTGAATTCATACCTTCTTGTCCTAGACCCCCCTACCATGGGAAATAACTCTGTTATATCTAACTTGTTCAGGCCTTTTAACATTTGGAATGTTTCTATGAGATCCCCCTCATTCTCCTGAACTCCAGGGAATACAACCCATGAACTGCCAAACATTCCTCATGCAGTAACCCTTTCATTCCTGGAATCATTCTGTAAATATTCTCTGAACCTTCTCCAATGTTAGTATAGTATTTCCAAAATAATAAGTCCACAGCTGCACACAATCCTCCAAGTGTGGTCCCACGAGTGCCTTATAGAGCCTCAGCATCACATCCCACCTCTTATATTCTATACCTCTAGAAATGATCGCCAACATTGCATTCGCCTTCTTCCCAACCAACTCAACCTGGAGGTTACACTTACAATGGTGACAACATATGTGGGCCTGGAGAGGATTGCTGGGAATCAAAGCCATAAACAGGGAACTGTGGATTTTTTATGGATGTTGCGGGAAGTGGTTGGGAAAGTGGGAACTTACTCCAGCAATAACTGATGAAATGAAGGTTGAGGGAAGGGCTAAAGTGGTGTGTGGCAATGAGCTGGAATCAGCTTCAAGTTCACTTGGGACCATTGGGGATTGAATGCAGGAATCGGGGACCAATTTTCCTTAACTCATCTTTCACCATTACTGCTCAACCTGAAATCCCATGTAAGGAACATAGATCATGGTCTATTCATTTTCAGAGATGCTGCTTGACCTGTTGAGATCCTACAGCATTTTGAGTGTGTTGCCCTTGGTTCTGAACATTACCGGGACCTTTGACCTCACCTGGTCCTGCTCCATGTCCTTAGGGTTCTTACCAGCTTCAAGTGGTGAAGGGGAGGAGACTCCAGCATACATCACCTCTGGAATCATGGAGAGATGGGTGAGGTTCATCACACAGATTAACCTGTGGATGGGCAGTGTGATGGGGCAGTGTAGGTGGCGCTTCACTTTATGTCAAACATGTGCACATTTATTTGTTTTACAATAATCACACTGTTCTCAGTTCAATCTTGACAAATATTTATGCATTTAAAACATCAAATTAAATCATGATCATCCTTGTCCAGGATGCAACCCAGCCCTTGTAATGCCTACTGCCATCTGAAAACATCCAAGATGTGAATGAAGAGTACGTACTCTCTTTCCAAAACCAGATTGAACTGAGTTACTGACTCTCAGCTGACCTGCAGTGTCAGAGCCAGAGTCAGGTAGCAGTTTGTGGTGTCCTGCCATTTTTCAGTTGAGTAGCAGTGCACAGTATGAACTGTTCCCTAAAGCGAAAGACTACTCTGAGTGATCTCCTGAGGGGATGATCCCTCAGTAGGTACTTCTGTCTTTCATCAGTACTGTGGGTCTCTTAATTGTTGTCCAGCCTATAGTCGTTAAAGCCTTGTGCATTCTGTTTAATCTTGTCAAGCTTATTTTTCTACATCCTGTGATTATTTAAAGTGGACTCCCAATTAACACAAAATGGTGGGTCATTGAGTTCCGAAAATAATTTGTTTCACAGCGTCGCTCGCTCAGGCCACCAATGTTCTGTTGGAATTCCAATGTATGAACTCATCTTCTATCTCCACATGGGAGTCTATCGCTCCTCTGCACCTGGGTTCAGTTGTCTCCCAGCACACACCGTGACACTGTCTGCTACAATGCAGGTAGTCAACAGCTAGGTCCAGGTATGACTCTAAGCTGAGCAGATTCTTTTGAAATGTTTCACCTCAGACTTCTGCCTCTTGGTCGTGCTCTTCTTGTACACTTGATAAAAGTGATGGTGGTGAGTCTTACCCATGTCCCACCTAGACTTCAGAAAAGGGAATGTCCGGAACCTTTGGAATGAATCCTGGAGTCGGCCACCTTCCAGCAGCCAGTTGTTACAGAGCTTACGTGGACCCCACTCATGTGCACGTCAGGACGAACTCTGCCCATGCGAAGTGATCGATTGAGTATGAAACTGGCCTCATAGTGAACATCAGACATGTTTGCTGCTCAAATTATAGATGGTCTCCTCCGTCAGCCCCCTTCAACTGTTACACCACTCCCACTGGAAATTAAAATGAAATGATTCATGTTGAGTTCCCCCCGCTGTCCCCCTGCATCCAAGAGACAGGTGGCTACAATTAAAATGGACTCCACGGGGTGTGGAGATGTGGCACAACCCCGGTGAGACTCACCATCTTTTATAGATGTACCATAGCAAGCATCCTATGTGGATGCATCACAGATTTGTATGGCTACTGCTCTGAATATGAAATGGCAGAGAGTTGTGAATGCAGCCCAGTCTGTCACACAAAGCAACCTCCCATTCATGGACTGTGTCCTCACTTACCACCGGCTCAGGAAAGGAGACAACACAATCAGAGAGCCTATCCACCACTGTCATTCTTTCTTCCCTCCCCAGTCTGCCCCGACACTATCCCACTGACCCACAAATCTGTCTTTCTCAGCCCAACACCCGACCCCTCACCATGCCTTCCAACAACACTCTCCGCAAAGTCTCCACTTTGTCTCCCTTGTAAAGGCCGACTCCACAGTTCCTCCACCGTCCCCAGCACACAGATGCACAGACACACACAGGATCAGGATGGAGACAGCAATCGGAGGGTGGGGAGGGGGTTGAGGACTGGGGTAGATCATCCACTGTCATATTCAATGGTGCGAGAGGCTGGGTTGCTTGAGGGGCCAAAGCCAACTCCTGCTCTTATATCCCTCTTTGTGTGTGTCTGTTTGTACATGTGTGAGAGAGAGAAAGAGTGGGTGGGGAGATCTTCAGAACTGAGTGAAAATGCAGACTGAGAGGGAGAGACACAGACTAAGAAACCGAGAGAGGAATGTGAAAACAGTGACTTCTGAAGAGAAATGAAAGGTAAATTGAAAAAGATGTCCTCTCAGAGACTATGAGAAACAGGAGAATGAAAGGACAAGAGAGAGATGGGCAGAGAGGCTGTGGGTAAGGGTACAGAATCTGAGAGAGAGAGAGAGAGCTAGAGGTGGACAGGGACTGGTTGGAGATGTGGAGATGGTTAATGGGATGTGTTTGAGTTACAGCTTGTGCTCTGTGCCTGTTTGGAGTAGTATTGCCTCTTCCCCATCACAGTGTATTAGATAGCTGTGACATAGCCAGTTTCCACTGCTTTAGTTATTACCCATCGACCATCAAGCTCTTGAGTAAATGTGGATACCTACCCTCACTGCCCCATCATTAAATGTCTTACACCAAAGATCTCACTTTAAGGATTCTTTATCTCATTATCTCATGTTCCCAGTATTCCTTGCTATTCATTTATATTTACATTTGCACAGTTTTTTTTGTTTTCACTCTGGAGGATCTTTCATTGATCCTGTTTTAGATACTATTCTTTAGATTTGTTGAGCATTTCAAAGGAAAATAAATCTCAGGATTCTATATGGTGATATATATCTACTTTGATAATAAAGTTTACTTTGCTCACTTTGAAGTGTACCTGTTTCCAATGCTTGTTCACCAAGCACCAAATGAAGTTGCAAGTTTTAAGTTCAAGAACAAGTTTCAAGTTTAATTATCGTTCAATTATACACGAATAGAGGCAAACGACAAGGTGCAAAACACATACCAACAACATACAGCACACTTCACATAGCACATTGCACAAATAGCACGTTTGGTTATTCATCAGTACAGAACAACATACAGTCACAAAGAGAAATAAAAATATATCGCCCAAGTCTTGAGTGGTCCTGGTCCAGCTTGTTCTTTCACCAAGTGAACACTGGAGGGCAGCAGAGACAGGAGGGCTCAGACACCAACCCAGTATGAAATCTGATTTGGACAATCCACATATTATAGTGAGAATGGTTACAGGGACAGTGTATTCCGTGTGGTATGTGGGAAGTCTGGGACACCTCCAGTCTCCCAGATAAACACAACTGCACCAGGTGCACCGAGTTGCAGCTCCTGAGAGAACATATTAAGGAACAGGAGCTCAACTCGATGACCTTTGACTCATGTGGGAGAATGAAAAAGAGATAGAAAAGAACTAGAGGGAGGTAGTTACCCCAGGATTACAGGAGTGAGGTAACTGAGAGACTGCCAGGAGAAGGAGGGGAAATGTACAACCAGTGCAGAGTACACCTGTGGCCATTCCCCTCAATAATAACTTTAGATACTATTGAGAGGGATGACCTAACAGGGAGGAGCCACAATGACCAGGTCTCTGGCACTGAGTTTGATGCTGTGTCTCAGATGAGCGGAGAGGTGAAGAGGACTGCAGTATTGGTAGGAGATTCCTTCATCGGAGGAAAAGAGAAAAGGTTCTGTGGGTGAGATAGAGACACACAAATTGTATCTTGCCTCCCTGATGCCAGGATCAGGGATATCTCGATTCTTGACCGTGGCATTCTCAAGGGCAAAGTTGAGCAGCTGAAGTTTTTGTACATATTGACACCATGACATGGGTAAATAATGTGATGAGGTCCTGAAGAGAGATTTTATGGAGCTAGGTAGAAAGCTGAGAAACAGGACCATCAGGATAGTGATCACTGGATTGTTGCCTGTGCCATGTGCCACTGAGGGAAAGAATAGGATGATTTGGCAGGTGAATATGTAGCTGAGGAACTGGAGCATGAGGCAAGGGTTGAAATTTATGGATCTTAGTGATCTCTCCTGGGGCAGCTATGACCTGTACAATAAAAGACAGGCTACACCTGATCCCGAGGATCTCCAATATCCTTGTGGGCAGGTTGGTTTAAGTTGTTTGGGTGGGTTTAAACTAGCTCAGCAGGGGGTTGGGAACTGGAATGGTAATGCGGAGGATGAGCGCTATCAGATGTAAATAGATGTAATGTGTAGTGAGACTCCTAGCAGGCAGACCTATGCGATAGATAAAAATTGCAGTAAACCGGAAGAGCTGTAATGTAAAGGTGTTCAAAATTGAAAAAGGTGAATACAGAACTAAAGGTGTCATATTTGGCCGCGGGCGGTAATGGAATAAGTTCGATGAACTTGTAGTACAGATACAGATTGGCAAAGATGATGTAGGTATCACTGAATAGGCAGGAAGGCAGAGGGTCTGGCATGGCACTGTTGATAAAAAATGAAATTAAATCATTCGAAAGAAGTGACATAAGGTCAGAAGATGTTGAATTGTTGTAGTTAGAGCTGAGGAACTGCAAGGGTAAAGAGACGCTGATGGGTGTTATCTACAGATGCCCAAACAGAGGTAAGGATGTGGTCTACAAATTGGAATGGGAGATGGGAATTGCCTGCCAAAAGGGCAATGTTACAGTACTCACAAGGTCCATCAATATACAAGTAGATTGGGAAAACCAGGTTGATGTGGGATTCGAAGAGGGGCAATTTCTAACTTATGGGATATCTTTCTAGAACAGTTTGTGTTTGAGCCCTGTAGGGGTTAGCTATTCTAGATTGAGTGTTGTGCGATGAACCAGAATTGATCAGAGAGCTTAAAGTAAAACAATCCTGAGGGGTAACTTATCATTATGTAGTCAAAATGACGCTGAAATTGGAGAAAGAGAAGCTAAAATCACATCTTACAGTATTACAGTGGAGTTAAATATATCACAGGGGCATGAGAGAGGAGGTGTCCAGTACTGATTCAAGAAAAAAATAACACAGGCAGGGATGATGGCAGAGATGCAATTGCTGCAATAACTGAAAGCAATTCAGATGACACAGGATTTATAAATTTCAAAGTGTAGGAAGTATACTAAGGGCAAGATGACACAACCATGGCTAACAAAGCAAGTCAAGGCCAACATGAGGTCCAAAGTGAGGACATATAATAGAGCAGAAAATTGGCGAGATGTTAGGGGAGTGGGAAGCTTTTAAATACCAACAGAAGGCAACTAAATGTCATTAAGTAGGTAAATGTTGAATAAATCTAGCCAATAATATTAAAGACAATACCAACAATTTCTTCAGGACCATAAAGTGTGAAAGAGAGGCAAGAGTGGATTTTGGACCACTGGAAAATGATACTGTTATGGGGACAAGGAAATGGCAGAAAAGCTGGATAAGTATTTTGCATCAGTCATACTGTGGAAGAATCTAACAGTGTGGAGGAAGTTACAGGTATCAGGGGGTCATGTAATGTGTAAAGTTACCACTACTAGAGAGAAGGTGCTTGGGACATTGAAAGGTCTGATGATGGATAACTCACCGGGAGCAGATGGTGTACACACCAAGATTCTGATAGAGGTGGTTGAACAGATTATGGAGGCATTAGTAATGACCTTTCAATAATCATTAGATTCTGTAAAGGTTCCTGAAGACTGGACAATTGCAAAAGGAACCCCACTCTTCAAGAAAAGAGAAAGGCAGAAGAAAGGAAATTAAAGGCCAATTAGTCTGACCTCAGTGGTCGGGAAGATGTTGGATTCAATTGTTAAGGATGTGTTTTCAAGGTTCTCAGATACACAAGATAAAATAGGCCATAGTCAGCATTGTTTTCTCAAATGAAAATCCTGCCTGACATATCTGTTGGAATTTTTTGAAGATATAACAAGCAGGAATAGACAAAGGAGAATTGGTTAATGTTGCAAACTTGTGTAACACCCTGGGAAAGTGTTCACTGCTAACATAATGGTCTTTCTGTAGAAGCTGTGTTTGGAGTATTGTGAGCAGTTCTGGGCCCTTTATCTTGAAAAGGATGTGCTGAAACTGGAGAGAGAACAATGGAGGTTCATGAAAGTTATTCCAGGATAAATTGACTTGTCATATGAAGTGCGTTTGATTGTTCTGATCCTGTAATCAATGGAAATAAAAAGAATGAGAGATGACCTAATTGAAACCTACCAAAATTGTAAAAAGTCTTGATAGAGTGGCTGTGGAGAGGATGTTTTCTGCGGGTGGAGTTTTGAAGACCCAATAGATTGACATCTTCTTCGAACAGATTTGTGGAGGAACTTGTTTAGCTGGAGAGTGGTGAATCAGTGATATTTGTTGCTACAGGAAGCTGTGGAGGCCAATTCTTTATGTACATTTAAGGCAGAGGTTAATAGATTCTTGATTGATCACAGCATGAAGGGATACAGGGGGAAGGCAGGAGACTGGGGCTGAGAGGAAAACAGATTAGCCATGATGAAATGGCAGAGCAGATTCAATGGGCCAAATGGTCATTTGGAAATCCAGCAGCACATCTTGTTCACACAACAACTCAGTCAATGCAAATCCCCCGTCATTGGTCTCTGCAGAGAACGAGTAAACCAAACGCAGTATTTTTTTGTCCAACAGGGTCTTGTGATCACTACACTAAATATCCAAAGCAATCAACCGTACTTTTTTAGGGCTGCGCACAGTCTGGGCACAAATGTACGCAACAAGTCCAGCTCCATCAATATCGAGCAAGTTGCTGCTGGGGTAGTCCTGCTGTCATTGATGTTCTGAATCTCCAGCAGTGACTTGCGGATGGAAAATAGACGTACAGGATGAGCAAATACACGGGAGTGGTCGCTGTGTCTGAGCACGCCGCCATCGTTCCAGAAGCAGATGTAGAGTCTCGATGTGGAGGGGCCCCTCCCTCCTCTGAGCTCTCTCATGTCTGCTTGGTGGGCAAGACCAGTTGTAATGGGGAACTCTGAGTAGAGAGCAGTAACAAATATTTGAGACATGTTGAGTGGACGTGCAGACCCCTCATCCATTGTGGTCACTCCCGGGTTCTCTGCTTGTCCACATCCATGAAGCTCTTTGTCTCCTTCAGCGTCTCTGTCTGCTGCTCTCTCGGCTGCCCTGTCCATTCTCTGACTTCCTCTGCTGTCCATTGGGTCAAACAGCACAGAGATCGTCCCTTTGATCCACTGAGGGAACTCCAACCATCAAACACCACGTTACACCAATACCATTTCATTAATCCCATCACCTCCCCCAGTTTCTACCACTCACCCTCTCAGTGGGGGCAATTTATAGTGGACAAGTAACCTACCGCCATTGTATCATTGGAATCTGGGATGAAATAATAGCACCCTGGGTAACCCGTGCCTTCACTGGGAGAACATGCAAACTCCACACAGCTGGAATCTAAAACCAGGATGAAATTAGGTTTGCTGTAGTTGTGAAGCAGCAGAACTTCCTGCTGCCCGTCTGTATGTGATTTCTCTCTTAACTTCAGAGACAACTGGACTCCAGCACCATTTTCTGTTTCACAACCTCAAACACTTCCCGCCACCATGTTACAACTTTGCAAGTCTTTCATCAAGGTCCCACACACCTCGAGCTGCTGAAACCCTTCATTCGTATTCTTGTTGATCAATCTGTTGTGTTTTGTTGTCACTGGATCTGTTTCATCTGACTGACCTGTGCCAGACTCGCACTGGATCTGGCACAAGGCCACAAACAGTATTAATTTATTGCTCTTGCCCCATGTCTCTTCCTTTGTTCAACACTGTTCATCCAAACATGCAGCTCAGTCTTCGTCAGGTCACACATGCTGTTTTTTTGATAAGCCTGTCAGTCTGACAAAATCAAAAAGAGCTGTTTATTTGGAAATGATCGCTCATTTATCAGATTGTCGATCTCACTGCATCTACTTATCGCTGCTCTGATCTAACCATCCCCAGGGGGGAGCCAGCTCACAAAATGGTGGCTGTAGAGAACACACATAAAATGGCAGCCTCCATTCCTTCCACTACAAGAATGTATTTGCTTTTACTGCTTCCCCTGTCCCTGGCTCTTTCGGTGTTCTATAGTTTTTTAATCCCTTCATCACTGACAATCCACAGGATCAGCATTCAATCCCTCACTTTGTTGTACGAAAGCTTCAGAATTCGGGGAGATGAGATTGTTTGGTCAGGTAGGCAGAGGAAGAGGCAAATGGAGAATAGAATGGAGTTTGTGTTGGATCAATGTAAATTGATGTTCTCTATTTGGAGGCTGTGTTGTCTGGTCCTACACTCCTCCACCATAACAAGCATCCTCTCTGTTGAGGTCTTTTAGCATTCGATAGGTTTTACTGCTTCCGCTGTCCCTGGCTCATTCCGTGTTTTACATTCCTCCTCATATGCTCTAAAGATGAACTGTAGAATACTTGAAAGTGAGTCCATAGGTTGTGGAATCAATTCATAGTTGCAGTGTGAGAAGTTACCCACGCTGGTTCAGGAGTCTGATGTATAACTGTTCCTGAAACTTGTGGTGTGGAACCTGAGATCCATACCTCTGTTCCAACAGCAGCAATAAAAGCAGATTATGGACTGGATGGTAGGTGTCCCTGATGATGCATGTTTGCTTTCTTGTAGCAGTGCTCCTTGAGATCTGCTTAGTGGTTGGGAGGGATTTTCTTGTGATGGACTGGACCGTATCCACCACTTCATGTTGGCTTTTCTGTTCCTTTGATCAGGACTGTGGTGATGAGATAAAACTTCAGTCAGAGTTTCATTGAACGGGGGCAGGGACGAGGGTCCAAAAATCCTCCTGCTCTTATTGTTCTTATTTGGTGTGAGGTGACATTCTGACATCAGTCAGTCCGCATTTGACGTCGAGCGCTGTGGCTTTCTGCCTGTGATCACACCTCTGTATTTCACCTTTTGCACAACACGTACTTTCTTGTCGACTGCTCCTCACAACATACTGACTAGGAGGGGAAGCTTTGTTCGGTCCATCAGCATCTATACTGTTCTGTGAGAACAATGAACACCAGGCATCTGCTGATCTCCTGCTGGCTAACTCTCTGTGCCTCACGCTGTAAGTTTGATTCAGAGCAAGTTTTTGTCTTTTAAAGTCCTTCTCTTCAGGTTCTCTGTTAATTTCTGGACTGGGGCATTTCTGGGTCCCACAATACCAGAGCAAGGAGAGTGTATGCTGGTCAGAATGAAGCACGGGTTTGATATAGAGAGCGAAAAAAGCTTGGTTACTGGTGGGCATTGGGACAGAGGATTGGCGCATTCTGTAGCCATAGACACATCCTGCTGCTAATTCTGTAAATGAAGCTTGAGAAAAAAGTATCAGTTGTTCACGGGATTGGGAAGGATTTATCAGGGATGTGGAACCCAGGAACTGGGATCTGATCCAGAGATGTTTCCAGGAAAAGTTCATGATGGGGAATCGTTGTAGGAATGATGGTTGGGGGGGGGGGGGACACTGAATGCAGAAAGAGAGGGGAAATTGTTAACAGTCATCTAACATTTTGGGATCTGAATGCTGGTTTCCTCTCTCTCTCTGTTAACAGAGTGTCGATCTGTCAATAGCCCAAATCACAGAACCGGACATACAATCAGTGAGAGAGAATGATGAGGAAAATCCTGATATCATTGTCAGAAGCAGTTGTTAACCTGAAGAATGAGTCTTTTCTTTTTCAATCTTTTTATTAAGTTTCAAATTAGTAAACATAACAATAATGATAATGATACAAAGAGGTCGGGATTACATTAATAACGGTTAACATGTACAAACACAGATTCCAAATAACAAATGTAGTTTAGCCTCCCAATCTCTTAGTAAATGCCCATGAAAAAAAAATTGATAAAGAGAGAATAAAAACCATAAACTAAAAAAAAACTGAACTAAAAAAACAAAGATTGGACTGCCATATTTCATTGGCTAAAATTATAATTTGTTGTTAACTCTGCTCCTCTATACCTGAGCAAAATATTAATAAAAATGGATTCAGAAAGGCTCAACTTACATCATATGAAAACAAATGGCCTCCAAGTTTCTTCAAATTTAACCAAAGGATCCACAGAACTGCTCCTAATTTTTTCCAAGTTTAAACATGCTATCATTTGGTAAAATCATTGAAATGTGGTAGGGGGATTGGAATCTTTCCATTTAAGTAAAATGTTTTTTCTGACTATTAATGTAACAAATGCAATTAAATGACAAGCTGATGAGGTTAAATGATTGTAGTCTATCACTGGTAATCCAAAAATTGCAGTAATCGGATGTGTTTGTAAATCAACCCACAGAACTACTGAAATAATATCAAAAATATCTTTCCAGTATTTTCCTCAAAGAAGGCAAGAACAGAACATAAGTGTCAAGGAAGCTACTTCAGAATTATATCTATCGCAAACAGGATTTATTTGGCAGTAAAAGTGAGCTAGCTTATCCTTGGACATATGAGCCCTATGAACCACCTTAAATTGTATCAAAGTGTTTCTGGCACACATTGAGGAAGTATTAACTAGTTGAAAAATTTTCTCCCATTTCTCTGTAGATAAAGATAATTGAAGTTTTCTTTCCCACTCATTCTTAATTTTATCAGAAGTACTTAAGTGTATTTTTATAATTAAATCATAAATAACTGCTATTAAACTCTTCTGATATGGATTTAAACTTAATTTTTTTTCTGTAACTTCAATTTGATGTGATATCTGAACGGTACCTAAAGTAGCGTTCAGAAAGTTTCTAATCTGTAAATATCTGAAAAAGTGTGATGTAGGCAAATTATATTTATTACACAATAAATGAAACATGAAACAATCATCCATGAATAAATCACTAAAACATGTTATTCTCTTTGTTTTCCATAAAATAAAAGCTTAATTAATTCTTGATGGTTGAAAGAAAAATATAGATATAATAGAACTTGGCAGGATAAATTTATTCAATCCAAAAAATTTACAAAATTGTAACCATATTCATATTGTATGTTTGATTATTGGCTTCTCATTTGTTTATTCAATTTAGTAAGTGCAAAGGGAAGCGCAGCTCCTAAAATAGAAGCCCATGAAAACACCTGTGCAGACTCCCACTCGAGGTTCATCCATCGTGGATATTGAGTTTCATCCAACTCTTGTGTCTGAAACATTAATTTTGAATATTAATTGCCCAATAATAAAATCTAAGATTCGACAAAACCAAACGCCTTCCTGTTTTGATTTCTGTAAATATTTCTTACTTAACATAGGATTTCTTTTCTGCCATATATATGAAGAAATTTTAGAATCAATAATATCAAAAATGATTTAGGGATGAAAATTGATACTACCTGAAATAGATATAGAAATTTAGGTAAAATAATCATCTTCATAGCATTAATTCAACCAATCAAAGATAGGGACAATGGGGACAATTTAGTAAACAGTTGTTTAACTTGATCAATTAAGGGTAAAAATGTGATTTTAAATAGAACCTTATACTTCTTAGTAATTTTAACACCCAAATAAATAAAATATTCAGTAACCAATCTAAATGGTGATTGCATATAAATTGGAACCTGCATATTTAATGGGAAATACACATTCTTATTAAGATTCAATTTATGACCAGAAAATCTACTAAACTGAGCAAGTAGTGTTATTACTGCAGGAATGGGTATCTCTGGGTACAACATATGTAGTAATAGGTCAACTGCATGTAATGATACTTTATGCATCCCATTCTTACAATTAATGCCAAATATATTGGGTGAATCAAGAAGAGTGACTGCCAAGGGCTCCAGGGCAATATCGAATAGTAAAGGGCTTAAAGGACAACCCTGTCTCGTACCTCAAAAAAGCCTACAAAAGGGGGATCTCTGATTATTGGTAAATACAGCAGCCAAGGGTGTATGATATATCAATTGAATCTAAGGTAGAAATTTTGGGCTAAAATTAAATTTCTCAAGTATATTAAATAAATATTCCCATTCAAGTCTGTCAAATGTCTTCTCGGCATTAAGCGAAATAACGCATTCTGCAGTATTAGATAAAGTGGTGTATATAATGTTCATTAAACTCCTAACATTAAAATGTGAATAACAATTTTTAATAAATCCTGTCCGATCCTCAGAGACAATTTGTGGCAATATCTTCTGTAATCAACTTGCTAATATTTTGGAAAAGATTTTAGAATCAACATTCAACAAAGATATAGGTCTGTATGATGCATATTCATATCTTTGCCTTTTTTAGGAATTAAAGAAATAGATGCTTCATAAAAGGATTGTGGTCATTTACCTACAAATAAAGCATATTTAAAAATTCTGCATAACAAAGCAGAATGTAAATCTGAAAAATAATATAAAAATTCATCTGTATACCTATCCGGACTTTACCAGAGTTCATTGAAAAAATTGCTTTTATTTCCTCTTCAGTAATGGGTGCAGCTAATGGGTTAATCAGCTGGTAATTTTGGAATATTCAGTTTCCTTAAAAATTCATGCATTATGGTAGGATCATCAGGAAATTTTGATTGGTATAAATTGGTATAAAATTCTTGAAAAGATTTATTAATTTCATTGCGGTCAACCGTCAAAATACCATGCTGTCTATGAACTTTATTCATCTGACGTTTCACCAAAGCAGCCTTCATTTGGTTAGCCAATGATAGATTTGATTTATCACCATGTATATAAAATTGACTCTTAGTTTTAAGTAATTGATTTTCAATTGAGGATGTTAATAACAAACTATGTCGCATCTGAAGTTCACCTCTCTCTTTATAAAGCTCCAGATTGGGAGCAATAGAATATTTTTTATTAATTTCTTTAACCTTATCAAGCAATGTATATATTTCACTATTAATCCATGTTTTCAATCCAGCAGAGTATGAAATAATTTGCCCACAGATATATACTCTTAAGGTACAGGTGTCCCCCGTTTTTCAAATGTTCACTTTATGTCAACTCGCTGTTACAAAAGACCTACATTAGTTACCTGTTTTCACTGACAGAAGGTTCTTTCAATGTTAAGAGAAAAGGCAGCGCATACCCTGTGCAGCCAAGCTACTCCCCCAGAAATGCATTCTCGCCAGCATTGCTTAAACGCGTGCCTGTGAGCATCTGTGCTTAATGTCAATTTATTTTCTGCATCGGTTAGCAATATGAGTTCTAAGGTATCAGAAAAGTCTAAAAGAGTGCATAAGGGTGTTACACTTAGTGTAAAACTAGAAAATTAAGCATTTTGATTGTTGTGAACAAAATAAGGATATAGTGAGTTTGGCTAAGGGCTTGTGGAAGTTGATGAAGATGATATTGAAGGGGTTTTGGCTTCCCATGACCAAGAACTGAGAGATGAAGAGCAGATGAAGAGGAAAAGATAACAATTGAAACCGAACACAGTAGCAAAGTAGTGAAGTCATCCAGGAACTGAACATGAAGCAATAATGTGAGACTTTTATTGCGATTGGCAATGCTGCAATGGTTGCAGAAAAGTACGACTTTAATTTTTAAAAGGTACGTAGGTTTAGGGCATATTTGCTGGATGGTTTGAGTGCTTATGCAAATTTATGATGAAGGTCAACAGATGCTTGATGCTCCAATTAACGAGCATGAAATTCAGAAAGCTATTTCATCAATGCAATCAGGTAAAGCTCCCAGACTTGATGGTTCTTCGGTGGGATTGGTCAAAAAAATTGAAAGATTAGTTTCTCCGTATCTTTTGGAAATATTTCATGAATCCTTTGAGAAAGGTAATTTACATTCTTCTTTTTATGAAGCATCTATAGCCTTAATTCTTAAAAAAAGATAAAGATGCCGTTGAATGCCATAGACCTATTTCACTATTAAATGTGGATGCAAACATTCTTTCTAAAATAATGGCTAACAACTTGGAAACTTTTTAAATTAAAATTATCTCTATGGACCAGATGGGCTTTATTAAAGACCGTTACTCTTTCTCTAATGTTTGGAGATTGATGAACATTATTTATTCACCATTATCTAAGCAACCTCAATGTGTTATCTCTCTTGATGCAGAAAAGGCATTCGATAGAGTTGAGTGGCCATACTTGTTCACAGTATTAGAAAAATCTGGTTTTGGTAATAATTTTAATAGATGGATTCAAATGATCTATAAGAACCCTATTGCCATGGTCATTACTAGCAAATACAGGTCTTCTTTCTTTTCACTTTCTCGTGGTACTAGACAGGGACGTCCATTAAGCCCTTTATTATTTAATCTTGTATTGGAACCTTTAGCTATAACTTTATGGGAGGCCAAAAACATTCATGGTATTTCTATAAATGGAACCATACATAAGATTTCTCTTTATGCAGATGATCTTTTGATTTTTATTTCAAATCTTGAGGAATCAATTCCTAATCTTTTGGAAACACCTAAAGATTTTGGAAAATTTTCAGGATACCAACTTAGTTTGAATAAAAGTGAATTGTTTCCATTAAATGCTCCTGTTAGTATATATAATTATATTCCTTTTAGAATTGTTAATACATTTAGATATTTAGGTATTATAATTACGAAAAAATATAAAGATCTTTATAAAGCTAATATAGTTCCTCTAGTACACTCCATGAAATTACTATTTTCTAGATGGAATCCACTTACTCTTTCTTTAGTAGGTCATATCCATGCTGTTAAAATTATGATTTTATCTAGATTTTTAGATATTTTCCAAAATATACCTATCTTTTTAACTAAAAAAATTTTGATCAAATTGACTCTCCTATTTCTTCCTTTATTTGGAACAAGAAGGGACCAAGAACTAACAAATACCATTTACAAAAACCCAAAAAAGATGGTGGACTTACACTTCCTAATTTAAGACTGTCTTATTGGGCTGTGAATATTAGATAATTATGTTTTTGGTTATATTGGCTTGATAAGATATCTAGATAATAGTTAAATGTATTACTTCCAGAGTTGATTCCTAATGGGGTTTTCTTTGTAGTTAATGTTTTTTTTTCTTAGTTAGATGGGGTTCTTTTTTTTTCCTTCTTTTTTCTATATATAATTTTTTTTTAATTTCTATATATTATGATTAGTTTTTTTCTTCAGCTTTATTAATTGTATACTAATCAATTTGTTGAAGTTTTGTATTATTCAATAGTTGCAGAATATTATGTATTAATAAAATGATTCTAAAAATGAAAATGAAAATGAAACTGTATGATAGAAAAATGTGTGAGGCTAAGTGGTCAAGCATACTGTCATTTTTCAAGCCTTCCACATCAGCCAGAGCAGACAATGAAACTCGACCTTCGACAACGAGGCAGGCAGATTTTGACGAAGGTGACCGACCTGTCCTGGAGGAAACAGACGGCGATGAGATGACATCCCTGTCTCCCAACACCCCAAGCTCTGACGACTCAGCCAAACACACCAGTGTGCTCATTGTATTCCCAATTCTGATAAGGGGAATTACACTATACATACATTATTTCTACTTTATATAGGCTGTGTATTTTTATGTGTTACTTGGTAGCTTCATAGCTTAAAGATTACTGGAAAGAGTGCGTCTGCCGGGAGCGCTTGTGCCATGTGTTTTTGCTGCAAGAGCAGCCGAGAATGCTTGCGTGAGATTTTCGCTGCGGTGGACAGGCTGCAATAATTGCAGAGAAGTATTCCTACATTATATAGGCTGTGTATTTATCAGATCATTCCTGCTTTTACTATATGTTACTGTTATTTTAGGTTTTATGTGTTATTTGGCATGATTTGGTAGGTTATTTTTTGGGTCTGCGAATGCTCACAAATTTTTCCCATATAAATAAATGGTAATTGCTTCTTCACTTTACAACATTCCAGCAAACAAACAAATTCATAGGAATTCTCTACCTTCGAATCGCGGGGGAAACCTGAATCCCATAATATCCCACTGGAAATTTCTTCCATTGAGATAGTTGAAAAGACAAAATGCAATCTTTTCTTTAATGAAATTATCAAAATTTAAATCATGAAGCAAAATGGAGTTGAACCGCCATTATCTAGTACTAAAAGTTACATCAAATAATTTAATTGATAATTCAAAGGCGCATCTTCGGAAATGGCGATTGTATCACACTCACAGGCAGTGACAGATGAAAATAATCGAGATTCAATAAATAAGTAATCAATTCTAGAGGAATTATGATATACCGGAGAAAAGAAAGGTTACTCTTTATCATTGGGATTTAAAATCTCCGAATTTCTAAAATTCCTGCGTCAACTAAAAAGGAATTAATAAAAGTAGCAGATTTGTTTGGAAGTACCTGATTTGGTGCAGACCTATCCATCATAGGGTTCAGAAAACAATTAAAATCTCTGCCCATTATTAACATATATTCATTTAAATTGGGAAGAGATACAAATAAATGCTTAGATAATTGAGGATAGACAGTATTTGGTGCATAAACAGACAGACAGACAGACATACTTTATTGATCCCGAGGGAAATTGGGTTTCATTACAGCTGCACCAACCAAGAATAGTGAAGAAATATAGCAATATGAAACCATAAATAATTAAATATTAATAAGTTATTCATGCCAAGTGCAAATAAAGTCCAGGACCAGTCTATTGGCTTAGGAGGTCTGACATTCGAGGGAGGAGTTGTAAAGTTTGATGCCCACAGGTAGGAATGACTTCCTATGACGCTTAGTGTTACATCTTGGTGGAATGAATCTCTGGCTGAATGTACTCCTGTGCCTAACCAGTACATTCTGGACCAATATTAACCAAAACTACTTTTTGGTTATAAAGTAAACCAGTAATTAATAGCAATCTACCATATGGGTCTGAGATTGTCTCATAATGATCAAATGAGATCGATGAGTCTAAATAAAAATGGATATGCCTTTCGCTTTGGTTGAAGAATTAGAATGAAACTGTTGCACTTTCCAAAATCTAAAAACTGCTGATTATTATCCTTCCTCACATGAGACTCCTGCGCAAAAATAATCAGAGCATTCGATCTATGAAAAACTTTAAAAATCTTCTGTTTAATTGGGTGATTCAAACCATTCGTGTTCCATGAAACAAAGTTAATAATATTATCCATTGTCCTTAAATAAATGATATAGTATGTAAAGGGTTAACCATATTGCATTGGAAACTTATGAATCAGGAAGAAGGAAAAAAGTTTAAAGAGGAACCAGAAGTTACGACAATACAGACATTTTTGTAGTTTCAAATCAGCCCAAATGAAAAATACTGAAATAAAAATAGCTCCCCCCTACTGCGACAAAGACCCGAAACCTGGCCAATAGAAAGCCAGGGAACTACCTAAGAAGCTCCTTACCTCCATCTCTCTTGATGGCAAATCTCCAGATTTTAAAAAAAACACCCATAGTCAAAACATTGCAAAAGGAATGCCAAACATAAGTTAAGAAAAAAAAACAGCCATTTGCAGACCATTTCAAAAGACAAGGTCTTAAAAAATGAAGCAGAATACAATCTTAATAATATTTCAAGAAAAAACAAATGATCATCAAGCCAGAGTCTTAATAACTTTCTAAAGCGAACAATTAAAAATAAAAAAGGAAAATAATAAAGGAAAAAGAAAGGAACTTTAACATAGAAACATAACAAACCTCCGTACGCCAAAGCAAGGTACTAGAAGAATCAGCACAAGGGCAAAGTTCTACAAACTTAAAATGTTCGAATCTATAGGCTGGTTATTAATTAATAAACCAGCTACATACAAACATAAAGGAACGGTAAATTTATTAAACATCTGAGCTCAAACTATGCTCCTCGAGAAATTGTTGTGTGTCATCTATGGATTTAAATCACTTAAACAATTTATCAGGCAGAACAACCCTTAAACGAATGGGGTATAGCAGAGCCGGTCGGAAATTCCTTTGATATAATTCTGACATCACTGATTTGAAAGTCAAGCTTTCTTGCATTGCCTCAGGACAATAATCTTTAACCAGATGAAACTTATGATTTTGATGTAAAATAATTCCTTTCTGATGAGTAATTCAAATTAAGCGCTCTTTAGTACTCACATAGTGAAATCGAAGAATCACAGGGCACGGTTTTAACTCTTTCAACAGTTTTGGTCTTAAATCCCGATGGTTATGGTCGAGTACCAGAGAAGAAGTAAAGACCACGGAGCCAAAGGCCTCCATTAAGAACTGAGAAAAAATTTTAGTAAGGTCCCTGCTCTCAACGTCTTCACTGAGTCCTATTATTCACAAGTTCTGTCTGCGACTACGACTCTCCAAATCAATAACCTTGACTTTATACTGCTCCAATGTATGAGCAGCTGAGGTTAGTTTCTTTTCCAAAGAATTCAGTCTGGAATCTCTGTTTTCCAGCTTCACTAAGCTCTGAAATTTGATGTTGCTGTTTTTCGTCCTCCTTTTTGAGTACTGCCAGTTTACCTTCATTCTCCTTTAACATTACTTTCAAAGCACAGAATCTCTTATCAAGTTTTTCATCCAAAAGATTGGAGACAGCCAGCAAAGTGAGTTGAGGCTGTTTAGGTTGTTCGAAGACACCTTCTTTCTTCCCATTTCCATTACCTTGCCTTGGGCTAATGCCTTTCTTCCTTAGTAGTCATTTACGGCGATTAACATTCAGAATTCAAACATATAAAGCCGTTAAAAACACTTTGATATAGATAATAAAATGGTAGTAAGGAAATTGAAAAATGACCGGAGCAGAGCCAAAATGTGACCTAGTCCATCTAGCGCCACCAATAGAATCCAGAATGAGTCATAAGTCTGAGGATTGAGATTGATTACGAACACAGCAAAGGGTAACAGAAATATTGTTGAAGAAAGCAAAAATGGAAAATTGAAGGATATTAAGAACAGACTGTGAGAGCCAAAATCAGGAAATGAAACAAACATAGCAGCAGGTACAACTGTAGTTTCCTTACAGACAGAGGTTGGTCTTTGCATTGGGGAATAAGGACCAACGACATAGGCAGGAAGAGGGATGAGGTCCTGAAGTGTGAGTTTCGGGAACTAGGCAGAAGGCTGAAGAACAGGACCTCAAGGGTGGTGTTCTCAGGATAGCTGCCAGTGCTGCGTGATAGTGATGGTAAGAATTGGAGAAGATGGCAGTTGAATGCGTGGCTGAGGAGTTGGTGCAGAGGGCAGGGTTTTACCTTTTTGGATCATTGGGATCTCTTCTGGGGAAGGTGGGACCTGCAGAGATTGGATGGGTTGCACGTGAACTCAAGGGGGAGCAATATCCTTGCAGGTAGGTTTGCTTGCATGGTTCAGGAGGGTTTAAACTAATTTGCAAGGGGGCTAGGACCCGCAGCGATTGAGCAGTGAAAGAAGTGCATGGAGCAGCACCAGATCTAGCATATAGAGAGGATTTGAGGACAGAGAAACAGAAGAAAGGGTGTAAAGGTAGTAAGGTAGAAGGGCTAAAGTGTGTACTTCAATGCCAGAAACATCAGGAACAAAGGTGATGAACTGAGAGCTTGGGTACATACAATAGTGGTCATTACGGAGACTTGGCTGGCACCAGGGCAGGAATGGATTCTCAAAATTCCTGGATCTCAGTGCTTTAAAAGGGACAGAGAGGGGGGGAAAGGGGAGAAGGGGTGGCATTACTGGTCAGGGTTACTATTACAGCTGCAGAAAGGGTGGGTAATGTAGCAGGATCTTCTTTTGATTCAGTATGGGTGTAAGTCAGAACAGGAAGGGAGCAGTTTGTCACAGTATGTTGACAAGTCGACTAGGGGGAATTCCATACTAGATCTAGTATTTGGTATCGAACCGGGTCAGGTCACTGATGTCTCAGTGGGTGAGCATCTGGGGGAGAGTGATCACCGCTCGCTGGCCTTTAGTACTATCATGGAAAAGGATAGAATCAGAGAAGACAGGAAAATTTTTAAGTGGGAAAGGGCAAATTATGAGGATATAAGGCTAGAAGTTGTGGGTGTGAATGAGATGATGTTTTTGCAGGGAAATTTACTATGGACATGGTCGATGCTTAAGGATCTCTTGCAGGATATTAGGGAAAAATTTGTCCCGATGAGGAAGATAAAGATTGGTAGGGTGAAGGAACCATGGGTGACAAGTGAAGTGGAATATCTAGTTCGGTGGAAGAAGGCAGCATACATGGGGTTTAGGAAGCAAGGATCAGATGGGTCTATTGAGGAATATAGGGTAGCAAGAAAGGAGCTTAAGAAGGGGCTGAGAAGAGCAAGAAGGGGGCATGAGAAGTCCTTAGCGAGTAGGGTAAAGGAAAACCCCAAGGCATTCTTCAATTATGTGAAGAAGAAAAGGATGACAGGAGTGAAGGTAGGGCTGATTAGAGATAAAAGTGGGAAGATGTGCCTGGAGGCTGTGGAAGTGAGCAAGGTCATCAATGAATACTTCTCTTTGGTATTCACCACTGAGAGGGAACTTGATGACGGTGAGGACAATATGAGTGAGGTTGATATTCTGGAGCATGTTGATATTTAGGGAGAGGAGGTGTTGGAGTTGTTAAAATACATTTTGATGGATAAGTCCCCGGGGTCTGACAGAATATTCCCCAGGCTGCTCCACGAGGCAGGGGAAGAGATTGCTGAACCGCTGGCTAGGATTTTGATGTCCTGGTTGTCCACGGAAATGGTACTAGAGGACTGGATGGAGGCGAATGTTGTCCCTTTGTTCAAAAAAGGTAGTAGGGATAGTCCAGGTAATTATAGACCAGTGAGCCTTATGTCTGTAGTGGGAAAGCTGTTGGAAAAGATTCTTAGAGATAGGATTTATGGGCATTTAGAGAATCATGGTCTAATCAGGAACAGTCAGCATGGCTTTGTGAAGGGCAGATTGTGCCTAACAAGCCTGATAGATTTCTTTGAGGAGTTCAACAGGCATATAGATGAGGGTAGAACAGTGCATGTGATCTACATGGATTTTAGTAAGGCATTTGACAAGGTTCCACATGGTAGGCTTATTCAGAAAGTCAGAAGGCATGGGTCCAGGGAAGTTTGGCCAGGTGGATTCAGAATTGGCTTGCCTGCACAAGGCAGAGTGTTGTGGTGGAGGGAGTACTTTAGGATTGGAGGGGTGTGACTAGTGGTGTCCCACAAGGATCTGTTCTGGGACCTCTACTTTTTGTGATTGTTATTGACGACCTGGATGTGTGGGTAGAGGGTGGGTTGGAAAGTTTGCAGATGACACAAAGGTTGGTGGTGTTGTAGATAGGGTAAAGGATTGTCGAAGATTGCAGAGACACATTGATAGGATGCAGAAGTGGGCTGACAATTGGCAGATGGAGTTCAATCCGGAGAAGTGTGAGGTGGTACACTTTGGAAGGACTAACTCCAAGGCATAGTACAAAGTAAATGGCAGGATACTTGGTAGTGTGGAGGAGCAGAGGGATCTAGTGGTACATGTCCACAGGACCCTGAAAGTTGCTTCACAGGAGATAGAGTAGTTAAGATAGCTTATGGGGTGTTAGCTTTCATAAGTCAAGGAATAGAGATTAAGAGACGCGAAGTAATGTTGCAACTCTATAAAACTCTAGTTAGGCCACACTTGGAGTACTGTGTCCAGTTCTGGTCGCCTCACTATAGGAAGGATGTGGAAGCATTGGAAAGGGTATAGAGGAGATTTACCAGGATGCTGCCTGGTTTAGAGAGTATGGATTATGATCAAAGATTAAGGGAACTAGGGCTTTACTCTTTGGAGAGAAGGAAGATGAGAGGAGACATGATAGAGGTGTACAAGATATTAAGAGGAATAGACAGGGTGGACATCCAGCGCCTCTTCCCCAGGGCAGTGCTGCTAAGTACAAGAGGACATGGCTTTAAGATAAGGGGAGGGAAGTTCAAGCAGGATATTAGAGGAAGGTTTTTCACTCAGAGAGTGGTTGGTGCATGGAATGCACTGCCTGTGTCAGTGATGGAGGCAGATACAATAGTGAAGTTTAAGAGACTACTAGACAGGTATATGGAGGAATTGAAGTTCTTGGGTTATATGAGAGGCAGGGTTTGAGGGTTGGCACAACATTGTGGGCTGAAGGGCCTGCAATGTTCTGTACTATTCTATGAGCTGTAGAGGAAATAAACCGTGTCTTCTTGTGTGTCTTTGTGGAGGACACAAAAACCTGCCAGAAATACAGGATAGACAAGTGTTGAATACAAGTGTAGAAATAAAATCAGTCAGCATCAATGATGAAATAACATCATAAAAATGGATAACTGACACAGGCCTGTTGATCTCCATCCCGGAGTTTGTGCCAAGATGTCAGTAGTGTTACTCAACTTTCCGGTTATCATCTGCCAAACTCTACAGTTTCAGGAATGGTTCCTTCAGCCTGTTTCAAAAAGGAGGGAGAGAGAGAAAACTGGGAACCACTCACCTCCCCAGCTGACACTGGGAGTGGGGGCAATGTTGGAATCTGTAATAATGGGTGTGAAATCATGCTGAAGAGGAATTATCACAAAAATTCAACAGACTGGTTTCTGATGTTGTGGGTCTGACATGTCACTAGCGTAGGAAATAGACTAGGCCTCTATTCAAATAGTTCAAAATAAGTTTTATTATCAAAGTGCATATCTGTCACCACATACAACCCTAAGATATTTTCTCTTCAGGTATACTTAGCAGATCTATAGAACAGTAACTGTAAACAGGATCAATGGACAACAAACTGTGCAAATGGAAATATGAATGAATAGCAATAAACAACCTGTTCTTGGACCTGGTGGTGCAAGTCCTGAGTCACTTGTACCTTCTACCTGATGATAGCAGTGAGAAAGAACTTGGCCTGGGTGGTGAGGATCTTTGATTATGTCGATGATTAATGTAGATGCTTTCAGTGGCTGGGGGGGATTTTATCCCCGATGTACTGGACTGAATTTGCTAAATTTTGTAGGACTTTCACTCAAATACATGGTTCCCATACCAGGCCATAATGAAACCAGCCAGCATACTGTGGGAAAACATTGGGATTCTCCCATGGGGAATTCTTCTTTCATTGATTGTTTTCTAGATATTAAAAAGATCAAGGAAACGGGGAGAAAAAGTTTTAGCCAGGATCAGTTGAATACGTTGTGTGGTTCAAAGGTAGCACGTCCGCTTCCTGATCCTGCTCGTCATGTTGACACGAGCTCGGCAAAGTGTTCGTGAACCCGGATCACACAATGGAACAACAGAGCAGCGAGTGTGAGTGTTTGCATGTGTGTGTGAGTGCACGCATGTGAGTAAGCATTGTAATTGTGTGTGAGAGAGAGAGAGAGAGAGAGAGAGAGAGAAAGAACGTATCACACAATGGGAAACTTGAGTAAGTTGTATGTGTCACAACTATGAGTTGCTTTTAAAAAAGAGAGGGATTTTTTCAGTTCTATGTGCATTGTATTTTCCCAGTGTCACCTCATGGGCATGTAATGCTCCTTCGATTGTGAACTTTTCATGTCTAATTGCTTGTCTTTGCACAAAGTGGGTTTTCAGTTTGTGTTGTAAGTGTCTCATTTGGGATCACAAGGATTGTAAAACTCTCTTTGTATTGATCACTTTTATTCAATTTGGTTTGACGTGCTTTCTCGATCACTATGTGAGTTGAACAGAGCAGGAGACTGTGCTGTTGATAAGGATGCCTGCTTCAAATCTGTCAACCATCTCTACAGTAGCTGTTTCGATCAGGACAGGGTTGTGTACACACTCACACTTCCTTGGGTCAACAACTAGATCTTCTGTCTTGATTATGTTGAGGTCTGTGTTGTTCTGACACCATGACAAAAGCATCATGATCACTTTCCTGCAGAGTGAACTCACACATATGACCTTCAGTAGTTTGTTTAGATTTAGACAAGTTCAGTTTGTACTCCTCCTGGTTATTGAGACCCCTCTCTGCTTCCTTGTTACTCCTCTTCAACCTTCCAGAGTTCCCTGCATTGGGGTCCTCCTCCCAACCCAGTTTTATCAAATTTAAAGCTCAGTCTACCTCCCTTGTGATTGGATTCAGTCTGATCACAGTCTGTCCTAGTGGAACTGTACTCACCTTCTCCAGTACTAATGCCAATCCCACAGGGACTAAAAGCCACAGCAGGGTCTGAGTAAGTCCTCGCTGATCCCATCAACTGTGTCATGATGTGGTTATGGGTTGGGTAATAATACAAAGATTAAGACGCTTGTGGTCATGTATGTGAATGTAACCCGGTTGCTCAGTGTCTGGGGAGATTTTACACATTGCAGCCATTTATTGATAACATCCTGTACCTAACAAAGTGGCCGCTAAAGGTATGTTCCTGGTCTTCTGCTGATGTCATGCATCATGATCTGCTCCATCAGCACTGTTGTAACGTGTGGTAATTTGAGTTACTGTCACATTCCTGACAGCTTGAACCAGTCTGGCTATTCCCCTCTAGCCTCTCTTATAAACAAGGCACTTTTGCCCAAAGAAATGCAGCTCAATTTGTTTTTTAGTTTTAATCACCACTATCTGTAATATCTGGAGATAGATGTGTTGAAAATCCCAGGAGATCAGTCGTTTCTGAGATACTCAAACCATCCCATCCGGCATCAACAATCATTCCAGAGTCAAAGACACTTAGGTCACATTTCTGATGTTTGGTCTGAACCTCATGACAATGTCTGCATGCTTTATGCATTGAGTTGTTGCCACTGTTGGCTGATTTGGTATTTGCATTAACGAGCAGATGTCCAGTTGTATCTAATAAAGTGAACATTGAGTGTGTTCCAGCCACAGCCTTGCAGTGGATTCAGTGACCAGCATCTCAGTGTGGAGAAGCCATCGAAAGTGAGACAGAGAGAGATACTGTAGGGAAATCGTACCTTCAACCCATTGAGTCTCCATTAACCAAACCACCTGTTTACACTCATCCTACATTAATGGTGTCTGGTCCAGATGGCATTCCTGGCCAAGTACTAAAGATCCGTGTGGTCCAACTAGCAGGAGTATTTAGTACTTGCTTCACTGTACAGCCGCACATGGCCGGGAAATGGGTTGGAACCAGAGAAGTTGTCCCAAACAAACTCTGATACATTTGTTAAAATCTCTTCATCTCCATCATATGAGACCAGAGATAGAAGCAGTCAGCAGTTCAGGTCACATTGTGGAATGAGAAAAGAGCCAACATTTCAACGGATTCTGCCCGACCTGCTGAGTTCATCCAGGATATTAACCAGAATGTATAGATGTGAACAGGAAGCCTGTTCCGATAGGTCAGGTTGGACACCATCTCCACCACCACATCCAGCTAGATTCTCTTACACCCTTCTTAAGCCAGTCACCCCTAGTGGGGCACAGGCTGTTGACAGCAGCTCACTAGAGACCTCTATCCATCTAAACAGGGAATTCTGACTGTCCAGGACACCAGAAACCTGCCCAGAAACTGTAGCATTGGACTGTACACCATCTTTGCTCCAAGGTCTTATGAGAAGTGGCAGAGTCCTCAGAGACGGACCCTAACTGTGACTTCACACTCACCACCGGACACTGGAGATCCAGGCAACAGGTGAGGGTCGGACAGTGCAGTGTGTACAGGAGCAGCCGGTGCAAGGAACCCCCTGGGGATGGGAGGTGCTGCCGGTGGGACATTTCCCAGAGACGGCTGAATTTGTGCTGAACCAGCTCTGTAGGAGAGCTTGGGGACCCAGATCCAGTGACAATTCAGTCTGAGTGGTGGTCACCTTGAGTCCGATCAGTCGACCTCCTGACCCCTGCACACCCACAGTGAGGGTATCCCTGTGACAGATCTCAAACCTCCATGAATATGTCTGTGACCACAACCCCCACCCGACCATTGATACCTGGCTGCAGGCTGAAACTTCATTTCTCCGGATTGGGTACACAGAGTCTTGAGTCCTGATGAAGGGTCTCAGCATGAAACAACAGGAACTTTGTCTTGCTTGTCTCACAGGGCTGGGAGCAACATGATGGGCCGAATGTCTTTCTCTGGTGTCTTTGATTTTCCCAGGTGTGATTCCTCTTCCTATCACTGACCTCACCTATGGACTGTCTTGTCTTGTCTCCTCAGCTGGGACTGCGGTTCCCCCAACCACTGTGACCGGAACTCAGGGACACTCGGTCTCCTTACATCCTGGGATCCCAGTCGGACCGGACATTCCTGAGGTTCATTGGATTCGGGTATCGCCCAGAAACAAGATTGTGAAGTACTCGAATGGGAAAATCACGTACTTCAGTTTCGATCAGTACAAGAACAGGATCACATTCCATCCCGGGAACCTCAGTCTGGAAATCCATGATCTACGGAGAAATGACTCTGGTGATTATGAGGTGATTTTTACAAGACATTCAGGACATGAAAATAAAACAAGAGTGCGACTGGAGGTGTACGGTGAGTGAGACCGGTCCCTGAAACACCGCTTATGGATGGGTGAGGGCAGATCCTGTGTGTTTCTCTGTTTACTGAACCCCACTGACTACCCGTGTCTGGGGCTGGGCTCACGGTTCCAGTGTAGTGAATCTGGAGGATACACCCGCCACATCCACTGAGGCGGAGTCAGGAGCCGGGAGGGATCGAACCAACAATGGGGAATCTCATGTGTCTGAGACTGAGGGAGCTCAGCACACAGGGAGAATGGACCTGGTGTGAATGGGCTGGACAGTCTGTATCTGTGGGTCTCAGTTACACACTCTACCCCAGGTCAAAGGCCTGGTCTGTCATGTTCAGGGATCCCAGTTATCCCATCTGTTTCCCAGGACACTGCTTGATAATTCCCACAGACTGAGGTCTGAGCTCAGCAAGGTGTTTATTCCTCAGCCTTCATGCTGTGCTGTGCTGAGTGAGACCTTGTGTATTCATTATACTGAATATAGTGTCCCAGTGAGTGACACAGTACACGGACACACAGCAATATGGTTCCTGACTCACTCTGACAGTAATATCACATTCACAATAATCTCACTCAGCAGCGTCTGACTGAGAAACCTTCTCTCCACTGTTTGAGCGCATTGTGTAGTTAAGGAATATCACAAATATTAACCTCAGCAACAACCCATCTTCAGACATGAAGGTGGATTGCAGATTGAATGTAAAATGCTTCTCTGAGCAGTAGTTTTCTTGCAGCTGTAGGCTGGAGTTCATTGCAAACCAGACAATTCCATTTAACATCCATTTTGTGTGTCTGGAGTGTGGGTGTGAAGAAGGGGGTGTGTAAAAACTATATGCAAGTCAAAGGAAGCATTGTAGATACATTAAATCTATACAATTATCCTGCATTTACCACTGACCTTTAGCATATAAAAATATCATATAATATTGTGTCGGGAGGCCGTTTCCTCCAAGATTGTCTGAATATGATGCCTGCTGCTTATTCTTGTTGAATAAGACATTTCTATATCCACCAGCTTTGGTGTCTCTCCAGTGAGTTCATGTTACAATATCCTCCATCCCAGTGTTAATGTTCACCATTAGAGGGAGGAGAACATCAGAACATGGGAAATAGAACACAGAAGATCGAAAGTCATGAACATGGGTTGAAGACAGAGACCTCCTCTGGGATCAAGTCGGGGGAAAGTAATTGAGGTTTACAAAATTATGAGGGGGATAGACAGTGTAAATGCAAGCAGGCTTTTTCCACTGAGATTGGGCCAGAGCAGAGTTAGAGGTCATGGTTTAAGGGTGAAAGGTAAAATATTTAAGAGGAACATGAGGAGGAACCTTCACAATGGGTGCTGAGCACACTGTATAGACTGCCAGCAGTCATGATGTATGTGAGTTTGGTTTGAAAATTTGAAAGAAATTTGAATAGGTACAGGTATGGAATGGTTCTGGTGGGCTATGGTTTTGGTGCAGGTTGAGTGACAAGGCAGATTAAGAAATCGACATAGACTAGATGGGCTGAAGGGCCTGTTTCTGTTCTGTAGTTTTCTGGGACTCTATGACTCTCTGAATCAGATAGTAGTCAATGAAACCTTTCAGCCAATTAACCTGTTCTATACATCAGCTCTATGAAAGGATGGAGAACTGCAAGTTCTACATCAGATCCAGCTGGAGACGGGCCCTTGTCTATACACTGGTCTCCACTGGAATAGTGTCAGAAGTCAGAATCAGTGTATCAGAGTGGGAGCAGGATGGAGAATCAAAGTGACAGCCTCTAGAAATTCTGAGTCACAATGGTGCCTGAATTGAAACGTCCCTCAAGGTGGTCGGTGACACTGAGTCTGGTTTCTCAGTGGAGAGAAGGTCACCGTGTGAACACTGAGTGAGTTCACTGAATTGGGAGTATACGTCAATCTCTGTTTCATTCCTTTGGTGCCCTGCATGGAGGGAAGGGAAATGGTTTTGTGACACTTCCTCCTGTGGATGTCCAGAACGTGGTGTGGGACATGGAGTGATGGGAGTTGTGGATGTGGCAGTAGAGCAGAGCAAGGTGTTACTCAGGGAGAAACTGGTCAAAATATGTAAGAAAGAGGGAAGGGAGTGGAATGTAAGTCTGAGGATAGTGTAAACTAAATGGGTAAAGTTACTCGAAGGTATTCTAAATGACCAAGCATAAAAGTATTTGGATTGGGAGATAGTTGAAATGTCTCTCTGTGTGGTAGGTTGTGTCTAGATTTTTGAGGAGGATATCGGAAATTTGATGAAGGAAAAGCAGTTAAATTTGTCTACATGGACTTTAACAATGTCCTGCATGGGATGTTGGTGAAAAATGTTTATTGCCTTGGCATTCAGGTTGAGGTTGCAAATTGGATTCGACATCGGCTTTGCAGGTGATCTACGAGATGGTTGTCTCTCTGATTGGAGGACCGTGATTAGTGATGTGCCTCAAGGATTGGTGTTGGGTCCTTATTTGTTATCTCTATCAGCAATCTGGATGACAATGTGGTTAACTGGATCATCAGGTTTGTGGATGACACTGATTGGGGGTGTATAGGACAGTGAGGAAGACTATCAAAGCCTGTAGAGCAGGAATAATGAGCTGAAAATTAGCAGCTTGAATTTAATGCAGATGAGTATGAAACTTTGACCCTTGGGAAGTAAACCAGGCTGGAACTTAAATAACGACCAGTCAGGTACTGAAGTGTGTAGTAGAATTGAGGGAACTGGGAATACAGAACCATAATTTCTTCAAAGTGGTGTCACAGGTAGATAGGGTCATAAAAAAAGCTTTTGGCACATTGGCCTTCATCAAATCAAGGGATTGAGTACAGGAGTTGCAATGTGATGTTGAAATTTTATAAGACCTTGGAGAGGACTAATTTGGAGTATTTGTGCAATTCTGGTCACCTATGTACATGAAAGGTATCAATTAGATTGAAAGAGTGCAGAGTATCAGGACTTGAGGACCTGAGTTATAGGGGAAGTTGGGGGAATTTCTTCACCCAGAGGGTGGAACAAGGTGCAGGTGGAAGTGTTGGGACCAGGTTCGATTTCAATGTCTAAATGAGATTTGAATAAATATTGGGAGGGATGTGGAAGGCGATGTCCAGATGTAGGTCAGAGGGGCTAGTTATGGACTAGATGGACTGAAGGGCTTTTTTAGCCACTGCAATGCTCTATGATTCAATGCAGTCTCATTGAAAGGACCAGGAAGCATAGATGTTGATCCACTGAAGTTGGAGACCAGTGGGGTTGAAGGAAATGGCCAGAGGAAACTTATCCTTGCTTTCGGTGGGAGAGGGTGTGAGAACAGAGACGTAAGAAATGGAACAGGTTCTCAGGGTCTCACACCTTCATCATAATCTGGGCAGGCAGAGTGGAGATTGAGAGATTGCAGAATAGAATGGGCTGTGTCTTGTGTTGGACCAGATTCAAGGCAGCTCTGGGCTGGGGCTCACTCAGGTTTTAGGCTTTGAAGGGATGCAGAGACCACACAGAGGAGGAACAAAAGACATGGAAATGGAGAGAATTTCTGGAATAGAGCGCTATAAACTGGACATGATGGAGAGTTTGTAGATGAGTGTGAGTTGTGTTTGGGAAAGAGGGTGCAGCATGTGGGAACTTCCTTCAGCAGCAAGTGACTGAACAGCAGGGTGAGGGAAGGTTTAAATCGTTTGGGTAAAAATGAGGTGGGATTGGTTTGAAGTTTACTCTGGACTGTTGGGGATGGGACGAGGGCGTTGAGGATCGAGCTGTCCACGATGATCTCCTTTACTCATCTTCTATCTCTCCCTCACGCCCTCAGAGCCTGTGTCAGGAGCAAACATCATGGTTCAGAACATCACCAGGACCTGTAGCCTCACCCTGACCTGCTCTGTGACCTCTGGCAACCACACCAGCTTCAGTTGGTGGAGAAGGGGAGATGTTACAGGACACAACGGCAGCCATCACTTCTGGAAACACGGAGAGACGATATAGGTTCATTGCACAGCAGAGATGGAGGATGTGGTGTACGGGTGTGAGGCCAGCAACCCCATCAGTGAGGACACCGCACAGGTCCGGCTGGGGAACGTCTGTAATCTGGACACATGTAGTGAGTGTCAGAGGAAGGAGTTGGGATTTAGTTATCTCCCCATCCCAGGACTGTGAGATGGGACAGCTTAGAAGAGCTTAATAAAAACATAAACATTTACAGCAGATTACAGACCCTTTGACCCACAATGTTGTGCTAACCATGTAACCTACTCTAAAATCTGCCCAGAATTTCACTATAGCACAGCCCTTGAGTTTCCTAAGCTCCATGCTCCTATCGAACAATCTCTTAAAAGACCCTATTGAATCTGTCTCTACCAGCATTGCTGGCAGTGCATTCCATGCACCCACCAGTCTCTGTGTGAAAACTTACCTCTAACAGCCCCCTTGTACCTACTTCCAAGCATCTTAAAACAATGCCCCTTTGTGTTGGCTATTTCAGTCCTTTGATACAGCCTCTGGCTAGCCACGCGATCAATGCCCCTCATCATCTTTTACACCTCCATCAGGTCACCTCGCATCCTCTTTTGCTCCAAGGAGTTCACTCAACCTATTCTCTTAAGGCATGCTCCCCAATCCAGGGAACATCCTTGTAAATCTCCTCGACACACTTTCTATGGTTTCCATATCCTCCCTGTAATGAGGTGATCAGAATGAGCACAGTACTCCAAGTGCGGCCTAACTAAGTGTATCTCCACCTCCCTCACACTGGCCCTCAATAACCCCTCTACTCAAGCTCAGCCTCCACCTCCCTGACCACTGGGTATCTCAGCCATCCTAAATAATCCTTCCCTCCAATCTAATCATTCCTTCACTCCAGCAAGATTGCACAGTTGTTTCAGTATGGACCATCTGCAAAATGCACTGCAGATCCTCACCCAGGCTATGCTGACAAATATGAGTGGAGGCTTAGTATAAAATACAAAATTGAAGGTTAACTACAAAGTAAACGGTCCTCTGCAATATCCTCTCAGACAGTGTCTGAGAGCAGAATACATACAAACTGAAGTTTTTAAGAAAGCACATGGTACATTGGCATTCATCAACCAGGGGATTGAGTTCAAGAGCCAAGAGGTAAAGTCAGACCCAACTTAGATTTCTGGTCTCCTCACTGCAGGAAGGATATGGAAACTATAGAAAGGTTTCAGAGGAGATTTACAAGGACGTTGCC